>NC_137742.1:80204940-80804940 GCF_963264785.1 Psittacula echo | reverse complement strand
AAAAATGGTGCAAAAATCCAGATTCATTTTGGTGCTGGGAAAAATGTTGAGCTCTTCCAAAGAATATGATAATGCAGGACTCAGAGGAAAATAGCCTGAATTGGCTAAACCAACACCTTTGCTGCAAAAAGGAGGTGAATTAAGGCAAAACAGGTAAAAGCGAGCAAGGAATAAAAAAACCTCCAAACCATGGACTTTCCAAAATCTTATGATAAGGATAATTTAGAAGAGTGTTTAAGGAAATAAATTGCTATGTAGGAAGGAGTGGACTCCTACATTGGATAAACCCAGGTGTTATTTTATTATTTGTGGTGCATGAATTGTCTTCTCCCAGCATGAAGCTGAATTAAAATTGTCCTAGCAGATGGTTAGGATGGATAATCACCTCTATTGTGTTACTCTGGACGTGTCCACACATCTGTCTGGGAAATAGAAGGTAAAAGCTAGCTACTGTCAGTAAGTTGTGGGGCTGTAAAACTAATTTGGCCAGTGGAAAGCTGTTGGGGCAACCAAGACGGCTGTTGAGCTTTGACTGTCTCTATCAGCTCCTTGCAGGGTCACACACTACACAGCAACCTGTCTGTCTGTCCATACCCAGGCTGGGGCTGTGTCTGCTCCTGAAACTGATCTTGACTGTCCTGATTTGTCCTGTGGGAGAAGTCTACTGAGCCTACAAGGATATCAATAGTCCCAGCGGACGCCCATGCAAGACCTGCTTGTGAGGAGGAGTGAGCTAGCTTCTGTTCAGGCAATCCCATACTTAAAAGAATGACAGTAACTCAATTGCAATTAAATAAGGTTTTTTTTGTGGTCTAAACTTGTAAATAATTCAGACATCAGTGACACATTTTCATGCTAACCACATCTTATTGGGTATAGTAGCACATTCAGGTTTGTTCACCCCACTTTGGGAAGGACACTTTTGTCCTTGGGTGACACACCTTGGACACAGGTTTTACTTAATATGTCAGATTGCAGTACAAGCAGTTAGACCTCAGTCTGAGGCTGACTTACCTTGAATTCACCCAAAGTTTGTAAAACAGAATTCCAGTTGAGTGGAGAATGACAAAGGGCATTCCCTCTGCTATATGCAGACCCACAGACCAAAAATAAAAGGGTGCATGGATGGAAGGAAATCAAGATTAATTCCTCTACCTAGCATGAATTCAAACTGGAATCCAGAGCCATTCAGTCAAATATTTTGACTGGATTTTTAAAAGTGATGGATTAGTTAAAAGTTATTATTCACTGTAACTACACGTAGGAACAGATAAATATGTGACTATTTAAGCTGAATGCTCTTTCGTGGCTTCGAAATTATACAACTGAGGGCAAAGTTTGGCTATCTAAAAGTAATCAAACCTAATGCTTCATGCTGTACAGTAACCTTCTTGCCTTAAGAGGTCAGGAACGAAATATTTCCCCACACTAATGGGTAAACTCAGTTTTATTTTTCAGCAGTTGACATGTTCTTGAGCTACTTGCTTATTAATGCTGGAGACACAATGTGCCACTGCCTAATTCTTTGTGGCAGAGGTGTTGCTACTCCAGTTAAGAGAATATGATTAACACCCCAGTAAGGAGGGAATAGTTGGTCCCTTTGCGTCTCAAGGCATGGCTCAATCAGTCTTCTGTGGTCCTTCAACTTTCAGTCAGCTTTTCATTTCCTTACACTTTCAGTGAACCCAATGCAATTATTAAGGTATCCTGTAATTCTCTATGCCCAGGATTTACACATTAAACCACATCAGGCATGAAAGTGACTCAGGGCGCTGGGTAATGGCGTGCACCTGTAGGTACAAAACTCGTTGAGTATCCCTCTGTCTAATGAGAAAGCACAGGTGCTCTGACAAGAAAGAACAACAAATAAGAAAAAAGTCTCTATCCTGTCAAATACTATGTGCATATCAAGGATCCGGAATACAAAGCAGACTTAACAGCAATCACATTTAGAGTAGAATTCACTTGAATGTAACACCTTCTCCCTCTAAGGTTTTGAGTGTTGTATCTTAAGGAAGATCACACAAATTACTCATCGCAGGAACAAAGGCTCTTTTTCGAAAGCTGTCAGCTTGCTGACAGTTATGATGAGCATTTTCTTCAGGCTTGTAAAACATATTAATCAAACTTGTTCCTATAGCTTTAGTCCAAAGAGGGTTACTGTTTCTTTTAGAAAAATGTTTTACATAAGTGAAGAGCTCTGAATATGTATGCACCTTGAATGCTAACCACTGTCTACGCCATTCATTTGTTTGTAATGAATAAATACTAGTCTATGCCAGGCTTAAGGAAGATTGAAGCAATATATGGAAATCTGTTTATGACAAGACTATTTGCCAAAGACCTATGCACCATTCATTGAACCTTGAAAAACATTTGAAGATATGGGTTGCATTTGCAAACTTCAATGTATGACATGGAGAGCTGGCAAGCTGCCTGCTTTCTACTTAAAGTATTGTCATTCTGGGAAAAATAAATTTCTCTAACTAGGCAAAAGTCAATGTTTTCATGTTTTACTGCAATCAAACTGATATGGCTGACAATTTAATGTCTCAACACTTAAAATATTTGGATAATCAGTTACCTTAATCAATCATAACTACAAGATTTTTCTATTTTCAAAGCTTATATACACATGACTGAGGTATTTAATAATTTAGAGAAACCTCCCCATCTTTAATCCTTCATGATTTCTCTTGAGCTGTGAAGTTCTTTTTTTTCCCAAATGCATGATTTTATAATTGCTGTGGGAAAAAAAAATTCCAGCCCTGCACTGTAATTATATTTTGAAACCTTTGTGTTAATGTCCTGTTTTATTTAATTTTATGTATATTTTATAGTCTGCTTGCCTGTCAAAAAGATGTGGAAATGTGCTGGCATTACAGCTGAAGACATCCTTATGAGTGAGAAAATGCTCAAGGCTTTTTCAAAGTGGGTGCTGAAATACACGTTTCTCTTCTTTGACTCCAGGGGATGCTAACAGCTGGCCCACCAGACAGGTATTTCAGGGTGAAAGGCTAGCAGAGCTGTGCGCATTCAGGATTTGGCTGCCAGTAAAGGAGATGAGTATTTTCTCAAAACTAATAAAAATAGCAACAATGATGAGAAGAAGGAGCTGACAACAAAAATGAAAAGGAGCCTCCAAGAAGTGAATTCTGGGTAGCACAATACTTGCAGAGCTGATTTTAATATCTGACAGGCTGAGTTCACTAATCTTTGCTATTCATATTGACGTGAAACTTCATACTGTTTTAGAGATTTGTATCTATTGAGACATGCAGCAGTGTTCCTACAACATGGGAACAAGTTTGCTAGTGTCTGCCATTCTTCTTCCTCTGTGATAAAAATTGGTATGAACTTTTTTAAATGCCTAACAGATAATTACTGTCAACACTCAATAATGAAAGCCACATCTTTAAAGACTCCTTTATCTTTAAAAAATAACAAAAAACCCAAGCCCAAAACTCACTAACAAGACAAAACTTTCCTCCTCATTTTCCTCCCTCTCTTTTGTTTCTTTGATTACTTGAAGCCTTGTAATCAAACTAAGCTTAGTCTCGGGACCCTTGGGGCAGTATCTCTTAGCTCCCTGTCAGACTGAGTTGCAAAACAATCAATCTTGCTCTTGCACTGGCTTGGTGGAAGTGTCACGACACAAGGAGTGCAATGCTTTGCTCTTGCTGTGAAGCTTCGATGACAAAAGTTTTTATCAGAAGCTGACTGTATTTAGGATTATGAATACGCAATGACTCTCATTAGTATTGAAGCACAGGATTACGAGCTGACATCCCCCGCCACTTTTAGCTGCTGCAGAGTTGTCTAATGAATTGTCTTGCTCTTTCACTCGCACAGACTTTGCTGTTATGGTTCCCCGCTCCAAGGGGAGTTGCCTGGTTTGAGAGTACTATTGACAGCAGAAATTAATTGCCAAGAACTGCTCTTGATTTTGTTAAACAGTGTTGAAGTGGTGTTTAAATTGTCAAAACAGAAAACCATTAAACTCTACAGGAGAC
This sequence comes from Psittacula echo, assembly GCF_963264785.1. NCBI lineage: Eukaryota > Metazoa > Chordata > Aves > Psittaciformes > Psittacidae > Psittacula > Psittacula echo. The sequence goes on along the minus strand of NC_137742.1, from coordinate 80,800,927 downwards.
AAAGTCATCACAGGTGAGAGGACCCACGTGTCCCTATGCATAGCCATGTACAAGCATACAGGTATGGTGCAGGTACACATATGGTCTTGTAATCATACCTATAGGAATAAACATATCTATGTCTAGCAGTGATGGGTCTCAGAAAGCTGACGACCTGCTAATTCATCTATTATTCTTCCAACTAGAGCAAATGGGGATAATGGAAAGTTCTCCAAATGGGTAGGACTGTAAGATATTGCTATTGGATCAACCCGTTAATACTCCTTCTTTTCCCTTTGGGACCCTGCCAAACACTTTTCAGCTCACACATCTGTAATATTTATAAATAAGTTACTGATAAGGATGTTTCCAACAAATGATTAAGATATCTGGCTTGATTTGTCATATTTGAGATGTATAAACTTTCAGAAACAAATGGAAATGACCCTTTTTTTTGCCCCAAATGGTTCAATTAAGTATTTTTTCCCTGATTCATCTGAAATTTCTTCTGACATAAAAGAAGCTTTTGTGGCTTTCTGCAGAGTGTGAAGGATAGAGTGAATTGAAATGGATAATGTATTCTAGGAAGCATAAGTAGTATTCTGAAAGGTGTATGTGTACTACAAATAATAAAAATATGAGGTTCATCCAAGAAGATGTCAGGCTTGCATGGCTCTTTATCCATTTAATCAGTAATGGAAATGATCCCAGTGCAAGGAAGGAAGATCTGTTTAATTTTTATTGTGATTTTTGGCACTGTTGCTCTAACATGAGCTTGGCTTACCTCTTGACCCAACCCTAGGAGTGTCTGTTCTCATCAGCTGGAGAAAAAATAAAGAACATCTACATGTCGGGAGTATCAAATACAAGAGCAGTTTAAAATAAATGCAGTTCTGACAAAAGTGGCTCAAGTATCATACATCAAACACTTGTTACCTCTCTTTGCCTTAGTGATTGCACGTGACTAAGAAAGAGTGAGTGACAAAATCTGAAGAAAGATGAAACCAATATGGGGCTTTTTAAAGATCATCAATCATTCTGCACAGCCATGGTATTATTAGTTCCAGTAAGCCTTGTTCTCCCATTTTATGGACATCATAAACCCCCCACCCTTAGACCAACGCTACCATGGGAAATCATTTTTATGGGCAGCATCTTAGTGTGGGCCAATCAGATCTAATCGCATAACAAGCTACTGAATTATTCAACATTCTCCCTAATTTTGCATTCTTCCTGCACTTTGCTGTCACTGCAGGGTTTTAAAAGTATGCGTTTTTACAATATTTATTAAGACTATAACCATAAGCAGGAATTTTGCTTTCTCTATGTCTTTCAATAAGTGTTTGTTCCCTTGGATTGTTGCAGTATATACATTACTATATAAAGAATATAAAAAAAAAAAAAAAATAGAAACTCACAATGTGGCACTTGGCTTTAAACTCTTTCAGCTTTTAAGAGACCGAATGTAAAGACAACAATAGTGAAACAATTGTGTTCAAACATAAAATATTCAGATTTACTGAGCAAACTGTAACCAGTGTGTCTCTTAGCTGTTGCTGTGAATACAAGGCTTACATTGTATACGAAAATATTTCAGTTTTAATTGCAAATCTGTGCAGAGATGATTTGGGGTCTGTAATTAGCACATAAATTCCAGACTTTGTGACTGCTGTGAAAACACACATTATTTATGGAACTATTATCTAAATATAATTCAGTGTTTTTTGCTTTCAACAACTACTGTAAAAGTCTGATTTAATAAAATGTGAAAAATTTTCCATCTCTTACACTTCTGTTTACATTATGAAGCTTTCATCCCTCTGCACTGCCATTTTGCACTTGACCTGCAGTGGACTTTGCTTTCTATGGCTCCATATTTCAGTCACACCTCAGGGAGGTTTCTTCACAACCATAAAGTGCCAGGCACTTAATTTGTTTAAAATGAAAACTTGGATTATGCAAATAGCTCTGAACTGCAAAGAACAGTGAGTTTATGTGACCTCCATCCTCATGCTTTTCACCCGGGCTAGAAGAGGGAATAGATAGGGACCCTGTCTAAGTTGTTTTTAAGATACCATATTCAGATTTCCAGTTATCTGGACAGGGTTACTGGAAGGACAAAGTGGTCTCTTTTTCTCACACACTTCTTGTAAATTGCAGGCTCAGCCACTTCTAGCTCCCATCAGTGTAGGGTACAACCAGTAAGAAATTTGTCTTCTTCCTCATCAGCAATCCCATGCACTTTCAAAGCTGCTTACTCACACAACCTGTTTTACAGCAACATTTTGAGACTCTCTTCCATTCCAGAGTTTAAAAGCATATTTTCAGATTATATAGAACTGAACATTTCCCTTGCCAGCTTCATGCTTGTCTTAAGGTTAAGGGCTGGAGCTGATGGTGATGGGGCTGGGTACCAGATATGCACTAATACTGTAATGGCAGGTAAATAATGAAACAGAGCTTGCAGTAAAACCAGCAAAAGTCTGTAATATGGACTTAATTTACATCAGATTGCGACATGCCAGAAACTTTCTGCTTTCTTACTTTTTTCCCCATCCTCATGGGACACTCTGTATAGTTTTGCTGTCTTTGAAGGAAAATTCTTTCCCTCTATCCTTCAGCATCCCAGCTGTGAGACACCTACTATTGCCTTGCTGTCCCCAGCTGCTCGGCAGCTCTGTGCAATGGCAACCTCAACAGCTACTGCAGTAATAACTGCAATAGTCACTAGCAGAGTTTCCTTGCCTTTCCCAGGGCTGCCTCCCCTTGCACTAAAAGCACCTGCAAAAGCATTCCCATGAGTGGACTGGACACTGTTTCATTGCCAGAAAAGCGCAATTTTTTTGCTCATGAGGCTACTAGGATTTGGTAGTGGCACCTCGCTGCATGTCTCCCCAGTTGCTTATGATAGAGCCAGGCAGAATCCATGCTCAGTGTATCTTGTAGCCTGGCGTAAATTCTGATTTGAACAGCGATATCAATGGCATGGCGTACATGCTCAGGGAAGGGTGTCATGAGAGTAATGGAAAGATCCAGCATGAATCCACTGAAAGCTATAATTTGAAGTTCCAGTACTACTATTACCATTAAAATGTAAAGTGACAGAGGCCCAATTATGAACGGTTATTTTCTTAAATAAAATTGCTTTTTTTTCTTATCCTCTGAGAAGCACTCATTTCTGCCTAGCTGTTGCTGTCACCAGGACCTGTCTTAGTGGCTTCTGCTGTCAGTGAAACACTGATCCTCCTGCCCCTGACGAGGAAGAGATCGACAGGGCAGCGAGGCTGTGAGCTGTGCAGGGGCTGTCAGAGTAGACAGCTTTGTAGTCTGCAGCCTGCTTTCCTCGCAAAATTAGGCACAACTTCAGTATCTGAAGGAGACCCCAGCCCTGCCTTTGTAAACTGTGAATGGTATCCAAGGGCAAAGGAGATCCTGAGTATGTTTTTAGCAGGGAAAATATATGGGTAATACTGGAGGTCTTTTCTGTCAGACAGGTGGGTTAGTAATCGCTATCATTTCTTCCTGCATATTTTTAATACAAAAATTTGCTGGTTGTTTACACGACAAACGTTAGCATGCAGTACAGATTATTAGACTGTTTACTCAAAGAATAATAAAAATTCTCCTGGATATCCACTTGGCCGGTGCTGCACCTAGACTTAGTTCAGATGAATAGGTTATACTATCTTTAAAGCATTAGTGGGACAGAAGGCTAGGACAGAAAGCTAGGACCCACGTTCTTTAAGTGGTCTCTTGATATTGGTGTATTTTCTTAATACTTGGCATGATGAATCACAGCACATAGAGATGCCACAAGGACTTGACCTTTCATATGGGAAGGAAGGTACTGCTTTCTGGGAACACAGAGAGTTTTAATGTAGATTGTCTTTGAAAAGTGGCAGAGTTCCATTGCCTTTCACATGCAGACTTCCAAAAGTGAGAGCAGCATTTGGCTCACAGGTAGCAGAATTGTAGTATAAGAGGTAGAGCTGTCCTAGAAATATCAGCCTGACCATCTGTACGTCTTGTGGATGCACATACAAAATTCAGATTGTCGTGGTTTAAGCCCCGGCTGTAAATTAGAACCACGCAGTCTACTTCCCCCCCCTCCCCCCCCCTGAGGGATGGGGAGGAGAATCGAAAGAATGTAACTCCCGCGGGTTGAGATAAGAACAGTCCGGTAACTAAAGTATAACACAAATCACTACTGCTGCCACCAATAATAATAATGATAAGAGAAATAACAAAGGAAGAGAATACGATACCGCCCGCCGGAAAAGAGCCCGACCGAAAAGAGGACATGCCCTTCCGGGTAGCTCCCAGTTACATCCCCGGGCATGACGTGCTGTGGTATGGAATACCTCTTTGGCTAGTTTGGGTCAGGTGTCCTGTCCCTGCTTCCTCCTGGCTTCTCCTCCTCCCTGGCAGAGCATGAGACTCACAAAGTCCTTGGTCAGTCTAAACATCGGTGTTATCAGCTCTGTTCCCAGGCCGAAAGTCAAAAACACAGTGCTGCAACAGCTACTAAGAAGGAGAAAAACTGACTGCTGCTGCTGAACCTAGGACACAGATCAACTAGTTTGACTTTTTTCACTCTTTTATCAATATAAATGCATTTAATTCCAGATACAAAACAAGGAATCCAATATTTTCAGGTGAGATCAGTCACACACAAATAACCTAGGCAGTCACTAATAAATACCCAGGGAGAAAGGGAAGCAGAGGACTTTTTGCAAATCTGACAGAATCAATTACTTCTCCTTACAAGTGATATCAGCATACTAGGTTATTTTCCCAGCCGCCTGTCAAACAGCTGAACGCAAGACCATGACATACCGTTCTCACCTTCAGTCATGTTGCTAAACAGAATAATATGATGTTTTCCATACATTGGTCATCATCAGCCTGAACAGTTTTCATTTCTAATCCATTTAACCAAAATGGATGTTTGTCAGAATAAAATATCTGAGAAATCCCTCAGACCATACTAGAGAGAATTCACAAGGAGGGGTGTAATGTGGAAGCAGAAGGATTTTCTCTTCAAGGCGCCTCTGGGGAGGCAGAACATGATTGCAGGAGCAGAAGACAGGAACACATCCAGCAGCGCACAGAATAAACTCTATTTGATAGTCAGGAGTATCTGTGTTACAGAAGAAAGCTACAGAACATAACAGGAGACAATGTGGTGATCATAGACTCATAGAACCATAGAATGGCTTGGGTTGGAAGGTATGTTAAAGATCATTTGATTCCAAGCCCCCTGCCATGGGCAGGGACATCTTCCACTAGACTAGGTTGGCCCTGGCTACTCCCCATAACAGAAATTGAGACAATCAGTGCAACAGGTTTTTAATTATGAACTGTAGATCATTGTCGATGGTTGCTTCCTGCAGTACTGGCAAACTTAGTGTTGGTGGTTCATTCTTTAAGTATCTAAATGGAACACTCTGTCGCAGCCAGGGCCAGCATCCCTCTGTGCTAGGTGCTGTAGAAGCACAGGACCAACACCTCTCTTCTCCATGTCTAGGAGCTTAAGTTAATCTGAGACATATCACTGCCCTGTTAAGGCCATGCTGGCAGTGACACTGAACCCTAGAGGTAAGAATACATCCCTTATGTCACTCCAGCAGCATCCACACACTCATATCGTCATGTATTTGGTTCTGAGTTTGACTTGGCCAGAGCTGGCTCCACACCTGAGGTAAGGCTCCTCTGTGTAACATCACCAAAGCGTCTCCTCTCAGCACCATACTTGCAGCTGGCCGAATACTGGGGCCGAGTGACTTAGATGATTCAGTTAGAGCTTTCCTGCAAAAACCAGTAAAGACCAGTTCCAAAGAAGGCTGATTAGTGTTGGCCTAGTGAACGCTGGTGAAATCATTCAAGGGGGACACATGCTGTATGAGGATGGCAGAAGCTGTGATCTACTGCTGGATTGAAAAAAATTAATAAATTTTATGCTATGCACTGTAAATACTCCTTGCATGTTTTAATTTTTAATAAAGCTGCTCCTTTGAAAGTATCAGGAGCAATACAAATTTAATGTGAGCTCAAAGGACCATGCAACACAAGCATAACTGACTTGCTGCCATCACATTCTAGATATCTTTTCTTTTGCCTTTCTTAAGTCTTCATGTTTCCTAAGTTCTTAATGGAAACAAAACATGCTAGAGAGCAAGAATTTGACACAGAGTTTACTACCTAGTAGTCAATATTGAAATTGGATTTGAATTACTGTGTAAGTAATTACCAATAAGAAAACCAGAGTAAAACGGCCGTGGAAAGACATAATGCACCTGCAGGTCATAGGCAATGGAAGCAGAAATAATAATGTTTACAGAGGTCAAAAGTTTAAATTTCCAATTATCATTGTATCAGGGAATAGCGGCTACTTTTTATTGTATGGTTTCCTCTGTAAAATTCGAGTTTGTCTTACATGGATATTTGGTATCTTTCCATTAACCAGTGTCACAACTGAAACGCCAAACAGATGAACAATATTTACACTGAGCCTTTGAACTGTTGGCCTCATATTATCACTCTTTTTAATCACAAAGTAGTTCAGTGTTTAACCTTACTTTCATCTTCTCTGTCTCTGCTTGTGCTGCATTACCCCATTTGCAATAAGCAATGAAGAAAGCTGTAACATCCTGAGTAGTGACTATAACCTGTCCTCCCCTTAATGACAGGTTTAAGCAGTCTGTCAAAACCCATCGTCTGAACAGATAAGATTGAATTCAATGACTGCCGAATTGGACATATTCTGAGCTGAAATAAAAGCAGAGAGGTGTCTGTGCTTATTAGGGGCTTCCTAATAGAAGTCTTGGTGTCTTACTGAAAGCCAGCTTTATGCATCATCTGTGGTGTTTTATGAAAACTGGAACTCTAAAAACAAGTTGGAAACAATATTTGCTCTATTCACAAGGCCAAACTTCATAACGGCGGAAAGAGCATCACTACTGAAAAAAAACCCCACTAGAGTCCCCAGTTTTAGGGGGCAGGTTAAGGGAGATGAAGTCATCACATCCTCACCCAGAACTACTAACAGTGCTATGTATTGCACACAAAAGCTCCTGACCAGACTAATGTTCCTGTTAACAAGTTCAGCAGTGTTAGCTGGAACGTAACCTGAACTTCCTGGTTAGGTTTCAGAGTAGATAACATGCTAGGCACAGCCAGAGCTCCTCCTCTAAGAGCTTTTTGTTTCTTTTTCTTACCAGATTTCTTACTGCAAAGCAAGCCAGAACAGATTTAATATTTTTTACATACTTTTGCAGAGAAAGGTGTCTTCACAGCTGTTTCTTGATCCTGCAAAAAGGTCTGATTAAATGCAAATGAACAGTATAACTCAGTGACTTTTGGGTTTTACTCCCTATCCATAACAGCATGAAACACAGAAGGATCTATCGAGTTGCAATCTGGACATGTGGTTCTATTTCCAGCTTTAATAACAACTTTTTGTTATTCTTGATAACCCTAACCATTCTGATTCTGTGACGGATAATGTCATTTAGCTTTTTCCTGCAGTTCAGTATATTCACCTGAAAACAAGTATACTAATACTTTTCCATTGCACAGTGAGGCAGAGTATTTTGAGATCCTCATAGGAAAGGAGGTATGGAAAAGGAAACCTGTAATTGGAGATGAGCTGGCAAGTAACAACAGCTTACAGTACCATCACCTTAGGGTAATGTCATCACTTCACAGTGTACCCTTTTCTGCTTTCCATTGACAGACCTTAGCTCAAACCTTATAAAGATATTACTTGCACAGAGGCAGAAGTGAACCGTCTCTGAGACAAAGAAAAATGTTTTCTTGTAGAGAAAGCTCATTAACAATCTAAGCAAAGATGGAATCAGCACTTGGGGTAACTCCAAAACCACCTACTCAAACTGGCGACGAAGAGGGTTAGAGACAGATCCTGGTGGCAGGATTAATATTTCTCCTGGCTTGGCTCTTGTGATTTATGTTCACAGCTATTGAAAGCAAAAGAAAGAAAGGTTTCAAAGCTGTGTTTATATTCCTCAGCAGAGCTGTCTGTGATTTCCATTTTGTAGGAGATTTTTGTTTCTCTTTTATCAATTACCAGACTGACAAAAATGAAAGACTTGTATTAATTCTTATTCGCCTCTGTTGACATCACCACCAGATATAAATTTGCGAAAGCTGCTTGCAGCATTGAGTTCAATTAATATGCCAGTGTCATTTCTTGGCTGGGGAATGTGTGTAACTGTGCATGTTTGCTGCTCAATATCCCTTCATCAAAGGAATTGGAGAGAAGAAGGGAAGAAGGAAAGGAAATTTTTAACCTGATCATCTGCATTCACCTAATTGTGCAGAGTCTTTTCTGTCAGAAAATAGAAACCTAGGATGCATGTGGGTTAACACCTTCATGAGCAGTAAAATTTCTGTATATGACTCATGGCTTGGCTTCGCGAAAAAAAGATTTGGGAAGGGCATTACCCACACTTACTACAAGCACGATGACTCCTGTATGTATGAGATAAACAAGTAGACACTACTCTGAGGTTTTGAGTTTATGTTGTATTTATCACATAATCATAGAGTGGTTTGGGTTGGAAGAGACCTGAAAGATCCCACAGTTCCAACCCCCTGCCATGGGCAAGAACATTTTCCTCTAGACCTGGTTGCTCCAAGCCTCACCCAACCTAACGCTGAACACTGCCAGGGATGGGGCAGCCACAGCTTCTCTGGACAACCTGTGCCAGGGCCTCATCACCCTCATCAAGATGAACTTATGCTTCGTCTTGGTCCTGTTCCTCCCTTCATTCTTTAATTTGTATAAGCACGTAACACACGGAGGGAATTCATGCAGCCAGTCTCCCAGTGCACACTGTGTGGAAGAGAATGAAGGAGCTGTCATTAAAATATCTTTCATTTAACCACGTCTGTATTAGGAGTACCTTATTAGGCATGCTGACTACAACATTGAGGAGCAATGAAGGAGCAAAAAGAGCTTACAAGAATTTATTTCAATTTGGCTCCACTTCCAGAAAATTAAGCATATATTTAGGACTGTCTTTGCTCAAGAAACTCCTCACTTCAACTTATTTGAGCAAAGATGTAAGACACTCTTTAAAATATAAGCATATGTTCCTCATAAACAGACTTCGCATTTTGTAAAATTTAATTTGAGTCAACAGTGAAAAAGAAGTGCACATGATGTAGGACTTCAATGTTAGCCTCAATATCATTCCCTCCACTTCCCCAGGTGTAAAAGGTAATTTAGACTGCTTTTGTAAAGACAGTTGGGCAGTATCTGCACTGATATTTTGCTTCATGACGAAGATGCTGTAATGAGCCTGAATTACGTGAATTACAGTTCCTGACTGCTGTGACTGCTGGGGTACAGCTCCCCATGCCAGCTCCACCCATGCATGGCTCTCACTGGAGGCAGCAAGAAGCATCGCAGGCTCTCTGGGCAGAGGACAGGGAATGGGACCATTCTCATACAATGTGGTTAAGGGGTCTGAAGCGGCATGAGCTTAACTTTCAGTGCAGACCTAGACACAATGCTTTGTAAGATCAGACCCAAGATCAGGAAACCTTGAGGTAGGTTAAATTGTCAGGTACAGCAAAACAATCAGTCCATGGATGTCCAGCTGACATCCATATGGCATGCATATCTTCAGAAATGCTGAGGACTGTAATCATACACAGCAAAATGGATGCATAATGGGGGAAAGAAAATGAAAACTTTCCTTTATCCCTCACATTCTCAACCCGCCGCCCTGCATAACCTCTTGTAGCTTGAAGCAAGACAAGAAAGTCAGCATTTCGCTTCCTTCAACAGCTTTGACATGACAGGTATGGTATTTTCTTACCCACAGAATTGCCAAGGAAATCCACCCTAGCAAAAGTGCAAAAGTTTTCAGTGTAAGGAGGTGGGGTGCAAAAACTGGCTTGTAGGCAAAGGTTGAAATGACTCAATCTGAAACAAAATGTAAAGTAATTACTGCTAGGAAAAAAAAGATCATGCTGACATTTAAAGGCTGCAGTGATAGTATCTGTCCCTCCCCAGGCTGACATAAGCAGCCTTGATTTGATCCCCAAATGCTTTTTTTTATATATTTAGGATATCCTTTATTCGGAGGCGGAGAGCAGCAGGATGGATTGCCTTAACCTCAGTTGTTGATGCAGTGAAATAATTGCCACCTCAGAAAGGTAATTACATATGCCATTGTTTATACACATAATAGGCCTGGAAAAGCATGTTCTGCAGATAGAAAAAAAAGAAAATCCTGCTTTCACATCAGGGCAGAACACTACGTGAAGTGACAGATTGCCACAAATAGCATTCAAACCCTTGCACATTAGTGGTTGATTTTTCTTCTGGGGAAAAGGGGGAAGGCATGAAGGCTATGGAATAGGGTGGAGAGAAAAAAAGAGGACAGTTTTGTTCAATGGTCATAGTAACGTATCCAGTAGTTTTTACTTTCCTGATTGCTGCTAAATGAACCTGATCTTTAAGAAGTTGTTTTTAAAGTCACTGCTTCAAAGACACATTTTCTGTTGTTGTCATCTTGTGCAAATACCACTTCTCCTAAAGTGGCCTTAATTTAAATTGTTTTGAAAGCAGACCAAATTATCTGGTGGAATATTGTGTAGCATCATGCATCTCCTCTATGTGCAGTTAGTACCATGTAAAAGGTGAATTTATGTCACAAAAGGACAGCTAAAGTCTCTTTTTCCCCCTTCCATTATATCTAACATCAAAGAATAAATCAGCGTGGTGTGATGTCAACCACTTTAAAAAAAAAAAAAGCAGAATATGTATTTCTTCAAAATACCAAAAGTATCAGGGCTGAACAAAAGAAAAAAAAATACATATGTATTTCAATATTGAAAGGAGCATTGTTAGGTGCTGAAGCAATTCATAGCAGGGCTATTCTCTGCTGCAGTGTCCAGCAAATTGCATGACCTGCTTGTTAGGCTTGACAACAGTGTTTTACCTAACAAAAGCCTCAACAGCTCAGAGCAGCAGAGGAATGTCAAAATGAGCACATTTCACACACAGATGTGTGACCATAATAGTCTATAAGAAGATGCATGGGGTGGAGGGAAGGGGCTGGGGGCTGGGAAGGCTAACAGTTAGCAGTAGGGACATGGCCCTACTGACCACATTTAATCAACCCTTCTGTAAACAATTCAACATTTTCATTGTTCTCTAAAAACTAATAAAGAGAAACAAGCACTTTTCATTCATCTTGAAGTAATTTTCTGTCAGGTTTGAGCCCCTTGTGGCCTACAGCTTGTGCATTGCTAGCTGTGTGATACAACAACTATTTCAATTTATTTTACAAACTCTGGCCATTCACATGTCAGTTAGTGTTCACCAAGCCGGCATCTGAAATTGTGCAGTTAACGAGTTTTACAACATTTCTATCAAGAGAAACTGTTTAGCATAACTGACTCTTAAGGAGTTATTATACCTCTAAAAATCCATTTTAAAGGGCATTATTTGAATAAAATAGAAAAACGGTTCACTGCCTTTTAAAGGGGCTACAAAAAAAGTCCATCAGATCCAGTGCAGTAATCCTCAGCTTAAAGCACTCTTGAGAGCACTTCTGGGAATTATCAGCATAATGAAATGTTTTGTGAAATGTCCAGATAGATTCCTCTACTCAACAATTTTACTGCACCATATTTATTTTCCTCTTAGTTTTTAAAGAAGTGAATTACTTTTTTTGAGGGGATGACTCTACATTGTGGAGATTAACTGAACACATTATTACCAAGTCTGTAGAATAAATAAGTGGTTCAGTCTGTATGCAGTCTATATACATTTGCAGGGGAAAAAAAGAAAAAAAAGTCAAGCTCTTTATGCTATACAGAGCTCTAAAAGGGTTAAATTACAATGAGGCTTATGCAGATTTGCATTTCTCTTGTACTGCATTTTTCTCATACTCTTAAACAACTTTGTTATAAAATAGCACCTGCAAAATGCTTTATTGAAATCAATTATTAAGTTAATTAAACAAACAAAAAAGCTTATAAAACTGGAATTTGGTTTAAAGTGCCCTGAAAAGCAGAAGTTTCTGAATTTTAACTTGAAGAGTAGATATCTATCTATTAACTGCAGTGACAAAAATTGCTCATACCAAGAGTCCATAATGGTAGAAAAACTGCATCATACGAGTAAGTCAATCTCAACATATTAAACCACCTAATGGAGTAAAACCCATGTCTGCCATGTAAATTAGTGAATGTTTCCACCTAAAATGAACACTGGTAGGAGAAAAATTATATTACAATGCAATTACAGATACATTAGATACAATATCCAGCTGCACATATGCAGCATGCACAAAAATAGTGGCAACATGTATACACTGACCAATCTGACGTTTTTTGTTCACTATCACTTCTACTTAATTCCACTAAAAACCTCAGGAGAAAGTGCCGGCAAAAAAAATTTGTCCAAGGTCATGAGAGACTTTTTGCACTAATTCTAAGACAGAGTGCTGTCAGTCTTGGAGATTGATGGACATTCAGTAACTCTGATCCACAAGACACTTGGACAGTAATGCATGGACTGAGCATCTTCCCAGAGCAAAGGTATAACCTTTCCTGAAGATGCAACTTTTCCACAATCCCTGTAGGCAGTACTACAGCAGCAATGCCAGACAAGCTGTCTCTCAGGGTCTATCAGGACAGAAGTGCGTGCAGGATGGCTTCAAAATTTGCAAATCTATGACCCATCAACAGTATTAATTGAGATAGTGGACACCTCTTTAGTAACTGAGTTACAACTCAGTTTTGCAAGATGCTAAGCATTTTGGCACTGCCTCTGTGCATATCAAGTTTTAAGCACACAATCACTGGCAGAGCTGGTTACTCCATGATTAAAACAGTGGGCTTGCTTATGGCTGAAAGCTTTCTTGGAGTGGTGTCATGTTTCTTAGCACTTTCCTTCAAACCTTGGCATATCAAAACGCATAAAACAGGAGAAAAGGAAAGGGTTTTCAAAAATATATTGTTTAAATATATGTTAGAATCAGTGGAGAACTTAACTACACTTAAATAATGCATGGGTGGTTGGACTGCTAAAAGGCAGGAAAGGATGAAGTTATCAGATTTCTAGATACCAAAGATTTTGGACAGTGGAATTTAAAAGCACCCACTGTACAGAAAAATGTGTCCAACTCCAGAAAGCAAAGGAAGAAGAGACAAGACCAGAAGTGAATGAATGCTTGTTTTGTACAAAACTGCCAATACAAGCAAAACAACTGAAGAAACAAAGGTGTGAGATGAACTTAAAGGCACTTTTCCAACCTTATGCATTCAGGATTACTCGATCTTAGCTTGCTCCATGGTCAAATAGTAGATGCTGTAACAGGAGCAGTAGAGATCTGCTGGAAAGAGGTAAAAAAGGGTCATTAAAACACCCTATATGGTCCTCCCGTGTTTATAGCATAAGTCTCCTCATCTTTACAAACCCCACTTCTTTCTGCTTCTTGGCCTGAAGAGAGTTTTGATGGGAAACTCAGAGCTGTATATAAACCAAGGGCAGTGGCAGAAGCTGTGAAGTGATAATGGATAGATAATCACAGATTTTGAGACCTCAAAGTGGCCTGCTTTGCCATGTGCTGGGGAGATACAAAAGATGCAAACACCTAAGTGGAAGGCAAACATAAGAAGGAGCTTGACTATAGTCACGTATTTCAGCACAGCTAATTACAGTCACATATTTTCCATGAGTTTAAGTACCATGGCAGTGGAATTTCTTTGTCCCCTCATTATTTATATGTATTTGGCCAAAATGGAGGCATATATTTTTAAGCATGTACAGAGGTGTCACTGATATTCTGTTCTGCAGTAGAAGGTCTTTTCCTTTGGTGGAAACACCTATATGAAACAGAAAAAGTAAAAAGATGGTGGGTTTTACGCATGACAGATTAATCTGTGACAAATGAAAATTCAATAATTAATTTTTTTTCTGTGTGAATAAAACGTTGAAACTTTTTTATTTGTAATATGTATTCCTGATTTATAGGAGACTGTACGTCTTGAAAGGGGCTAAGCTGGGGTGCAGATGTGGTCTATGATCTCCTGCATCCCTGTGGAGGGTAAAGTCTCTGCCAACGAGCTGTGGGTGGGAAGCACCTTGCCTGAGAGTGTTTGTCCTTAGCTTGATGTTGCCAGGAATAGGTTGTTGCTTGTTCCTGAATTATTCCAGTAAAAACTAGCGTGGCTATCCTTCATTCCATGCTGAAATCCACAGTTTGGACATCTCAAAGCTCTAAAATATGAGAGAATGTTATTATTTTAACCCTATACTTATAGTTACAAACAGTCTTTTGGTTCATATTCCTCTACACTGCTGGGCTAGGTGTTTTCCATTCTTATTCTCTGAAAAACACTTGCCTTATAAGTAGACAAGGAATATGGTCTCAGTAAAAACCTGTGTAAGTGCACTTTACCCCTGTGTGGCATTTATTGCTCTTGCTAAAACTTTCTCCCTAGAGAAGGCTTGTGAATGCTTTGCAACACCAGGTCTGAACTAAAAGAATAATATTAATGGCATTTGAAGCAACTTACTATAATTTAAGTTTAGGTGGACCAGTCTGTCTTCAAATTATCATCTAAAACATTCAAAATCATATAGAATAAATCAAAAACCAAATAGCCACGTCATCAGAGCTGATCCTGCATGGTGAAGAAGACATTTGTATTCATAACTTTTGTCCCTAGGTTGGTGGTAACCTAAATGCCAAATTCTCTCATGTTGAGCAGAGCTGTATCAGGTTGATGAGATTCAAGTCCATGTCAGTTTGGTACTACTAGCAATAATATCAAAACACTTTGCTATGAGATACTTGTGACCTTTGATAGTCAGGAATAAGTAAAACATGAAGAAAAAGAAAAGAAAAAATATATTAAAAGAAAAAAATGCAAAACTTTTCTTTTAGCTTGTCTTTTATATATTATCAGGTGACTCAAGCAGGCTTTCTTTGGCATTTTAGGATGTGATGACACTGCTATTTGTCAGAAGTCCAAAACTCCAGTCACATTTTTAAAACAAAGTTTCTTTTGTCTTTAAAGTTGAGTATAATCACCTCTGAGAGAGCTGGACATGCAGTTTGCCTCTGTCACTGCTACAGCTGCCTGTAAAGACAAAGGCATAACAGTAAGAATTATTGTCTTTTTTCTACTCTGGCTTCCATGAAATGTAACTTTTTTGGTCATGGAAAACCTGTGCACATGTCCTAATTATTTTTGAACCTGTTAGTTACTTGCATCTCAATTGCCAGTGATATGTAAAAGATTGTGAACCTAGAAGAAAAGCTAGAAATTGTTTGTACTTCTACCTCATCATAGTCAGATACATCCAAAAGGTGCACGTGATGAGTTCTTTCTCATCTCATAATGTGCCCATTGACTTATTAATATCCAAATCAACTGCCATATGTTTTTCCTTTTATTTCTGGATCACTGATTCTACTCACAGTCCCTTCACCTTCTCTTCCTCTTTCAACCAAGTCAAGCATCATTCACAACAAATGGACCAGTTTCAGCCTCATGTTATCAGTTGCCTTAAAAAAATATTAGATTAGGCTTGAATTCACTCAAAACCACTTCATTTGCTACTTCATAGACATGGACATGTGCTTATTTTTAAGGTATGGTATAAAAGGATAAGTAGAAAAATATAACTCAGTAACCAATTGCACCAACTACCACTGACTAAAAAAAGTCCATGAACAAAACCTACCACAACAGGCTGTAGAAAACACTATAAAAGTAACAACAAAAAGCACAGTGCATCCTATCTTACAGAAGGAAAAGGTGAGTGAGCAGAAGAAAGAAGAGGAAGCACTGGCATCTCGTGAACATGGAAGATGACTGGTTATGCTGGAATAGGGGAAAAGACCAATACCTCAGCTGACAAAATGTGGCAAGATACTTGTTGCAAGAACTCTTAGGGAAATTTTTCTGAGAGGCAATGGCACCTAGGACTAACACTCCTCCACCACTGGCTGCTTATGGGTAATTTGACAGTGGTTTTGATGTTCCTGGGGCAGCCCTGGAATGTCCAGACCGACAAGAAGAGTCAGAAACTGAGCTGGTGTAAGAGCAAACTGGAGGCTTACAACTCATGTGATATAATAGATTTTTGTCATCAAAGTGATTTGGGACCTGTCCTTATGTATGAGAGGGTTTTGGTAGAAAACTGACAAAAGAGATTGGGCCACAAATCCCTGGGGTAGATTGAAGTCCTGTCCTTCTTTGTCATCTTGTCTGACATCAGGACTGCTGACATTTCCTTCAGGGAGGAGAACACACTGTATGTTTGAGCACTGCTATTTTCTGTGACTAAACCACTACTCCTGCTTTCAATGAGTGCAGGACTCACATGCTTTCATCTATCTGTGGGGAATTTTCTTCATATGAATAACAATGGCATCATTGATACAGTGATTTTCTTGGGAAGGTCTTGCAAGTCAGACAGAAACTCCATCTAGCAACCACTTAGGCAACAAATAATATCTTTAATGTCCTCAAATGCTGGTATTTAATGTTTCAGGGCAACTTTTATTTATCAATCTGTACTTCACCTATCTACCTCAGATGCTAGTGGCAGCTGTTAATTCTGGATGAAAGACAAAAATAAAAGTCTTGGTGTATTTTAGAGGTACTTCAAACAGATATTTTTGCATTGTGAAATCCCCACCACCTTTAAAATAAATCCTTCTGAAACAGAAGAGAGTGCGGACACTTAATTAGCATTTGACAATATCCTGTAGTCAGTCAAAGCCTATAATCATAGTTCATTGTGCCACAGCTCATGTGGGAAACTCCATTTTGTGAAGCCCAAAGCTTTCAAGGCAGCCGTCCCTGTGCTCCTGCAGAGTGTACAGTATGGAGCAATGTAAAAGAAAGGCGCAAGGGGGTTTATCAGTCACTGCCTGTGTTCAGTTACCAAACTTCACACTGTAATATGCGGATGCTCTTTCACGCACACCCCCTTGTCGTGGGGAAAGAGCTTGCGTGCCCTTGTGAGGTTGGGAGCTATGCTGGTGGTGGCATATGCCTCCGGTAGGGTCTCCCATGCCAGACAGGTCTCAACTGAAGGGTCAGACAAAGTGTGTCCATGGGCAGGATGGGCTCACTAGCCTTCGGGCAACCATCCTAGGAGAAGGACAACTAGAACTTCAAACCCAGGCAGAGGGAGCTTGTTTAGCTCTGTAAGGTCTTCCATCTAAGAGAAGGATATTCTAATCAAACCTACAACCTGAGGACTTCGCTGTCACCGTTCAAGCTTGCTAGGCCCTGGCAGATAAACCTCAGGTGTAAAGGGTGGGGCCAGTTCCACGCATGCTGAGCCTCAACTACAAAATCTACTGCGCAGGCCCGAAGCATTTACACACACTTGCAAAGCCCTGTAGCGACAGGCGAGGGACGAAATGGCAGGTGATAAGGTTCACTGGAAGTTGCAGACCCAACCCTGCATGCAGGCAGCTCAGGACATTGGTCGCTCCATAACGCCATTGTTTCCTTTGAGAAATCATGCAGAATTAGTCTAGAGGAGAAAAGACAACGTAGAAAGGATTGCGCCCCGCCTATACCACCCAAGGAGACCTTTCACTGTGCTTTTTGCAACTGGATTTGCCTATCCCACATTGGTCTTTTTAGTCATCAGCGCACTTGTAGTAAGTGTGGGTAAAGCCCTTCCCAAATCTGCATTCGCGAAGTCAAGCCATGATGGTGATGATGAATATGCAGATGAAGTGAGACAGGTATTTTGACTGGTCTTATCACTGAGGCCAGCATACGTTGACTTTAGTAGATTCTAGCGCAGATTCCTCCTTCTTTGTCAGTGGAAACGTGATAGAATAATTTATTAATCTCCTAATGATCTTTGATCTTTAGTGTTCCAAGGAATGGGAGAGAAAGGGAGAGTAGAAAGATTTTCCTTAAAATGTTTCTATGAATATTGCCTTCACTCTAAGAAGGTCTTGCAGTATTTCATGTGCTTTTGCACTAATTCAGCTAGTGGTGAAACTCATATTTCAAGATTCACCTGCAGCCTAGGAACATGGGAACTGAGTTTGTGTGTTAGATTAATTCAGCCTGTTAGGTCAAATTCAGATTTCAGAATTTCTAGATGTGAGCTGGCCACAATACAAAGCAGTCAGGAAGAACATAACCACCAGGAGAAATCAAATAGCAATTTGTTCTGTCAAAATAAAAGTAAGAACAGTGAAACCCATAGTACTTTTTTGTTGTGTAATCCCATTTGAAAAGCCATAGGAAAAAAATTGCCCATTCTAATATTAGTACATAGGGCTTTGACATGGGACTATCTAAAACTATTTGCCCTACTCCCTTGAGTCTATTTTCCATCTGTACATCAAACTATTCACAGTGACAAGCTATTCTACAAATTTATCACATCACGTGGCTTTGTGATGCTGTAAGTAAAGTACTTGCTAATATGTTGTTCTAAATGAGCTCTCAAGTAGATAGAAGTGATTTTCTTAAATATACTGATGTTTTCCTCAAATGTTATCGTGCTGTCCCTTTGTAAAATTTGCATCCATTTACCTAACTTATTTTACATTTATTTCATTAAAATGATGCTAATGCTTCATGTGGACTTTTAAATGAATTTATAGTGGTTTTATACTAATTTATGAACTTGGTTAGTTACTGAGTTTTGTTAGATTTTTAGCTAAATGTGTTCTTAATAAGCTTATTAAAATGATAAATTAGTTTTAAAATGACAATTGCACCAGTGCGCCTGCTATTTAATGTAAGACAACGTCTAAGTTAGGATGCATCTAGAAAGTCAAGTGGTAGCAACCAAATGCATATCCATTACCAAATGATCCCTTTATATTTTTTTATCACAACTGGCTGTCTAATTATCTCTCTGTTAGACACTGTTATATTGCTTACTACAGAATAGGTCCATTCTGGTGTAAAAGATGGAGGTGTAGCTTTCTCAAATTCCTGTGCAATAATTCCTATGTAAACTCTGAAAACGTAACTGATAATATGTCAATGATTGCTACACAAAGAAGTTAAATATTACAGCTAATTTTCTCACTGAAATCCAATCCAGGGATTAGCAACAATGGGGAATCTGTTTTATTTGCATTTAATTTGTACCTTCACACTATTATCTCCCATGTTTTACCTTCAGGAAATGTGGTCTCAGGCTATTATAACCACATTTCATGCTACAGTTGCACTGTTATTTGAGCTGTACGCTTGGAAACGACTTACTGAAAAAATAAAGCCAGCATACTTTATTTTAATTATACTAGAGCTGTGTCTAAATACAAGAAAATACTACAGTATATATTTAATATGGAGCACAGATTAACAGTTTTATGAGACATAAAATCTATCTATATCATTTCCTATTTACAAGTCAGTTATATATCTTTCAACAAAACAAATGCCTATAGTGTAAAAATGAATAAGGAGAGCCTCAAACTAGCGATCACATAAGCAGTAAATAATGTCTTAATTGGCCTGGAATGCTGGAGTTTCATTTTTTTGGGATGAGGTTTTATTTATTGATCTATATGGCATATTTATCTTTCCAGTGATTTGTACAAGTCTATTCTGTTTCCTCAATATCGAATCCATGTATGGCTTTATATTGCAAATCCCATCTGGGGAAATAGCCAAGAGAAGTACTGATTCTTCCGGAAAAGCCATTCATATAAATGTGTTGACTGAAGCAGGGATAACTTCATAGTTTTTACACTTTGTCTTCTGATAAAAAAGAAGGGGACAGAGGGAAAGAAAAGATATGTTATTATGCAGTTGCCACCCAATGCATGCTCCAGCAGTCCTTTAGTCTTCACCGGTTTGGCAGCAGTGAGAAAACAAGAAAGGATTCCGTGTGCACTGGGAAATGTCTTTTAAATGCTCCCGTCTACGTTCCATTTACCAGTGATGACAGCAGACAGCAATGGATAAGATGGGCTTTGTACATCATCTGCAAGCTCTGGATTTGGTTCTTCTCTGGAGTATTTGTGCAGATTTGTTCTTAATACTCCCATCATATTTCAAGACAAGCAGCACCTCACCCCATGCATTGCACTCTGCCATGCAGCTGGGAACTGGCAAATTCAGTCATCCTCAGCTGGAGTCCCTGGCAGAGGACTATGCTCTTCGCTACGATATTGGTGTCCGCTGCTGAAGTCAGCACTGGAGAAAGAAGGAAATCCGTCAACAGCTCTCTTGTTCCTTATAAAAACTTCTCCCTGGAGACATGGCTTGGTTGTTTTGCTTAGGATTGTTAAAAGCCAGCCCTTAAAAGCACTTCTGCTGCTGACAGTGGAGGAAAAAGTTTACAGACAGCACTGTTGCAGGTCTGTCCTTTGCTTTTGTGAAAGTGATGTTACAAACATGGGAAAAAATTGTGCTCTGATAGCTGTCATCCCACTGGTATAACCTTAGCTGTCTGGAAAAGAGCTAATGAAATTTTTTGGTGTGTTTTTTAGAGAATACATTTGCATTTGACATAATTAGTGGTAGGCAGATCCAGCTATATCCAGGGAGAATCTCGAGACAACTGCTTTGCTGACTATTAGTGCCTAATTTCTGAATGTCAAACCCTGCACATCTTAATTTCCAGAGAATAAGCTCAATTGAACTTGCTTCCCTGTTATGCAAAAACTGCTCAGATAAAACCAAATGGACACCAATGTAATGAATGTGGTTATTAAATTGTTTCAATTGAAAGAACCCTATTCTTACACCATCATAATGGGAACAATTTATCCCCACTGATCGGCCTGTCTCTTTTTTCTGAGCTCTCTTTGATCTTGAAGCATATTGCAGTAGTGTGTCCTATTGAAAAGCAAAACTGGGGCAATTTTAATGCTTTTGTACCTTACCAGTGCTCTATTTTTTCGCTGTTTAAAAATAGCTGTTAATTATAAGTGCAGTTTAAATGTCTCAAGTGACCCAGAAATGCAGGTTGGAATGAGACAGATCGTGTGTCTCATATAAAACAGATGTACTTTCACAGAGCAGTCTGAATTCAGCCCTCAATATGTATCTTTCTCTAAGGTTATTGCAGTCAGGTGTCGAGCTTGTCTAGCACTAAGCGATAAAATTCCACACATTTTGAACAATGAAGAGAAAAACTAGATCTATATTTACCTCAAGAATAAAAAGCCTCTTTTTCTGTGTGAGTGTATTTTGCTGGTAGTGGTTGATGGGATGAGGGCATTTCCCTTCAACTTTGGAGGCCCAGGAGACCATATGCCTAATTTAATCTCCACCTCTTCTGCCTCTTGATGTAATAAGCCTATGCTTTTAAAGAACATTTAGTGGTAATAAACTTTCAGGAGCACCTCTTATTTTGACTGGATTAAGCACTGCACAAGTACAAGCCATACCTTGCAGATATAAAATTTCAAGCTTTTTTCTGTGTTTTGAGTGGCTTGAAGTCTTTTTTTAGTTCCCCCCCACTCTTCCCAGCAATCCCTTTTAACTCCTGTCTGTGATAAGGTTCATCAAGAGAAGTTTGAAAAGTAGCATGCAAATTAAATTAAGGCATGTTAATGATTTACTGGAGGGCCCTAACAAATCAGTTATTTTTATGTCTCTTTATTTGTATGTTATTAGACAGCAATTTACAGACATTTCAATTCAGCAACAAGACTGTTTCAACTTTCCGATTAGAATAAGCTGTCAAGTGCAATGAGTTTGATGAGCTCTCCTCTGTCCCAAAAGATCAGCAGTACACATTTCAAAGCCACCACCACTTCATGAAACTGAATGGTTTAATGGTGGAGGAAGCCAAGGGTCAACCGAGCTTGGATTGTACATTCAGATCTCATTCATTAGGAGAGACTGACACCCATTTAAGGGCTGGACACTGCAACAAGGACCAGTTTGTGAGTGTGGAAGAACCTGCCTGTTCTGTAGCTGAGCAGGAAACCTGATCCAAAAGAACATTTTAAACTTTTCCCTATCTGGCTAGTAAGCATCAAAAGAATAGAATATCTTAAGTAGAATATTAAGAAATGTGAAAAAAAAAATATTAATCAACATATTTGACTCATTGGCTCACAAAACGTTTTTCTTTAAAAAAAACCCAGAATTTTGAGGTTCATATTCAGACACTTACACCCTCCTATAGTCATATATTTACGTGATAAATAGAGAAATATGCTTAATTGATAGTGGGAGTATATGTGCTACTTTGTTTTCCACACTCCTGGAAATCATTTTCTATTCAATGCTTAGGAAACTTCTCCTTGAATCTCAGAGGATATTAAAAGAACAAATTGGCTATGATATATTGCAATACTGTGAGTCCAACTTCAAGAGAAGCCACAGACCTCACACCAGTCCCTGGAAGACCACAGTGATTATATCTGCCTTTGGGAGCTTTCTAATTGTGGAAACAAAAGTGCTTCCTTTAACTATTCCCACATTAATGCTTAACACTATCACAATGGAAAACACAGATTTGATAGTAGCTGAAACAATAGCACATCTATATTGAAAACAAGAAAACTAGCTTTTGGAAAAAAATGTTCATCAGCTATTGCTATCTTTCCACCTCTTTCGGACTATATTTTGATACATAAATGGTTTCTCAAGACAGTGATGTCAAGAGAAAATTTTCTACTGAAACTCCATGGGCTTTGCTTTAGCCTGTAAATGTTCACATTGTTATTCTGTGAAGCACCAGAACTGAACCTTAGTTTAAACACGTGCATGAGTTAACTGTCTCTCTGACAAAGAAGTGCAAACCCAAATATAAGCATATACTTAGAACTGAGTCCTATGCTGATGTGGGATGGACACACACTTAAAAGTTCTGCAGCACCAAGACCCTTAATTTGAATTTAGGTGAAAATATTTTAATTACACTCAAAATGCTACTTTCTAAACTGAGTTAAGCAGGGACAACTGTACTGTTGGAAGAATTGTGCTTAGTGCAAGAAAGCTTCATCGCAGTGATGGTTTGAGCCCATATTACTTTTTGTACTTTAATTTTAAATTTCCCTTCTCTGCTGGGTGGCAGATCCTATGTCACTATATTAAAATCAAAGCCTTTTGATATATAAAGAAATGACTGTGAATGATATATAAAGAAACTGTTTCTTTTTTTTTTCACAAAGAAAGGGTGATAAGCTTGGAAAAGGTTTTCAGGTTTGCTTTTCACAGAAATAAGCAAAATCTCTGAAAAGAAAGAATAAACCTTTGAAAGAAGAGTATATAGGGAAAAAAATACAGAAGAGTATATAGGGGAAAAAATACAGAAAAACAACTCTCTAAGCAGGAAGAAGTCACAACGACTTCTCTGAAAACTTAGGAAAGACTGTGTGGGACATGTAAATAATAAATACGCAGCAAAGAGAGCAGACTTCAGTGTTAAAAGGCAGTAAAGAAGGACTCTGTTGCTTTATGTTTACCTTCATGGCAACACTGTGTAAAATCCTGAACTTGTCTCTGTTAAACAGCTGAACAGGTTTTATGGCCTAGTAGTTCTATTCAGACTTAGCAAACTGTGTGCAAACGTGCTGACTTTCTGTGCTGGTAACATTAATTAGACCGATTTTTTTTTTTTTTTTTTTTTTTTACATCTGATAAACAATCTTTTGGTAAATATCTATTCGTCAGAGAAAAAAATCCACTGTGTCAGGGAATTCATTATGCTTGCTGGGAGCAGTTCTGTTATGGTTTCTTCCCTTATTTCACCCATAAAACAGAACAGCTGTATGTTGCATATCAGACAGAAAGTACACATGCATATAAATGCTTTCTATCTTCAGCCTTTGAATTTGCTGTAATGACTGAACCTCGAATATCTGGAGACTTATTTTCAGAGAGGGATCCAATGATTAAATATCCAGGATCCCTCCCATGAAGCCGTCTTTCCACTCAGCATTAATGAAGCTTTTCTATCGTCCTTTATCTCATTTCAGACTCTGCATGACTGAAGGCCGTTGGAGAAAGTCCAGAGGAGAGGAGCAAGAAAGAGTCAGGGAAACATGATACACAAAGAAACCCTGAACTGAGGGTGTTCAGCCTGCAGGAATGAAGAATGGCAAGAGACGTGTTCACAGTCTTCCCCTACTGAAAAGCCTGGTGCAAAAGAGCACAGAGATTTGTCCTCCATGAAGACAACAAAATTAGCTTTGGGTTTGATCTGCAGAAAGGTGGAAGCAGGCTGGATACTGGGAAAATGCCATTTTTTTGGGGGGGTGATTATGGTAAGTTACTATAACAGTAACATGGTGAGGTATTAAGGGCAGGCTAAATAGAAACATAAATACTTTGTCTTTAGCGTTTACAAACCCTTTGACTTTATTGCCTCTGAATTATTCTTTCCACTTCTCTTCCTAATAATCTACTGCATCGCTTCTTACTATAAGTATTCCAAATAAATGTTTCTTGTCTTCCATAAAAATGCATTTATCTGTATGCTGCTTCTTCCCTCTCCTTCCCCTTCCCTTTTGCAGTTTTCATCTCTCCATTGCCGCTATGCATGAAGATTTAATTGACAAATCAAAATAAATTGAAAAAATACAATGTAAGGAGGTGAATAGGGTTTTTGGTGGGCTTCCAGCATCTCCCTGTATTTGTGTTTGATGAGGTCTGAATGTTACAATTCTCTCATAATCAGCAAATTTACAATTTGCACTTTGTGCTTACATCCAAACTGATAGTCCTAAAATTGATGCTAATGTTTCAGTTGAAGCTAAATGCATCTGATTTTTTTGTAATTGTAACTGCTTTATGTTATAGCTTCCTAACAAGACTAATATTTTGCTTTCATTTTTGCCCACAAGTTCTTCAGCTTTCACAGTGATGAGGAGCTTGGAGCCAATTTCATGCTTATGTTATGGTAATCCCAAAACTGTTTCATATAAACTAAATAAACTTGCCCTATAGGGGAGACAGACCCAGGATTCTTTATAGACAGCATCTTAATGGGTGAGCTTCTTTTGGCTGTCTTTAATTCCTCCTCTTCGTTTTCTTTGTCACACTTTGCCTCTTACTCTTGATCTGACGAATTTTATTCTGGGTGATGGACCCACTTCCATCAGAAACTAGGAACATATTTTGAATAAGGATTTGCATGGTAGATAAGAAAGTTTTTCACAGAGGCAGAAGATAGATAGATTTCAGATGGGGTGGGCTCTCCCATCACCAAACTATTGCAGAGACAGGAGAGAAAACCACCGCTCCTCTGGCTGTGTTTAAAAGGAAAGAATGAATATACATTACAATTTAGTGTTTTTAGATTTAGTCTCAAATCTGAGACAATGTTGTTTGTACCTCACGTTCACAGAATTTTAGGAACTGTAGCTGGAGCAAACCCCTTGTAGGAGAAACCGAGTCTGTGATTACATGTACTGGTGCTCAGGCGTCGCTATCTCATATGCTGGATGTGGGCCAGGCCAATGAATTTGTAACATGCTGTAATCCTGGACCATACTGAACAACATCTGGGGTTTGATTAAAAATATATTTAGTTACATGCATACTTTCAAATTCTTCTACGCAATGTATTATCATAAACAGCTTAGACCCATTTCCCAGGGCTTGTGCTTTGTGCTCCCACTCGTTGCACCCCATGGCTGCTATCAGCACTGGTACCCAATTACAGTGCCATCAGCCACAAGTTTATCAGGTGTTGCCTGTCACTGAGGAGAGACCTATGAGTAGAACTGCCAAGCAGATGCTGCTTATTACCTCTTTTGCTGTATTTTCTCTATTTGTGAGCAAAACTAAAAAAAAAAGAACTTCTTTAAGCTGCATAACACTTCTGTAAATTATATCCCATTCAAAACAGCCAACTAATTTTTGCTACCTATGTTTTGTGCCACACTGCCTTTCAAGACAAACTGGTGCAAAGCTAAGGATGTTTTCCCAGGTGCTAAATCCACACTAATCCCTGAGAGGGTGGGAAAGAAAAAAATCTGAGTTTCTGTGATTCCTGACCCTTTGCTCCAAATCCATTAATACACATGGATTTAGTATGATTGGACCTGCTGGCAGCCAACCGATGGACTGACTTTGTATTTGGTGATAAGGAAAATGATTCCACTACAATTCAAGCACTTCATTACCTCCTGCCCCAAACCCACAATATGCATGTTGTCTAAATTTTAAGATTTAAATGGCATATACAGTCTAGAGGCAAAAGCTTTATGTACATCTTTGTGCACAGAAAATGGCAATGTATTCCTTGGGTTTTTTTTAAATGTACACTGAAATTAAAGGACAGGTTTTTTTTTGTCACAATTCCTTGCTGCTGCAGTGCCACAGGGCACTCATGATATAGCTGGTGGAAGGAGAAGGAGCCCAGTGTCAGAGGTCAATCTAGTTTATATATCATTGTAAATTAACTTAGTTGATTTAGCTAAGTGTTATTTGTGCCTTTTATACATCAAGTAGGGGAAAAAATAATATTCAAAGAACTTAGTCCTGTTTCTAAAAAGTAGAGAAGATGTAAGCTCGATGCCGTAAATTTGTTTCTATTTGATTTGCTGACTTGCTCAGAAACTTTGGATCAATCACACAACTCTTCTGTGACTGAGTTTCTGTTCTCTGAAATTATAATAAACCCCCAGAATATCTCGGAAAGGGGTTCAGACACAGATCAAAATAAAAGCAAAGTGATACTATTTCCATAAAGCGAGCTGGGCTGGGATTACTGAACCCCCACAAGTTACAAATGGGGATTTTTTTCTACTAATCACAGAAGGAGCTAACTGCAACAAAGCTGTGGTGAAAATAATGAAAAGTTTGGGAAGATCTGGTGTTGCTTTGTGAGAGGAGACTAAAAAGATCAATTACGTTAGACGGAAAAAGAATTAAAGTTTGATCTTGTTCTCCCTGGAGTCAATGAAAAAACTCATATTGACTTTATGAAGCATAAAGATCCAGATGCAGAGGATGACCAGGAAGTAGAAAGATATATACATGAATAAATGATGTAGAGGCAGCCAGTGAAACTGCAATGCAGAAAACTTAGGAACCAGAGAAATACTTGTGCATATACGAAACCTCTTTCAGTTCAGTGCTGCTCAAACAGCAGATCAAAAAAGAATGAAAACTTTTAAAGGTAAAGATATTAACAATAACATTTAAAAAAACAACCAAAAGCTGAGAAAGTAGGCACATTATAGGACATGCTTTAAACCTTGGATTCTATAGAAATGTCCTAGAATTTTGTAGAAACCATTCTCAAGGAATTGTCTGTTTTGAGACTTTATGCAACTTTGGCTGTCTTGCCATTATCAAGGCCTGAGCATACGATTTCATCTATTTCCTGTTCTTATGCACCTTTGAAGTCAATGGGCAGTGTTCTTCTCTTCTGTCCTTTTCAGATAGCTTATGTACAATGGATTAAGTAAGAGCAGGAGACATGGCAGATGCCAGAGTTAGAAATGTACCAATGAGAATTACTTATTATTTTGTAGTTTTCCATGCATTACTGTTTAGCTCCTACACAAACCTTTAATTTTTAGAGTAACTCTTGAAAGCTGTTGGTTTGTATTCATGTCATGGGAACTTGAATCTTACCTGTGGAGCTGCTTGGAGTGTGTGGGACTGCCACACAGCCAGGTATTTCCATACATCCACTGTTATATCTTCTCTCTGTCGTGGAGATAATAACATCTGAATCAGACACTTGAATTAGAATGCAGCAAAACAGATGTGTCCTCCAAAACATTATGTTATTGTCTTTGGATTTTTCCCTTTTTCAATTGCTCAATAAAGTTTTAAAATATTTTTTCCTTACAACATTTAGCACAAAGAAATGTTTTTCACATGTAATTCGTACATTGAAGGGGATCAAAAAAAGATTTGTTTTGATGATACATAAAAGGGTGGTGATAATGCTTTGGAATTATATTTGTAAAAACCTTACTGTGAAAGTTTTTGAATTGTTTGTGTGGGAGGAAAAAGGAAGAGTAGTTAAACTATTAGTTAAGTGAAACTACTCAAGCATCTGAATTATATGTTATTTATCTTTAGGTTCTTGTGGAACTTATTGCCATAGAGTGTATGAATCTGCACAGGGAGGTAGGTGCAAGGATGTCTGGGGGAATGAGCAAGTGGTGGCAAATAATGACATGGTGGTAATTTGGAGAAAGCAGAAAGCAGTAGTAGGCTTGAGTAGTACATGGTACCTCATGTGGAGGAATAGAGTTGAAATGATAGAAGGAGCTTTAAATAATCTGTTATTCACAGATTTCAAACAAGGTGTCTCCTTTCCCTTTCCTCTCCTCACCAACAATCCATAGAATCTGACAGTCTTTAAAGGAGAGGAGATCGAAGACACGGGAAAAAGGGGGAAGAGTCACTGAGAAAAGGATGATAGAATCATAGAATCATAGAATAGTTAGGGTTGGAAAGGACTTTGAGATCATCAAGTTCCAACTCCCCTGCCATGGGCAGGGACACCCCACACTAAACCATGTCATCCAAGGCTCTGTCCAACCTGGCCTTGAACACCGCCAAGGATGGAGCATTCACAACCTCCCTGGCAACCCATTCCAGTGCCTCACCACCTTCACAGTAAAGAATTTCTTCCTTATATCCAATCTAAACTTCCCCTCTTTAAGTTTGTACCCATTACCCCTTGTCCTGTCACTACAGTCCCTGATGAATAGCCCCTCCCCAGCATCCTTGTAGGCCCCCTTCAGATACTTCCATACGGAAGGTGCTCCAGTCCCCTGATCATCCTCGTGGCCCTCCTCTGGACTTGTTCCAACAGTTCCATGTCCTTTTTATGATGAGGACACCAGAACTGCACACAATACTCCAAGTGAGGTCTCACGAGAGCAGAGTAGAGGGGCAGGATCACCTCCTTTGACCTGCTGTCACGCTCCTCTTGATGCAGCCCAGGATACGGTTGGCTTTCTGGGCTGAGAGCACACACTGCCAGCTCATGTTCATTTTCTCACTGACCGACACCCCCAAGTCCTTCTCTGCAGGGCTGCTCTGAATCTCTTCTCTGCCCAACCTATAGCTGTGCCTGGGATGCAGAATTTTACAGATGAAGTATATGTTTAAGCAGCTGATGAGACACAAACACTCTTCAGCTGCAGACAAATGCCAGTATATTTAAAGTGAGTACGTTCAGTCCTAGAAAGTATATAACAAAAGCCAGGGCAACATTTTTCAGAGCACTGTGTACCACAGCCAGAGGGCTATATCTGTAAGCAATGAGAAAGCAGAGGTTGAAAATAACTTCACAGAAGTCTCATTTAAACTAGTCCTATGGGAAATGATGCTGATAGTCAGGAGTTTTTGACAAGTATAAACAAATTAGTGCCTCTTAATATGGTGTTTAGGTAGAGTGTTAGCTTAGATCCTCCCAAATATGTTGAGGTAACCAACTGATCATCCGAAAAACCATGTTTTGAAAGTGAAAGCACCACTTAAAAGTGATTCTAGTATTGTTTTACAGAACTCTGCTTATGAACAAAAAGAAGAGGGAGCAAAACCCACCTAGAACTAATAGGACACCATAGGCACTGGGGGACTGATTTTGCAGTCTTTGTGAAAACAACTTCTTCACTAAAGCAGTGTGAATATGTTGAAGATTGTCAATCTTGGTCTTCAGGAAGAATTTGAAAAGTAGTAGTGGGAGATCTGGACATAAAGGGTCCTCAGTGGAATTCTGAAGACAGAAAACTGATGGAAAAAAAATATTCTATTTTTTTCACAAATGGTCCCAGAGATATTTCCTAGTTTAAGATTTAAACCCAGAGCCAGCATGAATATATCAGCTGGCCCGGACAAACTGCTGAAGTTCTGCTTAGTCTCATTGTTAATCATTACACCTGGCAAATTGTAGGATGCTTCATTCTGGCAAATGTATGGGCCCAAATCTAACCCACTTAAAAACAGTTTCAGGGTTCTCAAGCTGTTTCAAAGGTTTATGCATGTGAAAGGTATCATCAAAACTGCAGGTAGAAAAAAGGACTTACGCAAAGTAATACATATTATTCGTGAGGAAACAGGTAGTGTAACATGAACTCATGTCTTTCTGATATGTCATTTCTTTCAATAAAAAGAATATTGGACTGAAATATGGGTTCTGGCTCTGATGCACCTTGCTGCTGTACTGGTTTTATAAGGATGCAAGTAACCTTGGATTGAAGCTGGCCTTCTGACCAGTCTTTGCTTCCCCTTTATCTATCAAAATGAGCTGTTTGCAGCTAAGCCTTAAACAGTGCAAGATGTGATAAACGAGCTTTACCTCAGGTCTCTTGTTAATTGTGATATCTGAAACTTGTTTCAGTTAAAGCAGACATCTTTTGAAGTTATCTGGGGACTAAGTCTCATTCCAGGAAATATTAATACAGTGCCTAACTACTTGGAGGGTAAAGCCCACCAGCCATGAGATGGAAGTACAACTGTTCTCTCAACAGCATCCCCCTCGTCCTTTAGCATAAGAGATGCTGACTCAAACTCCTAATGAACTAGTTTTTAATCAGTACATTTCTTTACAAATTTTTAGTACCATTCAAACATCATTATTGCTCAGAAATCCTTTAGTTTAGGGGCATGGTGTTCCACAAAAGCTGTAGGGAGAAGGCTGGTTCCACAGCAAGAAGAGGGAGATCCTTGTGTATTTTGGGGTGGGTGGTGGCAGATTTCTCAGGGGACATCTGGGGCTGGGAAAAACAAGTGGTGCTGTTGGCATGGTCCTAGATACAGGTCAAAGACTAATGGTTAGGCAAATGGAGACAACTTCTTGCCCTTGATGTTAAATTTTCCCATCGGATCTCCACCCTTACCCAACAGTAAATGGGAAGGTGAAGAGTTACCTTTCTTTGTTGGGGAAGAATTTCGGAGGCTCAGATCACCCTGCATTTTATTCTGAGCACATACACATGTAGTTGCAATAGTGGTTGCTGCACTGGAAGTTAACAGTAGTCTACCTGGTGATAATTTATTGATACACTCAGGTCTTCAGTTGTTGGCATCCTGAAGCTGAAGATCAAAACAGGTTAATGCTATAAGTGAAATGTTTCAGCCAAGTCAAATATGCATTTTGGGTTGTGTAAGATTCTTGCTTTGATTTAATGGATTTAAGTCAAAAGAGAAAAAAGCTAAAGGCTTTCAGTGAGATGGCCATTTAAACAAAAATTCAAACTGGAAATCTGAAAAACAGTACTTTGTATAATTTCTTTTTAGGAAAGTTTAATTCCTTTTGGCCATTTAAATGAAAGCAAAAATGGAACTGCTTAAAACAATACTAATCAGAGTAAACACAATCTCTTTCACAGCTACACATTTTCAAAGACAATCTCCTTTAGCTCTATCCATGAGGAATCTTCCACTTCAGAGATCTTTCTTGGTTTCTTTCATAATTGTTGAACTTAATTCCAGGGGACCTGTAACTTTGTTAAGGATATGAATGCAATTGGATAATACATTTACCATTCAATAAATTGAGAAATGTATTTTAGCTGTGTAAATGCAGCTGACTCAGCACTTTCATTCCCAGTTTAATAGCCTTTTCACTTGCAACAAAAAAAAAAGGAAGCCTTGGTTTCATACCACAACAGATTTCTTGCAATTGATTTGAAAACATGAACCGGTCACCTTGTTGCTGCGCAGGATGAGCACCACCAGCCATGTCCCTGCTGCAGAGGGATGCCAGGAATGCCAGCTGAGCAATGAATATGATTTACTGAGCCAAACCTGCCCCCAGATTGCCGGCCAGATAAAATGCATATGGAAGCCTTCCCACTGGAAAGACAGGAATGGGCATTATTTAATGCCAGAGATTTTTTGGGAACAGAACCACAACCATCTTCTATGGGAGGAAATGAGAGAGGAAATGGCTTGTTATTCAGAAAAATAGAGAGAGAGAGAAAGAGAAGGAGAAGTGAGCTGTGAAGGTGAGGATATGGCTAGAGAGGAAGAGAATGTTCGTGCACAATATGCAGGGAAGAAAAGAGCTGCTGGAGTAGGAAGTATCAATGAGTCAGCACAGATAGGGAGGAAGCAAAACCTGTTTGGAAGGTAAACAGTTCATGATGGTAAAGTGCAGACTTGCCAAGAAGAATAATTTACAGATAATTAAGGGAAAAGGCTAACATTAATGTGAGAAAAATTGCAAAAGCTTCAAAGACAGCTTAAACTTTTCCCCCCATCTGTCCTCCCCCATTAACCTTATGATTCAGCATATGACAATGGACAGCAAACAGGAAGAGGAAAGACAGTATATAATTCTCAGACAATTTACATTTCCATAAGTATTTTCTGTCAAATTTTTATGTTGTCTCAAGCTGCAGAGGTTGCTTTCAGCCCAGAATTATGTCATAAATTATTCAGTGCTGGAAATTGCCGCTTACCAGTAACAGCTGATGGAACCACTGGTTCTAGGGACTTGCATTTATGGAAACAGCAAAGTTCTTTAGAATCCTTATGCTTTTACATAAAGGTTCAAAAAGAGGTGAAATCATGTAGGTATTAACGGGTGACAAATCTTGCCAAGAAACATTTTTGAGGTCAACATTAATATATGGTGAAGAAGATGATAATATTGTACCTGGTCTGAAGATGAAACTCGTGGGATTTCATTCTCTAGTGCGCCTTCTCAAGTACTGAAAATTGCAAAAATTACAAGCGGAAAAAAACAGGTTTTCATCAAAAGAGTTTTAAAAAGGCTGAAATTGAAAGGAGGAGTATCAGGAAGTAAGCTAGAGAGCTATATATGCCTCTATACTCTACCCTTGGAAATAGCTACCCTACAGGAAAAAAAAAAAAAGAGGTTTTAATGTAGCAAGTGGTATAAAACATGGTGCTTGGACTCAGCGCTGCCCCTCTATCACTGCCTACTGGCTAAGCCCCATCCTTTTGCATCTAGAAAGTCTCCCAGAAGAAGTAAATATTGTCATGCATGATTCCCTTAGGATGTTAACAGAACTAAACAGAACTGTTTTCCTTTCCAGGAGGAGAATATTCAGTTGTTCAATAAAATACCAGGAGAATGAACATCCGTACAGCATTTTAATGGAAAATAGCAACAGAGGCAATTTCTGTTAATATTTCAATGTACTGCTGGGTGGCAAAAATCTGTAAAGGTTTGTGGGGCTTAATATATGCATACATACATACAGTTTTTTTAACACAACTTTTGACATAGCAAATATACTATTAGCAAATGGATCTTTCTTCCTACACTTTCAGATTTCATTGACGCTTAAAGGAAAGTTTAATTCTTTTATCTCTGGGGGATAAGGATAAAAATCATTTTCTGACACACGTAATTTTTTGTGACATCTTAAAGAAAGGTATGGAAGAAAATGTGAGAGTGTGAGCATATCAGTATCTTACCTAGCATGCCTCAACCCCAAATGTAATTGATAATTTCCTATACGATATGATAATGATAATTTCCTATATGATAAAACCTGCTTAGTTTTGGTGTGTAGCAGAAGGAAGGTTTGGTTTCATTAATACTTATCTACTACTGATGTATACATACTTGAGTTGCTTCACAGCCCTCTTGCCTGTTTGCTAGGATGATGGCTAGAGGCAATCAAATGGGGGCCAGTAGTACAATGCTCCTTTGAATAATGTTTCACAGAAAAGACGTCTGCTGTGCATACGATCTGTCTTTCAAGAACTAGAAGAGGTGCTACCAACATTTCATTTCCTCATACAAATCTCTAGGTTCCTTAAATCCACATATATGCCATCATAAATAGTATAGTTTTCTTGTGAAGACACATAGCTTGGTTTAGGTATTAAAGGCAGCATCTTGAAATTCATACATTCGTACTGGATAAAACGAATCATTTCTTCATCTATAGGGCCTATATAAATATTGTTCTAGGGGAAATTCGGCTGAACCAGCAATTGGGAAAACTGAGTTTGCTGAAGGCAAATCTATTTCTTGTTTCTTGGCTACAATATTAATAGGTGAGGTGTGAAATTCCGCTTTCATGACATGGTATTTGCAAGTAACTCAAAGCAAAATATTTGTGCTACATTCTGTTCACCTTACTCACTCCATTAGTCTTACCACCTTCAAGGAGACTAGTGCTGTACATACAGCAAGTGGGATTTGGCTCTTTATTCTACTTTAGCCAACTGCAGTTTGGTTTTGCACAATGACAGGCCAGGGAGATAGATGCATGCATTAAATTTAAATTGTGTTAACTTCTCCTAGTCGTAACTGCTGCTAACATTCAGGTTGGGGTTTCACTGGTGCTGCTGCCTTGCACAACAGTTCTGGTTCTGCAACTGCAACTGGTTTATATATATAAAATATGTATTTCTTAATATATATATTTTGAAATATATTTCCAAATACAGAGGCATCAGAGGCATTGGAAGAGTCCCATTTTTCAACCACCTTTGGGTTTACATGATTACATACCTCAAGACAAAACTTGACTGACTCATTTCTGCAGGGCCAGTGGCAAAATGGTGTTACAGAAATATTTAGCGATCTGCAAGATGAGGTAGGAGCTAGTGCTACAAGGGAAATCAGAGAAGCACTTAAGATTTAAATGAGCAGGAGGGAAAATGGCCATCTAATACATAGCATAGTACCAACAGAGAAATGTCATCTACAAGAAAAGGGCATGTATGAAACCTGGAGAGGGGCGTTAAGCAAGGGTCTGTAGGGACAGGGCAAGGGAGAATGGCTTTAACCTGACAGAGGGGAGACTGAGATGAGATCTTAGGAAGTTCTTCCCTGTGAGGGTGGTGAGGCCCTGGCACAGGCTGCCCAGAGAAGCTGTGGCTGCCCCATCCCTGGCAGTGTTCAAGGCCAGGTTGGATGGGACTTGGAGAAACCTGGTCTAGTGGAAGGTGTTTCTGGCCATGGAAGGGGCTGGAACTGGATGAGATTTAAGGTCCCTTCCAACCCAAACCATTCTATGATTCTATGTGTGTTTGCAGACACAACGGAGACCAGTGGCCATTCAGTTAATCCTGTCACTGAAAAGCACCTGATACCAGCCGTTACTAACACAACCTTGTATAAGGAAAGGCCAGTGTTATATTGAAGATTGAATGCCATAAGCTCTGTGTCTTGTAAGGAGTGAGTACTTGCTTTGGATAAGCTACAACCTTCTTATTTAGTAATAATTTAAAAAAGTTTTTAACCCCTGTGGGTTTCTGCAGCATTTTGACATAAGTTGCCAAAAATTTCTTTTATTAAGGCGCTTTCCAATACTAATCTACTTAGTCAATATCTTACAGTTCTGCATATGTATGTGAGGGTTTGTAATTTCAGCTTTAAGTATGTATAAAATTTATTCTGACTTCCCTATCGCAGCTCTCCTCTCTTCCATTTTCAGCAGAGTGACAGCGGTGGGTGACTACTGCTGGGGCATGCTGTGATAAGAGCAACTGCTGCTGAGGCTTTTAGTGGCAAGTGCCTCTAAGCGAGAGCTGCATGGAGCAGCAGCTCAGATAGGCCAATGCAGCTGACTCAGGCAACACAACTTGAAACATATTAATGAATTCAGATCTTGAGCAGGCTGATGGCACTGTGTTCACAAATCCCTCCTAAAACACACAAGATTGATGCTGTACTTGAATTGGCAGCCTGGCTGATCCCAGGCTTCCAAAAGTGTGATGTTGCAGCATGCACAGACGTCACTAGAGTAAATGGCACCTTCGTTAGAGCCGCTCTTCAGCCTGGCGAACCTCCTTCAGGTTTCCATGTTGGCTGTTTGTCAATCCTACAGCATTTGGTGGCTGCTGGTAATGGATTTTTTGTTTGTTTTATAAAGAGTTTCATTCAAAGCTTTGAAGAACCTTGGCGGCACTTAAGTGAGTGCAGCTCACGGTGGAAAATGAAAGTCAAAGCAGCAAATCGTCAGCGTGTGCCAAAAGCCTGTGAGTTCGGAGGATTCAAAACTCCAAGGCGATACTTTAGTTAGTTCACTGTAATAAGAAATAATTCTGCAGATCTAATCTAATTGTAACATACTGAAATGCTAATCTGCCTTTGGGTCTGAAGAACTCACAAAAGAGTGATGCAGGCATTGTGTCGGCAGTGACATTGCCTACATTATGATTTTCACAAACACATCCAAGGGAAAAAAAATTAAAAAAAGCAGAAATAATTCTTCTTTTCAAAAAGGAACAGACTGTACTTACTTATTACAAGTCTATAGGCATATGAATAATCTTCCTCCTCTGATTCCTTATGCACTTTAGTAATCCCCACCTCCTCTGCTCCTTGAGCTGGCTGAGCTTGTGCACTGTGTGCAAAATACATACCCTAGCTCCTGCCTCCACTTCACAAATTTGCATGTTGAAACTAGCCACCTAAATTCATATTTAGGCATCCAGTTTCCAAAACCTTACAGCCTCTGAAAAACACTTCTGCAAGTTTGACACCAGATTGTGTGTTTGACACTCCTCAACATATAAATAATAATTAAAAGTAAAGCATAATTTAGGTAAAAAATACAAACTTGGCTGGCATTAGTTGTCATTGCCTACATCTCTATCAACTGTTTCATGGTGAGGAAAAATGAAAGAAAAATGATAAAAAAAAATTGCTAGAACTATCTACACTGTGGATATTATTTAACAAATCACATTGAAGGTTGACTGTCTCCTCTTAGATGCTTTCTGCTAAGATCATTGAAAGGAACATGTGCAATAACAAGGAACAAAAAGAGATGTTTTCGGAAACCCTCATGTCCTAAGTGGTGCTCATATCACTTGGAGAACAGTGAACTCGGAAGGCAGCACCTATGGCAGTCCTTACAGTGCTGTGTGTGGTGTTTGCTCCTCTACTAGGGGTGTCCCCTTAAAATTTAGCAGAAGGACCAGTGAAGAATGTGGACTGTTTGCCAGAAAGCTGCCTTCTTTCTTAATATATACACACAGCCCTTGAGAGCTTGATGTGCTCCTCGCAATGCAGTTCCTGTTGTGCAAGCTCTTTCAGTAGTTTTTGAACAGGAGGGAAATATAGTCTGCTTGTCAAACACCAACTGGACACATATAAAATATACTCAGAATTCTTTATAGATTCACTGTATTTTATAAAGGATTTAGTTTCACACACTCCAAGAGATCAAAAAGCAACGTCAAAAGAGAAAACTCCTTCTGGGATCAAGTCTTCTGCACTGGGCATTACCACACGCAGGCAAATAGTGGGTGAGTCACACCTGCTGCTTCTTGACTCTGGGTTAAACTTGGAACACAAAATATGTCAACCTGCTAATGTAAATTTTCCACAAATCGTGGCTGGATTGAGTTATATGGCACACTTTATTTCCCCCACTGCAGGTATATTTGAATTCCAGTAGGCTGTCAAGTAAATATTTAAAGATGAAATGTATAAATGAAGACAAAGGTCAGACACTAAATGCTGATGTCATGGTTCTTTTTTGCAGCGTAAGAGCCAGAAGATTATCATGCAAATATAAAAGGATATCCTGATTAAAAATAACATGAGCTACTGTAAAGTGTCTTGAGCAGTGAATAAACATTTGGAGTACTTAGAGTATTAAAATTTAAAATACAAGATTTCATAATTAGAGATTATCTGCTTTGCATGATTAGATCATTGTTCAGAATATGACGAATGCCAGAAGATGCAAAAAAATTAATAATCAGTTAATTATTAGTAAAATGTAATCACACTGGAAGATTGTGGAGTACTAAATGTATAGAATAAGAATTGGCTAGGAATAATGGTGAAGAAGAAATTGTTAAAAAATACTATTATTTTTTATTTTTTGAGACTGTTTCTCTTTTGCTTTTTGATCATAGGCTAAGCTACAGTCATCTACTTGCTTCTGCATCTATCTAAATATGTCCCTGAATACATTTTGGAGGGTTATGTCTAATTTACCAGGCCAGCAGAAAGCCACATCTACTCTTGATGCATTCACTTTTTAAAGCTTCAGATAAAGGGGTCAAGGTCATAGCTGAGCCAGCTTGTAGAATAGGAATTGAATCACAGTAACTTTCCTAGGTTGAGAAATGTAGGTAGGACTTTTGCTCTGTGATTCATTTCTTTTTAAGTGCATTCAGTTTCATCTATCATGCTTGAGAATATTTTTAAGCTATCCCTTTGTTTAGATCTTCCTGAGCACAACTTTTTGTTAGCACTGAGAAAACAAGAATTGGCTGGGTTTAAAAGTGCTGCTGTAGGTTTTGAGTGCCTTGTTCTGTATTTCAGGTGATCCAAGAAAAATTTGCTTGGCAGATTTTTGGAGATCTGATGGTCAGTCCAACTACAAATAAAAACCTCGTGTTTCCAAAGGAAACCATGTAATTTAATAAGAAGAGCTGTCATCACCATACATGAAGTACTGAAGATATCATGTTGATAGATCTGTCTGAAATTTAGTCAAATGTATCACCTTAAATTAGAACAATAATTGTGGAGATTAAAATTTCACTTTTTTTGAAGCTTACTGGTTGGAAGCCATGCCAGGTGCATGGGTTAGGTACCCAAACCTGCTTTTGTTAAGGAAAATGCTAGCGCTAACAAGCAGAAACTATAGATGAGCTGGCATCCCAAGCTGTTAGTGATGGAGATATTGCACAAGCAACAATTTAATTAGTAAGGCATTCTTTCTCTATTGTTCCATGCAGACCATTAACAATCATTAAAGTTTTTGACTTTACAGGAGGATAGCATAAAGGACTGGGCACTGGAAGGTTATAGGACACACAGATAAAACAATTAGATGAATTTACAGGAAAGGTACCATGCATTGTGCTGTGTTATCCTATGGGAAATGTGCACAACACAGTTTGCAGAATCCACAGTGGCAGCCAGCCCCCTCAAATCTACCCTATCAACAGTGGCAAATTTGCTGGGAAAAGAATGTTCCAGTGCCAAACCCCTCAAAACACAAAAAGTTCCAAGAAAAGGTATCATACAGTGTGTGTTATTGCTTTGCTGTACAATTTCAGGTCTTTTGACACTGAAATTAGGGCATAA
The DNA here is from genome assembly GCF_963264785.1 of Psittacula echo. Classification (NCBI taxonomy): domain Eukaryota; kingdom Metazoa; phylum Chordata; class Aves; order Psittaciformes; family Psittacidae; genus Psittacula; species Psittacula echo. The sequence goes on along the minus strand of NC_137742.1, from coordinate 80,762,028 downwards.
GCATACCACTGTTTTTTAAAACTTCAGTCCAGAACTTGTAGAAATACACCTCAAAAATGAGGTAAGAGAGTAATCAGACCATCTGCAAAGCTTTTTTTCACTGACTACTACATAGCAGCTTCTTCTCTTGAAAGAAATCATAGCAGCTGAATTTAAGATGCTATTTTTATTTTTTAAAATGAAGCATAATTATTTAGAACATTTTCTAAAAGAGCGCTTTGTAACCCAAGAAAATTATAGTGCAGTAACAACATAATATCTTAAGATATTCGCTCATTTTGAGTAGTACTGCCTTTGTGTATATTCAGAATATATTATTATAAATTAAGCAGAAATATAAATGGCTCACAATCGTGTTTTTGGGAGTTAAAAAGACTCAGGGACCTATGAAAGACAAGGAAATACTCAAAAAATCATCCTTTAACTCCTGAGAGGCTTTTGGGTATGGGATACTATTTTAAGACTCCATTAGCTTGCTTTATAACAGTTTTATAACCCACATGACAAAACAGCACTAGTTTAGTTTTGATATACATGTTTATGTATTTCTTTGGAAATTATTACTACTTTTATTTTCTAAACTGGGGAGAGTTCCAAATCATGTGGCACTTGTTTCGTATGTTCAACCTCTGCCTGAGTTCACTGCTTATATTTACAGCCTGTAAGTGTATGCTGTTGCTTCAACATTTTATTTAGTAAAATAGAAATAGAGGAACAAATAAAGGCACCAAATGTGAAGTATAGCCAGAAGGCTTTGACAGAAATAACAGCAGGGCTACTTCATCTTTACAGCATTTGATTCAGTGACATTGCAACTGACAAGGTTTCTGCTTTGAACATTAAATTCTGTAATTTAAAGTACAATTCAATACAACATAAAAAGGAGGAATGTCCAATTCGGTCACACACATGAAAGTTTAAAGTTATATAAACACTAGTGTACCTTATCATATTTTTGAGTATTTTCTATGCAAACCTGCTATCTCCATTTAAAAAATAGTAGTAGTCAGGCCTTAACATGTTTTGTAGATGTCTGAAACTTAACTAATACTTCTTAGTACAATTGTTTATTGTTGGAACATGACAACTAGAATTTTAAATTCACGACATCTTCATAAATTATACAGAATTTCAGAAGTGGATCAAAGCATAAGAGTAAAATTCCAAAGTCATTCAGAAATAACAAAAAAATCTATTTGGTCAGAGAATTTTTGTCCAGTGTATTATGATATTCAGTTTCATAAGTTAGATTATAGAAGGAAATATTAAATTAGGTAAAACAGACTAGTAGGAATGTAAAAGGTCAAAATTTCTGAATGACTCTTTGAATAAAGAGAGAACGATGACCTCCTCATTGTTATCTGTGTTTCTCTTCAGGGATACAACATTTTGTCACATTAGCTTCTTATTAGTTACACATATGGTGAAAAACTATTATTCTCAAACAACATCATAGTTCCCACCTCCTTACAGAAGACAATATTATTATTATTATTACATGTGGTTTCACTTACCAATCCTGATAATATAAAACCTGATGCTATGAAAACAAAATGCCTGGGGTGTAAACTGAAGCATAAGAGGTTCCATGTGAACATCAGGAAAAACTTCTTTACCATGAGAGTGACAGAGCACTGACAGAGCACTGGAACAGATTGCCCAGGGGGGTTGTGGAGTCTCCTACGTTGGAGATATTCAAGGCCTGGCTGGACAAGTTCCTGTGTGATGTACTCTAGGTTACCCTGCTCTGGCAGGGGGGTTGGACTAGATGATCTTTTGAGGTCCCTTCCAACCCTCGGGATTCTGTGTTCTGTGGTTCTGTGACAGTCTTGAAAGGTTTGCCTGTAGCATGTTATGAAAAAAGGGACAGAGATGATTGACTGGAAATAACAAGGCAACAACTTGACTCCACAGTAATAACAATGGCAATCATGAAAGAAGAGAGTGGGGCAATATTTCTACCCTGTTACACCTTGTGGTGTCTCCAGTGAGACCTAATTGCCCTGTAATGTAGTTTTTAAAATCAGAATAATTGGATTTATTCTTAGTTGAAGCTGGTACAGGATAAAAGTAAAATCCAGATTGCATAGGGGCTATTTAGGGAAGATCCAACTGACCTGCAAAAGGCATCACTACTGTTGGAGGTGTCCTGGTTGTCTAACGCTGAAGTGCTTAGGTAAGAGAATATCTGAACATTGCAGGTGCCTGAGCTATGGTAAATAAATGCGTTTTCCAGAGGTGAACTGGTTATATCCACTGGGTATACCTACTCTGTGTCAGCTGCTCTGTGGAAGTTTAATATTAAATTCCTTTACCTTTCTGATATGGGAAGTAGACATGATCATGTTCAGTTGACCCTAAAAAGGGTATTCAGAATTACATGGCAGCTTAGACAGGAGATGCATGAGAAGAGATGCTGTGCAAACATATAATGCAATAAATGCTCTAGAACTTGTAGATCCATGCATTTCCACTCTTTCCAGGTCATTAGGAGAGTGTGAAAGGTCATTTAATAAAACAAAAAGGTTGAAAATTAAAGAATGATACATTAATAAAATGAAAATCTTTCACACAAGATCTATAAAAACTGTGAAACTCCTTATCAAAGAGGTTCTTTGAAGACAAGAATGTAATAAGATTTAAAAAGGATTAGACATTCATATGCATATCTGGAAGGGTCAGGCATATAATTAAAGGTACCAAACATTTCGGAAGGGCTATTAAGACTTACATTCCAGCATTACACCAACCTCTATTAATGAAAGTATACCTACATGTGCTTTTACACACTGATGTGGGCTAGCTCTGCTGGTACTCTGATGCTAGTAGACATGAAACAGCATCACCTGCAGCAGACCAGTGAAAACAACATGAAACTGAGTGAGGAATATTGAGCAGAACTGTCATGTTGCAAGAAATGGTAAAACCTAGAGATCTGGCAGTTATGACCACCCAAGAGTTGTACAGAGACCCTGGTAGTAATAACAACATTCTGAACTGTGGTAAGTAATAGCAATGTTCCGGAGTGATAATGTTCCCTTTCCCATCTGCATCTTTCACAGATATCTTTCCTATATCTCACAGATGTCCCTGATTTCAGCAGTTGCGTAAGGTGAGTGCAAAAGCAGAGCTACCCTGTGCTTCGAGAAAACATGTGTCCAGGGATCCTGCTTTATTTATTTTTCTGTCTGGGCTTTAATATATTTATTAATGCCTCTCTTGGATGCTGCTGCAGAGGTAAGATGGCTGCTACAGTAAACACGGCGTTGTCAAATGTTTGTTTAAATTTCTCAAAATCAAATTAATATTAAGTTGCTTCTATAATTTATTGGTTATTCCAGGGATTTTGTATATTCAAGAAGAGCTTTTTCCTTTTCCAAACTGATACGGCTACTTGTCCAATAAGAAAGATGAAATACATTCACACAGACATGAAAATAAGCAATTCACAGCTTATTTTCTTGATTTGTTTACATGACTTTTGATAACCATTCCAGCTGACTATTGAAACAGCACAGAGAGGATGAGCACCGTTTTGTTTCTTTGTAGGTGGTAGGGAGTTTTTTTGCACCAGTTTAATCTCACCATTAGAACTCAAGACACGCAATGACTGAGCTGGGACGAGGAATTGAGCATTCTCCCACAGTGCTGTTACAGGTGCTGTAACCCATGTAATATCTGTGCTGTTAGTGGAAGATATTGGACAAGACTTACAAAACCGGTTTTTCAGAAGGAGGCTCAGGAGCTGAAGCAAGTAGACTGAGTTTCAAAAGCTAGAAGGAGTGTTTCACCATGCTCTTTGTCAAGCCTAGTACTTTATGGCACCTAGAATGTGGTTCTTGGTTATATTTTTATTATTATATGCTCCATCTCCAGTAGTGTTCAAGGCCAGGTTGGATGAGATTTGGAGCAACTAGGTCTAATGGAAGGTGTCCCTGCAGTTGGCAGGGGGGTGGAACTAGACAGTGTTTAAGGTCCCTTAATGGCTCAAACCATTCAATGGTTCTGTGATTCTATGATTTTTAAAAGAATTTGCAAATCTTGGAATCTTTTCTTCCCTGATCATTTTTGTGAATATATTTTGGGGTTCTACATTGTTTTAGTCCCTTTGCAGGATGACCTGATAATCTGTGTGCTGCACACTGTCGTTAAAAGTGTGACCATTCAAGTTAACTTTGACATAATCAAGGAAATATATATAATGTAATAGATCTACTGCACTGTGCTAACAGCACATGGTATTGGGCTGTTATTTGATCACATTGTCACCTTCATATTAGTTCTGTATTGCAGAATTATATAATTTCATTCCATCACTGAAGACACTATACATACTTGATGAAGAAAGTGCTATTTAAGAATTATGCAATAAAACTATATACTGAGATAGATGAGGGTTTTAATATGGGTGTCTCAATATACAAAGGATATCATAAAACATAAGGGCTTCTTCAGCGAGAACTAGTTTTTGAGTTAATAAACCAGAAGCTGCAGTAGTTAATCAATGTGATATATTGAATTTTTGTCAATTCTGTGTTCAGATCAAGCTTCTAGCTTTAAGCTGGAAAGGTTGGGATAGCATTATAGTTATGATATTAAAGCATTCCTTGGATTCAGTTCCTGGAATTGCTACAACCTCTGTGATTAACCTGGTGCTAATCTCTTTGCTTTTCTCTGTTTCATTTCTCCATCTAGAAGGCGGGGGTAGTAATACCTTACCTCACAATAATACTGTATAAATGACTATATAAGCATGCATATAGAAAAGACTGTGTATTAGAGTACTGCAGTAACTGGGAGCAAACCAACTGCTCATATTCACTCAAATCTGCAATAGCTGTTTGGCCATGAGGGGAAATTAGTCAGCAAGGTCTGAATAACTGAATGCAGAAACATCGCAGAAGAAAAGTGCTTTCCTTAGCACTTGCAACCAAACTAATATTTAAATGCAATTCAAGAGAAGGCCAGAGTATTTGTGCTAAGTACAAATTTGGGTAATATTTAGCTGCTCGTGGCTCTTCCATGCCTACCTGGCATCTCAACCATCACAGCTACCGGAGATGAGACTTTTCATGAATATTAACTGCTCCTTTTTAGTTCCAAAGCACGAGCAGATTTGTCAATCAACAGTTGTTCAGACGCTACCTCAGGTGTGGATGTGATTACTTCCTTGCTTGTAGTCAAGGATTACTGGACGAGCATGTTCACCATGAAAGTACTCAGCGCTGTCATAGGTGCCAGATGAGAAATATCTATACACCAGGGGGAACTAATTAGAACAGATTAGATTCATTTGATGCTTTAATCCATGAGCCTTTGTTAAATATAACAAAGGAGTAACAAAGCTATAGGAGATGATGGTCTAATTTCAAATTTTATGTGGTCCTCTGCAGCTTAGTAAAGACCAAGAGGTCTCTAGAAGACAATGGAAAAGATATACCACATATATAAACATCCCACCTGGAAATACTTAACTTTAACAGCCTTCACTGTGCATCCACAACTAAACAAAGCTTTATGACAAAGCCTGTAATCCCCATCTATCTACTTCTTTCATGAGTATATAACTATCATGGTTGCATTAGAGGACTCCCACAGCAGCCGGAGAAATTTTGTTCATCGTCAGTAGCGCATAGTTTTTCCTTGTCTGTATTTTTTCTGGATGACACATGAGTGAACTGCATGCTGGTGCAGGTTAGCTGCTTATAGAGCAGTAAATACCATTTGAAACAGCCATGGCCACAGGAGATATGGCTGACAACAACACCTGATCCAGGTAATGAGCCTTTCATGCGAATTACCTCTTGCAGAGGTTTAACCTTAACTTCATCCACTCATACAGTCTCCACCAAAACGAACAGGAGCTAATTGCATATAGTGATAGCAAGCTTTTGGTGTTTTGGGAGGCAGATTCAGTTTACAAGTGGAAGAGAAAGAGTGACAGAAAAATTGTCTTGCTTAAGAAATCCCTTTTCTTCCTTTCAGAGTACTCATTACTTTCTCACAGGTGGGTGTTTTTCTTCCTGCTGATGCTGAATGTTGGTAAGACTCTACTCAGTGCAGACTCTGGAATTCCCTCAGCTGCTGAACAAACCCATGAACTTTCTCTTACACTAGATTATAGCAAATTGCTTAATTTATACACACCACTGGCCAAATATCACCTCAGTAATGCCAGTATAAATCCCAAATAATGCCATTTATGTTGGCAAATGTAGCACAGAATTTGCAGGGGGATAGCAGAGTGACAACACTGCAATAAACCAAGTTAGCTCCTTTAAAACCATATTTAAAAATAAGCTTGCTTTCTGTAGATACCTGTGTTTCTGTTGCCTTCTATAGCATAAGTCATAAGTAACAGAAAGGTTCCTGTGTCTGTTTTTAATTGACAGTCAATGAAGCAGATCTTGCATACTATAGCTTCAGCTACCTGAAATTAAGTCTATTATGCAAAACTATTATATGAAATTACTGCATAATAATTATTAAAATATTTTCCTGAGACTTAGTATTTCATTTATTTGTTCTTATATTAAATGCAAGCAAGAATTATTGCAGATGTGCATTCCTGAGATTTTGTGCAGGTCAGTAGTGGGAAAGCCTGCGAAAGTCAGGTGTTTTAACAGGACTGGCAGATATGCATTATTCTGCCTGCATGGGATAGAGTTACTGCTTGCCCAAGGTCTGATAAAACTACATCAACCGTGAATGAATCATATGTTTGATTTAAGCACAGACACAATTTTTCAAATGTGAAAGAATTCAGTATGTCCTGATTTTGCACTGATCAAAACTTCACTGGCTTCTGCCAGAGTAAGGCAGGGGATCTGAATAAAAGAAACCACATAAAATTAAACCTAGCAGGGAGAATACATAAAATAAATGGTGTGTTAGCTAACTACAGTCCTCCAAAATGGATTAAGGGATCAGGTCACCCAGTGCCTCAGGACAGCTTCTTAAATCTGAAATACCCTGGTGTTCACTGTCAGTAAATGTCCTGATGGAGGCATCTTAAAAAATGGGAACCCTAACTGATCATCCCCTCTGGAAATGTACATAAAAGAAACAGAAACAGTTTAAAAAATAATAATAGAAGAATAGGTTATTTACAAGTCAGTCTTTGACCAAAGGTCAAATCTCCATCTACTGATGTGAAGTGGCAGTTCTTTAAACCTTAGGCTAACATGTTGCTATATTCCCAAGCTTTAAATAATTTTCCTTTGAAATAAGGAGTTTGAAACCCTCAGTAAAGTATGCACACACAGCCTTCTTACTGAAATCCAAATCTGAAGTGCTTGCTCTGCAAAGCATTTTGTATTACACACCTGGGGCATAACATACATGAAAGACTCTATATGATTCACCTCACCTCCTCACAAAACCTTGTACTTTTTTAGTCTTTTCACTTACTGAGAACAGAAAGATCACTTGTAAAGATTACAGGAAAAAAATACAGAATCTAGAAAATGGCATTATTTTGCTTTAGGAGTAAACAGGGGGTGGTTAAATCTGATTGTTTATCTCAAACTTTATATCATCTTTGCTGTGGGCTTGTTCACAGATCTTCTCTCCTGCCATTGGGATGAGCCAAAGAGCCTCCATTTGCACGAGCATATGTCCCAGTAACAGGTCCTAGGGGTTCCCTTTTCAAATGATGTCTCAGTGCCTGCAAATGGGACAAAACAACAAGAATGACTGACACAGACTGTGATTGGTAAGATATTAAACGAGAAATAGACATCAGGATGGGTGGTTTTCCATACAGAGAGCTGGTATTCTTTTCCAACTTGGAGCTAATGCTCATTCATCCTAAGAAAACCCTGTTGATGTGCAATTAATTTTAAGTAGACATGTACTGCTTAATGTGGTTTGTTCTTTGCATTCAGTAACAAATATTTCTGGCACCTAGTAGCTTGCTAATGCACAGGTCTCTCCCAGCCCAGTAACTATTAAGGAAACAAGTAACAGATTTTTCAAGTGATGAAAAATATCCAAATAAAGCACCTTTTTTTTAGAAGAATAAGTTATCACGTATTTGAAAGGGATGTGCACGCTCTAAGTAATTCTTCATCTGCACTTCAAGCGTAAAAAAGCATTTTATCCAGCCTACAGTGCTCTGCAGTGATCAGACCACATAGTTGACAACAGAAGGGATGGTTATTGTCCTGCTGCCACCACATGCAATGCTGTGTGAGCTGCCTTGTATTAGAGAAACTTCAAGGCTAATTGTACAGTTGCCTTGTACAGCAGTGGCAAATAAAGTCAAAACCTGGTGTCACCATCCTGCCTTTAACTTTGGTTCTAGTCATAGAAGCCACCACATGGCCTCAGCCTTGTACAATACAGTATCATACGAGTTGGTAAAACAAGTTTGAGACTATGGTGCATGTGGGCAGGTGGGTATCAGATATTCTGTTGATTTCACCCCTGTTGGATCCTTTGCTAGTGATGCAGTAGCTGTCCTACTCCTGGCAGCACCAGTGTTGGGAATATTCCCTGTGTCTGGCAACGTTGTACTCAGAATTAAGAATTAAGGTCAGGAAAGGGGCTTTATATCCTTTGACATTCTCTGCCAATGAGCAAATTAGTTTAAAAAACAGAGTCACAAGAAAAAAGATCAAAACCAGCAACAGGCTGCAATCGACTGGAATTCAGCGAGACTCAGAGTTGGGTATGAGATAGCTGTAAAACACCTTTGCTCCACTCTTAATTTAGTGCTGATCTAGTTCCAATTTAACTTGGAGAATCCTGACTGCTGCTCTGAGTTATAGGAGTTGCCAGTGTTCTCAGGAGTTTTTCTTCTTTCTGGTATTTTGCAAAGTGAAAGTCACGCAAGGAAAGTATCTCATGTCTGTCATGGGCTGGAATTCCTTTGATACTGACATTTACTTAAACTTTTATATTATTTTAATATTTCACAGCTAACTTGTGAAAAGGCAATAACAATTAAATTAAAGCAAATAAACTGGTTGGCTTTAGATGTACCTTATCAATCCCAGTCTTTCCACACATCTCCTAATGATTTTGCCACCAAACTGTCAAAGACATGATTGAAAAAAGGTGACTGCTAAAAGTCTTCAGGCTGATGAATTTGATCCTGAGCACTCTGTTCCTACTCAGTGCAAATGCTAAAAGCAATTAAATTTTAGCCTTGACTTATGCCACTGACAATTAAAACAGGGTCTGGCACAAGAATTCTTGAAAATAAACAATACAATGTCTTGTGGTGTGTTATCACATTGTGCTGTTTTTTGATCCAGTAAATATAGAAAGTATATAACAGAAAGCAATAAAAAGGAGAAAAAATAGGCATGATGTTTAAGGAGACAGCTGGTCAGCACACTTTTCTGGTGGCTTCTGTGTTATCTTTTTTCAGATAACGTACAATCTGCCTATTCAGTGCCCTCCAACGCATAGACTGTCAATTTGATCATCATTAGAGTATGCAGATAAAATAAAGCTTTCCCTTTGTAGGTGCAATCTTATGCCGCTTCTCAGCAATGAAATCAGTTAATTAGCCAGTTTCATGATTATGCTCTAATTCAAAAAATCATTTGATCATACACCTAAATATATTCTTGTTCAAAAAGGTCTTAATACCTCTGTGGTTTTAGGCATGTTCAAGGATTTTGGTGCTATTTACAAATGTGATCCAAGATGGGGATGTTGTCAGGAGTATGTCAGGTCCCGAATGGCATTGGTTTGATGCTGCAGTTTGAACAGCTGGGTGTCAGCATATATTTTGGCCAGACATCAGTCCTGACTTCTAGACTTCCAACAGTTTCTCCTGCCTTCTGACTGTTGGTATGAAAATTGAAATATGGAATTCACCTTTGATGCTAGTGGTAATTCCCTATTTTTGCTAGATGTGGATTTGGTCAAATCTCAGGAAATGTTATTTCATAGTTTTTAGGATTGTTTGTGGAGGCAGGGTGATGTGGTAACCACCTCCTCATTTGTGTGGTTGTTTTCTTTTAGAGATGAAAAAAAACCCCACTTAATTTATCATCACCAAACCCTTGTGAAAGACTTTTAGAGAGTCTTCTGGAAGTTCTCTTCATGTCTCTTAAAAAGTAATCATACTTTGCACTTATATAGCACCCTGCATGTGAAGAAGTCAAAAAAGGCAAAGAAAAGCAGATTCCAGAGATATTGACAGAAGAAACCAGAAAAATTCTCATGGGATTCTGAGAGTTGCAGAGCAGGGATAGAAAATAAAAAGACTGAGAAGATTTCAGGTTCTGCACCTTAGCGAAAATAGAAGCTTTCTGGGGGGCTTCTCTGAAACTTGTCACAAAACTGAGATCTAGCCATCCTAGGCTAATGACAGTCATCAATGAAACTTTTCTTTCAACTGCCAAGTTGAAGAAATAACTAAAAGCAAGAATGAAAAGATATATTCTTTTTTATTTTCAGATTTTTGGGTGACTGTTACCTGATGACGATCATTTTGCAGAAGATATTCAATTGATGCTACAACAGAATTTGCAATGGCAACCGTTCTGTCATAATTATGGTAGTTTCAGGCAAATCTATGAGGTTGCACTAAGAAATAATTAACAATTGTTCTGCCTAGATAGTAAGGAAAGTTCTTTAATTATGGGCAACTCATGGCTTCTTGGAAGTTCTTGCTCCATCTTGACCCCTTTACAAATGCAATTTCTACAATGACATAAATAGCATAAGAAAATATTTTTCCATTCCTAATATTTCTCAGTAAGTTTTCAGAACCCAGTTAATACCTGCGCTTTTACAGTAGAAAGTAATTCAAACAATGGGTATTGGGAAATTCCTACTACATTATTTCAAAACATTTCAGAATTTACTTATGCTAAGGATGTCAGGTTTTTTTAAGCTTAGTAATTCTTATCACAAGTATAATAAATTTAATTTACTTAATTAAACATCACTTTAAAAAGCTTACCATTCCTAAAGCTATTTTACTTTAACATCACTAATTTTTAACAGATGTCACAAATCAGAAAAGTTCTATAAATAAGTACACTGAGCAATTTAAAACTGAATGCTATTCTGAACCAGCTGATTGCAAAATAATACTTATGTACAAATGTGCACTTAATTTAAAAATATTATTCTACAGTCATATTTTTTATCATATAAAAATTAAATTAGCACCTTAAATTTTGTTTATGAGACATTTTTTAATTTTGAAGTCAAAGGAAAATGGCTCATTATTTCAACTATTCCAAGCTATTCCATAGCTTGCTGTATATAATACAAAACATACGACTTCTTAAAAAACATCAAGCAGGCTGCCTTGCAAAATACAGATACACTGCTTGATTATTCCCAGGTTAGCAGTACTGGGAGCTGAGATTTGGCTCCAGTTGATGTAGACCTAAAGGCAAGATATGAAATCAGACTCAGGGTTTGGGTTCTGAGTCTTGCAAAAAATGAGGAATTTTGCATTTGGGACATATGTATCCATAGTTGGTGTCACTGAGGGGGACTTGGTCTGTCCTGTGTACCCAAGGGAGCATAAGTTCACCCTGGTATATCGCTTTTGGGGAACTTGGCTTGTCGAGATAGGCACCAAGCTCTGAAGAAGTACTCTGATGTGTTTTGATAGATTAACCCGTTTCTCTTTGTTTGCACATAAAAGTGGATGAGACCTGAGTGGGAACCCTCTAGGACATTGCTGTTATCAGGCATGGGTGCCTTATGTGCGCCATCCCAACAAGGCTGGAACAAAGACCTTCAGTGCAGTGTAAAGCATGTTCTTTTCAAATGCCTTCTAAATGAACACTATTCCTTGTGTGGTCTGTTTTTTTTCTTCTTTGTTTTTTTGGTTTTGCTTCTTTCTTTGTTTTTTTTTTTTTTTTTTTTTTTTTTTTTTTTAAGAATCATAGAATCATAGAATAATTAGGCATGGAAAGGACCTTAATACTATCCAGTTCCAACCACCCTGCCATGGGCAGGGACACCTCACACTAAACCATGTCACCCAAGGCTCTGTCCAACCTGCTCTTGAACACAGCCAGGGATGGAGCATTCACAACTTCCCTGGGCAACCCATTCCAGTGCCTCACCACCCTAACAGTAAAGAATTTCTTCCTTAGATCCAATCTAAACTTCTCCTGTTTAAGTTTGAACCCGTTACCCCTTGTCCTGTCACTACAGTCCCTGATAAATAGTCCAGCCCCAGCATCCTTATAGCCCCCCTTCAGATACTGGAAGGCAGCTATGTGGTCTCCACGCAGCTTTCTCTTCTCCAGGCTGAACAGCCCCAACTTTCTCAGCCTGTCTTCATACAGGAGGTGCTCCAGCCACTGATCATCCTCATGGCCCTCCTTTGAACTTGTTCCAACAGTTCCATATCGTTTTTATGATGAGGACACCAGAACTGCACACAATACTCCAAGTGAGGTCTCACAAGAGCAGAGTAGAGGGGCAGGATCACCTCCTTCGACATGCTGGTCATGCTCCTTTTGATGCAGCCCAGGATACAGTTGGCTTTCTGGGCTGCGAGCGCACACTGCTGGCTCATGTCCATTTTTTCACCAACCAACACCCCCAAGTCCTTCTCTGCAGGGCTGCTCTGAATCTCTTCTCTGCCCAACCTGTAGCCGTGCCTGGGATTGCTCCGACCCAGATGTAGGACCTTGCACTTGGTATGGTTAAACTTCATCAGGTTGGCATCAGCCCACCTCACAAGCGTGTCGAGGTCCCTCTGGATGGCATCCCTTCCCTCTGGCGTATCAACCAAACCACACAGCTTGGTGTCATCGGCAAACTTGCTGAGGGCGCACTCAATCCCACTGTCCATGTCACCGACAAAGACGTTGACTAAGACTGGTCCCAACATCGATCCCTGAGGGGATTTTTTTGTTTATTTGTTTGGTTTTTTTTGTTTTGTTTTGTTCTTGCTATTTTAGTAATCTGTCCCTATTAATTCCAATTTTTCTTTTCCTGGATCCAAGCTCAAACATCAGTAACAATAGATTATCAGTCAGTCAAAGGAACTAGCTTTCGGCTCTGCTGAAGTGCCTAACCTCCTTCTCACCCATTTCTGCTGGGCTTTTGTGCCTCTGGATGTGTGAGCTGTCATGGGGCAGAAAGGCTGACTTGATCTTAGGTTTTACCAATGATCTGCTTGGAGAGCACCAAGCAAGTTTTCACACGTTACAACATGCTGGTTGGTGTAAGAAATAAATGGTCTTTTCCCCCTCCACAACTGTCATCTTTTCCGGTTTATTTGTTCCTGGGTCTTTTCCTTTGATGGGCATAGATTCTCAGCCTGCTTACACACTTGCTTTTGCTTCTTTCCACATGCAACATCATTGCAAGGAAAATGCAGGGCTGTCCCAGGAGTTGTGAAGATCACCCATATTGATGTGCAGATGACTACCATATGACCAAAAATGCAGATCTAAATGTGTTGCTCCATTGTCCCATTCCTCCCTCTCTCCAACATGCCTGTGTCAGGAAGTTATCCTCAACTCCAGTGACTCAGAGAGCTGAGGATGTCTGGACTGTAATTTATACCAACTTTTTCATGACCAAACACAGCCAGGAGAGAGCACTGTGCGGCCAATACTTTAATAGATAAAAATGAATCTGTGGCACCTACAGTGCACTAAGGAATAGGAAGAAGAGTCCAGAAGTGAGAAGTTTTGTTGTCTTGATAATTATCACTACTGGTCCTGACACTGCTGCTGTTGTTCCGAGACCCAGGTGCTCAAGCATCTCTGAATCTCATTCATCTTTCTGTATTGCAGCAGCAGGATATCATTTGCAGGAAGATGAAGTTCAGAGGGCAGACAAAACCCCCAACTACTGAAACTTAAGTTCTTGCAACTTTAGTTCATTTATATATAAACTGGGAAATGGTGAGGAAATATGTATGCTGGAGGCTAGTAAGCTCTGATTTAGGGGTGACCAGATTCACATATCCACTTTTCTGTGCCGATGTGGCTGAAACATGGCCAATGAACACAATTCAGAGCTTCAAAAATTTATGAGAAATTTTAAGGGCAGACAGTGCCTCTTTGCGGAGTGCAGGTACCCTGGCTCTGAGCACAATCCCTTCACTTCTGCGACTGCCAGGCAGACACTTCCTGAGCATTATTAATTCCCAGGAAATGGTGGAATACTGCTAGGTCTCCTCACGTTTTACTGTTGTTTCTGCATTTCTCTTTCACCTCTCCAGACACAGTATTTCCAAACCTGATGTTTCAGAGCTGGAAGTGTCTTGTCATGATTGTTTCACCAGTGTTTAAACATTCCTGGAACTTGTTTCATAAGGCTTGGTGCTTCCTGAAGTAATATGTGCAATGCAGAAGTTTTATAAAGGATTCAGATTCCTTATGAAATGTATAATCCTTTATAAAGGATTAGTGAGAAAAGCAGAAGAACTTCAGATAGTTGCATTTCAAAGGAACAAGAAAAATTGTTTTCTGATATCATCCAGCAAATGTTTGCCCAGTGTCTTACTGTCGTCTTAAAGCTGCACTGAGATCTCTGCACTAGTGACATGAATTCCAAATGGATCAAAATCACTCCCTTTCATCCCATTCTCCAGAAAACAGGAGGATCTTTGGTATTGATAGTTTGGGTCCCAGAAGTAGGAGATCTCAAATTTTTTGAGGCTGACATTGGGTTTATAAAGCTAAAACTTATCCAATAAACTTATGTAAACCCCAAACCACACAGAGGTCTCTTCTTCAGTTGCAGTCAACTGTTTAGTGCATGTTTAAAAGAGTATTGTTCTTCCTTCACAGACAGATAGCAGGTACATCTTGCAAAAGCCAAACCTTTTCTTCCATAAGTCTTCTATAACAAATACTGCCTACCAGAAAGGGCCACCTAAAACAAAATGTTTCCTAGGCATCAGACCAAAGAGAATAAAAACATACTAGATCCACCTTAAAAGGTTATTTGGAAATTAAATAAAACTTTTATGTGAATAAACATCTAGTGAACCCAGAAATGGAATTAATTTTTTTAGGTGGTCTGAATAGAAGTAAAAGAGTAGATCAATTAAAAATTGATTAAAAAACCCCCAAACTAATAACTATGGTATCCCAATCTTATCTGTTTATCAGATTTCTACTGTACACTTCACATATGTTCTTCTTCTTATACCTCAGCAGATCCTTCTCAATATTTTAAACAATTTCTCTGCGCTAAGTGCTCTTCATGTATTTTTCTATGGCCCAGGGTTTCCTCATATTTCTGTCATAGCTCTTTAATTCAGCAGTCTGCAGTTACAGCAGAGAGAGACAGGGAAGATATTTCCTTCCTTGGAAATGCACCAGTTCCTCTTTCATTTTTAGAACTCTTCTTTTTATATTTTTTTATTTTATTTTTTTAAATGGAAAGTTTCCATAGCTTCAGATCATCACTTGTGAGCCTCTGAATGTAAATTCAAGAGCCAGACCTGTAAAAATTATATATTCAACAAGAAAAGGTGTATATTGTTATTTTAAGTGTATATTTTTAAGGGTAAAACAACAACAATAATAATAATAAGCATTATTAAGGACTGCAATGGGTATGTAGCTGCATGGCTACTGATTGCTAGACACTACTCCACTGTCTGTGTGCTGGTTTTATGCACGTTGGGAAACCAGTCAGGAGTTATAAACTGGTTGGATGATTCCAACCCTTTCTGCCTGGTGGTTTGTACAGATGACTATGTGAACATACCCCACCAGAGAATCAAACGTTTTGTTTTTCTTTTCCTTGGGGTGACCATTGTCTCCAGCTGGTTCTATAAAGAATGAGTCATTAATTAAACCCATATTCTTTGCAGGTGGCCTGTTGCAGGGCTCTTTTTTTTTCTTGCTTGCTCTGCTTGCACAAACAATATTTTGGGGGATTTCAGGCTGATGTTATTTTTATGATTTCACATTTTCTTCACTCCTCCTTCTGCTGCAATATTCCTCTAAGAGACAGAAAGTGAAAGGCTCTGTTAAGAAAAACATAGCCACCTCCAAAGTGCTAAACCAGCAATAAACCCATCATCTCTAACAACAACGGAGCACGAAAAGATAAAAACCAGCCTGCCAAGAATGTAGTAACCACCCATTCACTTTTAAATGCTCTCCACACTTCAATGCACAGACCTAATTACTTTTCTGCATTCCCAAATCCACTTTGCACACTGCAATCAGAAACCTGGCGTTAAAATATTTTAGACTCTAAGGATCAAGACTAATTATGGGCCTAAGCTGCACCTTTTGGTTTTCTTACGAACCAGCCTGCCCCTCTCCCCCAGCCACTCCACCCCCTTCCCTTCTTTCAGGATGCTTTAAAGCACGCTCCACTAGAAGAAAGGCTGTCCAGTCTCAGTCGGGGGTGAAGTAAAGAGAGAATAAAACAAAAAGCAACTCAGTCCAATTCAGTAAGCTTCAATGAAGCTGGTATATTTAATGTGAGCCCAGGGTTAGCCTACAGAATTGTGGCAGAATGCAATATTCTCAACAAAAAAAGATGTGTTTAAAGTCGGGCAAGGCACCATAAGGCTGTTGTTGGTGTTTAAGCAGTACACCAAGGTATTTAGCTCTGAGGGTTTCTAAACATTCCAGCTGAGAATAAAACCACAGCTTTACAGTAGCTTCTTAAAGGTTTGGGGGGCTGGGAATGTTCCCTCCCTCTTGCATTGAAAAGTCAATAAACAGTAGGAAAGATCATGTCATAACAAAGATGAAGCCACCTATTACAGGGTATAGTGATGGCTAATGGCACTATCAGAAGGACTAATCCCATATATTAAATGATGTAATTGTTATATCAAGGTTATTAGAACACCCAAGCGTGGGGCATTTTTCGTTTTGTGCAGCATGAAACTGCTGTCGACAATCCACCCTTCCTACGGCGGGTGCCTGATAAAACATTGAAATATTGGATAATGACGTCAAAGATGTGGGTGGCAGGCGGCATCCTGAACGAGTTTTGTGATCCGTGTATCTTACTTTTCATGGCATTTACCAAGCTGCTTTAGGTCATTTTGTCTAGAGCTACACTCCTGAAAAAGCATTCATTCACACTAAACAAATGTTGATGCCACTGTTTTACTTCTGCGAAGTTCTTTTAGTTCCATTTATATAATAATAGCATTAATAATAATAATAATTAATATAAAAAGATACAGACTTGTTGCTTATCAACACACAGGTGGTGCAAGGCTTAATGAGAAAAAAAACCCCAGAAACCAAGAAAATATTTAGTTCTCTGATGTCTCGCTCTCTTCCCTTTATATACATCATGACTGGCATAGATTATTATGAAACTCGTAGTTATGGGCACATAAATGTTTTAAACCCCGGTCCAGCTTAGGATAATCAGAATTGAATAGCCTTCCGCAGCTGCTGTTACAAGGCGAAGGGTTAAAACAACAAGATGGTCTGCAGGGCGATAGTTCACATGAAGGTTTAAGAAAAATAATAAGGGAATTAGCAGAGAGCATGCACATTGGCTTGCAACTACCAATTAATCCTCCTTGTTAGACAGGTAATTTATTCCACTCAGCAGCATCAAATATCAGACAAAGAGGTGGCCAAAACAGTAATTATCTTCATGGAATTCAAAGGCTTGAAAGCCATAATTCCTAAGAAATAAAAACAGAGTTCTTTTCATAGTGTATGCTTCATCTAAAGACTGTAATAAGAGCCAGGCCCTAGCTGTGACCCTTTACACTTCAAGGTGAAAAAGTAGGTTAAAGAAAGCAATGGCAATAATCACGGGGCTTTTCTACATAAAACAGTCTCTGAGTGGAGGTCAAAGATCAAACACTTGGGGCACTACCTGCGTCACACAAAGATCTTTTCCACAATAGAAATGAAGAGCAAGACTGGAGGAAAGAGCAATAAGACTAATCAATTCTCAAATTATTAGGAAAAGAAAGACACAAAAAAAATAAACTAATATGAGGATTCTGAAAAGTCTGGATGAGATAAAAAAGAAGT
This sequence comes from Psittacula echo, assembly GCF_963264785.1. Lineage (NCBI taxonomy): Eukaryota > Metazoa > Chordata > Aves > Psittaciformes > Psittacidae > Psittacula > Psittacula echo. The sequence continues at coordinate 80,744,098 of NC_137742.1, read as the reverse complement.
GCACCCATTCTCTCATTATTTTGAAAATAATAAGTCTGAGGATTTCCTTTACTTCACAGGGAGCTTCTATCAGGAATGAATGTTAAATATTTCCGTTTCATCTTCATCCCCACCTACCAGCTACATTATTTTGCTCTATCTGAAACAGGCTTTACATTCTTTTTTGTACCAGTTTGGTTGCATTTACGGAGTACTGAAGATGTCTAGCTCAGGTTTATACTCTGTGTTTTTTTGTTTGTTTTGTTTGTGTTTTTTTTTTTTTTTTTTTTTTTTTTTTTTGTTAAGACTTCGGGTTGTTTTTCCACCATAGCAAGTAAGATCCCCATTCTGAGCTTGTGTGAGTTATAGGAACAGATTTTGCATTAAGTATCAAGTGAAACACATATCTTCTACCTCCCATCACTCCGTTTGATAGTTCAAAGGTAGATCCTCACACGACATGTAAGGGCTCTCTGGACTTGCTGTATACCCTGGGGGCCGTTTTGTCAGGGACTTAATAATAAAGATATTCCTTGTTTTTCATTTCATAAGTTCAAGTCATGCATCCGGTTGCCAAACTTAAATTTCTCTTATTTCAAACCAGCTTGAAGTTTTATAGGCCTTATTCTCTCTGATAAATCCTTTCTTATAATCCATCAGAACAGGGAGATGTCCATCTGCTCCAAATGTTTGACAGCTAACTAAGCTGTATTTGTGACTTCTGAACTGATAACAGAACAGAAAATTTAAAAAGTAAAAATTAATCATTATGTTTCTGCCATTACAGTCTGAAGGTGTTTTATGGGAAACTTTAAAAAACACATACCATACAACTAGCGCTTCCTATTCTGTAGGTATAATGCAACAAAATAATAGGTGTATACTGTATGATTCCCATTTTTTTTTGCAGACGGCTATAGTAAAAAAGACCTCTCATTCTTTGCTACTGCTATGGAATGGTCAAAAACTCCTTGGATGTCTGAACATTTTATATAATATAATCTAATAATTCACTATAGCATCAGGTCACAGAAGGCTGATTCATCTATCTGACACATTCAGCTATCTATTAGATATATGCTAACCCTTATGCTCATACTGTACAGAGCACATTCCGTAAAAACTGAAGGAAAATATGACTTGACTTTATTTTTCCTACTGGGTCAGAAAGGTCGCAGGGGTGAAGGATGGAAACATAGGTGCATTGTTCATCTAATATTTATTATGTTGAGTGCATACAGATTCTGTGAACATATTCTGTTTGTTGAACTGCCCCCCCAAGATTTTAAGACAGGCTAAGAAGATCTGAGCCATGAAAATGCATGCAATTGTTCTGCAGTATTGCTTCTTGGAAACTTGTCTGAATATTCTTCACATATAGGTCTTAAAGCATTCTCTAGTGTATGTCGCCACAGATACATCCCTAATTATTAAATTACCTTTAAAGTGTTTAAGTCAAATATTTGCATTCATTGTCAGATATCAGAATTCACTTCCTTGTGATGTAGTTTCAATTAGCAATTATTGGTTGATGAATCCTTCAGAAAAAAAAGGCCTTAATAACCACTGTGCTAGAAGGTATAGTGATGGCTACATTGGCCTATTTGAGATCTTGGCCAACTAGCAGAAGATCACTGAGCCTCATACCACTGATGTGATCTGACTGAGCATGCAGTTAAAATTATAGTCTCACAATGAGCTGTGATGTTCTGGGTGGCAATGTTTGCAATTAGCCACAATGTGACCTTCATGTTTCATCCCTTAAAAGCAGAGTTACATTATTGATTATTATTCCTGGCATTGCTGTAGTTTATTAGTTTTGTCAGATTTATTTTATATTCAGTTATTTGCCACATGAGGATTATGTGGCAAGTCATGGAGTATGTGCCACACAGTTTTTATTACAGCAGATGTTCCTAAAATAGATGTAAGCATCTCTGCAAAAAGCAGCCCCTCTGTGCCAAATTCCAGTGTGTGCTAATGTGAGAACCTAGTAGGATGAGAGAAAGAGTATAAAGAACCTTTATTCGTTGCTGCTAGAATGACAGTTTCTGAATTTTGAAAATGCACTGAAGATTGCAGGGAGTTGTGAGGAGAACAGGGATGACTGAGGCCAGATCTTGGGTTTGACCCTCTCTCTGCTGTGCTATACTGATTCGGAGCGCACAATTGGTGCCGCTTACTAATGCAATGCAATCTCTTCCTGACTTCAATGCAGTGACATGTTGTCAAAGTTCAATCAATATATCATATAAAGAATTTTTGTCTAGTATACAGAAACTCCAATAAGTGGCCATATTCTTTATGCAAAGTGACTGATTTAAGTGAATGTACTTAACCGTGATGTCACACCTCCTCCTACCATTATTCTCACTACAGCCGGCAGGGTCATGCAAATCTTTCAAAATTACCTTTTATTCTCCATCTGTATGGAAGACGCCAACAAAGCATTTACTATCATCACATACTAATATTTTACTCTAAACTTTAATGAGAATTTCAAGTAAGTTTGTTCCTAAGAAAAAAGCCTGAGAAACTTTACTAACAACTTCCCTGTAAAACAATGATATAGTTTAAATAATTTTAGTCTTTAAATTCAGCAGAGAAAAGTGTTTCTTACAGCAGCCCCTCCAGCTTCAATGATTTTTACATGCCAAAATATTGGGTACTTTGTTGAAGCTGAGTTAGTTATGATTTATCTAACTTCTTTTGTCCAAGTGAGTTAGTTATCTTTTCCAAAAGATCTGCCAGTTTGTCTGGCATGGTCTCCCTCTGGTTACTCAAATCGCACTTTAGCCTGTTTTTCATTTGATATCTGATGAATCAGATGACTGGCCTCTAAAATCTGTTCTGATGTTTATATCAAAATAAAAATAGGTTATTATGAGGCTACTTGATGAAGCAGGATGGTAGGCCTGAGCAGGGATAAATTAGATTACTAGTAGGACTAGTAGAACTGGTAAGACTAGTAGAACTAGGAGCGGTAGGCTTTGCTATGCCCATTTCTAACTGTGAAGGTGGAAAAATTAACTTGAACTTCCAGGGAAGTTTTAGAGATGAAGTTAAACTCATGACCTTTAGTCTATAGAGACATAATTTGTTTGTCCCCCATGTTCTGTAAGTGTGAGCAGAAACACAAACTTTTCTAATACTGCATTCAGCTGTGCTCCTCTGTCTTTCAAATTCTGTTACTCAAGCATGTACCATGTCTCTGGCAAGTTTTCAACGTCTTCTGGGAAATGCTGTCGTTTCCCTCAATGATGTGAAAGTACTGCCCAATAGGATGTATTGCTATTTTTAGGAGAAGCAGCTACAGAACAGTTGGGAAATCAGACCAGCCTCATAATTTTCAGGCCCTGACTACAGAAACTAGGTGTTCCAAAGCAAGCCACCCCATGCCATTAACACAAGGTGAAGTACAGATAAGTCAGAGAGCTGTGCACAGTAGACCTACGTCTCCCACCCACCATCCATGTTTAAACTTGTATGGGAATAAGAGCTTACGTTGGAGCAATTTTGGTTTCACAGAGGTCCAGTCAGGCACAGCAAGCTGCAAAAGGGATACAATTTGATTATGAAATATGAAGGAAGGAAGGAAAAAGAGCAAGGTGGTGAAGTGTAGGAAAAGTTGTTTTTACCAAGACTTGGGGAGTGGGTCAGAAGAAGTTTTGTGTAACTGGTAGCGCTTTTGTGGCTTTTAACAATTTTTAAATAGTAAATTAGAGTTGGAGAAGCAACGACAGCCTGTGTATACATGTATATGGACAGCTGAATCTCTCCCTGGCAGCTGGTGATAAACATTCTTCAAATAGAGAGTATTCCCTCTGGACATCTCACAAATTTCACTTGCAGCATTACTAGTCTCAGCAACTGAGGCAGATATCGTCAGGGTACAAATTCTGCCCATGAGGCTTACAAGGTAATGAGGTAATAGGCCATGTGTTGTGTGGCAGATCAGCTCAGGTTGGAAGGCAGCAGTGATATGACCCTCTTTGGCAGCACAGAAAGGCAGAGAGATTAGATTCCACCTGCTGTCACTTAAGCTTTTGCATCCCTTTGCTTATGTTTGCCAAGATATCTGCAAGCCTATGCCAATAAAAAGATGAATACATGTTTTCTAAACTGGACTGTAACATTTCGTAAGGAGTTTATCAAGGATTTATTCCAAGTTCTTCAGTTATTGCTAAAGATTCCAGTGCATTTCATTATTAACTATGAAATTATTCACATCAAAGTGCACTTCCCTAGTCTTTCTCTGACTCATGATATTTTTCTTTTGCCTTTGCAGCGACCAGTTCCAGGTGGATGCTCCAGGTACATGTTCATTACACTGCCATTTTGTTTCTCAGCTCCCACTTCACACCTGTGTTTAGTCTATAAGCATGTGAATAAATAGTCTTCCATGCAGGCATGTGCTCCTGTAGCCCTTTTCTATGTGGGATTTGGCCTTTTCATGTTGATGACAGCCTCCATTTCTGTGGATGCACAGCCTTCCTATTGCTACCCACAAACTGGCCCCCTTGAAAATGTCTTTCCAGTGTGAGAGGAAACTTTCAAAATGTGTTCAGAAAAATAGTGAAATTCACCTTCTTTATATCACTTGGACACTTCCGTATATTAGATTCAGTATCAGTTACAGTTGTTCAGCAACTCTGAAAAAGCAGGTAAATTATAGAGCATTGAATTATTTGAATCATAAAAGCTCCAAAGAGATGCTCATAGACAGTTTGTGGACCCAGCTGTAAAATAATTGTTATAATGAAATCTTAAATACAATGGGCTATTGTGTTCAACACAACAAAGGCAAAAGATTAAAAAAGCCTCCTCTGGTATGTAATGCTCCATGAAAGTTGCTACATCTGGACCCTGGTGAATATTGACTTTGAGAGCTGAGGAGTACTTTCTGCAGAGTGCCATTACGTGCAATTCTGTGACACTTAAATGGTTTTCAGAATGCCTGTTGTTAAATTGTTCCAGTGATTCACTGGAAGGAAAAATAAAACTCTTCCCAAGCTCCTGCCACTGCTCTAACTCCCACTGGAGTCCCATGAAGCCAGGTCTTTCCAGAGATGGTTAAGAAACACCAGTATTTCCTGAACCAGGTCTGCCAGTCTAGACAGACAAAAAAAATTCTACCACCACATCCCACACTGTTTTCTAATTTCAAAACACGTGGAGTCCTCTATTTTCCTGCCTACACTGATATCTGTGTCAGACTGCGGCACCAAGGAGCCTCATGGAAATACAGGGATCCCTGCTGTCTTTAGGGTGCTCAAAGGATGCTCAAGGTCAGCTATTGCCCTCTGAGGACCGACTCTCCTACAGTTTCCATGAGCTCTGAAACCTGCAGTCCTAAAAGAGCCCTTCAAAACCTAACCCCTTCTGTGCTGTCACTGGGGTGCTCAAGGGTTGGTGCCTGTGAAGAATATTTCCAAGTAATCCTTGCTGATCTGGTGCACTCCAAAAGGTTTCAAACTATAGCTGGGTGGGTGGAGGATGCCACTTGTCTCCTGTGATATGGGGTGGGAGCGGCAGCAGCAGCAGCATACTCATACCTTCAGGGTGACCCTTTTCTCAGCCACATTCACTCATGGGAGAAGTGCTGAGCCTCTGTGAAGCTGCTGAAATACTCGGGTGTTTGCTCAGCTTTGTTTGGAAAGGGCAGAGGAGTTTCTGCACTCAAAACCAATATTTTTCCCCCCCTCCCCCCTCAATTTTTGGTTGTTTCCTGGATAATTATTCCCGTTGGATAGTGGACAGGACAAACTAGTGGGGACTGTCAGTGCTGGCCTCTATTTGAGTTCAGTTTTTGTTTTGTGGTTTGCAAAGGAAAGGATAGCACAAGAGGGATACCCTTGCATTGGTCTGATGCATTCCCGCATGTAATAGGATCACAGTCTGGTTTGGATTGGAAGGGATCTTAAAGCTCATCCAGTTCCAGCCCCCTGCCATGGTCACGGACACCTTCCACTAGACCAGGTTGCTCCAAGCCCCATCCAACCTGGCCTTGAACACTCCCAGGGGTGGGGCAGCCACAGCTTCTCTGGACAACCTGTGCCAGGGCCTCACCACCCTTACAGGCAAGAACTTCTGCCTAGGATCTTGTCTCAGCCTCTCCTCTGTCAGCTTAAAGCCATTCTCCCTTGTCCTGTCACTAGGACAGTGTAGGATGTAGCCATGTGAAAGGCAACCTCTGAAGCTTTTTCACTTGCAGGAACTTTTTTATCTGATTTGTGAGAAAGGGAAAATTCACATTCATTGATCAATATTCTCAGGCTTGTTTTTTTTTAAATAAACCAGCTTACCTGTACACAGAGGTCATTTGCAAAATGGGTACCTGCCTCATAAATTTCATGTGTAACCTTGAGGGCTTCCAGTAGGGTAATTCTCATGCTGGGATGAGCTAATCTAGAGCAAAATGCTACACCTGCTTTGTTCTGCTAACAAATAGGCTTCTGCCAGCCAAAGACTGCTTGACCTGTCTTATTATACCTTCCCCATCAGCGAAAGACTCATATCATCACTGGGCCAAAGGTGAATTGCCTGGAGACAAAGTTGGAATGAATTTTTTGCAGGCCCATTTTGCCAGGCATTCAAACCACTTCGTCTGAGCAGCAGAGGCCTTTAACTCTGTCATATTTATGTATGCTTACAGAGCAGGTTCTCCCCTCAAATCTCTTTCAGGTGCATGTATCAAAACACATAAGCCAGAGGAAAGTGTTTTTGTGTCTCCTGCCTTTTGTTCAACAGCATTATAACCTGAGTGAAAAAGTATGGGAGTCCACCACAGTGCTGATGCTCCCGTGTCTATCAGTATCTCTGGGGTTAAACTCGCATAGCATGCTGTAATGCATGCTAAAGCATGCAGATATTCAAATCCACACAGGGCGATGGGTAATGTGGGGAGAGTGAGAAGAGGAAGTAAGGAATTACATGCTCGCATTTGGCTTTTGATACAGAAAAATGTCGAGATGTTTCCAGCCAATACCAGTTTTCCATTTGAAATGTTGCTTTGTATTTATAGTTTTCTTAATCCCTAAAGCAAAAGAGGCTAATACTCATTTAAAACCCAATAACAATTAAAATCCCCAATAACAATTAAAACCTACAATGAACAACTGCTCTAGCTTTGTTTATTGCATGCGTAAATAATCATACTTCAATGAACTTGTTAGTGTCTATGATCTCTTCCCAGATTAAGGTTGCTTCGAGACTGCTTGCTTTGGCTACTGTAAATGTGACATGAATTACACTCAGGAAAATGTGTCTTACATGCAGGGGTTGAAGTAAATTATTTTCTTCTAATATACCTACAGAACTGTCACAAGGAATTACACTGCAGATTTAGTGATGTTAAGTGTCAATTGTAATATGGTGACAGCCATTTTATTGGCTATGCATATTGCTCTGTGAGGACCTGCTTCTCAGTATGGAGGCCACCATATCATTAAAAACCAGTGATCCTTCACTGATGACATAATTTGACTGGCAGAGAGGAACAGTGAGGGGCTTGCTTCCACCTGCATGGAATCTGCTGTGTGTCAGAGATGAATTTGCCTTCAAATTAGAAACAGCACAGCAGACTGGTGGCTGTGATTTTGCTTGATTTCTTTTAAGGAGTTTCACTGGAATAGTTACTGAGCAGCTGATAGGAGTCTGCTTTAATATGTCAAACATATATATTATGCAGCCTGTAAACATCTCAAATATTTTTAGCCACGGTATACAGTGAGCTATCAGTGAAATACTTTCAGCTGAATTGAGCCACAAGCATTTTTTCCCCCACTTCTGCACACTCATCCATCTATCCATCCACTCATCCATCCATCCTTCCTTTTGTCTGCAAGTCTGCCTCTGCAATAGGCTCAGGGTATTAAATTTATGTGTTAAAAAAGGAAAAAAAATGTGTTAACATAAAACCAGTGTTTCAACAGATAAAATAAATCATACAAGCTGTGTAAAAATTTAGAGTAAGAACAGAAACATAATCGTACATTCTGAAAATTTTATAAACTGACAATTCAAGTTATGTGTTTTATGCTAATGCACGTAGTGGTAGGTCCTAACAAACTGTGATTCACACATAAAGAGTAGAAAAGCTGAAGGTATTATATATGTAATATCTATTTTTCACATGTACATCTTTATATATATATTATGTACTTTTTCTGAGAAAGAGGAAATAGATTCTGAGACTTTCTTAGCAAATTTAAATCAATATAGCCGCCTTTCCATTTTCAGTATTTAAATTAAATTTTTTGCTGCAAGGCATTCCAAGGAACAAAGCAAAGTACCTTAAAAGAAAGTGTTTCCCTAGTATTTCACCTCATTTCACACCTATTTGGCAGCTTTTTTTAGCCAATTGGTTTCATTGAAAATGCTGACAATGTTCAACTATTAGAATTGTCCATATGGTAAGGTGTGCTTTCCTCTTAGATTCACTTTATTAACTTTAAATAGAGAAAATAACTTTTTTTTCTTGAGAGTACCAACATTCCTCAGTATGTACTTTTGTCTGTCTCCCATTTTTTTCACACTGCTTGTTCTTTTTTTTTTGAAAAACCTTTACCGAATAATAAACAGCATAAATTATTCAGTCAATTTCAGTCCAGTGACATAAATCATATTTTAGCAGACATGCTATTTATGGCAAATGCTTTGTCTAAGAGAAACATGCTACTGAAGGTTTAATCAGAAGTTTTAAACCTTTCAGACTTGCTCAATTTTATTCTTGGCAAGAAACAGTGTTTTTTGCTATATATTACAAAGCTTTGGTGGGATGTTCATTTTTCCCATGGGAATACTGAGGTCAATTTTTACTCACTCCAGGAAAAGGGAGTGTTTTAATAAAAGGGCACTTTCCTCAAGAAAAATTCAAATGGGATTGGCAAAACTTGCTCTTGAAAGCTCATTTCAGAGGCAGCCTTGGATGTTTAAAGTGCTTCCTATATGATGCTATATTTCACCTGCTCCAAGCTCAGGAGTGTTGCATCTCAACTAGAAGGAAGTGCAGCAGGAGGGCCAAGAGACCTCCTTGGATGGATAAGGAGCTGCTCAGGAAAATTCAAAGGAAAAAAGAGGCTTATAGAAGGTGGAAGCAGGGACAGGTGGCCTGGGAAGAATACAGGGATGCTGTCAGGGAAGCTAGGGACCAGGTGAGGAAGTCTAAGGCCCAGTTAGAATTGAACTTGGCTAGGGATGTTAAGGATAATAGGAAGGGATTCTATAGGTACGTAGCGAGTAAAAGACAGACTGGGGACAATGTAGGCCCCCTTTGGAAGATATCGGGAGAACTGGCTACCCTGGATTTGGAGAAGGCTGAGGTTCTGAATGACTTCTTTGCCTCGGTCTTCACTGGCAAAGTCTCTGCCTGCACCACCCAAGTCTTGGAAGGCGAATGCAGGGACTGTGAAAATGAAGACCCTAGGCCCACTGTAGGAGAGGATCCGGTTCGAGACCATCTTAAAAACCTAAACGCACACAAGTCCATGGGACCTGACGAAATCCATCTGCGGGTCCTGAAGGAGCTGGTGAATGAAGTTGCTAAGCCGCTGGCCATCATATTTGAAAAATCATGGCAGTTGGGTGAAATTCCCGACGACTGGAAGAAGGGAAATATAACCCCCATTTTCAAGAAGGGTAAAATGGATGACTCGGGGAATTAGAGACCAGTCAGTCTCACCTCTGGGCCTGGCAAACTCTTGGAGCACATTCTCCTGGAAGACATGCTAAGGCACATGAAAAACAAGGAGGTGGTTGGTGACGGCCAGCATGGCTTCACTGATAGGAAATCCTGCCTGACCAATTTGGTGGCCTTCTATGATGGGGCTACGAAACTGGTGGACAGGGGCAGAGCAGTTGATGTCATCTACCTGGACTTGTGCAAAGCCTTTGACACTGTCCCACATGACATCCTTGTCTCTAAATTGGAGAGACATCAATTTGATGGGTGGACCACTCGGTGGATAAAGAACTGGCTGGATAGCCGCACGCAAAGAGTTGTGGTCAATGGCTCGATGTCCGGCTGGAGACCGGTAACGAGTGGTGTCCCTCAGGGATCGCTGTTGGGACCGGTCTTGTTCAACATCTTTGTTGGTGACATGGACAGTGGGATTGAGTGCGCCCTCAGCAAGTTTGCCGATGACACCAAGCTGTGGGATTGAGTGCGCCCTCAGCAAGTTTGCCGATGACACCAAGCTGTGTGGTTTGGTTGATATGCTGGAGGGAAGGGATGCCATCCAAAGGGGCCTCGACACGCTTGTGAGGTGGGCTGATGCCAACCTGATGAAGTTTAACCATACCAAGTGCAAGGTCCTACATCTGGGTCGGAGCAATCCCAGGCACGGCTACAGGTTGGGCAGAGAAGAGATTCAGAGCAGCCCTGCAGAGAAGGACTTGGGGGTGTTGGTTGATGAAAAAATGAACATGAGCCAGCAGTGTACGCTCACAGCCCAGAAAGCCAACTGTATCCTGGGCTGCATCAAAAGGAGCATGACCAGCATGTCGAAGGAGGTGATCCTGCCCCTCTACTCTGCTCTTGTGAGACCTCACTTGGAGTATTGTGTGCAGTTCTGGTGTCCTCAACATAAAAAGGACATGGAACTGTTGGAACAAGTCCAGAGGAGGGCCACGAGGATGATCAAGGGACTGGAGCACCTCCCGTATGAAGACAGGCTGAGAAAGTTGGGGCTGTTCAGCCTGGAGAAGAGAAGGCTGCATGGAGACCTCATAGCAGCCTTCCAGTATCTGAAGGGGGCCTACAAGGATGCTGGGAATGGACTATTCGTTAGGGACTGTAGTGACAGGACAAGGGGTAACGGGTTCAAACTTAAACAGGAGAAGTTTAGATTGGATCTAAGGAAGAAGTTCTTTACTGTGAGAGTGGTGAGGCACTGGAATGAATGGTTTGCCCAGGGAGGTTGTGAATGCTCCATCCTTGGCGGTGTTCAAGGCCAGGTTGGATGAGGCCTTGGGTGGCATGGTTTAGTGTGGGGTGCCCCTGCCCATGGCAGGGGAGTTGGAACTAGATGATCTTAAGGTCCTTTCCAACCCTAACTATTCTATGATTCTATGATTTTATGAAGTATCAGGACTTGCATACTGTCCCGTTTGAAATCATAAACAGCATGTATGAAAACATAACCTTTTATGGGATAAAAGGTTTCTTAAAGATTTTATTAGCACAAGTTAAAAAAAAAAAAAAAAAAAGCCCCTGAACTATCACCCTCTTTGTTGCTGTGCTGTTTAAATAAGTCCATTAGATGCTTGGGCATAATTACCTTCATCTAGTTTAGAATCACGGTTTTATACTGCTGGGAGTGTTGAATAACTGTTTCATCCAGCATCAAACCCTGGCTTTAAATATTGAATGGAAATTTCCCTTGGTTCTGAGGAATTTTTAGCATGGCTGCTAGCTATTTTGCAAATTAATTTTTGAGGGATATCCGCATTGTTGTTAGGATTGTCTCTTTTATGTCACTGCTTTAGAAGCCTTGAGCCTCATGAAATAACTGGTCCACACCCACCACATTCCCCAAATTAATACCTGTATTCTAATTTCAGGTCTTACGTTGCATCCATTCAGGGATTTATTCTGCAGCTCCAGTCATTATGGCTCTATTTCATTGACTGCAGTGCTTTTGTTGCAGCATCTTCTGAAATGTCAGCCGAGGTCCTGGAACAAGGTTCTGTTTCCTGGATGGCTACTTCTTGCATAGCCGAGAAAAACACTGTTGAGTCAAATTTATATAAAACAGCAACCTCAAAAAATGCTGGGATAACACAATGGTGGGAAGAGAATTGCAGATAAACTACTGTCATCAGCAGACAGATGCTAATGCATATTTGTGTGAACACAACAAAAATTATGAATAGTTTTCATGTAAAGAGCAGAACATTTAAAATATATAGGCTCAGGATCTAGCTGACCTTATGTTTTTGGTTTTTTTTAAGTTCTGGCTTAAATTAAGACAGCTGAATAGAGAAGGACCAGATGCAGAATGCCTATGCCAGTTTTTGTAATTTTAGGTCATACTGGTCAGCACCAAATAAAAGAGAACATAAGTATTGAGTTCCTAAATCAAAGCTGTGGTCTGCTGAGTCTCATAGATGCTTTAGCATAAGGAAAAGATGCACCACTAGACACAGTGAATGAATCTGTTACCTATTAGTGTTTCTTCATGCTTCCTGAGGGTGGGTGCTTTGAATTTGAGACAGTATATTCATTTTGCAAAAGTCTTTGGATTATATATATTTGGATTATTAGAAGTCTTGTTTGCATGTACCCATCCAGTCCTATGTGAGTCTTGTGAGATGCTTAGTCTCAGAGGTATCATGTGTTGAAGCTTCACAGCATCATCACAGGCTGAGCAAGTGTTTCTCTTTGTTAGTTCACCTTACTAATATTGCAAAGAGAAATCAAAAAGTAGCACAAAGCTTCCATTATAAACCTACTGTCAGACACAAAACAAAAAGAAAACCATACGCTTCTCTGCCTAAATGACTTGTATTTCTTTTAAAAGAAAACCAAACAAAAAGCAAATATGAAATCTAGGTGAGCGAGAGAGAGATGGTCTGACACATTTTGCTTCTCAGTGAATGCAATGGCAGGGTTACAGCACACTCCTCTAATGTTAAAGGAGTGTAAAGAGCATAAGGAAAGCAGAATGACATTCTCCCTCGCTTACTTAGTTGATCACACCAAGCCTTCCAGTTGACGACTTCATTCTGTCACTGTGACCTGTTTTGACCAGATCCTTAATCTTTCCTAGTCTTGTGAAAATCACTACTAGAGCAAAGTGCTGTGTGAAGGTTTAAATGTGAAAGCATCTGAGACAAGAGACAGAAGCTTGAATCGTGCAAAATGGTCTCTGCTCTACGAAACGTCCCTTCCACAACTCCAAGTTTGAATTCTACAAGTGCAAGCAGTAACGTACATTTCCAGCCAAGCACTGCTCATTCATTTAAATGCAATTTCCCCTAATCTAAGGGCCAGTGTAGGGAGGGGAACACAAAGATTTGTAACCTGAACATTTTGGAATATTTTTCCTCTGCACCAACTTGGAAGGCAGGGAGCCATTTGTCTTTCTCATGGCATTGTAACTCAGTCTCAACTGTAAAGGATTAAGAGCAGGACTGTTTTTTTAAATATTAGCAGTGGATATAAACATAACCTAACAGACTGTTGTTGGTTTGTCCCATGCATAAACTTAAATGGACCAGGCTCCTAAGTGTAAAATAAGAGGGAAAGATTTTGGATATAGCCTTCAGACCTTTTAATAATGTTCAATTCATTTTAATTAACTGTGATCTCAGAGGTCTTGGTGGTAAGAGTTAAAAAACAACAGGTGTAAAGTAGCTGCAAATTAAGTGGAAGCGATCAGCCCTGATTTATTTAGTGTATTATGTGCAAGCTTTTACTCATAAATAAGGATCAGTAATGTGAGGTGTTTGGCATGGAGAAGGCACCACCCAAATAAAAGTGAAAGCTTAATAAAATGGCATTTTCTTTACTATTTTTGTAAGTTTCCTTGTTTTTTCTTTTCAAATGTTTTGCAAATCTGTTTCAAGTAGGTGAGTTCACAGAAGTCTAACAACTGTTAACTGTTAACGAAAGGCCAGGACTTAGAAAAGCATAGGTATCAAAATGTCTATAAGGTTAAAACAAGTTCAAGAAAGGTCATACCTTTCTTCTGGCAAAGCTTTAAAAAAAACCCACCCCAAACCACGCTACTGCAAACCATCACAAAATCTACATCAACTCATTCTGTGTAATAAAAGCATCAGTTCATAGTCTGAAATTCTTCGTAGCTTTCTGTTGAAACCTGAAACTGAACCCACAAAACCAGCTGCTGAGGCATGCCAATTTGAGAAGAGCCAGAAGACCACAAAGATGTATTAGCTCCACTTTTCACAAACTTGTTCAAGATAAAGACTTTCTTCTGATTGTTGAATGATTACTTCAGGTTAGAAGAGATTTATTTATTTATTCTTCCTCCCCACACTCCGGGTGCTCATCTTTGAAGTGAGAAACCTGGGATCTGCTCAGAGCAATGCAATCTGTGAAAAATCGTATTTGAATGTTTTTTTCCAGTAGCTCATTTCCTGGGTGGTCAAATGCTCATATTTTTCTAGGTAGTTCTCTTTTTTATTTTTTGTGTCATAAGTGATTACAAAGTTCACTGCAGGCAGTAAAAAAGTGCTTTTGCACACTAATGTCAACTTTATTCTTGCTTCACCTTCTGTTTATACATTAGTAAGCACAATCCATGACAGTCTCTTCACACCTGCAAGAAAATAATTTTGTTTTTCCTTGCAAATCCCACATTTGCCTCAATTTCCAGTGTTTTCTCAATTACAGCACCTCTCATCCCAGTAGATCTTAAAGCACTCGCCAGCTTAACACCCCCTGATGTACAAATGACTGCATTTCTCATAATATTAGCATGGGGTTTTAACTCACTCTCATAACAACCTTGATAAGGCAACTTTGTTCTTCAGCTAATGTCTTTAATTGGGCACACACTGGTTGTTAGGGTAGGATTAATTGTGAGCATCTGGGCATTTATTTATTTACTGTTTTTTTTTTTTTTCTTTTTTCCATAGCAGAGGGAGTACTGAAGTCTTTGCTATGAGAAAATTCACATAAAGACTCGGCAAGCACCTGGAATTTATAAACGCCTAAGAACCCTTGAAGGAGGATTACATTTCAACAGTGTCTGTTTAAATCTGTGCAAGTTGTGTGCATCAGAAAATGGTTTGTATGATAACTGGACAAATAAGAATGTGAACCTTCACTCGACTCCATGTGCTTTTGAATATAAGGGGGAAGGGAGGAAAGTCAAATGTACTCTATCAGTTAATGTTAGTTTTATGAAAAGGAATGACCACCTCTGGAACTGAAGGTCGGCCTATTGTTAAAGCTATGCCTGAAATCACCTTTTTCATTATTGAAGAGAGTTGTTTCTTAAAGTGTCCATACTCCCTCAACTGCCATAGAGTAAGCCTGTTCTATGCCATCAAGAGAAGCCCAGTGAAAGACCCGAGTCTCTGAGCTGTGAAGAGCAAATGACATACTTGTACCCTATTCAGTTGTATCTTGTATATGTATTTGCTGTAGACTCCTGTTGATAGACTGGAGTAATCCAGGAAAAAACAGTGAATTACAGACACACTGGTATCATTCATACTGTTGGATATGAAGAAGTGACCAAAGATAAGAAGGATGAGAGTTTTTGGAAAGATTGATGATCGGGTCAACCGATAGTCATTGACTGGCAATATAGAAAGAGATAAGGAAAAAGCTGTGAGACAAAAAGGACATCTGTGTTGCCTTTTGAATGCTGACAGTGACAATTTAAGCACATTTCCTTTGCTTGTAGTAGTCCTTTGCTGGAAAATGACTTTCCGTAGAGATATGTGTGAATTCGCCTTGTTTGCTTCAGCATGGAATCAGTGGTGTCAGCTCAAACTCCTCAAAAAGGTGACTTAGCTTGAGCTCTGTTGTAGTAAGTAAAGAATATATCATTTAACTTAACCTTCTGGCTGACATACAAAGGGAACTACTAGTTCCCAGCCAACGACAATCACCAAAGTGCAGTGACATCTCTAGATACACAAACATCTGTCCATACTTTGACTCTGATCACATGTAAACCATGAAAGATTTTACTTCATGTATCCCACACAAATAATCTTAACTACAAAGTGTTTTGCAGGGACACTGGTTGTTCAGAAGTTCTATGAAGATATGAAGTGCTTTAACTATGCTTAGAAGATGTTCCAGCTACTGGTAGGGACTAGTCATAACAAAATAACAACACTTTCATAGAATCATAGAATATTTAGACAACTTTCTTATGTTGTCTTAATGTACCAAAATATCCACATAAATTTTGTAAATAAGTTCACATTAGGCCTATCATCTGGACTACAGTAGACAGTCCTGGACCAAAATACGGCAGGAATCTGGAGACGGAAACCTCTTCATAACAAAGCTGTAGCTCTTCAGTAAACCCCTTCCTTGGCTTCCCTCTCTAGAGTGAAGTGGCAAGGAGGACATGGCTTTGTTGGGTAAGCTTCAGAAACCCTTGCCAATAAGCTAGAAACCCCACTAAGTGTTTCAGGAACAGAACTAATTTTTGTCAAGATTTAGCTTGTTATTGAACATGTCAATGGAGCAAGGCTGATATGACTCTTCAGCACATCTGTTTTTTAATTTTAGGTTGTACCCCAGCGCCAAAGAATGGATTGACATAAAGGTTGAAAACCCTAAACGCAATGATTTCTATCAGCATCTTATAATACATACCCTGGTCGGAAACAACAGACAGAATTTCCCTTTTTTCACAGGTTAGATCTGTTGTTACGACCTGGTGTATCCCACTTTATCCCCTTCCTAAAAGTCAATGTTCAACAATTACATAAAATTAACATCTCTCTTTTAAAATCCCTTGGCCAAAATAAGGACTATTTCAACAGATATATGCATGTAAGTACATTTATTAAAGTAATTAAATTGCTTGGGATTAACAGAACAAAATACTTAAGCTTTCAAGAGAACTAGGCTGGCATTTTTTATATTTTCCTAAACAAAGCATTTATTGTCCTTTATAAAATGTGAGGTTATTCCTCTAAAGGTGCTTTGGCATATGCTCCCTGTATTTTAATACTCATTCACTTTGCATCGGGTGTGATATGCTCTTTTTTGATGAAACTTGGAAGTTTTCATTTGAAAAATGATGTGTCTTATAGATAGCACGGACTAAGCAATTTTAGCTATGGCAGAGCAATATAAAACATTCTTACTATGTTTCATTGAAGGTGCAAGGACAAATATTAACCTTGGTGGGTCTATTATAGCACTTATTTAAAAAAAAGAACAAAGGAATGAAAGGCATACCTATTTGAATTGTCTTTATCTCTTCATGTGAAGGAGCAAATTTTTAAACATGAGTGACTAAAGGTTTAACAGTAGGATGCTGTTAATATGCTTAAAAATATTTAAAAAACAGAAAATAAACTAAGTAACAGTTTGCACAAATTCCAGAAGTGTATTTCTTGCTCAGGCTTAGTTATAAAAATACATATATTGTATATACATATTTAGGCATAGTTTTAGTTTGTTTTGCTAATCCGTTAATGATTCAGAAATTAACAATTAATAACACTGATTCTAAATAAATAGTGAATATAAAAGACATTATTTCATAGGTAGTAGAAACATAATTAGCTGATTATTTCAAACATAATACAGAAAATCTTTACCTGTCTAGAGGAAGGTCATAAAGGCAAATACTGTTCATTCTAAGCAAACAAGAAGCCTATTGAGACTTATGGGACTGTTCCCAGAAGCAATGCAAAAAGGATTTGGCCCACGCACATCATTTAGCAATGAGCTGAATCCTGCCGCTGCGGGTGCTGGGGCAAACAGGTACACTGAAGTACAGATGGTCTATAATTCACACCTTGCCCATGAAACTTTGGAATTATTATTTACTATTTAGTTTTCTTTTATTTTTTCTTTTGGTGGGAAACATTTTAATGAATGTTTTTACATTGAGCTAGGGAACCTCACAGTCCCGTCTGTGAAAGGAAGCTGTAAAGTTTGTGTGGGCTGGGCCAGTGCAATCGGAATTTCTCAAGTGCTAAAAACCTACGGACCACAGTTTCAGATTCGTTTTTGCCAGTTCGGACTCCTAGTTGATCCCACTTTTAGAACTGATATGCAATATTTAGAGTCTGGCATGGAGGCAGCGATATTAAATCCTCTCTGCTAGTTCTAGCAGAGAGCAGTTCTAGGCTAGCAGCTGTCTTTATGTCAGCACAACTTCTTAAACACCTACAAGATGGAAAAAGGGGAAGTATATGAATGATTCAGGAGTAAATTTGGCAATCAAAGACTGAGAGGTTTTATTAAAACAAGAACAAAGCTCTTGCCATCAATTAAAGCACTTCAGTCTTTATGTAAATGCTTAACAAAAGAAATGAAGCTGGTTTTAGCCCTTTCTGCAATGCATGGGGGATTTTAAGATGAGTATGCTGTGACTTCAGCCCTGAGTGTTGCTCTGTGTGGGTGCACACCCTTGCTCAAAAAGAAGCCATCCACTCCCACCTGCGGGACCACAACATTCAACTTCATTACTAGTTCAACACTTCAAACTCAAGTTTAGTGCCAGAACCACCACCCACCCCCAAAATTTGGTCCTGCTTCTCCCTTCATATAGGGACAGTGAACAGAAGAGAACAAGGTTATTGAAAGAAAAGCAGAACTATTTATCATTAAGACACTAATCCTGATGTTCTCTCTTGCTCAGCTTTTATTTTCTTAGCATGAATTAAAACCATTACTTTTAAGTTGGATGTATTTTACATTTTTAGGGGGAAAATATTAAGATATTTGTAAGAAAATTGTAAGAAGACAATTGTAAGAAAATTGTAAGATTTGCATGTATTTCTAGGCGTATGTGCTTGGGAATATAAGAAATAATGGGTTACTTTGTTACTATACATATGAACACAGGCTGCACTGAATTATTGGTTTCTGAAGGAAATAATGTCAGGTCACAATAATGCTAAACAGTATTACATTTTAGTAGATAATTTCTGAAAACTGCTTACTTTAGGGAAAAAAAGTTAAAGAAAAAATTCCTGGCAACAATTCTGACTTAAAAAAATTTATATTTATATTTATATTTATATTTATATTTAACGCCTCAGCTAGATTTTTAGACACATCACTGCTTAAAATGCAGTCACCTGACAAAAACAGTTCTAATTATTACCCCCTTGGGCTAACATTTTTCAGAGACTGGCTAAAATGCACTCCAGCTCATAATTTCTATCTCTGACAGTGGAAGACATAACCTAGTTTCCTCTAATGCAAAAGTCTCTAATCTAGAGGGCAAGACCCTGTTCCGTATAACACTAAAGGGAGAAAATGCAATTTGAGCACAAGGAAATTGCACACATAGTTTGATAGTTCTACCATTCTCATTTTTTTTTCCCCAGGATTAAATGTCTTGTTTTATTTTATGCTAAATTATGACCTGACTAAGACGTGTAGATATTCTTCATCATATTCTGGATATTTTATACTGTAAAAACAGAGGGATAATGAAATGCACTTTCTTATTCACATTTTAACCATTAAAATTTCCAAATTTCCTTATAGGGGCTAAGGATATTTTTTTCTTAATGGATAGTTTTTGCTTTGGCAAGTGGCACTTGCAAACAATAAGCTTTATTCACCTCTGAGTTAATCCAATTGTGTATCAGCACAACGTGATTGATTTCATATTGGTGTAATGCAGTAGTGAGTCAAGCTCCAAGGTATGAAAACAGAGCACTACATTAACATCCACATTTGTATACTGAAACACTGGGGAACAGATTTTCAGATGGGCTTCATCTCGACATTGTTTCCTTGCAGTACGTTTTTCACCACCAAAAATAATAAAAAAAAGAAAGGTGCCCATAATTTTTTGCTCATGAACACCACAGGGAACAAAAATTAGAAAGTATTTCAGATAGCGAACTCTCTGAATTATACATGTACCTGCCTGAATTATACATGCAATTGAGTAGTTAGATGCTTAACTACTAATATTTGCAATAGTGGATACCTGCCAAAATTTGGGCCTTGATGTGCAAACTCAACTGTTAACAGCTTTTCAGTTGACACCATCAGCTTTACACACAGGGGGCTGCCTCACTCCAATTAGCACCACCCAAATGGTACAACCTTCCCTCCCCTTTGACATCAAGGGTGCTGCTGCATCTGCTGGTGGCTGAGCCTGACCAGACGGATTTGTAGCAATGCTGGAAGAGATGAATTAACTTTTTTTTTTTGGTTCAGTTCACGTGCCAGTGGCTGAATAATAAATTGACCTCGATCTGGTAAACCTAGAAGAGCTGAAGGAGTTTCAAGGAAGTGACTCAGGAATCCTGGAAGAGATGCCTTTTGTGCTGGGGTTTTATTAACAATTTTCATTTCTCCCAGTCTAAGAACCATCCTTTCTTCTGTAACTTGACAGCTGCTCCTTCACACCTTTTCTCCCAGCTGGCAGGGCACCTGCATGAGCACGTCTGTAGTTAGTACCCACATATTGCCTTTGTGAAGAGGGGCAGCATCAGCGCCCTCTAGAAAATGCTTGTCACTGCAGATCTCATGTGTCTTCATCGCTTTGAGAAGCACCTAGAAATACTGATGACAAAAGTACCGTCCAAATAAAAGAGAATCAAAGCTATCTTCCATTCAAACTCCCATTACAGAAATGGTTATTTTTAAAACTATTCCATAGACGTGCACCTACTCTAGTAAGAGAAGGAAGCTCATTACTTCACTTTTTTCTTTCAGTTTGCTGCTATTTTTTAATTTTTTTAAACACCAGTGCTTTTTGCAGGGTTTTCAGGGAATTATAGTACTTTGTGCTTGTGAGTCAGTGATGAATGAATGTTCACCTTTGCCTTTTTTTGAGGACAGAGAATGAGTGAACATGAGCAGTGCAAAGAGAGGCCTGGAGCCATAAACACCAGAAAACTTAAATCTATGAAAATCACTTGGGTTCAGACCCTGGGCAGAGAGCATAGTTTTTATACAGATTCTGATCTCGATACTCACACCTGTTTGCAGGATCTTGGCCCACACTTGCAGAGGAATCACAGTATTTTCTAGTATTCACCGTGCAGGCTGAAACTGCAAAGGGAACAACGTCCTCTAGTGGAAGGTGTCCCTGCCCATGGCAGGGGATTTGGAACTAGATGATCTTAAAGTCCTTTCCAACCTAAAACGTTCTGTGATTTTGTGATGCTATCTCTGGAGAGTGGATGGCTAGGGCTTTGTAGGACGTAGTATGTAGTGCAGAAACTACTACATGAGGCCATAAAATGTGAGGTACTTATTGAGTGGATTCTTGCTTAAATGAGTTTACCCTTTGCAATCAGGAGAGACAGCAGAGATGTTGAGTATTGAAGAGTAAGCCTGGGTTTAGCTGAGCTGTGCAATCCCAGTAAAATACCATCTCCCCAGATATTACACATCATTAGAAGGTTTCCTTGTATTTGTGTAGTTAGTGAGGCAAGCAGGGAGATATAAAGCCAACTATTTATTTGCTACTGTCAAGTAACACACTATTAGCAATTAATCTCTAAATTACCTTGTTTTCCACATCCTTTATTTTCCTGCCTGTGCAGGCTCGAGCTCATAAAACATCAGCAGAATCCTAAGGGATTTCCAAAAAAACTTCTATTCTGAAACAAGCCTGTCAATATTAAACGTATCTTATACTACTGCAGTCAGGCATGTCAGCAGGCCTTACTCCTGGCCATGGTGGAACCCTGCAAAGGTCAAAGATTTGTTGATGTCACCCTGAACCATCAGTCTTCAGGCATTTTGCTCAGACCCTGCTTGTCAGCTCACCCAGGGAAAGGAGGAGCCCAACTCCTCTGTCAAGCTGTAGGAGACACATGATTAATAGCTCTTAGTCAGTTCATGTGAGTGAGATTGTAGTCAATGAGAAAGGCTTAACACCCAGTCACTGAGATGGCTGTTGTCCAGTAACTGGGTTTCATAAAGGTCCATCCTTTGATATAGTTTGACTGAGGGCTTGCCCTTTAAAATAGCACAACATAAATACTAAAAGTTCCTTTATACCACTGGTGCTTAAATTCAGACTGACAAATGAGCCATAATCACTACCTGAGGGAATAATCCTACAACAGATCTTATGCAGCCAAGAATTGGTGAGGTAAGAGCTTCCTATGGGCAGACCACACAAATAGCTTCTGATGAAACCCAAGCTCTAAGTAGCAAAGGGGCTGAAAGATGCCCAGACTCCTGGGTAGAGTCGCTCAGACTCCTGGGTAGAGTCACCCAGGCACAGCTGTGCTCATCAGATCAACCACCAGCATTGACAGGGCTGAAGAAGAGCCAGAGGAAACGTCAGAGTCATCTGGGAAGGGAAGTGGTGTACAGGGAGCCGATATTGACATGGAAAACATTCCTGAAGACACTGCTGTTAAAAGGCTGGAACCCATGGCCTCCAGTCCCTGCCTGATGGAGTTTTTATTATCTTCTGGAGGTCACTAATGACATTTGCACTGCAAGAAGGCCAACAGTTTGGTCTCTCAGCCTCAGCCTGAGCAGGCTTCTTCACCTTTCAACCGTTCTTCCATTATCTTCTGCCAGCTTTTGTCTTGGGAAACATCACCTTCAGCTTATCATCACCACAAGTTGATTCATATTTTGCAAATAAAACCAAGATTTGAAGGTCTGTCTTTCTTCTACTGAAAAGATGATTGCTTTCCCGGTTAAAATTGATTCTAGGAAATTTTATTTAGTGCATCATCTCTTTGTACTCCACTAGGAAGCTTGAAACCTACTGTAAAAATGAAGGAAAATGCTTTTCTACCTAACCTCAAAGCTAGAATTAGGATATTCTGTCATAGAGAACGGAAGATACTAATCATTCATAGTGAGAGAAACAATAAACTAGTTGTTACTTTGCTAGGAAGGGATATTGTAAGTGACTGCAGCCTGTATACCAAGCTTCCTGTACAAGTGTCAAAACCAGAAACTAGCCTTAATCCTTTTACAAAAATTGCCAGAGAAGTCCACAGGGCTGGAAAAAGATTTGTTTTCTGTACATAAGTAATTCTGTAGGACACATCAAGAAATACATGTGAAGAGCAAGATATCTGTAATCCGCAAATTTGATGCTTGTGGTGATTTTTGGTGTTGCTTGGAAAGGACAGCGAATAGCATTTGAATCTTCTGGAGATGAACCCTGCTCTTTTGCAGAGAGTCACTACAGGCAATAACCTGTGTGTTTCTCATCTTCCAACTCTCCACAGTCTGAGCACTATCGTGCACTTTTATGGGGCTGCAGACTCGTCAGTCTCTAGTTCCACCGGAGAGATGTTTCTGATCTTCCTGATGACCCTCTATTTGAATATCTCAGTCCTCCTCTGACATCAGGCTGTCTCCAGCATGAAGGAAGACAGATGATCAATAAAGACCTAAGTAACTTGTTAGAAATGAAAGATCTTGGGAAATATCCAGCAGTACTTTTATAAGAAATAAGCACGTTTCTGAGGAACAATGAAAAAAACCCCAGTCCTCTTTATTTTCATTTCTATGAGATACTTTTAGACCAGAAAGAAAGAAAAGTTTATAATCACTGAGGCTACAAGTAGTTTGATGGAGTACCTGGGGTGAGGAAGTGTTTTGGAGCCAGCCCCTCATGGTACACTGGTAAATGATTGCAGAGGGGTGAAGTGGGGAAAGAAGAATCTGCTGAAGTCAGTGAGAGATCTGCAGGTCACTTCATCGAAGCCAGGATTTCATCCCAAATCTGCTGCTGACAACAGTGTTCATGAGCATCTAAAAACCATTATGGTATTTCATCGTTGTTTAGTTGGGAGCTGAATATGCCTGTGTCTCGGGAGTAATTCACTATATCACCTAAACAACTTCATCATCTAAGCTTTAATGTATACTGGAAAGAAGCAGACTCAGACATTTGAAAAGGAAAAGCAATCTAAATACATTTGAACAGCTACTGGAGGAAACAAAATCCTTGTTTCTTTCCTGGGGAATTCTTCAGCTGCACTGTTTTTGAACCGTAACCCTGGCTTAGTAATTTTCAGCCTGCTATGTAATGAAGTTCACTGTTACAAGTTTTCATATTCAGGAGTAGAAAACTGTAAGGAACTGAAAGATGAAAGCAGTAACAGTTTATAGGCACAGTACTGTAAAATTATCATATTTTTGCAGTGGAGGTACTGCCCTTCTTTTAACGACTTCTTGCATGCATACAAAAAACCACCACCAAATATGCTTAATTTTGGTATTTGACATCTACATTTTCATGAAGGAACTTGTCCTGGGTTCAGCAGCAGCAGTCAGTTTTTCTCCTTCTTAGTAGCTGGTGCAGCACTGTGGTTTTGACTTTCGGCCTGGAAATAATACTGATAAAGCCGATGTTTTCAGTTGCTGGTCAGAAGGTTTACCCTGACCAAGGACTTTGTGAGTCTCATGCTCTGCCAGGGAGGAGGGGAAGCTGGGAGGAAGCAGAGACAGGACACCTGACCCAAACTAGCCAAAGAGGTATTCCATACCACAGCATGTCATGCCCAGGATGTAACTGGGAGTTACCCGGAAGGGCTGGATCAGGGCGGGGTGGGGGCAAGGTACCGGTCGGCGAGCGGTTGTATTCTCTTCCCTTGTTATTTCCTTTATTATTATTGGTGGTAGCAGTAGTGGTTTGTGTTATACCTTAGTTACTAAACTGTTCTTATCTCAACCCGTGGGAGTTGCATTCTTTTGATTCTCCTCCCCGTCCCTCCAGGAGCAGGGGGAAGAAAGGTGGTGGGGGAAAGTAGATTGCGTGGTTCTAATTTACGGCCTGAGCTTAAACCACAACAGAACTGGAAAGGTCCAGGAGGACTCAAGCACAAACATGTGCATTAAGCCTGACTCCTTCCAAAAGCAAGCAGAAACAAAAAAAGAGAAGGCCCATGCCTGGTTAAGAAGAGCATGTTGTAAACTTTTACTCACCTATGTAATCCTTCTTTAGGAATGCAGTGTAAATGGCATTATAACATGACACTTAGTAGGGTATTTATGCTTTATACTCACTTCCATACAGACCACATGAAACCCTTCAAAGTGGTTTTGCAGAGCAATCTTGCCTACTGAAATTTTTTTTTTGAACAGCCTAAGCATCCTTATTAAACAAATCCAAACAAGATTCAGAAAGTGCAGGATTCCAACACTTTCCCCCCAAAATCAAAGGACTGCTGTGAATTCTCGTTCAATTTAAACAAAGTAAATGGCAGTTAGTATACCCTCCCCTAATGGGCACCCCCACTGGGGACATTGTTCGAGCACCACCATGGACACGTCCCCAGTGCAGCTGGATATGCAAACAAGGACATAATCCGCCTGAAAGAGTGCTCACAGTTTGGCAGAGCTCGCAGTGCTGTTAACGTATTGTGCCAAAGCAATAACAAAGCCATCACTTTGAAATTTGTTTGCAGGCTCTTACTAAACAAGAAATTTTCCAGGAATTACTTCTAAAGGAAAAACCTTAGAGAAAGTCGCCATTTGGTGAGGAAGATTTCCAGATGACTTTTTTACTTAGCACAATTTAGTCCAAGTTCAATTGAGACAGAAAACACATTGCTGTTATATAATGTAAGGGAGCCTTCTGGGTTTTTATTTTGAACTCCATTTCTTGCAAGGCTAATCAGGCTTTGGGTTGTGGTTCTTCACTAGACTGGAGATAGTCAAAGCACTGTACCTTTGCTTACTAGCAACGAATTCAAAACATTAACAGTTATAAATTCAATATAATCATCCTGAGTGTGCATGAGCCAGTATTTCTAAGTCACATACTCTAAGGAAAGAAAGTATGCTTGGTGATTATTTCAGTTTTATTAGTTCATATTTCAGCTTTCTAAAGTTTTTCTAGCTTTTTTTTAGGCAGCCATAAAAATGGCAGAGTAATGTGACAGGAAAAGACATCATTTTGAAAATCAGATTTCAGTCTGAGAGAATCAATGACCGGGGGTAAAACTGTACCCAGAGGTACAGAGTGGCAAGATTTATTATGGATATGAATAATCAACAACAAATCCTAAACCTGTTTAAAAAAAAGTGATCTTAGGAAATCAAGGAGAAAGCTGTTCTGGATTTATTTCATTAGAAAAAAAAAGCCAGAACAGAGCAGGGAAATCAATAGCTGGTTAACTTTAACATTGAAAATCTTCACTGTGAGTTAATATTTGCAGCACTTACACTAAAAAGAATACTTCTCAAAAACAGTCAGGTACTGTTAGAAGAATTTTGTGGTTTTTTTGTGTTTTTTTTTTTTTTTTTTTTGTTTCTTTTTGAAGTCGCACCATGTGTTTGATATATTTCAGTGGCTCAAAATTAATTACATACACAGCACATGTTTGTGTATGTGTGCTACCTGTGTACAACTCCACCTAAAAATCATTGGTAGTCCTGTTCTAATGGGTAAGCTTTTGGCCATTTGCAGTGCTGCTGCTAGGGACAGCATATGGTACAGCCATACCTCTGAATAAAATGTTACTGTGCACGTACAGAATAGCTACACACAGTAAAAACTGAATATGTTCCTTGCTGCAAATGGGCCATTGGTTTGTCTCATCCCATGCTGAATTTACTACACATGTTTGATTCTGCTGAGCATGTGCAGCAGGTCCCACACCTCCACTTTGCTGCAGACAGGCAGGACAGCTGCAATAGCTCAATTTATCACTTTGATACCTGTTGAGTTTAACAAGTCTGTGTTTAAGCTGCTTTTCAACCAAAGTGTAATGGCAATCCCATATCTTCCCTTTCAGCCTAATCAGGATTACGAATTGATTAAAAAAAAAAAAAGTGTGTTTTGATTTAGCTTGCCCTGATTTCTTCGCTGGAGCAGTTGGGGTCCTGAGAACACTGCTGCGAATTTGCCATAGGACTTCTTTTTCTATAACTCCATGCTATGGAGAAGATTCCTGTACAAGGTGTCATTTGCCTTAAAAGCCTCTTAGACCTCAAAAGCTGCGGTTGTTGACTACTCTGCTATTTTAAAAGAAATGCTCAAAAGCCACTGCAGCCCATGCTTTCAGACATGTCAATGAGGGGCTCTCTACACTTTTCTGTCTGTGGTCAGGCAAAGTAAAATCGCAGCAAAGCCTTTAATTGCTGAGATGTGGTACCTCTGAGCCAAGGCATATACTGTATTTGAGACTGATGAGCCTCAAGCTAAGTATATAGATAAGATTGATTTTTATAACTGTCAGACCTGTGATTTGACTAGCTGCCAGCTGACCTGCTTTGTTCTGGTTCAAACCCAAAGAACCAGGTACAAGAATTCTCTTTAGACTAGTATGTTTCCTTAATTTTTAAGATATGTGGATTTAAAATATTATTATCACTGGCCCCAAAACATAGAGGTCCTTATGTCATAACCATTTTTATTCTGTGATGACCATGAGAGACTTATCATAGAATAAGTGCTATGACAGATGTCCTTTATTAATATTCAGCTCAAGGAGATGGCCTGGCTTCATACCAATTACAAACACCTCTGTCATACCAGATGCTACTAGTTTTGAGTACCCAGTTGAATAATATTTTATTATAATATTTAATAATAATAATTTATTATAATATTTATTATATTTTCAATTACTAGTATTTATCACTTTAAACCAAAGATCTTATTACTTTTGCTATCAGTGACAGGTTTTGCCTTTCTTCTTATCTGGTCATAGTTCCACCACCTAAAGTCACCTGCAGAACATCACCTAGATATGAACTAATAAAGCTGAGTGAATCTGCTGATAGCCGGAAACCATGGGTTTTAGTGGTATGAAATACCCCATGCATGTAAACAAACTCCTAACACAATGCTATCATTACTACTTATTTATCTCAACACTGAAAAATACTTTCATTTTAGTCAAAGAATAGAAAACAATGGTTCAGCTGACACTGACATCTCATTTTTGATCAACAACGTGGGAGAAGTTGAACTATGAGTGAAGCATAGCACAGAATTAAATATTCTTTCCTTCTGCCTACTGCAGCTACCTGTGAGCATGGGCCAGGTTCTCTGCAACACTGCACCAGCCAAACTGACCTTCATCTACTTTGGAGTTAGTAATCATGATGCCACAAAGACAAATAGGAAAGAAAAGAAAAAAAAAAAAATGAGGGAGAAAATGTATGTTTGAGAGAACTGTTTTAATGCTTTCTCACTGGAAAAGACAGAGCTTAGCTAAAAAGCAGCAAGATTTAAGTTCACAATGTGCCCTTTCTCCCCTTTCCCGCCTGAAAATAATTGGTGACCCCTGAATTTATGCATTTTATCACTAGCTAATACAGAAACCAAAGGAAGATAGATGTCCAATTTCTACAGCTATGTTTCTTCACCACTGTCAGCTCTTGATGAATCAGATGAAGAGTGCTGTCTGCCTGTTTTGGCTCTCCAAAGCAGAACACTTTCAGATGCTACATATAAGACTGTATTCAATAAGTGAATATGCCTATGTTCTTTTTTGTAAAAATTGCATGCCAGGAGCAAGGATTTAAAACTTGTCTTTGTTTTCTGTAAAAGCAGTGGATGGGTCACATATAAGCATTACACATGCACCAAATTTCTGAAATAACACATGCCTTTTATTGAGACTTGCTTCGTTGGTACTACAGAAGTGAAATGGTTAAATAATTTTGCCTTCTGTTGAAACAATATATAAACTCTTCATTATTATGCATAGCTTTCATGCATACTATTTGAAGATATAGTGATTTATCCATCTGGTTTCTTATATAATCTTGAGGTATAAATTTATATGGTAGGAACTTTAGTGTATTTATGATGCATAGTAAATTGTATTTAAAAAGTAACTTGTGCAATATATTATACAGTCTTGCTTTAGATTATTCACTCAACACATACACAGAAGCTTAAGAAATGATCCAGATTTTCTGTTCTGAACTTCAAAAATGAGCAAAAACATAAGACACTGCAAAAATCCCTAATTTCTTTTACTGAGAATTTATGTTGTGAAACTTGTAGTTCTATATGGAAAAAAAGAGGTTTTAGGGTCCACACTATCTGAAATTGGCACTAAAATCTGAGAATGTCTACACAAGGTTTATGTGTGATAAAATGAGTAGTAGAACAGGAGAAGAACTTAGATTCTATGTATGAAAACCAAAGAACTGCTAACCCAGGTGCGTGGTTGTTGCCTGAGCTGACTATTTCAGCAACAAAACTGTTTCTCTCAAATTCCCTGAAGAAGCTTTGAATGTGTTTTGGTATCTTCTGGTGTAATGATAACCAACTGCTTGATCACCTATGTTTCCATAAGCCCTGTTTTAGAAAATGGTATGGTTTTACTGCAGTTGAATTAATTTAAAACCTTTTTTTTTTTTACTGTAGCTTGCACATACCTGTGTAATATGGTCCAAATCTGGGAAAGTCTCTAGGGTATCATTTTACACAGAAGTGACATCCCTGAAACCACTGAAGACTTCTAAGTGTATAAACACCTAAATTTGGGCCATATGTAAAGCTCACAGATATCTAGCTCCACAGATGCTTAAAGATTTGGTTCAAGCCTAAACCCCAGGTGGAAGCCTTCACTGAAGTATTTGCTTGTGAACAGAGCAGTCTTGTGAACAGAACAAATTCCTTGTCTGTCTTGTGAACAGAGCAAAAAAATAAAATAACGTGGATTACCCAAGAGATAAACCTGCACTTTTGAGAATGAACAATTAAATCCCACATGGAGAGATGATTTTACTGTGCTAATGATCTTATGTATTAATAACAGATCACTCACGTAATGCAGAAGTATTGAAGCCTGTCATCTATAGGCTGGTTATAGGGATGGAATTTACCTAAAGGACAAAGATTGAAGGTAACGATTTGCCATGTTCCCTAGAAAAGCAGCTCTTTGAAACTAGCACTAGCAAGGCTTCATGGTTTAATCTAGAACACAACACGTTCCACAAGACAAAGCAGAAGCTAGTCTTCAATTATACACATTTTCGAGCCATTGGCTTATCTAACAAATGTCAGTAATGGATATGAGGAAAAAAAGGGAAATGAGATCTGTTTACATTTAAATTCAAGATATAGCTGTACTGAGTCAGCAAAAGTACTGTTATTAAACTGCTGGAGTTCTGAGCAACCTGATCTAGTTGAAGATGTCACTACTTATTGCAGGGGGATTGGACTAGATGACCTTTGAAGGTCCCTTCCAACACAAACTATTCTATGATTCATACCTGCTGCTGAAGAAAACCTGCAGGTATGGTCAGAAATGCTTACTTATATTTGGCTATATATATATATATATATATATATATATATACATATATTCTATGACCTTTCACTAGAGCCCTGGTTAGAGGTCTGTGACTCTTACCTCTGAGCAGAGAAGTCTTTGAGGGCATGGAGTAGTACTTTTTGCTATATGCTGAAGACCAAGTGAAACGTGCAGAAGTAGCAGATTCTAAAAGGCCTATTTGAAACCCAGAAAACCTCATTTACTGGTGTCACTGTGCAGCTCAAAAACAGTCATAGTGAAGGCGACGGTTGAAAAAAGCTGTGAAAAAATCATCTATGACCCTGTGAACTAACTTGTGCAAATTACATTGGTTTTGTTTTCAAAAATGCTGAAGTGGGCAGCAATTAGCACAGGCTGGGACTTTAGATTGCCTTAATTTTCGGTGGGATGAGCATTTAAAGAGAACTGTGTGCATGGTTCCAGGTCTTTCCTTGAGCCTTAACATAAAGAATGGAAATAACAAAGTTGATTGTTTTGCATGGTGCTTTATCCCTCCTAGAGCCTCCAACCTGTGCGTTTCTTGTGGCTGTCTCAACCCATCACAAGCTACGACTCTTCCTGATTAATCTAAAAAAAAAAAATCACACTTAGATCAAAGATCACCCTGCATTGTCTGAAAAAAACCCAGTGGATAAATCAAAATCCTTCATTTGATATTCAAAGGGTTTTGGAAACACACATAAGCTTCTCTGTATAGATTATACAGCTGTTTCATTTTAAGACTTGCTTGGGAATAATTGGATATACAGGATCATAGTTGATTCTTAGGGTTCAATAAGCTGATGGTCACAACTTACCCTAATACCTTTTTTTAACTACTTATTTTTTTTTGTTTTGAAATCAGGAATGAACAGTTTAAACTCTCAATAGTCATGTAAGTACTGTAACAGAAGGGTTGAAAGTAACAGGATAAGTAAGCTGCATTGTCAGATTCTTGCAAAAATGAGTTTACTGGGAGTCTTTTACTCCTCCTGAGTAAAACTTGTTGATGAATTCTCCTGAAATATGAATAAACAAATGTTCTTCACAGGGAGAACTTCCACCATACCAAACTCCTGATGGTTTATGGCTCAACTCTCTTAGCAATTGTAGCTGGCCACAATAGCTATTTCATTACACAGGAACATATTGTCAGTATTTCAAATAAATATAGGCTCTTACTCAGTGGACCCTTGCTGGGAAATTTCTAGTGCTTTTTTAAAAAAAGCTTTTTTTAAAGCTTTCTTTTTTTTTCTTATGTCCAGTGGGATCAACTTTTAAACTGTTTTTTTTCCGCAGGGCTCATGCTGATTACTTACACAAGTTTTTTACTGTATTAAAAGAGCTGAATTGTCACTGAAATTTAAACCTGCCAACCTCATCTCAAATACCTGTTCAAATTATATTTGCATGAAAAGCTGTAACTTGAAATAAATGATGAATGAAAGTTGCACAGATGTTCACAAGTTTTAGGAAACTTGGTCTTGGTGTCTATATGACCCACCTTATTTTTCATTTAGCCACAGAAACCTTGTCACTCACTAAGCACATAATTTTTTCCTAGGCTGGAAAGTAAAGGAGGACAGAAAGGCATGAGGGTTTAGTCCATTTCTAATTTCTCATGAGAGGCTTTCTGTTATATGGTTATGGGGTCAGTTTAAATACCTAGGAGAGGGAGACAGATAGAGAAAATGAAGATCAACAGCAGGGATTAAAAAAGCTGAAAAAAAGAAAAAAAGAAGGTATAAACTTGTTACTGAGACAGGAAACTACCTGTGGAAGAATAATGTAGCAGCTTTCAATGAAGGTTGGTTGGCCATCTAATAGGGTCTACTAGTGTTTACTGATCTAGATTCATATTATGGCTCGTTCTTTGTTCCTGCTATTGGAATTGGAAGGGTCAGATTTGTATGGTTAGAAATCTAATTTCCACTGGTAAGATATTCATGAACTGCTTTGCTCCTATTCTTTGTCCTCATAGAATACCTTCATTTTTTTTCTCTATATCATCAAACACTACTAAGTGATAAAACTGCCTTCTAAAAACATGGGTATTTAGACTAAAAGTTTTATACTTGCAGCCACCTCAGTAAAATGATTCACTGCCTTTCCTCACTCAAACATATAGAAGTGGTGGTAAAATGTTTAAATGGAGGACCCTATAAATCAGTGAGTTGGAAAGAGGAAATCATAGAATCCCATGATGGTTTGGGATGCAGCAGACGTTAAACACCATCCAGTTCCAACACTCATGCCATAGGCAGGGACACCTTCCACTAGACCAGGCTGCTCTAACCGCCACCCAGCCTTGCCTTGAACACTGCCAGGGGTGGGGCAGCCACAGCTTCTCTGGGCAACCTGTGCCTCACCACTCTCAAAGGGAAGAATTTTTTGGTAAATCTAGTCTAAATCTACTCTTTTTCCATTTAAAGCCATTATAACTTACTACTACTTATTATTATTTACTTTATATTTACTTATATTTATAGTTATAACTAGTACACAACAAATATCTACAGAAAGGAAAAAAAAAGAAAACTCCAAAGAAGCTATTCACTCATAAGATACTGGCATTTATATGAAAAGAAAAACCAAACAAAATTCCAAAATAATGTTTGCTCCTCTGTCTCCCCCTTTTTAGCCTTACAGCCACAGCATGTGATGGGTTACAATTTAAAGGCAATTGACAAAATTGACAGCATTTAGGGGCATACCCAGTTGTTGGCTATTTGCACGTACAATGCCTGGCATGTGAGGACTCTGATGCAGTAATGCTCTTCTGCAAATAGTAAAGGATAACAGTGAATACAACTGGCTGCATTATTACTATGTGTTGTGTGTACACTAGATGTGAAACAGCAGAACAGAAGCAACAGAAAACCAAGCAGATGGGAATAAGGAAAGTCCATCATTTGCACTTTTTAGGCTGGAGATTTCTGTGGCAAAAACATGCGGGCGCAAACAAACTTGACAATTTAAGTAACTATTTCTCTGACTTTTTAGCCCAAAACAATATTCTGTAGCATTAACCTTTGATATCTGATATATAATTAAGTTGGGAGTTCTTTCCTTCCAAAATAAGCATTAATTTAAATTTCTCCCACAAGCCCATCATTCGTGTTTTCAAATCAAAGGATGTTAAGGTTACTATCTTGCTGCTTCTTAAGCATTTATCAGTATTATAAGTGGCTCACTGTAGAATGACTCTCTTCTTTTGCTACTTCTGTATTTTGAAAATGAAATAATTATTTTTATTTGTCTGTGAACACTGGAGAACATTGTAGTTGCTCTTATTAATACCAGCCCAATGTTAGAGGTTATGCTGCATTAGACTTAGAATGCTCAACAACAAAAGATTAGACTTTTTATAATAAATATTGAGTAGATAACAAAATCATCATTCAATTTTCCTAAGAGTTATAATATTGACTTCACAAAAGTAAAATTAAATTGAGCCATGGATACACACCCTGGAATAGATTTTCAATATTCAAACAGCATCATCATATAGAGAAATATTTTATGACGCTTGTGGTATTTCCTAGTAAATAGAAGAATGAATAAAATAGAGGAAAATAAGGAAGAAATAATGTACAGATAGTTATATAAATTGTGGGGATTTTAATTTTCTTAAGTACTGTAGGTCACTGTGGTTAGTTTTATCCTTTTCTTCATCAGTGAACTCATTTTACTGAAAGAACAATTAGTACAGAGCTAAAACTTTTACCTTTCTTCTCTGTTAACTCCTCCCTCTTCTCTGTCCTCACTTACTCTTACCATGAAGGTTATTGCAAGGATTCCACAATGAGGTCACCACTGGGATGCAAGAGTTGTATACAAGAACTTGTGAGAAATGGAAATAAAATCTGCAGCCTAGCTGATTCATGCTGCTACAGCTGAAGCAGTGTTAGCCAAGGTAGGAAATTTTATGAAGCCTCTCCTGTAAGTTATGTATATGAGGCTATATACATATACATGTACACACACACACACACACATATATATAAAATAAATGAGGCAATTTTTAATGCACTAGCTCTTTTTCGTTTGCATCTGCTATATTTGAATGTCATTGCTTGGTTTAACTGCATTATCAAAGCCCACCATTCAGTCATTAGTATTATTTTCATGTGGGAGATGACAGTGAGCTACGGGCCTCCTCTTGCTTTTACATGCATTAGAGATGAAGAATGCATCAAAACTTCTCAGTCTCCATTGTTTCTGATCTGTTTGAGAGATATCACAACACACAGGAGTTGTGGTATCTCTCAAAGAGTACTCAAAGAAATACAGAGCAACTCCAACGACTTTTCCATTCTCTTTAGCAAAATACCATATCTTCAGAAAAATTAGCAAACAAAAATAACAAGCATCCCCACTTCTTCCTAGCAAACAGAGACTGCTGTGATGGCTAATGGGTGGCAATTAAACACTAATAGAGTGTGTCCACTTCCCATGTTCCTTTAAGACTCATTAAGCAGAGTCTTGAATAGCAATACCCCATCTGAGAACCCACACATCTTGCAATATATCTGATTGACACTTTTGCCTTTATTGGATAACATTAACTCAAATAATTTTCTATCTCTGCATCATATCAGCAACACCTTGACCAATGGATTTAAGAGAAATCTTTAAAAAGCTTTTTTATTTAAATTATTTATTGATTTAATTCCCATTAAAAGGTAACCCAGATTTATTCCAGTTGCACCCGGCACCCTCTCTTACTTATGACAAATTCCATCTGTATAAACACACCTGTGTAGGAGAAACAGCACACAGAGGGCTTCAGATGTTAAATAAAGTGTAAAGGAAATATTTCAAGTGGATTTTATCTTGATGAACTTTACAGCCAATGTTGCTCTCTTAAGATAGATGCTCCATGCCACCCAAACTTTTCATAGCTGAACTTTGTTTCTGTAAGAGAAGCATTTTTATGGTCAGCTTTTTTTATGTATACATACCCTCACATTATTTATTTGACCTTTCAGTGAATTGTTGTCACTATGCAGTTCAGTCTTAAGATCATTTATGTTTTCATATGTTTTTCCCCGAAGAAGCATCATGTACGTGATCCTGCTTCATATCTCAAAGAAGGGGGGAGAAAAGTCTTAAACACCCAGTCTTTGTGGCAAATAAGAACCAGAAATCTTGCAAAAACCTGATCAGCACAGAATAATATTTAATAAAAACTCCTGTATACCATAACCTAATTCAGTCCTGAGTATATGAAGGTATATGACTTGCAGATAGGTCAGGCGTCTAAATATATGGGTTGTAGATGTTGTAGTGGGGCAGGTGGCTGTGAAGATCAGTGGATAAATCTCACATTCAGGGTATGACAGTTGGCAGGGGCTTAGTTTAGTATAACAGGTTTTCTGATGTTATAGAAAAATGTGGATTTTTTATCAAAACATTTTCCATTGTTACTCTATGCTGGGATTGATTTTTTTTACTTTTTTCTTCAGGAACATCTCTGTTCAAGAATTTAGGCAAAAATTTTCAAGGTAGCAGATGTTTTTCCTTCCAAGAAGCTCATGCTACGTCTTTCTATTAATGAACATCATGATAAACACAGCTTCAAAATTTCACAGGTATGGAAACGTTGCGATTCTCCCATAGTCATCTTAAGTCCTTGAGAACCTTAACTTGTATTATGAATCACAGCAACTTCTCTTGAGACAATCTACTTCTGCTGGTGAATTAAAAATTGGTTTTAGTCACTATGCTCCTGCCTAAGCTTAAGAAGATTCTGACAGAAAATAGTGAACTCCTGAAAAGAGCAGAGTAAGAAATGAAGAAAAGTCAGGAAACCAAGGCAGTACACTTCCTGCTTCTTAGTGTAATTCTTAGACATAGCTATCTTTTTTGGCATCATGTCACAAAATAAGAAAATTATGATTTTTAGTGTAAAATATTTTTTGTAGAAATATTTTTTCGTATTTGGCATTTATGAATTATTTGGCATCTAGGTGTAAGACCTAGAACTGAATTTATTGTGGCAATATTTTTCACATAACTTGAGCATTTTGAGTTTTGGAAATTTTATTATTTTTTGATTTTCAGACCCTAAATAAATGTGAATGATTTTAGGAAAAAATGTTCCATTCACCTGTATTCAGCCTTTTTCTGAATAATTTCATAACCAGAGATCCAACAGTCTCCAGTAAATATTGACAAAAATTAACTTTAAGATCAAAACTGTTAATTGTCTATCAAACTGTGAAATTAGAAGCCTTGTACTGGAATGAAAGTATTCAGGCAATTTTTGCAATTAACTGCGTAAATCTTTGCCACAAACATTTGTGTAATGAGCTGTACACCAAGAAGAAAATCAAAGGTAATTCTGAGCAAGGCTAAGATGTCAAAGACAGCTGATGTGTCCTCAATAAACTAAGTAATGCAAGTTCACTACTCATCTCCAGTTCCTATGCTTACCATCAAAGTGTAACTTACATGAAAAAAGGCAGTATTGCAAAACTTAACCTTGCTTTTCTAACATGACCTTCTTATACATCTTTTTCACTATCTATCTTATAAGCATTGAAGTCTATTGATGGATATAGATGCTAACTGAATGTTAACCACTAACAATCTTATTTTTGATGATGACTCTGAATTCCTGATACTAAATGAAGAATCATCAAACCAAAGGACAAAAGCGGATTTTCTTCCTTACATTTTCATATGGGGAAAACACAGGAAAAAGGTGGAAAGATAAATTTCTTGAAGGCCATTTATGAGACCATGATTCAAAGGCTTTTGAGATGATGAAAATGACTCTTCATCTTTAGTACAAATATTTGCTTTCTCAGAGCTGTTGAATGCTCATTTTTTCTCACTAACCTCAGTAGGAGCTGAGAGAATCCAGGACCTTTCAAACTCAATGCCGTAAGAGTACAATCATACCCTCTAGAGGAATGGAAAACAACATGCATACCTACACTACTATCGTGTATTTTTATGCCTAGCATCAGCTTTGTTCTGAATGCATACTTCTTTTAATTTCTTAATGAAAATAATAACTAATAATAATCCAAATACATGGTAATACACTAGATACACTCTCTTCCTCCTTTTTGATTTGCTAAAAATTGTAGAAATTTTTGCACTGGACGTACCAGATGGTGATTTTCTAAACTACCCTGCACTCCTTTATTCTTTCAGCATTTAATTAATTCTTTTTTTATGGGCTTAGATCTCTTGTTATCACTCAAAACCCCTATATGATCAGTTTGGACTTCTCAGATTGATATCCTGTCCTCCTGTGAAAAAATAACCTACACTTTCAAAATTGTAGCTCTTTTACCTCCAAACTCCATTACCTTTCCCACTGATATTTTTCTTAACCTCTGGAGTGATTTCTCTTGAGATGTATGAAACTGCACAATCACAGCCTACATAAAGCCAGAGGCACACTTTTTATAAGAAAATACTATCTGATTTTTCAATCTTGTCCATCTTTTGATATTGCCCATTCTTCCTGCCATGTAATTTTTATGCTTTACATGTTCTGCAGAGCACTTAAATTCATTTTACACAGCTGGGTCTGAATTCTTCTTGTCCAGCATGAGATAAGATTTCCCCACAGACATATGCTCTTGCACAGGTGCTAACAAGAATTTCATTGAGGTTATAAGTCCTTGCTGGTTTCCTACATTACCATTAACTTGTGCTTGACAAAGGTTGGGTCCACTGGCAGCAGCAGAATTACCTGCCTAAGGATTACCTCTTCAAGGATGATTTAAAAGTTACATCACTATAAAACACATGTGAAAATTCTTCTGGAGTTCAAGCCTGGCAATCCGGAGACACAGCTCTTCTGTACCACTTTTATTTCTCCCTCCACAGGCATATTATCAACTCAGACATGACCTCACATAGTCTTTGAATTTACATCTATTGTATACTGTTCTGATGTTCGCTAGTATTAATTTGGCTAAGGAAAAATGTTACTAGATGTGTCCTTGCAATATTGACCAATACCCTTAACGCTAAACAGAGAAGAAAGGCTTATGTGAGCCCACATTTGACTGGAGGAAGCTATACTATTTAAAAAGAAAAAAAAGAGAAAGCCTAAGGATGTGGTGAGGCTGAACGCTAACATTAATAATCTTTGTACAGGGTTGGATATATCCTAGATGGAGAATATTATGCTGAAGCTGTGACAGTAGGTGTACACCTCTATTTTTCAAAAATAGAGCAAAGAGAGAAAGGAAGGAATTCTGTGAAAGACCAGTGCACAGATAAATAACTGATGAAAAAATGGTTTGCTGTTCATAAGGAAACACAACACATTTCCCTACCTGTACGTTATTTCTCAAATGCATTTCAACTAAATTACTAAATGTTGAGGTGAATCCGGAGAACATTTATCCAGTTGGTAACTATGAGTACCACTGAGACTGTAACTTAGGAGTTTGTAACTTTTTTATTACAATAAAATAGCAGCAAAGAAAGCATCGTATGTCATGTTTAGGAGAGAAAGAGACTGAAGACAGGGTGACAGGGTATGCACAAACAAAAAGCTGCTTATTTAGTTGGGAAGTTCTGTCCAATTTATGATTATGTTGATATTGTATATTTGATTATAGTATAACTCTTGAATTACACTCAAGTTTTCTATACAAGTTTTCTTGACAGCTCAAAGTAACGGAGAATCCAGCAATCTCTGCAGAACTGTAAACCTGTGCTTTCTATGAGGAAGCAGTGCATGAAAACACTGGTTTTGATTTTAATTCCTACTTCCAGAGAGACAAATGATGACTAATATAGTAGATGTGGTTTCTTAAGGTTCAGTACTATTGGATGCATAAGAAACACATAATTCAGATTTTTTTTGTATTGGGCTCAAATTAATAAGTAATTTTTACAATCGCATCCTGAAATCTTGTCAGTAGCAGAAACCTGATGAGTTTAGGAAAAGATTTTATTGCTGAATTCTGCGTAGCCTTAGCAAGAATCAATGGCTGACAGTAATAAAGTATTGAGGATGTCTTTGCACAAGTATTGAGGGTGTCTTTGCGCAACAGTTGAGGTACAATTAATGTTAGTCCCATTTTCATTCTTCCCCTTGTTTGGAGATAGGAAACAAGGTACAGCAACCTGACTCCTCAGTCTGTCTTGCCTATTGCTGCCACATATAACGGGTGCATTGGAGAAAGTTCAACTGGTGTTTGATGGTACTTATGACTACAAAGCTTTCTAAATAAAACAGGTATTACAGGTTTTCAGCTTCACTCCAGCAATGTAGATGGCACATCTCAGGTGGAAGAGGAGCATCTCTGGCTGCCCATTTGTAGCTTGATATGTGGATTTTCTCATCTTTTTTTAGTATCCTGGAGCGTTTCAGGATTTCAGGATTAGGATGGGCTAAATGGGTCTGGGTCAGTGTCTTCATGGAAGATAACTGGCAATTAATCTCAGGCATGCTGGTAAATATTGAAGGATGCTCTAGACCTTTGTCACCCCTCCCATCCCAATGTAGAAGAGGGAAGCTGGTCAAGGCAGTG
Source organism: Psittacula echo (assembly GCF_963264785.1). Lineage (NCBI taxonomy): Eukaryota > Metazoa > Chordata > Aves > Psittaciformes > Psittacidae > Psittacula > Psittacula echo. The sequence goes on along the minus strand of NC_137742.1, from coordinate 80,704,754 downwards.
ACTTCAGTCTGGAGACCTTATGTGACAGGTTTGGAAAAAGCAGGCATTTCTGGTGGGATGACCTTCCTTTTCCAACCCACCAGGACCACAGTGACCACTGGGAAATGCATGGGAAGAAAATTTCTACATAGTAAGATATGTCTTTTGGTTACCTTCACTAAAGTTAAACTTTGAAATGTTTCCTAAAAAGCATTTGAACAAGAAGCTATGTAAGGATTCATATTTTATCATATAATATCCATGTGAGAGAGATCTGCAGTTTTCAGCTCAAACCCATATGAGAGTTAGACCTGCGTCCTAAATTTCAGCTCAGTGCAAAGAGCAAGTAAATGCTGGAAGTCAGGGTTTGTAATGGCTAACACAGGCCATCGTTAACTATGTACACCTCTACAATGTCCTATGTTGGCTGTGCGACTGTAGAAATACACTTAAAGCAGTAATCTGTCCTTTTAGCTAATAACATCAAAATCAGGCCTTTTTCTTCACTTTGCCTGGACCTCTAACCTTTAAAGGTGAGTTAGACAGCTGCACAAAACCTGATCTTGTTTTCTGCCCCTGGCAAGATTTTTTCAAGTTCATCTTCTTTTTTTTCCCTTCTCTCAAAATCTGATGAAAAATGAAATGTCATGAAAACAGGCTATAAGGCTAAAAAACCTCTGTCTGTCTCTGTGACAGATGTCAGTTTGAAAGGTTTCAGGTCACCTGTCAGAAGTATGTCAGTATGATCCATACAAACATCTACTCAACCTCTAATACTGAGTTCTGCTTTTTAAAATACCCCTTGAAAAAAAAAATCAAGTCACTGCCTTTTCCCCTTTCTTTTAACTCTGATTAATGAGCCAAACTCATAGGCAAAAAAAGAAAAAAAAAAAAAAATAAGAAAAAAGGGGAGGGGTTCGTGGTGGAAAGAAAAAAAGCGCCTTTAAAAAAGGACAGCTTGACCTTTTTGTGCCCCTGGCAGTGAACCAATCAGCATTCTTGTAATCCAAACACAGATGCCTGGAGCTAAACAAATCCTATACTTGTGAACAAGAATTCAGTTTGCTGTCAAAATACAATGACGAGCAGCAAAGTGCTGCTCTGAAGCAAAATATCCTGAATTAAATTAAAATCTTTTTGATTAATAAAAAGAGTAAAATGAGTAATGTCCTACATTACTAAGAGCATAATTTGGAAACAATTATGTTGAGATATTTATGCATATATATTACATATGTACATTTAAAACACAGTACCCCATCTCTACATGAGACATAGTCCCATAATTTTTTATGCTACCAGATATGTTGCTCATCTAAAACTGTAATTCAGTATTTTATAATGATTAATTAACAGGCTTGAATGTTATTTTGTTCCTCGCTTAGTGTTATAATGTTTGCGTTATTCCTCACAACCGAGTTTTGCCCTTTAAAGGCTGAGCCTCTGTTTTGTTAAAAAAAATTAATTGCAGTATTAAAGAGAAGATACCAGCTGCATGACAGTTTTCATCAGTGTGTTGTTTTAATAGTCTACCAAACAGATATGCTTAGAGCTTTCTGCTAACTTCTGTCTTTAAATGTACCACATAGATCCTGTCGAGTAGGTTCTTGAACACGCGTATTTCTGGATGTTTCTTAAAAATCTGCAATGTCAATTTTAGGGTACAATATACTACCTGGGGAAAAAAGGTCTACACATGTCAGTGTAATCGCAAAGTAATTCAGTGCTAACTTTTGTTTCAGGACTAAATATGTGACTTAATTCATGCATGAAACTGGTGACAAAGCATAGGTTGTGTTTTTATGCTTGTGTTTCTGTGGAACACTCTTCTCAGATGCAGAGTCTTCCTTTTAACATTTTTCTGATACATTTATTTGTATGCTGCTTTTCTCTAAATGTCTATAATCTCTCCTTTTTCTCATAAGTGCATATATCAAATATGGAAACAAACTAACTGCGTCAGATTTCTTTTTTTTTTTTTCCTCTTTAAATAATTAACGATGACACTGTGCTGCTCTCCAGGAGTTAATTTCATTAACATTTGAACTGATTCAAATGACAGGAAAACATTCAGCTTAGTATCAAAGGGTTACTGCTCTTACAAAAGTATCAGCTTCATTTTGTGCAGTCCCACAGAGACTTGGGAACAGTTGGAGGGAGGCAGAATCATCCATAGAAAACTATCAGTATTGTTTAGACGAACATAACCAAAAGCATCCTGAAATTCTTAACTGTGTCTAATCTCTTAGTGACTCATGTTTATACTTCTTTTTGCTTTAATGTCAATTTCTTTTTTTTTCTTTTTAATCTTCCAGTTGAACATTATTTTTTTAATACAATCATAGAGTGGAAATGAAGAAATTTACATCTCATATTAGGTTATAAGATGGCCAGTATGATTATTTCAAAGCTCTGATGGAAACAGGTAGTTTTACTAAAATCCACCAGCTACACTATTTCTCTGGTCACAGTGGATGTGCCAGGACCACGACTGAACATTTGGATACTTACGGATACAACTCCAAGTCCACCTTGCAAAGGAGGGTAAACCACTTCAACAAGCAATGTTCCTTATGTCCGCAGAATAGTAACTACTAAGCAGTAATTGGAGAGATTTCCTTTCTAGTGTTCTCATAAATTCAAGATTTGCAAATAAATCTGCAAGATACTATTTTTTCTTGTGCCAAAAAGCTTATTAATCCTATGGGTTAAATTCTAAGAATGTTTAAACAGATGATAAACCATATAATGTAATTTTCATGCCTCCAGTTATTTTCAGCACTTAGGCTGTGACATTCTGCTCCTCTGAATAAAACCATGAACTAAAAGGTATGCACAGTCCTTACAACATAGTAAGTTCTTTTAGAACCTAATAAACTAATTACATCTCCAAAGAATGTCTTTCACTTGCTTCTTTTCCTGAGCATTCCCAACTACATCTGGCCAGCCAGCCAGATACTAAGAGGGCATTATTGCTGATTACAATCAGAAATGTTGAAGCAGTTATTGGTGTCACACTGGAATAGCATATTAACATTGCCACAAACAGTCTTTCCCCTGCAAGAATAGTGCTTTGATGTTCCAATGCCTAGCAAGACTATTAGGAAACAAAAAAACCCAAGACAAAACAAAACAAAAAGAAAAAGAAAAAAAAGAAAAGAAAAAAAGAAAAGTAAAGAAAAGAAAGAAAAGAAAAGAAAAAAAGAAAAGAAAAGAGAATAAAAGAAAGAAAAGAAAAGAAAAGAAAAGAAAAGAAAAGAAAAGAAAAGAAAAGAAAAGAAAAGAAAAGAAAAAGAAAAAGAAAAGAAAAGAATAGAAAAAAGAAAAGGAAGGAAAAAGAAAAGAAAAAAGAAAAGAAAAGAAAAGAAAGAAAAGAAAAGAAAAGAAAAGAAAGAAAAGAAAAGAAAAGAAAAGAAAAGAAAAGAAAAGAAAAGAAAAGAAAAGAAAAGAAGGAAAAGAAAAGGAAAGGAGGGTGAAAACAGTAATGATTGTGAAGACAGATTTCCCAGCTGAAATTAATAATTCTGAGCAGCACTAAAATTAATTACTCTGTAGTTGTAAGCAGGCAGCGGATTTATGGTAAATGACAGAGTGTTTGCAAATTTTCCTGACTACTCGATTAGAAAATGCACCAAGTACAGGCGTCAGCCGAACATGCATTATTTAAGTGGCTGGTGTCTGGCGACAATCTGCAAGCTGCAATTGTTGTGGTTGCCTGTAGGAAAATTCGCACTTTCTGGGAGAAATTCTTTCACCTTTGTGTGCCCACAGCACAGATTTCTCCTCATGGCAGCTGTAAGATACACTGGAACTTCATGACCTGTAAAATGTGGGACAGCTGACACAAGGTGACCCCCTGAATGCTGGGGTAGGCCCAATTAATTTAAAATTTTGCTTGGCCTTGTCTCTTCCAATTTTCTAAATCCTCTAGAAAAATGATTAATGCGTACACTGCCAATGCGAAAATATTTTTGACCCTATTAAAGTCGACCAAGGGTAAACCAAGTGTAGGCTGGCATTGTATCAAACTAGCTTTATTAAATTTGATTGGAGGTTTGTATGAGGAAGGGACAGACAAGGACATTATTTTGCACAGCAGCTCCCTTTTAAATGAAAATACTTGGAGGAATACAAAGTACTGGTGTGCATTGGTACAGAGCTGTATTTAACCCAGCAAAATCTTGCTGAAAATGTGATTATTTCTGAGAAAGCTTAGTATTTCCTCCCTGTGAAAGTATTTTGTCAGTGAAGTTGACTCATTATGTGACAAGCATTGTTTGCCTTGAAGAGGAAAGAGAATGACTGAAACCTTGCCTCAGTTCTTGCCTTTTTTTGATTTTTGTTCCCCAATTTATTCTTGTCCTGCTGACTCCAGCAGCTGGAGACACATCCGGAGGAGGTTTTGAGAAGTGGGACTAAGGCAGGTGTAGGCACCTCGGTCACTGAAAATACTGTTTTCAACACTTTCCCAATTTCTATTTTTTTTTTTTTTTTCCAGTGAAGTGCTCAAGAGTTCTTCACAAGCCAAAAATCACTAAATTTCTCAGAATTTATCCTGAGGCATTCATTATCCTTAAACACAAGAAACTCTTTTCAGCTCCCAGGAACCTCTGAAGGATGAAAAGGGCATAATGTTGAGATCTGATTCCTCATGGTGATTATTTTAGCTTAAAAAAAAAGAAGAAAAAGCCAAATAGTAACATGGCTTTCTAATTTTCTGAATAGACAGCTGCTCTGATTTTCAACCCCCCACAACCCAAGAGAAGATTTCAGATGCCACCTTGTCCTCCCTGTGTCATCTTGTCCTTTTTAGGATTATATGTTGGATAGCTTGACTAATTTAAGGCAGGTTTACAGAAAAAAGATGATCAATCAGCCATAAATTTGTCTGCTCCTAGTACACTCTTGCCTAAAATACCCCAAACGCAGCTTGGAGCATGTAACTTTGTTAATTTGGTGTAGTTTGTTTGTACAGAGGGCATGCTAGCTCTGATGCAGGATCTCCAAACTGATTCTTGCCTGCCCAGGGATGCTGGCTATGGGTTGCAGATTTTTAAGACTAAGATACGTATTAAACAATCCATCAGAGGGTTTTTGTGCTTTCTATCAGTTGACAATAAATTGCAAACAAAGCCCTTTAACCTGAGTGGTCTGACTAATGTGGAGAAGAACTTTCAAAGATTTTAGCACTTTTGAGTGGTGTAAGACTTGTAATTACAGAATGTTATGTACTGACAACACAAAATAATCCTTCAACCACCCAAGACAGAGCAAAACCAGAAACTGCTTGTCTTAGACAGCCTTAGAGGTGCAACTGTAATGAAAAAATACCCAGACTTACATCTTTAAGGAGATGGACATAATGATGCACATGAATGACAGCCTTATTTTGGTAAGATATGAGCTCACTGGAGACCACCAACAAGCTGTCAGCAGATAAGCATTAAATGACTTGATGAAATGACTGAAATTCTGCTCAAACTAAGCTTGATAAACTAAAATGAAAAGGCCCATAAACATTCTTATTGAACTTCCCCCAAATGCAAATTAAGCACCTTCAGAAAACATTCCATCACATCTAGATGTAGTGTAAACATAAATATATACACATACACATATACATGCATAATTTTTTTGATTAGAGAGATGTGGACAAATTGTTTTTCATCTACACTAGTTATAACTTAGTTATCTAGAGTCAGAGCAAAGTGTTATGTATCTCTAAACCTGTGATATGTCAATTAACGCCAGCTAAAAATCAAGTGTGACATGCAAAGATTGGATCTGACTATTGAATATATTTTTTCCCAAAACTAAGGACTCATCTACAGCCCTCATCCACTTATGTCTAAGCAACTGTTAATACAAGAAGATCTCTGCATGTTGTACTTGCTGACACAAATTTGAGTTGGCTGAAATGAAGGACAATGTAAATTTGGTGTGAAAGTACTTAGATTAAGGCATATGAAAGAGAAACATGATGGTAGCTCATCCTAATAAATGAAATAATAACAAAGCCTAACAGACGAAACAGTTACAGAGACTGTTGAAATGAAAAATATATATGTAGGAGTGCATCACTCTTATACTCAAATTATTTTGCAGTTTGCAAGTGAGTGGTCTTGGTAACTTCTCCAGTAATTTAGCCTTTCTAGCACATAATGGACTGCTTCCAGCATTTCTGAGAACAAAAACAGATCCAAGAACAAATAAACAAAATAACAACAACAAAAATTTGCATGATTCTCAGCTACTTTTAATACTGAAACATCAAAGATGAGTTCACTAAGGGGTGAGAGGACTCATAAAGTGTGCAAGTCTAATTCAGTGAAGAGATGCAGACAATTTCAAAAATGACTAAATAAATTGCAATTCATTTTTTCCACTTCTATTTTATCTCTGTGCTTTATGCATTTCTAAGGCATCTATCATTTTGTAGTTAACTATGAGGAGTTTTGAGTCAAATTCTCATTAAAATTCTGTCTTAGTAACTAAAAAGAGAAACACAGGAAGACACTTGTAAGCCGGTTCAACCAAATATTTTACTCATTTGTAATATGAACTTCTGATGATAGGGCAACATCCGTGGCTGATGTTTTGCAAATGCTGTCTTGGACATACATCAAAACCATCTTGTGTTATGTCCTGGATTTGGATGACTTCTAGGACTCTCAGTCCTGCAGCCTTTGCCACCACATTATTATTTTAATTTTCTTTTCTGCCTTTTCTGGAGAATTCATCCCTTTCAGTGACAATTATCCATACAAACAAGAGCTGTGTACTTCTGCCAGACTGTTTGGGTATTGTTGCTGTTGTTGAACTATGTGCTTGATGGTTACCTGTTAGTTCTTGGAGACCAGGATAAATAAACTGGAAGGAAAGTGGAGGCTCTGTTACTTCATTTAGGGATTATGAACAGTACCACAGTATGTTAGAGATTGGAAGGGACCTCAAAAGATCATCTAGTCCAATCCCCCTGCCGGAGCAGGAACACCTAGATAAGGTTACACAGGAATGTGTCCAGACGGGTTTTGAATGTCTCCAGAGAAGGAGACTCCACAACCTCCCTGGGCAGCCTGTTCCAGTGTTCTGTCACCCTCACTGAGAAGAAGTTTCTTCTCAAGTTTAAGTGGAACCTCTTGTGTTCCAGTTTGTACCCATTACCCCTTGTCCTATCGTTGTTTGCCACTGAGAAGAGCCTGGCTCCATCCTCGTGACACTCCCCCTTTATATATTTATATACACTAATAAGGTCACCCCTCAGTCTCCTCTTCTCCAAACTATAGAGACCCAGCTCCCTCAGCCTTTCCTCATAAGGGAGATGCTGCACTCCCTTAATCATCTTAGTTGCTGGACTCTCTCCAGCAGGTCCCTGTCCTTCTTGAACTGAGGGGCCCAGAACTGGACACAATATTCCAGATGCGGTCTCACCAGGGCAGAGTAGAGGGGAAGGAGGACCTCTCTTGACCTACTGACCACCCCCCTTCTAATACACCCCAGGATGCCATTGGCCTTCTTGGCCACAAGGACACAGTGTTGGCTCATGGTCATCCTGCCGTCCACTAGGACCCCCAGGTCCCTCTCCCCTACACTGCTCTCTAACAGGTCGTTCCCCAACCTGTACTGGAACCTGGGGTTGTTTCTGCCCAGATGCAGGACTCTACACTTTCCCTTGTTATATTTCATCAAGTTATTCCCTGCCCAACTCTCCAGCCTGTCCAGGTCTCTCTGGATGGCAGCACAGCCTTCTGGCGTGTCAGCCACTCCTCCCAGCTTACTGTCATCAGCAAACTTGCTGATAGTACACTCAATTCCCTCATCTAAATCATTGATGAATATATTAAATAATACTGGTCCCAATACTGACCCTTGAGGCACTCCACTAGATACAGGCCTCCAACTAGACTCCGCCCCATAGACTACAACTCTCTGGCTTCTCTCCTTCAGTCAGTTCACAGTCCACCTCACTACTTGATCATCCAGACCACACTTCCTCAATTTAGCTATGAGGATGCTGTGGGAGACTGTGTCAAATGCTTTGCTGAAGTCAAGGTAGACCACATCCACCGCTCTGCCATCATCCATCCACCACTCTGCCATCATCCATCCACCGTGTTATTTCCTCATAACAGGCTATGAGGTTGGTCAAGCATGACTTCCCCTTGGTAAAGCCATGTTGACTGCCCCTCATAACCCTCTTATCCTTGATATGCCTTAAGATGGCACCAAGGATAAGGTGTTCCATCACTTTCCCAGGGATGGAAGTGAGGCTGACCGGTCTATAGTTACCCGGGTCCTCCTTCTTGCCCTTTTTGAAGACTGGAGTGACATTTGCTTTCCTCCAGTCCTCAGGCACCTCTCCCATTTCCCAAGACTTGGTAAAGATGATGGAAAGTGGTCTAGCAATGACTTCTGCCAGTTCCCTCAGCACCCGCAGGTGCATCCCATCTGGACCCATGGATTTATGGATGTCCAGATTGCTCAACTGGTCTCTAACCCATTCCTCATCGACTAAGGCAAACTGCTCCATTGACCTGACTTCATCTGAGGTCTCAGGAGTACAGGGCTCTTCAGGACTGCCTCCGTCAGAGTAGACAGAGACAAAGAAGGCATTTAGTAACTCTGCAATCTCTGTATCTTCTGTCACCAGGGCACCCATCCCATTCACCAGTGGGCCTACCTTGCCTCTGGTGTTAGTTTTATCAGCTATGTATTTGAAAAAGCAATTTCTGCTGTCCTTGACCCCTCTTACCAGATTTAATTCTAAGGAGGCCTTAGCCATCCTAGCTGCCTTCCTACATCCTCTAGCAGCAGCCTTATATTCCTCCCAAGTGGCCAGCCCCTCCTTCCATGACCTGTGAACTCTCCTCTTCCACTTGAGCATACGTGTGTGTGTATTGAGCAGGACACCTCTTTTCATTTCAGAGATATGAAGTAGTGAACATCAGAGAAGGCTTTGTGCTTGCCTGGCAAAACACCACAGAAACCAAAACCATAATCTAACATTTTTTTAGAGTGAATGGGAAATAAAGTATTATGACCTGGCTTTGTGCATCTGAGCCCAGAACCCGCCCGTGTGCTGGGCTACATCCCCAGAGCGTTAGAAGCAGGTCGAGGGAGGGGATGCTCCGCTTTTGCTGCTCTCTGGGGAGACCTCCCCTTGCAATCCTGCGTTCAGTTCTGGAGCAACACCACAAGAGGGATGTGGAGCTGTTGGAGCTAGTCCACAGGAGGTCACAGAGATGCTGCAGGGGCTGGAGCAGCTCTGCTCTGGAGACAGGCTGAGAGAGCTGGGCTTGTTCAACCTGGAGAAGAGAAGGCTCTGGGAGACCTTAGAGCAACTCCAGTGCCTAAAGAGGCTACAAGAAAGCTGGAAAGGGGCTTTGGACAAGGACCTATAGGGACAGGACAAAGCAGAATCATAGAATCACAGAATCATGGAATAGTTAGGGTTGGAAAGGACCTTGAGATCATCTAGTTCCAACCCCCCTGCCATGGGCAGGGACACCCCACACTAAACCATGCCACCTAAGGCCTCATCCAGCCTGGCCTTGAACACTGCCAAGGATGGAGCATTCACAACCTCCCTGGGCAAACCATTCCAGTGCCTCACCACCCTCTCAGTAAAGAATTTCTTCCTTAGATCCAATCTAAACTTCCCCTGTTTAAGTTTGAACCCACTACCCCTTGTCCTATCACTACAGTCCCTAATGAATAGTCCCTCCTCAGCATCCTTGTAGGCCCCTTTCAGATACTGGAGCGCTGCTATGAGGTCTCCATGCAGCCTTCTCTTCTCCAGGCTGAACAGCCCCAACTTTCTCAGCCTGTCTTCATACGGGAGGTGCTCCAGTCCCCTGATCATCCTCGTGGCCTCCTCTGGACTTGTTCCAACAGTTCCATGTCCTTTTTATGTTGAGGACACCAGAACTGCACACAATACTCCAAGTGAGGTCTCATAAGAGCAGAGTAGAGGGGCAGGATCACTTCCTTTGACCTGCTGGTCACACTTCTTTTGATGCAGCCCAGGATACGGTTGGCTTTCTGGGCTGCGAGCGCACACTGCCGGCTCATGTTCATTTTCTCATCAACCAACACCCCCAAGTCCTTCTCTGCAGGGCTGCTCTGAATCTCTTCTCTGCCCAACCTGTAGCCGTGCCTGGGATTGCTCTGACCCAGGTGTAGGACCTTGCACTTGGCATGGTTAAACTTCATCAGGTTGGCATCAGCCCACCTCACAAGCGTGTCGAGGTCCCTCTGGATGGCATCCCTTCCCTCCAGCGTATCAACCGAACCACACAGCTTGGTGTCATTGACAAACTTGCTGAGGGTGCACTCAATCCCACTGTCCATGTCACTGACAAAGATGTTGAACAAGACCGGTCCCAACACCGATCCCTGAGGGACACCACTCGTTACCGGTCTCCAGCCGGACATTGAGCCATTGACCACAACTCTTTGCGTGCGGCCATCCAGCCAGTTCTTTATCCACCGAGTGGTCCACCCATCAAATTGACGTCTCTCCAATTTAGAGACAAGGATGTCATGTGGGACAGTGTCAAAGGCTTTGCACAAGTCCAGGTAGATGACATCAACTGCTCTGCCCCTGTCCATCAGTTTCGTAGCCCCATCATAGAAGGCCACCAAACTGGTCAGGCAGGATTTCCCCTTTGTGAAGCCATGCTGGCCGTCACCAACCACCTCCTTGTTTTTCATGTGCCTTAGCATGTCTTCCAGGAGAATGTGCTCCAAGAGTTTGCCAGGCCCAGAGGTGAGACTGACTGGTCTGTAATTTCCCAGGTCATCCATTTTCCCCTTCTTGAAAATGGGGTTATATTTCCCTTTTTCCAGTTGTTGGGAACTTCACCTGACTGCCATGATTTTTCAAATATGATAGCCAGCGGCTTAGCAACTTCATTTGCCAGCTCCTTCAGGACCCGCGGATGGATTTCATCAGGTCCCATGGACTTGTGTGTGTTTAGGTTTTTAAGATGGTCTCGAACCAGATCCTCTCCTACAGTGGGGCTAGGGTCCTCATTCTTTAACCTGGCAGAGGGGAGACTTAGATGAGATCTTAGGCAGAAGTTCTTCCCTGTAAGGGTGGTGAGGCCCTGGCACAGGCTGCCCAGAGAAGCTGTGGCTGCCCCACCCCTGGCAGTGTTCAAGGCCAGATTGGAAGGGGCTTGGAGCAACCTGGTCTAGTGGAAGGTGTCCCTGCCTGTGGCAGGGGGTTGGAACCGGATGAGGTTTAAGGTCCCTTCCAACCCAAACCATGTGGTGATCTTATGACTATAAGATTCTATCATGAGATCTGAGTTTTGTTATAGTACTGAAACTGCATGTCTTCCAAACTGGCTCAACCCCAGTCCTACTGATGATTACAGGCACCACATCATTATCCTTAGGGAAAGAGTGTGACATATGGTCTGTCAAAGTCACTTTGGTGTCCAGCTTGTGGTAGGACTCCTCGGCATATATGTGGGTTCAAGGGTCACAAAATCAGTCCATGCTGCTCTTAGCTTAGATGGCATTGTGCTGAGTTACTTCAACAAACAGGAGAGGTGGTCAGACATGAACAAAGTGAATGCATCCAACTCATTGCAGCACTAGGAGATTTTTTCTCCAAATCAGTCCACACATGTACTGCAGCCGGCATTCAATATGTTTAGATTTCAGGACGGCTCCATGCTTTCTATGTTTAGCCTCTTTCCATAGTTCTCCATTTTCTGCACTGGACACCTCTGATTCATAGAATCATAGAGTAGTTAAGGTTGGAAAGGACCTTAAGATCATCTAGTTCCAACCCCCCTGCCACGGACAGGGACACCCCACACTAAACCATGCCACCCAAGGCCTCATCCAGCCTGGCCTTGAACACTGCCAAGGATGGAGCATTCACAACCTCCCTGGGCAACCCATTCCAGTGCCTCACCACCCTCTCAGTAAAGAATTTCTTCCTTAGATCCAATCTAAACTTCCCCTGTTTAAGTTTGAACCCATTACCCCTTGTCCTGTCACTACAGTCCCTGATGAAGAGTCCCTCTCCAGCATCCTTGTAGATGTAGATGTAGATTCATGAGAGCATTTTTGTTTTTTCTTATTTAATCCAAAATCCAGGAGATTCCTTTTTCCCTCAAAATAAGACGACAAGGAATCTGTTGGTCATCAAGTGCTGTCTTTAGTTTCAGCCATGTAATGACAATATCTATCAGCATGCCAGTTCTGTATCAGTAATGGTTCTGTCTCTTCCTGGATGGGCCTAAATTCTCTAGGAGAATTTAGGCTGGCTCCACTTTGTGGTGTGCTAACCTCAAACCCTAGACTGGCAGTTTTTTGAAGACTGTGGATGGTAAGGACAGGAGAGTGGCTGAATATCAGTTTGAAGAGAAAACAGTAATTTTTCTGGAAAAAAGGTAGTGACAGCTCAGTTGAGCAATTATCTAAAAGCAGAGGGTCAATTTGGTGGATCAGATATTAGAAATGGGTCTGTTCATGGGTAGCTGACTTTATGCATTGCTTAAGTGGGAAGGCCTTCACTGTTCATGCTGACAGCTGCTGGGGCTAGGTGAAACCTACAGAAGAGATGATAAGACCTAGATTAATAGTATCTCTATGTCAAAAGGCCTGCCAAAGGCTACTGCAATATTGAGTTCAGTCCAGCTTAACTCCTTTTCTCTTTTAATAATTTTTCAATGAGGAGTAGGCATGGAGTTTCCCAGGAAAATAATGTCTATAGAGTAGATGAGTGGAATAACTGCAGATGATTTTCTCTTTTGTGACTAAAGATACATATATGTTCTATATTAACTATTGGAGCAATACTGTAGCTAGAGTGGTAGATTTAATGTTTTCCCTTGTTAAATGTTTAAAAGTTTTCCAGCTGAGGATTCTGCAGAGGCAAAGTCTTCACAAAGTGGTGCCCAATTAGTGTCATATTTCCCATACTTACAAAATTAAAAATAAAGGTTGAAGTAGTTACTAGTTATTTCCTGTATTAGGCACAGTAGAAATTAAATGTTTCATAACACCACAGCTTCTAGTGACTGAGGATTACCTTTTATGCAACATGTCCTCCCAGTTTTTACTGTGGTACTGCAGCTTCATGGTTTGCTCAAGACAGGACTTGCATTCTCTGCATCCCAGAGATCCTACTGTAATTACAGCATCTTTATGAGGCTTTTGTTTGACCACTGTACATAGCAATGTTAGCTGAATGTTTGATTCGTGCTCCACATGTGCTGGGGGAGATACTATTTGGAGTAGGAAGTTATTTAAGACAGAGATTTACTCCACAGCTCAGTTCTGATAGGAACAATATGGTTGGAATCTTTTCCCTTTGTATATTCCTCTATCTAAGTGTCATGAACGTTTCAATTTATTATTATATATATTGTGTGGATGATGAGATATTCCAATAATTTTTAAAGAACATACTTTCCTTTATGTTTTCGGTTCATAACAGAATTGTGTCAAATTCAGGATCATCAGCTGACTCCTTTTTACTGTCAGCTATTGGTTAAGACCATCCTCAGTGAACAATAATCTACTCATTTTAATCAGCCAAAGATAACTCAAAAGATCAGTGGAATACAGTATCCTAAAACTTTGTATTTCTTTTTGAGGTACTGCACCATGCCCGCACACTTCTATCATGTCACATTGTGTTACACAGACTTGCAGTGAGAAGAAATTTAACTGGAAGTGACATGGTATAAGTGATGCACTGACATGTACAATTTAAAGACTATACTCTTGTTGGAAGCAGACACCTGCAATTAATTCAGATATTGGGAATTCAAAATTAAACTGATGATTAAAACCAGAATGGACTTAAGATGCATATTAAGCTCATGAACTGGAGAATTCCTCTGTTTATCTAGCAGAACAGCAGTTAAAGTTACTAAATTTCTGCTAATAACTCATGTGAGGAGTGCTATCACTGCTGCTTGGATAAAGCATTATCAATCTATAAAATACACAGAATATGGGTTTCTTTATGTCCTATCCTATTCATGAAGACAAAACTTGATTTGAAAGCACATTAAAAATGAGATCTCTTTTTTTTTTCCGTTCTCTTAATATTTTTAATTACATAAATATCCAGATTTGTGACTAATTCAATCTAGAAAATTTTTGTTAATACCTATGGTGCTACGTTGCTGGGTTTATTGAATATCAAGCAGAGACACTGCTTCATGGACATGACCAGAAATCATAATTCTGTAGCAGCAAATTCGCAAATATACGATGTTACATCTTATAAATTTGTCCCTACAGATAATTAATGCAACAAAACATGCTGGACTTGAATTGCGCCTACCCATTCTTTAGACTTTTTTTCTGTATTTGCATATCTCTAATTTGAAATTCAGTATTTTGATCATCTCTGATAGTGGGGAAAATACTCTTTGTTTAGCTGTGCCCTACTGTGAAAGCCCTAAATGAGCCAACAGATTGAGCCCTGCATACTAATGGTAATGAACATTGTGACCTTAAGACTGAAGAAATGTGTACTTTCTATCAATTGAAATAATTCAACATGTGAAAGCTATAGATATATTTACATCTCTTACTTGAAAATACATTTAAGAAAACTGCTGGAACAGCTTTGAAATATACATAATGGGAAAAACATATAAGAACAGCATCAGAGTTCATCCTACTACAACACCAGCAGTTTTCACTGTAAGTTATACTTACTGACTCCTTATGGATAGCTTATCACTGATTAAATGCTAACCTATACTTAGAATCATAGAATCATAGAATAGTTAGGGTTGGAAAGAACCTTAAGATCATCTAGTTCCAACCCCCTCACACTAAACTATGTCACCCAAGGCTCTGTCCAACCTGGCCTTGAACACAGCCAGAAATGAAACATTCACAGCTTCCTCTGGGCAACCCATTTCAGTGCCTCACCACCCTAACAGTAAAGAATTTCTTCCTTATATCCAATCTAAACTTCACCTGTTTAAATTTTAACCTGTTACCCCTTGTCCTATCACTACAGTCCCTGATAAATAGTCCATCCTCAGCATCCCTATAGCCCCCTTCAGATACTGGAAGGCTGCTATGAGGTCTCCACGCAGCCTTCTCTTCTCCAGGCTGAACAGCCCCAATTTTCTCAGCCTATCTTCATATGGGAGGTGCTCCAGTCCCCTGATCATCCTCGTGGCCCTCTTTTGGACTTTGTTCCAACACTTCCATGTCCTTTTTATGTTGAAGACACCAGAACTGCACACAATACTCCAAGTGAGGTTTCTTGACAGCAGAGTAGAGCTTATCTGTTATTTCCCACTGGACTACAGAGAGTTGATCAAAAAACACTGTTGATAGACATCTAAATTAGTAAACCAGAGATTAGGATCTTTATTTCAAAATAATCATCATGTGAATGTTCACAGTAAGGGTTCCGTAAAAAGTTTTGCTTTTTTCCTTGAAGTGTAAATCCTTCTTTTCCTGAGGCCATGAGAGTTGACAGAAAAAAGTCAGAGAAGTAAAACTTGGAGTATGCTTGTGAAATGAAAGATTACTCTGACAACAAATTCTCAGACGTATTAAGAAAGCCTAACAATTAGAAGTGTAGGTACATGAAATGTATAACAAACTCATGGGAATATCCCAGGTGGACCAAAAGGGTCAAGAACAAAAATCCGTGTGATCATTGTACTGCAGAGTGAAAACAGCATTGCCAAGATCTGCCCTTCTGAGCTGAAGCAGTCCTTGCCTGCAAAACTGCTGGAAGATGCACTTCTCAGGTGCTGGCAATATACGTATTTGCATTTCTAACAGAGCTGTTGAGCACAGGCATTCTGTCTGATGCCCCCTACACTGCTGGTTATTAATTTTTCCACATCCTGTCATTTCTGGGACTGTTTGATTAGGCAAGCATTCCTTTTTTTTTTTTTTCTTTTGGCTAGACTACGTCTATCAGCCAATAACGGGGGTTTGAATTGTGAGGCTGGCCAACCTCGTAAAACATACTTGCTTAATTTTCCCTCAAGAGTTTGGCGGTCCTGAAAGACATGCTCAGTGTAAACGAACAACTGAGAATGTAATTAAGAAGCATGTTAAACTATAAAAAAGGGGTAGTAACCACAGTATGCTTTCATTAATTAAAGCACTTTCTAATATCAGCCAATTACATCAGCCTCCTCTGGCCCTTATATTTCTTAGGCTTTTTGTAACCGGTCCCTTTATCTCTAATGGGATCCTTATAATGCTGACCATGTGGCTTTAGAACAACACCAAAATGCTAATCTAATCCCCAGTGTTGCCTAAAGGCATTACATGGGCCCTGACATGGATCCAAGATTGGTGGCACCCTAATTCAAATAAAAGCAAGAATTAGGGTTGATCAGGTGTCTCAGTGACAACTGTACAATGAGCGATTGGAGGAAGGAGGGGGCAGGTTGGGGAGGGGGAGATGGTAGCAGCAAAAGATCAGGCACATTTCAAAAGTAATTGGTCTCCAGGGAGGGTGCGGGTTGCTTCCTAGACCACTTCTACAGAGCCCTTTGCACCTTGCCAGCTGGAGGGAAAGTGCAACCACTTGCAGAGAATAGCAGCAGGGCTAATGGAAGTGCACGTACGTGTGAAACCGAAAAGCAGGCAGCCTGAAAATGAAGGAGTCGATTAAAATGGGGTCTTTTCCCAGATTTTCTTCCTTTTTTTTTTTTTTTTTTTTAACCCCATTGTTGTCATTGTCCTGATTTCACAGATAGCTGGATTAAATTGCAGAAAGTTAGGATCTCTAAAGGAGCCAGTTTAAAATCACAGGGCTACACTTCCACCCCTGTCTTACTGCATATGTAGCATGAAAGGAAACGACTTCAAAGGCACAGTAAGGCTTTTCAGTATTTTTTGTATTTTTTTTTGTTTTTTCCTGCAACATCTACTTTCATGGAGCACTTTTATTCTGTAGTTCTAAAAGCACTCTCCAGCTGCATGGCTGCACCATCATCCCCACTTTGCACAAAGGAAAAAGATATTGAGAGGCGGTGTTTTGTGTTCAAAGACACCCAATGCAATCAGAAGGGACTTCTCATGGGCTTTCCTCACTAGGTTACAACCATCTTCTTAAAAATAAGTAAGTAAATAAATAACAAAACAAAAATCTCTGCTGCAGCTCTGAATGGAGCAACTGAACAGACAGCAAAATTAGAACCCAAATAACCCAGGAAATATTTCAGGTCATTTTAGCTGTTAGAAACTCCCCAGGAATTCTCTTTATCAGACTTGCCCTGACTTCTTGCTCTGCCAAGTCAGGTACCAGCAAGTCTTTAACTTTAGCCTGTAACCACTATTCAGGCATGACTAAGCTTTTCTAAAACACAGCATTTAGTCAGTGGAATTTGACACTCTCTTTCAAGATCTGTCTCTGTGCTGCTGTGTCCTGGTCAGCTTGTTTAATCCAATCTGTACTTTTGGGCATTAGGGCTGAAAATTTCACATCTTGCTGTGAAGATGATTGTCTGATTTAACTTCAGGAAGGTGTGGGAGGACCCTAAATTTTTATTACTTTCTCCTATATCTTCTTTTTAATGGCTCTGCAGGTGACAGAAACATGTGCAACAGATGAAAAACCTCTGATATTGTTTTTCCTCTGCTGGGAAGGTATAGAAAGATCTGAGTGGGCATTAGAAGATAGAGCTTGCTGATAGACTATGTCAGCTTCTGCAAAATAATTTCTGAGTGGGCAGCAGAAATACATTTACACACATAATTTTTTTTTTTCTTTCATTGACAATAAAAAACTCCACTTACTTCACTCCAGCTTTACCATATAAGAAAATACAGCTTTGAATTGTGCTAGTTCATCCAGAAAGCCATATCTTAATGCAGAAACTTTCTAGAAACAGAGTGACTGGTTTTTTGTGTGCTCTCTGTCATGACCTGCCCTCTACAAAACCAGCCTACCTGTTGCTAGAGCAACCTGCTTTGTGCCCTGTGTGCACCATCTTATTTTTATAAAAATATTTCAGTCTGACAGTCCAATTTACCAAATAATCTTTGTTGTGTCCCAAGCTTATTCTGCTTGAAGATTTAAATAAAGAATTGACTACTATACTATTCTTGCTGAAAGACTGTTGGACTATTACCATCACCAAGCTATATATTTTTTAACCCTGATAATAAGGCAGGTTAAATTCAGACACATTGTCACCATATTATGTTGTCAAGAACAATGGAGACAGAGAGACTTTGGATGAAAGGAACAAGTTTGTAGTGAGGTATCATCCCACAGCAGCTTCCTACTCCTATAGAAGCTGATTGGGTACTCTGTAGTGCAATGCAGAACCTCAGGCTACCATGTTGTTGCTTTTTTCCAGTCTCTTAGAAGATGGCATCCAAAATGGAACCACACCAGAGAGTTAATCACTTCCTCATGTTGTAAAGAATGTCTCTCCCTCTGCGTGGGAAGATTAAGTGGAGTAATACTATGCACATACTGCAGTTTTGCTTTTGTCCTCTTTTGAGTGCATTTGCCTGTTGTAAGTGGAAATACAGATTTTTAATTCTGGAGAGAGCAACTCTGATTATATTTTTGACTGCTTTATGGATCACACAGCAGACCTGTAATGTGTGTTCTCATAAAGACAACTAATTTTCATTTTCAATCAGCTTCTCCACAAGATTTTTCACATAGCTTCCCTTCACACTACTAATTTCATTTTAGACCTGCCATCATATCACACATCCCTTTGCCTGCTGTGTTAACACGTTTTCACATGCTTATCCTTCGTTACTGCAAGAGAAGCAAGACTCATAACAATGCTCATCCATACACTTTGCAAAAGTTCTGGGGCAGGACTCTGGCTCCACCACAGAAGCAAAAAAAAAAATAAAAATATACCCAAACCTGAGGGAGAAATGATTGAGGGAGAAATGATTTTGGGATAAATGAGGAAAACAGGAGAAAACAACTCAATTAAGAGTAAATAGCTCTAGCATAAGCATATTTGAGGTGACTTCAACAGCATTTTGCTACCATGGAAAGAAACCTGGCATTGCAGTTCTTCAAAATACCTTATGTAAAGATGTAAGTGTTGAGATAAGGGAATATTTTTAGTCCGTATTCAATCAATTTCATTTCAGTGCAGGCAAGATTCCCTGTTACAGTCCAGAAAAATTTTCATTCGAGCTGCTCTGAATGAACATGTGGAGGCAACTTTCCACATTCCAGATGCACTGGATGGTGCTTGCCCCAGCTCAGTGACCACTTCTCCTGTGCAATTAAAATGGATGGTGGTGGTGAAGGGTTTTGCAGTCAGGCAGCTTCTACACTCAGTCATATTTTGCAATGGTCACCAGCAATAAGGAGATTCTATCCTCCCACCTCTTCAAAACTGCAAAGCTGAGGCTTTCATGTTTTATGAGAATTAGATGTGCTGTGGTGATCTCCTAAAACATCTCCTCTTCACAGGGACACCAAAATTAGCTTTTAAACATGCCCCTTGGCTTTCCACTTGTGAGGGTGAATGCAGCAAAGGGAACACTTGCAGGTCCAAGTTCCATCTTGCAAAGAACATGGTTTGCACACCAGAGTGGTGGGTCTCATATCCTCGTGCTCTAGATCCCACCCCATCATCACTGGCTCTGCACCCTCCAGCTCCTGATCTGTCACTCTAACAACCTATTATTTTGCAGAAGCCATCCACTCTAATTATCCTTGTGCCAGGAGCAATGACATCTCTGCTTCCGTTATGTGGCTTGCCAGAATGCTGGGCTTGTTCTTTTATGTGCAAGTGTCTCAGAATATTTGAAAACAGAGCTTTATATTGGGTAGCTGGTGTAGATTAGCACACAAGACATATTTGTGTTTCACATAACAGGAACAGAAAGGTGAAAAGAATTGATTGACTGTTTTTACAGATTCATTGAGACCAGCTCAAGTGAAGGCCCTTTCTGCTCTTCTCCTTGAACATGAATAGGAAAAATCTCTTGTGCGTCACCACTTTCCTCAGCTGAAACAAAATCAATCCAGAAGAGAAGTGAGAATGAGCAGAATCTTTTTCTCCAAATTTTGTTTTTAATTAAAAAAACAATTACCAACGATTTCTAATTACTTTACAAGTACACTACAGCCTGTACCTGCTCCACAGCAAATTAGAGAAAATACTTGGAATGTCTTATTAAACAGAATTGCTCTTCCTTCACATCCATTCATAAGCCTGCTTAATAGCTTTTTCAAGCAACACCTCTGTGAAACATTTATGTCCATTAAGGTATCTTTCTGCTATTAATATTGCTCAATAGTTTCCATGTTTTCCTGTTGAAAATGCTATAAAGGGGCAGGATTGGGCTTAAGGGGCAGTATTGGAAAGACGTTCAAATATGTCTGTTACAACAGATGGCCCAAGAAAAGTGGCTGCTTATCGTGTTGAGCACTGTGGTAAGAAGGTGATAACCACCTCAGAAATTCTATAGACAGCCTTGAGAGATAAACACCCAAACACCGTGGATACAGAGAGGGGAGGATGGGCAAAAACTTGACACAAACCTGTGAGATGAAGTTAATAAAGTTAGAGTAAATCTGTGATCTGTGTTACAGTGATCAGAAAATCACCCAGGAATTATCCAGGTGAAAAAGCAGCAAAAGGTAAGTGATTTGAGGTAACAAATAAATAAACATCATGGTTTTGCCCCTGATGGTGCTGAGATTCTGCAGAAATGCAGTCTTCAGTTCAAAGCAATCAGTAACAGAAAAACAGTGACCTTATTAGAGGAATTCAACAACAAAATTCCAAAACAATAGAGAGATTAATGGGGATGGCAGTCATTAACATGTAATTCAGGGAAAGAAAGTAGTTATTTGGTAACTGTTCTGAAATATTTAAAAGGTATAAACAGAGAATATGTGCTACAAAGGAACAGTAATGTGACCTTAAGAAAGTATATTGCTATTTAGACATAGTTAAAAAAAAAAAAAAAAAAGAAACAGAAAAAGAAAGGAAAGAAAAAAGGCTTCCTGACAAACGTGTTTTAGAGTTTGGAGTGGTTTTCAAACAGAAGCAGTAGAGTCCCATTGATTTAGGTACCGGACTTTAGCTAAAGGGCAAAGCCATAGCTAGTAAAGCATATAGGCTACCCAGCTCAGGACTTCTAATGATCTTATATTCTTTCCCAAATGTCAATGGTGTAATTCTTTGTTTCATAGCCTGAAATCCTTGGACGTCTCTCAATTATAATGAAAGCAACTGAACTGAAATAGAAAATACGAAGAAAATTTCACAATGGTATTTGAGGTTGTGAAGGTGTGTTACCATTTTCCGCTCTGCATAATGTGCATTATAAGGTCCGCTTCCTTTTTTAAGTATATTTAATTGGTCACTTCCTGATATAGGTATGGATACTACAACCATTAATTGGTTTAGGTAACATTTTGACTTCTTCCCCCCTCCCTAGATGCAAGTGTGGAATCAAGAATTTTCTTGCATTTGGAACAACAAGCTCAGTGGTTTTAGATTTTGCTTTCACATTTAAATACATTTTTTTTTTCCTTTTTAGCATTGGATTGGTTATTTTTTGGTGTCAAAACCCTGACTGAATCTTACTTAGAATATTCAAATGTTATTTTAGGTTATTACTTCCTGTTAATATCTACTTTTTTAATTGCAGGTAAACCATGACGATGCCAAAATATAATCAGTTTTAAAGCTTTACAATTTACTAACAAATGCTGTTTAAAACTCAAAACACCAGGGAAAAAAAAGCTCACTTACCTTGGAATACCCTAGAATCAAAAAATTTCTCACCTTATTTCTTAGTTACCATATTATCCAAGACTGTAAAATATGTGCTATGAATGCTTCTTCCTGGGTGTTTAAAACACCTTATTTTTTTTCTCTTCCCTCAGCTCATGTGGATTTTCATATGCTTTGGGAGGAGAGAGAATCTTTGAAAACTAGAAGGTCAACATGGGCTTGTAAAATGCAGGATAGAGATTGGTTACTCCAATTTGCTGTTCGCTTATGAATTTCGTTTAACCATTTATGTTGTGCATCGCTTTGTATTTGCATTCAGCACATGGTAACAGTAATGTTACTTATGCAGACCACAATAGATGGAACTTTCCCTGAAATAACCAGTTAGTCTTAGAGTTTCTACCCAATCTCCCTCTTGAGTAAGTAATAAGAACAAAATCACATATTGAATGATATTCTTAGGAGCGTATGTTTTAATTAGTTCCTATACACCGTCATGTTTTCCAAGATGGCAGTACCATGAAGCAACATTAATATCTATTCAAAGCAAAGCAGATCACAGCTGGCAGGTAGATTTTATTAGAGACTTATGAGGAAGAAATAAATTAAGCTACAAGGGATAAAATGGAATAGGTTGAGGGCTGTCTGAACCCAGAATGTTATTCACCCTCCTACGTCAATTTTTCTAGCTTGCAACTTTAACTAGATTGTCCTTGAAAATGATAAAATTAGATGCTGTGTTTATTGTGGAAGATCTCTCTTCTAGAAGCCATAAATGGCACCAACATTCATCTGGGCTCCCTGTTTCTGCAAGAATGCTGATTCACTAGTTCTCCTTTTCTTGTTGCAAAGAAAAGGGCCAGTTTTCACCCCAGTAATGTTGCTGTAAATAGAAATGAACCCTATAAAATTAACAGGTCTATCCTGGCTGAATGAGTGCCTCAAAGCTTTTCTTTTTTTCCACTTTATCATCTGACTTAATAATAACATAGCTTTTCCCTAAAAACTTTATTCCAGATTGCAGCACTTGCAGGGTCTGAAGTTGGGTCATTCAAATTTAGTTTAAATCATTACTGATGAGTAACTTTTATAACCTGGTAAACAGCGTTTTGTGCATCTTTTGTGAAAAGGATGATTTATAGCCTATGAGATGCAATGAAGCTCTGATGAGATGTATGTTTTGAGAAGGAACAAGCATCCTTCTGTACCAGCATGGCAGAGTGATGCCTCTGGTAATGTTCTGTGCTAGTCAGAAGTCAGACAACTGAGCTGGGTCACAAGACAGATTCATTTTATGCAGATTCTGATTAATTTGCTCTCACTAGACATCTGCACACATCTCTTTTTCTGAGGCCACTGGTCCCAGCAGGTCTGAGTAGAAACCTTAGAAAATTTGGTGTTGCAACAGCTGATGATTTGATGAAAATGATTTTTTTTTTTTTTTTTTTTTTTTGTGAGGAGGTCCTGAGATACACACCCAGAGTAGTCTGAAACTTGAAAAGCTTAATTTAATTTCAATTCGTGTAGATGAGCAATGAAAACTGCTTCAGTACTGGTGACAGAAAAAGCACAATGTTGTTGAAATAAGCATATTTTGGACACTTTTTTTTCTTCTTTCTCACAAGTTTTTGTAAATTCAACTTGAATACAAATAGAATTTTGGAATTCAAATCTTTCTTCTTGTTTGTCTTAATTTTGTTGTCACATATGATCAGACAATTGTAAAACTTAGAGAAAGCAGTGGGATACTTACATCTAAAAAAAGGTAAGTTTATGTTAAAATATTTAATATTTTATTTTTGAAGGATATTATTAATATTATTGTAATGAAAATATTATTAAATTACATATATTTACATTTTCATTTTTTTAAATCTGAGAGCATTTTTTGTGCATTTCATCATTTCCCTGCTGATAGGAAGCTCATTTGTCAGATTCATCTTTTTGTTGTGAAGACAGAAAGTGAAGTGAAGTGAAGTGAAGCAGAAGTGAAGACAGAAATATTTATAAAAAAAAAAAAAAGTCTATAAAACAGTGGAAATCTATGGGCAGCATAAGAGACAGATCTGATTTCTTTTACAGCATTTAAATTATTCTTTGCAGTTGACTGTATTTTGAGTTGCCAATATCCCCTTAAATTTCAGGTCTGTGTGAGGACAGAAGTGTTTCATGTAGAAGTTGACCTATTTTGTTTCTTTATTTTCATGTATATTCAGCACTGGAAAGTTTGTAGCATCCTAATATATTATATACTGTAATTATGACATGGTTGCATTTGTGTAGTTTCAATGCAGATGCAATTTTTTTTTCATGTTCTGCATGAACCAGTTGCCTTCAACAAGAACTGAAGTGACCTCTTTCTTTCAAAAACTATTTATTACAGATGCAAGACCTACATATCCTATTTCCATATGCAACTGCTGCTGGTTATTGGAATATGCCAGCAGCGGGCTGTTTTTCTTTAGCTGTGATAGTAGCCAATACAAAAACAAGCACCAGTGTAAATTAATTAAACCAGCACATACGAATTAATAAAACTGGACAATAAATGAATAAATAGACTTTTAAAATGATGGGAGAATCTTTTGAAGGTTTAATAGTGTTCTAGATGTAGTGATATATGTATACAAAGAAAACAAGTGAGTGTATGTTTTTTGATGTAACAAGAAAATGGAGTTCTGACAATTCAGTGCACACGCGTAGTTTCTTCATAATAATGCTCAGACAATGTTCTATGATACCATATCCAGCTCTGGGCACTCCAGTATGAACAGAGCATCCATAAACTGGAATAAATCTCCCAAAGCTGGTCAGGTGTTGGTGCACTAGCTCCAAGAAGAGAAGCTGAAGGAGCTGGGCTTTTTCAGTCCAGATTGGGAAGGTTTTTTCCTATAAATTTCATCTTAATGTCTGCAAAACTGGACTGGAAAAGTTACATAGCCGAGTTCATTTGTAGCAGACAGAGGTGCTAAAAATCTAAAATGAACTCTTTTTTTTTTTTTTTACTTGCAATATTGTCCCATATTTACTGAAATATTACAGCTTCAAGAAAATTTTTGGTTTGAGCTAAGAAGAAAGTTTGAGGGAGTCTCTTTATTATATCTCTCTTAGAAATTACTCTTATAAAGATTAGATTTGGCAAGAGTATAGAAAATGTACTTTATAATCTTTTCTCAGCCTAGCTAATATCTGAATAAAGGTACAAAAATCCTGTTCGAGATTGTTCATTTTATATGCATGAAGTGAAAATATATCACCTTTTTATTTTATCTCTTTTGTATTTAAAAATTTAATTAGTTTCCAGTCACTGGAAGTAGTTTTTTAATGGGTCTACTCAACAACTTTGCTTTTTGAAATATAAATACCAAGACTGTTGTTTTAGTAAAGACAGGAGTCTAACCCTGCTCCTCACAAGGGTAATAGCTAATCAACAGGACAGAATTAAGCTGTATATGCTGCTTTCACAAATTGCTTAAAGAATTAATGAGATTCAGGCACTGAAACAAATGGCATCACGTTCTGTCATCTTAGTTCCTATCCCACCATATCTAATGGTTCTTCCTGCTTCCTTGGGCTGATTCTGGAGCTTGCTTAAAGCTGAGCAAAAGAACTTATGTGTTCAACTGTCACCGGGCAGCAAAACTGTGAAGGACATACAACTCTTTGTAAATATTTTGCATTTTCTAAAACTGTGATTTGCAATACTCTCCAAGTTTTCATCCAAGCAGAAGCCACCCATTGTTAATCTTTCAACATCTCTTGGTTGTAACTATGTACTTGCAGTTGCCTGAGCCTTACAGCGGTGTCACCATCTTCCTGGCCTGACTGAGGACGAGGAAAAATGAAGGAAAACGCTGTTCCAGGTGTAAATGGAAGAGGAGAAGCCTTCATCTAGTAGAAAGGAGGTGGTGGAGTTACATCACTAGTAAAGGCAGCTAATCAGACACTGTAGATTATTTTTCATGAAGTTAAAACTATGAGTGCTTTTGCTTCAGTTAGAAGAATGGGAAAATACTCTCCTTGTTCTCTAGTTAAAAAATCCTGAAAGATTCTCTAGTCATGACCTAACACACGTAACACTCGTGTCTGAACAGTTTTTGAGAAATTTGTGAACATCTTGTTCTTCTGGTCTATGCAGGTGCTTCTACCATTCTTTGAATGGCCAACCATTTGTTGCCTGTACAAATAACATTTATGAAGTAAAATAATTTAGTATATTCCCAGAAATGTAATAATCATAGAATCATAGAATCACAGACTGGTTTGGGTTGAAGGGACCTTAAAGCTCATTTAGTTCCAACACTCTGCCATAGGCAGGGACACCTTCTACTAGACCAGGTTTCTCCAAGTTCTGTCCTACCTAGCCTTGAGCACTGTCAGGATGGGGCAGCCACAGCTTCTCTGGGCAACCTGTGCCAGGGCCTCACCACTCCCACAAGGAAGAACTTTTGCCTAAGATCTCATCTCAGTCTTCCCTCTGTCAGGTTAAAGCCATTCCCCCTTGTCCTGTTCCTGCAGGCCCTTGTCCAAAGACTTGCTCCAGACTTTTTGGCGCCCTTTTGGACATCGGCAGCTGCTCTAAGGTCTCCTGGAGCTTTCTCTTCTCCAGGCTGAACAAGCAGAGATGCTCTAGCCTTCAAAGCATCATAAAATAATAAACCAAATAGCTCTATAACAGTACTTGATAGACCACTGAATTCACCACCCTTTCAAAAATTCCCATAATTTTGAAACTTTTTAAAATAGAAATTTTGTTCTAAGCATAGAAGTGAGAAACTGAAAAATCATACAGGATGGTCAATATTTAGTACCAGCTTTAGTTAATGTTTCTGGTTTTTTTTCCCTGCTGAAACAAAGGCTTGTAGGAAAATGAATTGTACCAAGATATCGTAGCTGGTTATACTTTTTTGTTACCTGCAAGTTGGAGCACAATAATTCTGTTCCCAGTGAGACTCTCTCCTCAAACTATGGCTCTTTCAGCCATCATAATTAAGTAGCTTTGAAGTGGTTTTCAACATAAAATATGATATCAGTATACAATGATCTGTACTATTGGATTTTTACAAAATACAATATGTGTTTTTGATTATGTATATGAACCCTGAAATAATATGGGTCCCTACACCTCAGCTATTGCTCTGATAGCTGTAGTCCTCTGGTAGAAGCGGAAGCTGCCTTCAAAATATCATAGAATCATAGAACAGTTAGGGTTGGAAAGGACCTTAAGATCATCTAGTTCCAACCCCCCTGCCATGGGCAGGGACACCTCACACTAAACCATGTCACCCAAGGCTTCATCCAGTCTGGCCTTGAACACTGCCAAGGATGGAGCATTCACAACCTCCCTGGGCAACCCATTCCAGTGCCTCACCACCGTCACAGTAAAGAATTTTTTCCTTATACTCAATCTAAACTTCCCCTTTTTAAATTTTAACCTGTTACCCCTTGTCCTGTCACTACAGTCCCCAATGAATATTCCATCCCCAGCATCTCTATAGCCCCCCTTCAGATACTGGAAGGCTGCTATGAGGTCTCCATGCAGCCTTCTCTTCTCCAGGCTGAACAGCCCCAACTTTCTCAGCCTGTCTTCATACGGGAGGTGCTCCAGTCCCCTGATCATCCTCGTGGCCCTCCTCTGGACTTGTTCCAACAGTTCCATGTCCTTTTTATGTTGAGGACACCAGAACTGCACACAATACTCCAAGTGAGGTCTCACAAGAGCAGAGTAGAGGGGCATGATCGTCTCATTCATCCTGCTGGTTTTTCATGTGCCTTAGCATGCCTTCCAGGAGACTCTGGTCCAAGATTTTGCTAGGCACAGAGGTGAGACTCACTGGTCTGTTAATTCCCCGGGTCATCCATTTTCCCCTTCTTGAAAATGGGAGTTATACTACTATATCATTATATTCCCAGTTGTTGGCAACTTCACCTGACTGCCATGATTTTTCAAATATGATGGCCAGTGGCTTCACAACTTCATTTGCCAGCTCCTTCAGGACCTGTGGATGGATTTCATCAGGTCCCATGGACTTGTGTATGTTTAGGTTTTTAAGATGATCTCGAACCAGATCCTCTCCTACAGTGGGCCTAGGGTCTTCATTCTCACCGTCCCTTTATCTGCCTTCCAAGACTTGGGTGGTGCAGTCAGAGCCTTTGCCAGTGAAGACCGAGGCAAAGAAGTCATTCAGAACCTCAGCCTTCTCCAAATCCTGAGTAGCCTGTTCTCCCGATACCTTCCAGAGGGGGCCTACGTTGTTCCTAGTCTGTTTTTTATTTGCTACGTACCTATAGAATCCCTTTCTGTTATCCTTAACATCCCTAGCCAAGTTTAATTCTAACTGGGCCTTAGCTTTCCTAACCTGGTCCCCAGCTTCCTGGACAACATCCCTGTGTTCTTCCCAGGCTGCCTGTCTTTGCTTCCACCTTCTATAAGCCTCTTTTTTCCTTTGAATTTTCCTGAGCAGCTCCTTATCCATCCAAGGAGGTCTCCTGGCCCTCCTGCTGCACTTCCTTCTAGTTGAGATGCAACATTCCTGAGCTTGTAGCAGGTTATCCTTGAATACCAACCAAGAGTCTTGGGCCCCCCTGCCCTCTATATGGGCTATATCCCATGGAACCTTACTAAGCATGTTCCTGAAGAGGCCAATGTCTGCTCTCTTGAAGTCCAGGGCAGTGAGCTTGCTGCACGCTCTTTTCACTGTCTTGAGGATCTTGAATTTGACCATCTCATGATCGCTGCATCCAAGGCTGCCCGGGAGTGTTACATTTCCAACCAGCCCTTCCCTGTTGGTGAGCACGAGGTTAAGCATGGCACCTCTGCTTGTCGGCTCCTCTATTACTTGCAGAAGGAAGTTGTCTTCCACACAATAGAGGAACCTCCTGGATTGCTTGTGCCAGGCCGTACCTTCACTCCAACAGATGTCAGGGTGGTTGAAGTCCCCCATGAGAACAAGGGCCTGCGAGCATGAGGCTTTTCCTATCTGTTTGTAGAGTGCTTCATCCGCAGATTCCTCTTGATCTAGCGGTCTGTAACAAATCCCCACAGTAATGTCTCCCACCGCTGTTTTCCCTTTAACCCTGACCCACAAACTCTCTGTCGACTGCTCATCTGTCCTCAGACAGAGTTTCATACTCTCCAGCCTATCCCTAACATAAATAGCAACTCTCCTCTTCCATCTCCTTTTCCATCTTTTTTTTAGATCTCCTCTTCCATCTTTGTTCAAATAGGAAACTCAGCAGGGCAGATGCAATTGTGAAGAACAATGAACATCGGAAAGGTGGCACTTCTTTCATGCACATGTAATATAGCGTGCTAGTATTTGTGAGGATTTTTAGTGATTTAAATTAAACTAAACACTATAAAAATTGAAAAAATCAATTAGATAAATAGAGGGATTGAAAAATATTATTAACTAAACCCCACGAAACCAATGCCCAAAATATATGAGGGTCATCTGAAATAAAACCATTTAATCTCTATACTGTATTATTACTTTTTTCCTAGCCCTTTCTGGAGCATGTGTACTTGTAAGGAAAGCAATAGCCACAGATAATAATCATGCTGCCAGTTGAGGTATTGTACCTAGGATTAGCTGGGGCTTAGGAGGAGGACAAGGTCATTGCCAGGGCTCTCCAATTACTACTAGCATCACTACCTTTTCTAGCGTGTCACAAGACGACAAGCTTTTGAAGGCTAAATCCAACAGCAGCAGCTTCTAGATGGGTTAGTGGTAAACGAGTGACCCCCAGTCTGAAAGTTTGACATTGTTTGTCAAGATAAGTGCACAATGAAGATGACTTTCATTTCCAATATAAGGTATCTTGAAAAGGATTGCACCTATAAACTGTGCTGCTAAGTGCCTGACCCTGACAGGAGAAAGGTGTTAAGTAAAGTTAATGACAAATTCCCAGGGCTATTTGGGATAATTATTAGTTGCTATTAAGTTACATTTTCAGTAGCTTTTTTTTCCACTTTTTGGAGTCATAGCCAAATTTTAAGTCTTCCTTTAATTGAAGGGATTTTGGGGATGCTAATATGTCAAGGCACTGCCCTTTTTGTTTCCTAGCAATGTTTTTCAACATTTATGCTGTAAGATTCAGTGGGTGGAAAGAAACCCTGTAACCAGAGGGCTCACAAGCTGAATGTTATTTGTTTACTCTTTAGCATAATTTGATTCCTGCTTGCCTGATAAACAAAAAATGACTTGATAATTCTCTCCCTTATGGGGGCAGGGAGAGTAGAAGGAGAAGAAAAGGAGAGTTTGCATGCAATATGACAGTTTCACAACTGAAAGTCATATGAATTCCTAGAATTTGGCTATGAATGATCAACCAAGCTCTAAGGTATTCTACCAGTAGGGCATCCCTGTTGCTTAATAGGCACGTGGGTTACTTGTTCTTACCTACCATTAATTATCAGGATCTGGAAAAGAAGTTGATGAAATTCAGCCCTTTCTGAGGGTTATGGCTCTAATCTGGCTGCAAATCTTGCAAGAGGGAGTAAATCAGTTGCAGGGCATGACAGCCCCGTGCTCCAGTCTGGATGCCCTCCCAGGGAGTACACTCTTGCATAGGTGGGATGTCCCAATGTAGGATGCTACAAGGCTGTAGTGATCGCTAAGAAAAGCAGGCTTGAAAACTAAGGTAATTTTTAGAAAAGCATGGTCTGAAACTCTTGTGGATTTTCTGAAGAAAATGCAAGAACACTATCCTGGGCATTCAGCAGAAAATTTGGGAAGCCCTGACGTAACATGCAAATGTGTAGACAAAAATATACAATGAAAATAATTTTTGCAAGCTGTTCTTTTAAAGGCAAACTGAAGCTTATAAAACTAGTATAAAAAAATATACATCTCCCCAAAATTGTGGAGTAGGGTTATTTGCACTCAGTCCTGCAGAATATATATTTTGAGAAAAAAATCCTTCTGCTTGGCTGAACCCATTCTCTTTCTTCAGTCAATATAGTGAAGTATCTTTAAAAAGCTGCCATTAGCCAGATACCAGCCTGCATTTCTTGCTAAGACTTAAACTGAAGGATAAAATAACATTCTCATCCTCTGTTTAGTCCTTTGGTATAAATAACTTTTGATAATCTGTTACTGTGTTTTTGTTATTTCTCATACAAGTAATTTTCTTATAAAAAGGCCCCAATAAGAACACAACATTGTAGAAGAGGTATAGGAGATACTAAAGTCCTTTGAAATAAGACTGCCTTCAAATGTGCATCTCACTTATTTAACAGGATTTCTTAGTTGTGATTGAGATTTAAAAAAATCCACCCATGCAACCAACAAAAAATTGATTTATTTCCATTCTGTTTCAGAGGTTGATTTTACAAGTGAGGTTTTCTGTTTTTTTGTTGTTTTTTTTTTTTTTTTTTTTTTTTTTACAATGCCCCATATCCTTCTATTATCAAAAATCTAACTTAAACTTTTAGGACTGGGTTTTACTTAAACTTTTAGGACTGGGTTTTCACAGAGCTTATCACTTGAACACTTTGCTTCAAGACTCAGCAGTCAAGTCTAGACACAAACATACAGGCAAACTCCCCCAGACCACCGTAAACCATACTTTCAGTCTGATTTCTGCTCTCTTGACAGCTATCTTGTGTGACTCAGGTTCCTTCTCTTTTTGGGAACTCATGGTTGTTCTCTTTCCTAGGGAATTTGTATAGACGTGAAACTGTGTTGAGATTTAGCTGAGAGCAGCAATATTTTCCAAACACAGGCACAGGGAGAGAGAGAGAAAAATGTGGATTTTTTACCTTCATTTTTTTGCCTCTCTACTTTCAGATAGTTTACTAATTACATGTACTGTGAACTTACTGTGCTGTTAGCAGATTCCTTGTGGGATTATGTTTTGTTTCTCATCATCTAAGTTATTCATTCTCTATGTTACAAAGTTAAGTCTTTCTTCAAGAGAAGAGAATATGCTTTGCATTTATTCATTTTTTTCCCCCTTTTTTCTTTTTTTTTTTTTTTTTTTTCTCAAAGCAGCTCCCATGAGCCTAAAATGAAGCATGCCCTTATTGAAGTGGTACTAGAACAATGCTGATCTCAAAGTTAACAAGAGATGTGTTTGCAGGAGACCAGTGACCTGGAGGCACTCAGTTTTCTGCTTTTCTGGAGATATTATGACCCCAGGTAACTTTTTTTCCAGGAGGTACAGTATTCTGCCATTATTGATGTTGTTCAACCTTGGCATGAAAACAGATGTCTGGTCCAGAAGCTTTTAGAAGATGTATCTGCCCTCAGTTCTCCCTAGTTCTTGCATTTTTTATCTCTTCTTTGAACACATACAGGTCATCGTGTGTACCTCATTTTATAGTTCATTAGGTCTGCATGTATCCCTTACTTTCAGCTGCTTGTCTCCCAGAAATTTGCATGTCAGTGTATGTTGATGAAGTTTGCATAGCAAAGAAGTAATTACCAAATCAAAGAACATCTTATACGAAAAAGGTATGAAGAGGTTCTGAATACTTTTCCTGAATATCTGTACAATTTACCCTTACCTAACATTGACACTAGTGTTTACTTAATTGTCCCTCAAGAAGTCAAACTAAGAATGTGCTGGATAAAAGTCACCATATAGTATACTGGTGCACAGCAATACCAGTGTCATTAGCAACATTTTAGGGTTTTTTTGAGTCTGTTTTTGTTTTGTTATACTTTTCTGTTTAATGATTTTAAAGCAGTTAAGAGTCTGTCCTTATAGAAAGGGCACAATTTTATCATCTTTTCTCATTTGGGTTTATGTAAGCTGACATTTGCAGTGCCATATCTCTCACTCTTAGCTATTTAAAGGTGCTTGCCCAAAGAATCTTTTTGCGAACTGGCTTTCTAGACTCGGGGCTGATGTTTCTTTCTGGGTGAAACTTTCTAACCTCTTCAAAGACAAGACAGGTTTGATCCCAAAGCCCTTATTCATAGCAGTCACAAGGTGACCATCCTGCATGACCTGTGGAATATAATACACATTATTTTTAGACACCACAAAATGCACTCAAGGGTAAATGACATAGTCCATGGTTAACAAAGAATTCCTGCAGAAGTATTATTCAGTATTAAGCCATATAAATGGACCCAAGAAAAAGGAAGTCAAGGAAAAGCAGGTAGAGTTTCAAAGAGTATCTGAACTCTTCCTGGGCATCTTGAAGTAGCCATATTTTTTACTCTAAATAGAATCATAGAATAAAATCATAGAATCATAGAATCATTGAATAGAATCATAGAATCATAGAATAGCTAGGGTTGGAAAGGACCTTAAGATCATCTAGTTCCAACCCCCCTGCCATGGGCAGGGACACCTCACACTAAACCATGTCACCCAAGGCTTCATCCAATCTGGCCTTGAACACTGCCAAGGATGGAGCATTCACAACCTCCCTGGGCAACCCACTCCAGTGCCTCACCACCGTCACAGTAAAGAATTTTTTCCTTATACCCAATCTAAACTTCCCCTTTTTAAGTTTAAACCTGTTACCCCTTGTCCTGTCACTACAGTCCCCAATGAATATTCCATCCCCAGCATCTCTATAGCCCCCCTTCAGATACTGGAAGGCTGCTATGAGGCCTCCACGCAGCCTTCTCTTCTCCAGGCTGAACAGCCCCAACTTTCTCAGCCTGTCTTCATACGGGAGGTGCTCCAGTCCCCTGATCATCCTCGTGGCCCTCCTCTGGACTTGTTCCAAAAGTTTCATATCCTTTTTATGATGAGGACACCAGAACTGCACACAATACTCCAAGTGAGGTCTCACGAGAGCAGAGTAGAGGGGCAGAATCACTTTCTTTGACCTGCTTGTCACGCTCCTTTTGAAGCAGCCCAGGATACGGTTGACTTTCTGGGCTTTGAGCGCACACTGCTGGCTCATGTTCATTTTCTCATCGACCAACACTCCCAAGTCCTTCTCTGCAGGGCTGCTCTGAATCTCTTCTCTGCCCAACCTGTAGCCGTGCCTGGGATTGCTCTGACCCACGTGCAGGAAAACCCAAACGCCAAACCAAATAATTTCTTATTCAAAAGTTAAATTAAATACTTAGTTTTGCAGTTATACACACAAACTTATATACTGTCTTGTTCATACTTTAATTTCACAAACATTTTTTTTTAATCTACTTTTGCATAGAAAGTGGTCATTCAGATCCATGTTAACATGATTTCAGCAAACAAATACACACCAAAAAATCAGTGGCCAAAGTGTAAATTAAGCACAAATGTAGAATTAAATGCATATTGAAGATAAATAATTACAAAAGAAGTTTTCTACTTTGCTGCATGTAGATTGAAAAGTTTCTCTATAAATAGTTCATAAAAACACATTTCTAACAGAAAGCAAAACTTAGAGGTCTGTGAACAAAACAGATAATCAGAAACAATTTCAATATTTAAGCATGACATTCTCCTGAGTTTACCAAATCACTTAGTCAAACTCAAATACCTCAATAACTGAATAACTAAGAAGAGTACTAGAAAACTACAAGTATTTCAAGTGGGTTAGCAAATTTAGTTTTCCCTGAGATTGTTTAAATTCTTACTGATATATTGTGAATTTGGCTATCAGAAATATTAAGAAATGCTTTGATGATCAAATGCAATATCGCATGGCTATTTCATCAAACAAAGAGAAACTCAGCCATTAACATTTTTGATAGTGAATAATTATTACAAAAGGACTTGAAAAATTCATACTGCTTTGATAACAGTGGTTAATATCTTATTATACAGCCCTCCAGTTGAGCTTTGATACGGTTACTAAAATCTCAATACCTTTAGTCTTGTGAGATTGAATAATATTGTTTTTTTACTGATCTTCTTAATTTTTGTGTAGATCCAGAGAAAGTCTGAAATATTGGGCAGGCAGGTAAATACATGTGTAAAGAATAACGATTGTATTTTGTGTTCCTTTGAAAGTTTTAATATTTCCATTTTAAATATAAATTTTCAAGAATTTGAACTCAGTAATAGAATGCATTACATTTATTGAAATTTGACATCAGCATCCCAAACCAAGAAACTTGATATATTTTCTTTTTATACATGGATATACATACACGCATTGTGTAAAAGTTATATGTAGCATAAACATAATTTTATACGTAAAGCCTCATATTTTTAAAGAGAAGATATTCCCCCCCTCATGTAAAAAGCTCACTTCAGAGATCTATCTAAAAGGTTTAAAAGTAATTATTTCCAAATATCTCTCTGCACACAACCCGTAGTTTTGTGACTATTAAAAGTTATTGTTGTCTCAGCTGTAAATTTTTTTCTGGAAATTTTCAGTTGTGCTGTCTTATGCTTTCATCAGATTTCACTGGCTAAATAGGGGCAGATCTGTTCTTTCTGTGGCCAAGGGAAAAATAATGGTGTTGATTCACCCTTTCCTCTGAATCAATATTAAGTTCAGTGGTGTGCTTGAAGTGAAGCTATTCTTTCTAAGGAGGTCAAAACAAGATCCTGATTACTTCTGACTTAAGGAATCTTTGATACATTTTGAATGTGGAAGGTTATGTTTCAAAGTCATATTAAAATTTGGAGGTAGATTTCTGTTGCTTTAAATTATCCCTATGGTATCAATTAGCCCTAATGCTCTGTCCTAAAGGTTTGAGAATGCGGTCATATTATATGAACATGTGCATGTTATGGTTCACCAACAGGAAAGTCTTGAAACCTGTTTTTTGGTCATTGTAACATTAAGTTTTGTTTAGTTTTGTTTTGCTTGTTGGGTTTTGTTGTTGTTGTTTGTTTGTTTTATTTTTCCAAATTGTGACACACTGGAAGAACGCCAAGCACCATCTTGAAAATGTAAAGGAAGTGGTAAAATAGTCACATTTTTAGAAGGCATACTTTTCTCAGCAGATTTCACTCTTCCAAATTTTATCATTTTATATGGTTAACCCTCCAGAAAAGGGTGATCTTTGAAAAAAAGGGTGATCTTTGAAAAAAAGGGTGATCTTTGAAAAACTCACAACATCTAGAGATGCAAAAAAAAAAAAAAAAAAAAAAAAGTGTTGGTCTGTATTCCATATATTTTGTCATTTAATTTTGTCATTTCATATTTCGTTTTGTCAATTAATTCCAAGCAATTAATTCTTGGTGCTGCAAGCCATTGCATACGTCAGCAATGGAGTGCAATTAAGAGTGTCATATGTAGCCTCAAAACCAGTGAGATAGGGTTCATTAAGAAGACGAAAAAACATGCAAGCACTCAGAAAGACTTAGTGAGTATAACAGAAATAGATTTTTATTCTTTGATGTTAAAGAAAAAGTAACTTGAGAACAGTTTGGTTTTGCGTGTCTTCAAGAATTCATTCAAATCAACCGGATTTGAAGCAAACCACTTAATGGAGTAAATATCTGGTGGTCATCAAAATTATCCAAATCAATGATGAAAAAGCCTTAAGATATTTTTAAAAATCTGGCATTTTTCACACTCAAGACACGGACCAACGTGAAAGGTGAGAGTTTCTCTGTATCTGAATTCTCACAACTTCTTCACTCAAATCAATGATTGTTCAATGATTGATGTCACTTTGAGGAACAGAAAACAGGGCTAAATAAGCCTTTTGTGTAATCTGGTATGACAACATCTACATTCTCTTCCTGGCAACTCTCTGTCACAGTAAACAAAGTTTTTCAACATTGCGTTTTATTCTAATGGTTTCCCTGGTGTAGTAGTAGTAGGACAAACATGTTGTTTGAAGAAAGAACTTTGCTTTACATGATGAGTACATATAAACTGAATAAAAGTCAGTTTTCCACTATTACTTCAGTTACCATTATATATTAGCATTTTCATACTCTATTTTTTTTTTCTGAAAATAAGGCTGAAATAAGACACATTGCTATTTAAAAAGTACTACTGAGCTAGAAAATTCACTTCCAGTGTTACTGGAAATATCCCCAGAAGTAGTTCAACAATTCTGTTGACATTCAGGAGCAGAAGTGGCAGATATTTCACATGAGATTAACTTCTGCAGGGTATTTAATTTGTTCTTGGCAGCAGATGTGAGGGGTAAGCAATGAGAGTTTCTAGATAAATCTCTCATTCAGAATCCAAAAAGCTAGGATAAATATACCCCTATTCTATGTGAAAGATGCTCTGAATTTCTTGGGAAATAGTGGATCTGTACAAAAAGGTGCCCCCGGAAAACAAGCTAGTTTTGGTGTGGTGTGCAGTTCAGTAGCAGGTAGTATGACTCTAAGCAGCAAAAGAGGAAGTTTTAATGTCTCCTTTTCTCTCTCCAATCTAGGGCTGCTAAAGGTGGAAAAAATTTCTGTTGTGTGTAGAGAGATGGTTGCTGCAATGAAATTCCTCTCCTGTAATAAATATTCCTAGCTGAATTCAAAGATAAATTAGTCCTACCATGCAACAAGCTGTGTGCCTATTTGTGCACAGTTGCTCACTTTGCAATGATTTCATTGAGTTAACACTACTCAACATCTTGCAAGTCTCAAATTCCTGAGGGATCAGGCTCCAAGCGCTGAAAACCAATCTTTGCAAGCACTTCTTCCAACATATCTTTGGGTGACAATGCAGTAAGAAATAATAATAAAAAAACCCCCACAGCCAGCAGTTATATTTTCCATGTGATTCTAAGGAACTGCTAATGAGCTACACAATTTACTTTTGGAAAGAAAAAGAAAAAAAAAAGAGAAAAAGGGCTTATGAAACATTTTCAGCAGCTTCTTCAAACTATTTTAGAAAAATGTACAGAAAGGTTAAATGCCTTAAAATTGGTATTTTTGACATTTGCCCTTTTGTCTCACTGAAATTATACCAGCAGTTTTTTCATGTTTTTAACCTCATGTGTCAAATGCGCAATGGCAGAAAAACCCTGAGATGAATTCGAGATACGGCAAAGCCTTAGTGACTGGAGTACCCACAATTTTTGAAAGTGTACATAGGTTTTGGAGCACTTTAGAGAGGTGGGGAGAAACAAAGGTATTTCTCGTGTTGTTTTCAGTGGCAAGCTGGTTGTGGTGCTCTGTGTTTTCTTTAAGTGAGATTTCAGTGAGGTCTGTGTTCTGTCTGCTGTGATGTATCTCAGTGCAAACAGCTCACTGTTAGTCATTATGTACCTATTAGCACTGATTACTTTCTGATAGCTCTTCACCAGTTGGTTTCACTCACTTTGACAGGTTTGGTGCTTTGTTTAACCTTTAAACTAGTGGGGCAATAACATTGCTGACAGAATTGGAGAAATAATTAAGGGAAACTTAGCCAAGGCATAAGAAAACAACTGTAACAAGGCAAGACTTTCTGGTGGGTTTGAGATGTTGTGAGCTGACACGCAGGAAAAGGATGGGGCATTCCTGTGGCACTAGCACCAAACAGCATATTTACAACTATTTCCTGTCTAATCTGCAGGAATCGAGGTTAAAGAGATTATTACGGTTTTGCTGATGTTTTTCTTTCTCTCTGTAGGTGTACGCTGACTAGTCCGGAAATAACTTATTTCTGCATTTGTCACAGAATGTATAGCAGCAGTGAGAATAGTTTACAGAGCATTTCTGTTTTGATTTATATGGGAAAAAGAATACCCCAGTATTTTCAAGTATCATCTGTAAAGCTGTTACAAGAAATGACAACTTAAAATCAAACATTTTATCTGCTAATGTTACAAAACAACTTGAGCATTGCTATATATGAAAAAAGATCAGACAATTAAATAAAAGTTTCAACAAAATTTTCCACCCACCAAATTTATGTTTGACAGTGTTAGGAGAAAATGCCTTTGGGTGAAATTCACTTCACTCCCATTAAGCCTTTACAGGAAGCTAAGATACAAAGTCCCAAGCAGGAATGAATTGGATCAATTTGTTTATTAACACACAAAAACCATCTTCTCAACTGCTGCAGTTAGTAAGTTGATGTATTATCACAAACAGGTTCCAGCAGGCTCACTGCATCATTGCATCAACCTGTAAAATGCATCAGCTGCAAAGCTGGATGTGGAAGATCTAGAAGCGTAGGAGCTCTTGAGAGAAAAATGAGCTGGAAGGAAACTGATATATAAGCTTGCTAGTAACTGCCAAGATATCTAGCTCCAATTAATTGCTGCTTCAAAGAACAACACTTTCCTAGTATTGGAAAAGGTTTCCTTTCCGTGATGTAATTGCATTCCTGGGGCAGAATAACCCTTGTGGTCTGATTCTTGAGCTATGGCATGCCAAACCATCAAAGCGGTATCTTTGCTTAGCTGGTTCCTTGCCAGTCTCTAAGACTCTCTCTGCAGCTCTGAGTGAACTGGCAGGGCTCCCAGAATGGGTTAAAGCTTGAGTGGAATGGATGGGAATCTGACCATCTCAGACTTCTTTTATTCTTTACAGAATCGTAGAGTCACAGAATGGTTTGGGTTGGAAAGGACCTTAAAACTCATCTGGTTCCAACCCTTTGCCACAGACAGGCACACTTTCCGCTAGACAACATTGCTCCAAGCCTCTTCCAACCTGGCCTTGAACACTGCCAGGGATGGGGCAGCCACAGCTTCTCTGGGCAACCTGTGCCAGGGCCTCACCACCTTCACAGGGAAGAACTTCTGCCCAAGATCTCATCTCAGTCTCCCCTCTGTCAGGTTAAAGCCATTCCCCTTTGTCCTGTCCCTACAGGCCCTTGTTCAAAGCCCCTCTGCAAGTTCCTTGTTGGCCCCTTTTAGTCACTGGCAGCTGCCCTAAGGTCTTCTCGAAGCCTTCTCTTCTCCAGGCTGAACAAGCCCAGCTCTCTCAGCCTGTCTCCAAGCATAGCTGCTCCAGCCCTCTCAGCATCAACTTGGCCTCATCTGGACCCAGTCAAACAAACCCACCATTTGTTGGTTTCCTGTCTTCATTAAAGTTAGGAAGTTTCTTTTTATTGTTTGAAGGAGCATTCAACATTGCCACAGGAGGAAAAAAAAAAAATTGCAGAGGAATATGTGGCTGTTAACCAACAGGAACAAAGAAGGCATTCACAGCAACTGCCCTATATCCTCAGCTACTTCAAAGACCACCATCCACTTTAAATCTAGTCAGTTTTGGCAAATGAGTTTTCACATTGTCACTGTTCTCTTTTACTGAGAGTGATTCAACCTGTTTTGGAAGAAATATAGTGCTCTCTTTTATGATCAGCATATGTTCAGGTTTATGATCAGCATAATTTTCACAAAAGCTTAGTGAAGAGGCAGACTTCTGAAAGGCATCCTGGTATTCTGCAACTATTATAGCTTATGAGATCTAGGTCTTTGTAGCTGGCACAAAATAGGCAACCCCCAGCAGAAACCTGTCTGGAATTTTTCTTGTGATCATTTATCTGCCTCTGCCCCCTTTATTGCATTTAAATAACTCAGAAATGGAATTGGTCATAATTTTCTTGTCTTTCTATCAGCCAAAACTGGCACTCAAATCACAGAGCTTGGAAAATATGCCTTATTGCTGCATGCAGATAATGAAAATCTAAATAATATTCTGATACAGTAGCTAAAATAGTCTGCATGATCGTTAATAATTGAAGAGTTTGTAAGTCATTAAAATATAATGCATTCATTATGTTCTGCAGGTTGACTAGTGTGTTACATGATGTGATGTATTTACGATTTGTATCCCTCTTTGCTGTAGTTATACTTTCTTTGGCTGTGATAATAACCAAAATAGGCTACTTACCCTTTTTGTCAGATGTAAGGTACTGATATCAAGGAAGTAGCACAGTTGTCTCTTGATTAAGTGTGGTAACCAGACTAATTTAGTGTTCTTTCATCAGTCATTTATCATCACTTTTACTGCTCATAGTAATATTTCTTATGCTAATTGCCAACTGTAATTCTCCAAAACTACATAACTGCATGAATATTTCCTAGCGAAAGAGTTCAGCACTTCTCAGCTCATTTTAAAAATTCTCTGTTGAGTGCATGGGTAGCAAATATCCAAAGTGAGTTTGTCTCTAGACAGGTAAATACAGTGATTTTGTGGGTTCTGCAGTTTAATATCTTCAGCATGGGAAAAGTCAAGAGAAGGGAGATACCAGCCTCAATAAGAGGGAAATCCTGACCTCTTTCTTGATAGTATATGGAAACTGGAAGACTTTTTTGTTTCTCATCCCTGTGCATTAAGGTCTCTTGACAACTACAACATCATACAAAGGGAATGAGAATGATGTTTCCCCTACTACAGTATGTGAATTTGAAATCATCTTTATCTCATTGTAAAGCATACAACATGCTTGACACCTCAAGAGGGTGAGCTTATAATGAGGGTAGGGATAAAGATATCGAGAGTTGTATTAATTAAAGGATTATAGTGCAGTTCTTGAAATAAAAAACAGGAATATGCAGACACCATATATGAGACTGTTCTAAAGACAACCTTATTATTAAAGATGCAGATGCCATTGCTTGTGTAAAAAGCAAAAGTATTTATTTTGATAAAGCAGATCAGCAGTACTGCAGGAATAAATGGAATTGGGTCATTATATGTTTACTGAAACCCCCTTCTCTAACCACAAGGGTAGAACACTTATACATGAATTCATAAACCCCAGACCAAGTGGATTGGTTAGAGAGCAGAAGCCACACGAATTTCTCAGTAAATGTCTCTCACCCCATTGCCACTTTTTTCACTACTCCATATGCTAGATTGCAGACTACAGATTTAGCCCTTTTGCCCAAAGGCATCTGAACCTGCGAAAAGCCTAGCTGAAGCAGTGTCTATTGTTCATTGACAACTTGTCAATTTACTTCCAGGCAAAATAACTCATAAACATGATAAGTAAGGCAGATAAAACAAGAATTCTTTCACACTTTGCAACTTTACTGCAAAAATGCCTTATTTTTCATAAATGTGTGAAATCTCCCCTCAGAATTGTGACTGTGCATTGAACTTTAAAACTGTGTGGAAACCGTGCATGCATCTCACAATTTCTGTCTATAATAAGATGAATGTTAAATATTAAAGATGCATTAAAAGTGATAAAATGAAAGATATTCAAAGGTACAACAACATTCTTATATTGCTAGCTGTTTCTCCCAAGTTAATACAAGTTCATTTTAGGGAAAAAAAATCCAAAGACAAATGTTTGAATACCAGTCTCTAAACTGACATACTTATATTTCTTTAACGGTTATTATATAAATCTTTCCACTTCTGGAACCATGTAAACTCTTCTACTTTCACAGAAAGTGGCAAAGAACGTTCAATAGAAATCAATGACTTAACAATTTAAAATATGTTGACACAAATAGCCTAGTGTTCAATAGTGATGATGATATTTTTCACAGAGATAGTTAAATGATTAATATTTTATGCATTGCCATACAGACAACTTTGCAATCACACACTTGGCGCTTAGCTGACTGCACATTCACACACACATATTAGTTATTTGCAAGGAAAACTTCAGAACAAGTTGCCAAAAAGCAGCTATAGAAATGATTAGGCTGAGACCATATTTGTAATGCTAAAAATATTACTTTGTTTTTTTTTGGTTTTTTTTTTTTTTTTTTTTTTTTTTTTTCCCCTCAAAGACAACTGACAGTCTCCTCTTTTCCCTTTGTTAATTTCCTTACTGGCAACACCTGCTAAATTTGTAATCCTGTGGGAACAGAGAAGGTTTTTCCCGCATGCAGGTGTACATCGTAGAGCACATGGTACTTCTGACCTCCAATGTGCTGTTGCTGCAACATGTGCAATGAGTCCTGTGAAATGGTATGATTAAAAATTGAAAAGTAACTTGAGAATTTTCTAGTAAGTTGCTGTTGTGCCACTGGTACATCCAGCAAGGTGCATTTGGAATGTCACTTTGCTGGGATGGCTTCCGAAAGCCTCTAGAAAACCCTGCTGGGGCTTGCTGAAGTAGAAAAGTTGCTCTCCAGTGGGTAATGGCACAGCCTGTTTAGGTAATCCAAAGCTTATAGTGACCGCCACTAATTAGCAAAGCTGTGATTGGAGCTATTGGGAAGGAGTATCATAGAATCATAGAATCATAGAACAGTTAGGGTTGGTGTCGTGGTTTAAGCTCAGGCCGTAAATTAGAACCACGCGGTCTACTTCCCCCCCTACCTTTCTTCCTCCTCCTGGAGGGACAGGGAGGAGAATCAAAAGAATGCAACTCCCACGGGTTGAGATAAGAACAGTCCAGTAACTAAGGTATAACACAAATCACTACTGCTACCACCAATAATAATAAAGGAAATAACAAGGGAAGAGAATACAACCGCTCGCCGACCGGTACCTTGCCCCCACCCCGTCGTGATCCAGCCCTTCTGGGTAACTCTCAGTTACCTCCTGGGCATGACGTGCTGTGGTATGGAATACCTCTTTGGCTAGTTTGGGTCAGGTGTTCTGTCACTGCTTCCTCCCAGCTTCCCCTTCTCCCTAGCAGAGCATGAGACTCACAAAGTCCTTGGTTAGACTAAACATTCTGACCAGCAACTGAAAACATCAGTTTAATCAGTACTGTCCCAGGCCAAAAGTCAAAAACACAGTGTTGCACCAGCTGCTAAGAAGGAGAAAAAGTGACTGCTGCTGCTGAACCAGGACCGTTGGAAAGGACCTTGAGATCATCTGGTTCCAGCCCCCCTGCCATGGGCAGGGACACCCCACACTAAACCATGCCACCCAAGGCCTCATCCAGCCTGGCCTTGAACACCGCCAAGGATGGAGCATTCACAACCTCCCTGGGCAACCCATTCCAGTGCCTCACCACCCTCTCAGTAAAGAATTTCTTCCTTAGATCCAATCTAAACTTCCCCTGTTTAAGTTTGAATCCGTTACCCCTTGTCCTATCACTACAGTCCCTAATGAATAGTCCCTCTCCAGCATCCCTATAGCCCCCCTTCAGATACTGGAAGGCTGCTATGAGGTCTCCACACAGCCTTCTCTTCTCCAGGCTGAACAGCCCCAACTTTCTCAGCCTGTCTTCATACGGGCGGTGCTCCAGTCCCCTGATCATCCTCGTGGCCCTCCTCTGCACTTGTTCCAACAGTTCCATGTCCTTTTTATGATGAGGACACCAGAACTGCACACAATACTCCAAGTGAGGTCTCACAAGAGCAGAGTAGAGGGGCAGGATCACCTCCTTCGACATGCTGGTCACGCTCCTTTTGATGCAGCCCAGGATACGGTTGGCTTTCTGGGCTGTGAGCGCACATGGAAGCCAGCTCATATTCATTTTCTCATTGACCAACACTCCCGAGTCCTTCTCCACAGGGCTGCTCTGAATCTCTTCTCTGCCCAGCCTGTAGCCGTGCCTGGGATTGCTCTGACCCATGTGCAGGACCTTGCACTTGGCATGGTCAAGCTTCATAAGGTTGGCATCAGTCCACTTCGCAAGTGTGTTGAGATCCCTCTGGATGGCATCCCTTCCCTCCAGCGTATCAACCGAACCAC
Organism: Psittacula echo; assembly: GCF_963264785.1. Taxonomy (NCBI): domain Eukaryota; kingdom Metazoa; phylum Chordata; class Aves; order Psittaciformes; family Psittacidae; genus Psittacula; species Psittacula echo. Next base: position 80,660,718 of record NC_137742.1, on the reverse strand, counting down.
ACAGCTTGGTGTCATTGGCAAACTTGCTGAGGGCGCACTCAATCCCACTGTCCATGTCACCTACAAAGATGTTAAACAAGATCGGTCCCAACAGCGATCCCTGAGGGACACCACTCATTACTGGTCTCCAGTTGGACATCGAGCCATTGACCACAACTCTTTGCGTGCGGCCATCCAGCCAGTTCTTTATCCACTGAGTGGTTCCCCTATCAAATTGACGTCTCTCCAGTTTAGAGACAAGGATGTCGTGTGGGACAGTTTCAAAGGCTTTGCACAAGTCCAGGTAGATGACATCAACTGCTCTACTCCTGTCCACCAGTTTCGTAGCCCCATCATAGAAGGCCACCAAACTGGTCAGGCAGGATTTCCCCTTTGTGAAGCCATGCTGGCTGTCACCAACCACCTCCTTGTTTTTCATGTGCCTTAGCATGTTTTCCAGCAGAATCTGCTCCAAGCGTTTGCCAGGCACAGAGGTGAGACTGACAGGTCTGTAATTTCCCAGGTCATCCATTTTCCCCTTCTTGAAAATGGGGGTTATATTTCCCTTTTTCCAGTTGTTGGGAACTTCACCCAACTGCCATGATTTTTCAAATATGATAGCCAGCGGCTTAGCAACTTCATTTGCCAGCTCCTTCAGGACCCGCGGATGGATTTCATCAGGTCCCATGGACTTGTGTGCGTTTAGGTTCTTAAGGTGATCTCGAACCAGATCCTCTCCTACAGTGGGTCCAAGGTCTTCATTCTCACAATCCCTGTGAGATACCAAACCTGTATCTTTCAGGTTTAGTCGCTTTTATACAGACTCAGCCGTCTTTGGACAAGAAGGAGAAAGTGGGAAAGAGTATTCTGTTGAATTACTGAGAAGACAGAGTCCACAAATGAAAATATGGTGATTTTTTCTTGTTTTCCAGTTATACTTTTTCACCTGTGACTGTGAAGTATCTCGAGCATTAAACTTCTATTTCAAGAAAGGAATTATAGTTACCAAACATTAAAAATGCAAAAAAATATTTGTGAAACATTTTCTCTTATAAAAGATAAAGTCATAAAAAAGATTCAAACTTTAAAAACAGTATTTGCATTATGCATATCTTATTAATATTAGATGATTCTTTGCCACTTATAATTAGAAGAAAAAAAGAAAACAGAATTATGAATACACCATCATCTATTGATTCATTACTGAAATTCACTTTCTGTTTACACATCCTTTCAGGTTTTTATTACGCATTCATTTTAACCAGTTACAACTATAATTATAATTTACACAGCATAGTTAATCCTTTGTTTTCAGTTTTATCTTTGGGTAGTATAAATAATTTGTCATTGTTTTTCAAAGAACTTAATTTCACCACTGTAGGAATAATGAAAGAGAGATTTTTGGGAGCTATGCTTCTAATAACTCTGATATATAGTATGTATAAAATCATGGAGTGATTTAAAGTTTAATGCTCTCTAATGTACAAACACCCACACATATTACATTTCTGCATATATGCATTCACAAACACACCTGAATTATATAGTCATAATACTCATCACTTCCATAAAATAATACAGAGAAGATCCTTTTTTTTTTTTTTCACTTGTGTTAAGAAGCTCCTATTACTGCACACAACACACTAAACAGAGATCCATAGCACTGTGAAAAATGAAAAGCCCTCTAAGGATATGTATCCGTGTTTGCCTATTTCAGACACAGATTTTACCACTAACAAAAGTACCAGACTCCTCAGAGTATGTTGGACCACTTTATGTAACATCCTTTTCGTCCCACACCATTTTGGCAGACTATTTTCTCACCAGTTCTGGTAATAATTAGCTAAAAAGATGCGAAGATTAGCTGGGGCAGGAGCATACTTCAGCAAAATGTGTGTGAAAAGATGGTAATAAAAATAGGAGGGAAAGCCAGGTTTGATTAATTTCCGTCAGAGTTAAGGCAACATTGAATGTCATACTGCCCACAAGTCACCCTCCCCCCCACCTTGTATTCAGTTGGAATCTGCCTTACTGACTGTATAGAGTTGTATACAGTCAGTTAAAGAGTGTTATTTCATAGACTTCACCAGCAGCCCTTGAGATACATTCTGCAAGGTGCTGAGCATGCTCTCTTCTAAGATTACCATGCCGCCCACATTGACAACAATGTCACCAGCAGAAACATCTTTATTAAACTATCTCTTTACATGTGATCATGAGTGAATATCCTTTTATTAATAAAACTTGTTATGCAAAATTTTTTCTTGCCATCACTCTCTTTGCACCTATGATTAAAATACTGAACATTGCCATGGGCAAGTTGTGAATGAAAAAGTACAATATATCTGTGAAAAGTGGGAAGCAGAGAGATATATTTTCATTTCACAAGCCAGGGAAAACTGCTAAAAGAATCATTGGTTCCCTTGAAAAAAACCCCACAAGTGAATTTGAAAAACATTCCAGTCATTTGCAAGCCATTAAAAGGGTTTTGATGTTGAGATATTTTTGAATATTTTAATACAATCTTAAATGACAGCATGTTCTTTAAATAACCAGAAACTGTAAAATAAATAGGGAAGTTAACACTGGTAATTTATATAAGATAAAGAGTAATATGACTTTTAATTAAGAGTGGTTGATTTGACATTTATACTTCACCAGTTCAGAAAACAAATGCATTAACTGTGAATTAAAAGATGTAATATTGATGACGTTATTTCTTTTTCCTTTTTAGTTCTGCTTCTCACTGCCATTCTATAATGTTACACTATTTAAAAACTGTTTCACTTTTGCCCGAAATATACTTCTTAATATGATAGAACACGTGTTTCATTTCATTTATAATTCTGGACCAGTTCAGCTATAGGAAATTAGACAATCTACCAATATAGTCTAATAATAGGGTGATTCTATTCTATTCTATTAAAAGCAAAACACAAGGATGGAAGTAAGGTTCTTTTATTCTCTTTCTAGTGTGAATTCACTGGGAATATGAAGCTGTAAGACCCTTCAATGCATTCAGCATTGCAAAGGAGCATCAACAATTCTTTTCAAGAAAGAGATTTTATAAGTCAGCCAAAAGTCAAAAGAGGCTTCTGCCTTGAAAGTAAGAGAGAGGGATGGCAGCTCTGAAAGGCTTAGAGTTCAACATCACTGCTTGTATGAGTACTGGAAATCTTTTGAAGTTGGGGTAGTTGCAGGTGTCAGTGCCATCAGCAGTTTCCTCCTGGACTGTAGACATTGTTCTCACCACATCTGACATAGAAGTAAAGGCAGACGGAAACATTTCAATTAATTACCCTCAATTACAATTTAGTACATTGACTCTGGGGATTTCTTTTTTTCCTTTAGCAGATCAAATTATTAAACTGCCTTATTGTGACTCCCAGTGACACTTGACTGCTTAAACTATATGAGTTTGATGTTCTGTAACTGATGTCAATCCAACTGGAACTCTGTTTCAGACAAAACTTATCTTCATAATGTTTCACGTAATTGAAAGAGGTACCCACCAGCTTTCGTGTTGTTCAGGATGTGGAAAGCATTGACTGGAACTTAAATCTCAGAACAGATAATTTGAATATGCTCACACTTTTAATAAATTACTTTAAAATACTCATGGCTAGATGGTTCACACCTTGACTTCTGGAAACAGCAAATCTAAAATCAAGATTGAGAATATTTACAGGATTATGGCATGAAAATTTCATAAAATTCTTACTTGGACTTGTTCTAGGCAACACTGAACTTTACAGAGCTTTACTGGGCAACTTTACAGAAATATTCTGCATAACCCTCTGATAAAAGTACTGCAATAAAGAGTGGGGAGGATGGGAAGAAACAGAGAGGAGAACAGTTTTGCCCTCTGTGTCTGACTTTACAGACCAGACCAGTTTTTAGGTCAGTTTCTACACCCATCTACAAATTGCCAAATAATTCTCAAAAAAGTAGCTTAATGAGAGAGAAGTTCAAGATCTTTGGGGGTTGTGGAACTACATGATCTTTAAGGTCTCTTCCATCCTAAACCATTCTATGATTCTATTATCTTCTGCTAACTAAACAAATGTGTAGATCAGCTGCTGGCTTAGTTCACTGTGGGCATTCTCGGAAATTCATATCTATTAACATGGTCAACAAATCCTGCTAACAAGGTACCTGTTTTTTCAAGTCACACAAGCCCTTCTACAGGGTTCTACTCAGAACTTAGGTAAGCATTATATTTAAGCCATTAATTACTTTCTTATAATGTGCTGTACAGATGCATGGCCACCAGTCCACTAAGGAGAGAAAATTACAACCCAAGTCTATTTGGGTTTAGTTTGTCGATGGCATACAGCTTAGCCACACTCCCAAAAGAGTGCTGTTGTAGACAAACCACAGGAATGAAACAGCTGTTTATTTTCTCCATCTTTTCCAAGTACATTTCTATGCAAATTATTCCCATTGAACTAGTGCATTACAAGACGCTTTGCAGAGTTACACATTAGTGCTTAATATATAATGTAATGCAAGACAGTTTACTCAGCTTCTCAGTTAAAATATTTTAAATAGACTTGTAACAACACTTTAGCTTATTTATTTTGAGATTTTGCTCTGACACCTAATTTGTTAACCTTCCTTTCAGTCAAGTCTGTTTCCAGAGGCTCTGGTGCTACACTCTCTGTACTCAAACTAACAACAACCTTCATGGGTGCAAAGAAATGAATCCCCTGAGTTTATTTGCAGAGGTGTGAACTACTTTGAAATGGTGGCCAGTGAGAAATGGAAGCTGGCACTTGCAGTTGCAATAAATCCTTAATACAATAGGCAGGTTCAGAGACATGATGCTATAAACACTGTACAGGCAGGAAAGGGACCTGTGATCATTCTAAGCCAGGCTGCTCACCAACTGGTGTTATCTACAGCAGGCTCAAATCACACTCTTTCTCATCTCACAGAGGGCTAGTAACAACAAAGGGGACTGCTTGCAGGCTCTCCCAGGTACTGAAAGCTTCCGTTTTCTTCAGATGGTATAAATCTTGTGAACCCACTGAAGCTAGTGTAATTGTGAAACTTTTCTGCAGCTGAGGATACACCTTCTTTGTTTCTGATGTTTTGGATGTCATGCAGTGAAGGAAGTAGAGATCACAGAATCACAGACTGGTTTGGATTGGAAGGGACCATAAAGCTCATCTAGTTCTAATGACAGGCAGGGACACATTCCACTAGACCAGGCTGCTCCAAGCCTCTTCCAACCTGGCCTTGAACACTGCCAGGTGTGGGGCAGCCACAGCTTCTCTGGGCAACCTGTGCCAGGGCCTCACCACCCTCACAGGAAAGAACTTCTTCCTAAGATCTCATCTCAATCTCCCCTCTGTCAGGTTAAAGCCATTCCTCCTTGTCATGTCCCTATAAGTCCTTGTCCAAAGCCCCTCTGCAAGTTCTGTGTTGGTCCTTTTAGTCACTGGAGCTGCTTTAAGGTCTCCCCTTAAGGAACCTTCTCTTCTCCAGGCTGAATCAGCCCAGCTCTCTCAGCCTGTCTCCAGAGCAGAGCTGCTTCAGCCCTCACAGCAACTCTGTGGCCTCCTCTGGACACATTCCAACAGGTCTATGTCCTTCTTAGAGCAGAGGTAGCAGCAAAAAGACTCCAACTACTACTCCAAGCATTTGGCATTTGTTTTGTGTTTCTTTCACATGCATCCCTTCCAGAATTATTTTAAATAAATAACAAAACAATTCTGATATAATTTCATTAATTCTGCTCATCACAGTTTGATCTGTCCCCACCCCCCCAAAATACTCCATCTCAAAGATGAAGTAGAACTAGGAATCTGAATAAAATCCTCAGCAACTGAATCGGGCATTTAGCTTTAGCTTCTCTCCAGTGTAAGAAAAAGGTAAAAGTACATCTTCAGTGAGCATGCAATTTATCATCACTCCAGATAAAACTCGCAGGATGTAGTATAACACTGCCTCTGCCTAACACCTTAAGATTGTACTGCAGTTTGGTATTTGAATCTGGGACCATGCCTAACTCAGATCATACTAACAACAGTATCTTTGTTGTCCTTATTGTCTATTAAGATATGCTTTTATATTAAATTTGAAAGTAAAAATTGCATTCTCGTGGCTCCTTTTTTGTTGTATATAGCACATGGCAGGTTAAAAGGGCTTAGATGTGTTGATTAACTAACCAAATGTTTAATCAATATAGCTAGATATATTCTGGTTGTGAAAGACCTTGGAGAAGTCCCACTTGCCTTATTCCCCGGGATATCAATGAACTGTTACGTGGTGCTTGCATATCAATAAACAAACGGCTTAGATAAATACAACACTAATGGATAATTGTAGGTCACCTTGCCAAAACATATCAAATGCCCCTTAAGTATACTTTTTTTCAGATTAAAAAAAAAAGAAAAGACAGTAAACTGACCTTGCTGATATCATATAGCCTTCCAGGAAGCAAATACTACTCAGTCTGCAACCTGCTCATTGATTCATGGGTCAAAAATCCATTCCAACTAAATTATAAAAGACACATCGTCGTGTGTTGATACAACCCACAGTAAGTGCCTGGCAAAGTGTTAAACAATAGTACTCTTTAGTGTAGGCAGGACACATTTGCTAACACTTATTCAGAAAATACATGTAGGGGCCTCTGAGTGATTCATAAACATCGGCTGTGGATCCCTGGGTGCGCTGAATGTTAATGCATCGCAAAGTCAGCGAAAGTTCATCTTATGACCACGGCTCCTGGACTCGCTCCAAGAATATGCCATTTGCAGAGATGGCATTAACTGCAATAGAGCTGTTGTGGGATTTGGATTCCTGTCCCTGTATTTATCTACTCCCAATGTCATTAACACCTACACTGATCCTGAACTGTTGCTGGTGCCGAGTCTGCAAGCAGGGTTGCTTGTTTGCTGGTGTCACAAATCACAAACCAGAGAAAATCGTTCTGGTAAAGATAACAGCTCTGCAGCTTTACATTGTTATAAATGAGCCATAGGAGCCCTCTATACCTGCAAGTAATGCAGTATAATGGTTTTGTTTAGCTATTATTTTGAAGCGTTACCTTTGCTTTGACTGGGAAAATTAGCACTAGGAGGAGTGTAACATGATTTGTACTGAGAATGTCACAATGCATCTGTCATTATCTTTCTGGTGTTGGTATACCTCTTAAGACAATGCTGTAGGTTAAAACTGGCAACAAGGACAAAACATAATTAATTAGCTGAGTATTGCTGTCATCATTGATTCGGAGAAAACTCCAGGAACAAACCTGCCAACAAAGTTTTCAAGTTGACTAGCAGGTATTCCTTATTGCGGCACCGGGAGACACAGGGGATAGCTCCTCCTAACGTGTGTATTGCTGCACAAGCCATCCTTATATAGTCCCTGTGCATACATACATATTCATGAGGCTACATATGGATTACATCATTTTCCAGAAAGTTCCCTGCATGTGTGCAAAATTGTGGTGGTGGTCTCTGAGGGTCATTTACTTCTTCCAACAATCTTCATCACTTCTGGCTGCCTTTGAAGCATGAGCAGTAGATGCTCATACCAACTTAATTGATTCATTAGCATCAGAGACACAATAATCCTCCTATCCTCCTACTTATCAGTTAGTTTAACTGTAGCCCATCCTGGACACCTGCCATTCCCAGATACTCCTTATCCCTATGTCCTGCTATTCTAAGCTATTTTTCTTAAAACTATGTCAACTATAACGATTTATCTTGTACAAGAATTCTCAGTATGTTCTGTAGCTGTACTCTATTTTTTTTCTCTATGTTTCATGCCCCTCTGTAATTTTCCACTTCTACTGTTACAAAGCCATCAAACTTAACATTACTTAAAACTAATTCTAAAGGTTTATATATTCCATTTTGTGATTTTATGCCTTCCTTTGTCTGAAATCTCCCCTTTTTCTGTCCTTTTGCAAATCCTTTTGCAACATTTTACATATTACCATTACCATCGAGAGTCTTTTTGAAATAATTTCTGGTTTCTATTTGGTGCTTAATTTCATTCCTTTTCCAATCTTCATAATTTATCATAGATCATTTACAACACCAGAGGGAACATTGTATCATACCACAAGTAATCAGTATTAAAATAATTAACATCAATATTCCTGCAACCAGTTGCCTCAACCAGGAGAGATTAGGCAACCATGAAGTTAACTTTTTCCATATTACGTCAAAACCCAAGGAGGCGTCATCCATGACCATTTCATGAAGTATCTTCGTTTGTTTCCAAATTTCCTCCAGATCTGTTTCAATTCTACCACTTTGATCTATATAGGAACAACAACTTTCATTGATTATGGAGCAAAGCCCTCCTTGTGATGCCAATAAAACGTCTAGAGCCATTCGGTTTTGTAATACCACTTTAGATGGGCTAGTTATCTCTTTTTGTTCTGCTTGGATTATATCAATGGTTTTACTTTCTATTTCCTCTATGGTTGCTGTGATATTTACAATTGCCTTCTCTAATTCAGTTACTCCCAAAGATGGAATTAGTCATCTCACAAAACTATGAAATGCAGTGTTCCATTCAGCAACAGGGTTAAACCCTCACTTAATCCATTTAGCAAAACTTCTAATCCAGGTCCCAGAATGATACATGTCAATAATAGTAAGATTGGGTATCACAGCACCTAAGATGCATGCCCCCTTCCAACTGGGCGGTAGAGTCTTATAAGCATTTTCTCCACATAACCAATACCATCCTTTCCCTTTAGGAATAGGCCACCACTGAACTATGATACCATCTATATTAATAGCGTAATTGTAATTTGAATAGTGATCTACACCTGTGGCATTTAAACAAACATACTCTCATACTCTGGTTCCTGATGTAATACATCTTTGTGCACAGGTATAATATTTATTACCTGTATTAGGATTAACTATTCTGAATTTTAACCTTTCCCTCAGGTACAGATTGCTAGTGTTCACTCACAAATTTTTCCATGAGACAGTGTTAGGAATTGGAACTCCAATTAATGGGAGATTCAGACTTTCTCCTGATTTAGGCAACTGTGCACACACCCAACAGTCACTACGATTAAGAACTTTAGTAACATTCTGCGCTAATTTCAGGTATAAATTCTGGTCCCAAGCTTGTACGTCAGTTATCATATAAGTCCAAATTACGACCTACGCAATTTCATATGTAAGGGTCCTGAAGGTTCGATCTGCCATGTCTTCTCTGGTTCTGTGCTTTCTTTACTCTTGAATAATGTATCCAAGCAGGTTGTTCCTTTATCTTCAGTGCCATAAAGGTGGTCAATAATATCTGGTACGGTCCACTCCACTTCTGTAGAGGATCTCCTGAAAAATTCTTAACATAAACCCAGTCTCCAGATCTGAAAGGGTGAATCAGATAATCTAAACCTCCCCCTCTTGTTCCTACTATTCTCTTATTTATCTCCTCCAATTGTTTTCCTAGATTGATCAGAAACTCTTGGAGATAGCCTTCCCCCACTTCCTGAAAACTTTCTCCTTTAAACTTGGATTGATATGGTCTTCCATATGAAATTTCAAATGGGCTAACCCCTCTTTCCACCGAGGTTTAGTTCTAATTCTTAATAAAGCCAATGGTAAAGCTTGGTACCCATATAAATTCGTTTCCTGACATATTTTACTAATCTGCTGTTTGATCAGATGATTCATCTTTTCTACTTGCCCACTGGCCTGAGGCCTGTATGGAACATGTAGCTGCCAATCAATTTCGCTAATTTCTTTTAACAATTTTGTACCGAAGTGTGAACCTTGGTCGGAAGAAATTGCCGCTGGTACTCCAAAACGAGGTATTCTCTCTTTTAATAATGTTTTAATCGCTTGTCTTGCATTATTTATCTTACAAGGGAATGCTTCTGGCCAGCCTGAAAAAGTATCTGTTAACACCAACAAATATCAATAACCCCCTTTTCTTGGTAATTCAGAAAAATCTATTTGCCACTGCAGTCCGGGACCCAATTGTCCCAATTTGATTTCTATTTTCAGTTTTAGGATTATTCTTAAGACATAGCTGACACTGTTTTGTAACTAATTGAACTCTATATAGTATATAGGTTTCTTCCTACAATTTGTTTGTTTAAGTATTTATACAAAGAGTTACTACTCCAATGAGTTTTATTATGTTCCTCCTGAACTAACTTCCAGAGTTGGCTATAGAGAATTACAATTCACCTGTCAGGTATCTTGAACTCACCCCTCTTTGTTTTCCTGTCTTTTTCGATCTTCAATCAATCTTCTACCCTCCTTTGAATACCTAGGTATAGATTTTTCAATTGTTATTTTGCCATCAGGGATTAAGGACGTGATTTCAGATTGTTCAGTTGCTTGTTTGGTTTCAAAATCGGCCAAATTATTTCCAATTTCCTGATCAGACTTACCTTGCTGATGTCCTTTACAATACATAATAGCTACTTCTTCAGGTACCTGAACAGCTTCTAGTAGTTGTAAAATTTCTGTAGCATGTTTAATCTGTTTCCCTTGTGTGTTCAAAAGTCTTTGCTCTTTCCAGCTAGCACCATGTGTGTGTACCACACCAAATGCATATCTAGAATCAGTCCAAATATTTATCCTTTTATCTTTAGCCAATTCCAGGGCTTTTGTTAATCCTATTATTTCTGCCTTCTGGGCAGAGGTGTTCACAGGCAAAGGTTTAGCTTCTATTAGCTGTGAAGTGGTGCTAACAGCATATCCTAACTTTTGTTCACCATTTTCCATGAAGCTGCTATCATCAGTAAACCAGGAATCAGCATCTTCCAGAGGTTTTGCTTTCAAGTCTGGTCAGCTCGAATATACAGTCTCTGTGGTGGCCAGTCACGTGTTAGTGGTTCTGTCCATTGTTCCTGCAAAAAGGATGCTGGATTCACAACGTTAGTGACCACAATTTCTATATCATCCTGTTCGACAAGGGTGGCCTGGTATTTTAAAAAACGTGAAGAAGATAACCAGTGGGCTCCTTTCTGCTCCAGGACTACTGATGCAACATGGGACACTAGTACAGTGATCTTTTGTCCCAAGGTGAATTTGTGAGCCTCTTCAATATTCATGACAAATGCTGTCACAGCTCTCAGGCATCTGGGCCATACTTGGCTCGCTTCATCCAGCTGTTTTGAAAAATACACCACTGCCCTTCTGTAGGGTCATAGTTTCTGAGCAAGGACCCCCAAAGCTATTCCTTGTTTTTCATAGGAATATAGCCAAAATGGTTTAGTCACATCCGGAAGTCACAGAGCTGCAGCTCTCATTAGCTCTGTTTTTAAATTTCTAAAAGCCCCTCTCTGCTGTATCAGTCCGTTTCCTTTCAACAGTTCATATAGTGGTCTTACCAGAACACCATAATCATGGATCCAAAGTCTGCACCATCCAGTCATTCCCAGGAATGTCCGGAGCTCCTTGATGGTTGACGGTCATGAAGTCTGACAAATGGCTTCTTTTCTAGCAGCTCCAAGTTCTCTCTGTCCTCCTGTTATTTCATATCCTAGGTAGGAAACTCAGGTTTGGATTAGTTGGGCCTTTTGTCTGGATACCCGATAACCATTCAGTCCCAGAAAATTTAATAATTCCACCATTCACTGAATACATCCTTCCTTTGTTTCTGTAGCAATTAATAGGTCATCTACATGTTGTAACAGAGTCCCCGTCTGAGTAGATGGCTTCCATGATTCTAGTTCCAGTGCTAGCTGATTTCCAAAAATTGCTGGACTGTTTTTAAACCCTTTAAGCAATACCGTCCAAGTTAATTGAGTTTCCCTTCCTGTGTCAGGATTTTCCCATTCAAAAGCAAATAATTTTGGCTTTCTTTGGCCAATGGTAAACAAAAGAAAATGTCCTTTATATCCAGGATGGCAAATCATTTCTGATTATTATTCAGCTTAGTCAATAAGTCATATGAATTAGCTACTATTGAACTCTACAATTTTGTTGATTGCTCTGAGATCTTAAACCAATCTGCAACTTCTCTCATCATATTTCTTTACTGTCCAGATAGGAGTATTATATTCCAATTCACATCCAATTAATAATCTATATTTTAAAATTTATCAATGATTTTTTGACTCCCTTTGATCTTCTAATTTTAAGGGATATGGTTTTATTCTAATTGGGCAGCCCCCCCCCCCCCTTTTTATTTCCACTTTAACAGGCAAAGTATTTTTTGCCTTACCTGGAACTTCAGATGCCCATACTCCCAGATATACTTCATTAAGGTTTTCTTCTATTTCAGGGAGGTCCTCCTGTTTGCTTTCCTGTTGAATTAACAATAAATTCAAAACTGCAATTAATTGATTGTTTTTAACTCATAATTCCACTTTGCCTTCTTTAAATGTTGCTTCTTGTCCTAATAAAGCTTTTAGAGAATTTGGCATGCATAAAAATTTATGCATTTCTATTTGTTTTCCCAATTTGTACTTTAAAGGTTTCAGAAAGAATACCCCATTTTTTATTTTTTCCTGTTTTTTTTTTTTAATCTTTTTCCTTTTTTGTGGTGGCCAGTAGCTCCCACATCTATAACAAATTCTTTTCCCTCTGATTTAACACCAAATAAGTTGTTCCTGTATCCACTAATATTCCACTTTATTTCCTCTGGTCCCTAGTTTTAATTTAACCAGTGGATCTGCTAGGGTAGATTCCCCAGGTCCCTGTCAGTCTAGCTCCAATTCAGTAACCGGAGCCACCCCATGACACTCCCCCCCCGGGCAAACTCTATAGCACACACACACCGATCCGGTTCCACAGAAGAAGAGCCCACTCCCCTATCTCTGCCCGAGATCCCTCATCCCATGCTCAAACACAGGAGCTGCCGAGCGCCCCTCCTTTCCCCCTTGGTTTTCCCTTTTTTTTTTTATCCTACACCCTCCTCTGCAAGGCTGCAGATGCCTGCCTCTGCAACAGCGCTTCTGTTTTAACCCTTTCTTAACTGAATGTGAATGTGCTGCTTGTTGCCAGAGACAGCAATCTCTTCCTTCTTATCAATATCAGACAGGACAGATGCAAAGGGTGCTCCTCTAGGAGGTAACTGTGATACATAATTTTCCAACCTATTTTCCTGATAACTGTTTTTTAACTTTAAGCATCTTTCCCCAGTATCACAAGCTGAACAACATCTATCTTGACTTTCAGTTTTTCCCCGTCCTTTTCCAAAGCCAAAATTAAGGGCTATGGCAGAGCTATATTAATTTTGCATTCAGTCTGTCACTTCGGGTGGTTTCTTAAAGTGAAAAACATATCTGCCTACATTACTTCATCCCATTTTCCTTGTCAACTCAAAGCAACATTAATTGTAACAATGTAACAATTATAGGTCAGAGTTCCATTTTCAGGACATTTTTCCTGATCTTCCAAAGTATACAAACGCCACCATCGGTTACAATATTTTACCAACGCTTTCTTGTTTACCGAGCCCCCAGGAGACCCTCCCAGTTATTTCCAATGTGCCAAACTGCACCCTAAAGGACTCTTTTTCAAGATCTCTCCACCCTGCTGATTTTCCATTATCAACCTCACATACACACACACACAGAGGATCCCACAGACTCACTCCACACAGTGTAAACTTGAGACAGAGACTAAAATTCAATCAAACAAACAACACTTAATAACACAGTTATAACATTCTGTCACCATTACCAAAATCACAAGACAAAAATCATTACTGTAACAAGTCACAAAGTAAGTCGAATACCAATAGAATCAAAAGCAATACTTCCTAACCCCTGTGGCTCAGGCCATATTGTAACATTATAAGGGGGGTTTCCTTGAACCCTTTATATTTGACCAGCCTGTCAGTGTCCCAAGAAGGACAAGACCTTTGTGTCCGACCAGCCTGTTGCGTCCCACTGTGGGAACCGTACTGGACAGCCCACAGTATCAGAGGGTGATTCACTAACCTATTCAGGGACCCATGCTGACAGCATCATTGAATCAAATCCCTTATGTGCTGTTGATAGCACACTGGACCCAAAACCATTTCCGCAAGACACCCCCTGCGTCTTGTAGGACCGAAACCACAAGATGGCCCCTGCTTCTTGTGGGTGTATACCAAACGGACGCTAGCAGCCGGGTATACGCCTTTACCCATGAGATTTCCTATCTCAATTTACAGAAAGCTTCCTAACCTTGCGTACACTTACCAAACCAATTACCAGTTTCCAATTCAGTCTTTATGCAAGATGCCCCCTGCACCTTACAGACTATACAAAAGGAAAGAATACCTTTTATAGAGATGGTCCTTGTCTGCTCCTGCAGCGATCCGAATGAGTCAAGGGGTCCCTCCGGGAAAAATTCCTGAGGGCCCTAGGGAGCCCTGTCCTCAGCGGGTCCTGCAGCTGAGCAGAGAGAGTCTCACCTGGGTCACAAAATTGATTTGGAAAAAACTCCAGGAACAAACTTGCCAACAAAGTTTTCAAGTTGACAAGCAAGTATTCTTTATTGCAGCGCAGGGAGACATGGGGCTTAGCTCCTCCTTTGTCTCGTTTGCCCCCCTTTGTCTCATCATGGGCTTATTTTGAAAAGGTGAAAGAGAGTAGCAAGGCATTTGCTTTAATTTCTAATGTATTATACAAAGGTTACTTGAATTTTCAGTATAGTAGCACTAATTGCATGTGCATATATAGCTACATAAATAAACACAGAGGTAGAAATCTGTAAGTATACATAAATGTGCATGTGTAAAATATACATGATGCACATGTATTTTTATATTCATGCACAAGCATGGATATGATATCCACAACATTGTATTTATAGTTATAATTACATCAAACACATCAAGAAATCTTACAAGGCTTATTTGTTTTGTGGTTGCACCAACCCAAGTTGGAGCATCTAAAATAACATCCAGCAAAATAGTTGCTGCAGCTGCTATAGTAACTTCTAAGTCTTGATTGGTGTAGTACACAGAAGACAAAGTTTTAAAATGGCTTGAAGAGGACTGCAGGGCAGATGAGTAGCCAAAAAACAAAATCCCACTTAACATTGTCCCAGTCTAATGTGCAGTGGTGTTTATGAATGGAACTAGATGCTCACCATCAGTTTTCTGCATCAGATTCAAACACTGGGAAACACTTATCTATGAAAAATTAATGAGTAATGATTAGTCAATTGAGGCTTCAAAGAATCTGCACCACAGGTAGGCATCGTAGACACCAAAAAGCCTAACTATTGACACATGGAACATTACTCTTTTAAAACATTTTATTTGGAAGAAATGGAAGGAAACCATGAGAAGATTGTTTACACCCTTCATGAAAATTCTTAAAAGCATGTAAAATCCTACCTACAAGCTAACCTTGGCAATAGTTCCCCCTTACTGAAGGTCCTCAGAGCCAAGCGCTGCTGGTTCTCATCACTAGCACTGCAGATCACAGGCAGGAGGCAAGACGAAGGTGTAGTACTTCCTTTGGATGGGTCTGAAGCCCAGCGGTTCCAAAAAACCTAATTTTTAAGTGCCAAAGAAAATATTCACATAGATAAACTAATTTTCTCTCTGAGTTTGATATTTTTCTACATCCTTTAGTCTTCCTGGAATATTCTTGCTAGTCTAAAGGGTCTTTTAGACCCAGGTAGTGATTCTACTTTATTTTTTCCAAAAAAAGACCGTGTCTTGATGCAATTCTGTGTTTTAGACTTATTGCTAAGGCTTACTGCCAGTCAACACTTCTGACTTCTCAGAATAAAACCACTGTATCTCAGAGCAGCATTTCATCTCAAATTGCCAGCTACAAGCATTGATCTCTCTGGAGTCCTCATGAGCTCAGCAAATGCATTTAGCTTCCTCTGAGGATCTGCTTATGGAAAGATTTGAAGAGCTCAGGACGTTCAAAGAGATCAGGCACTGAGTCTGCTGAATGTTTGCAAAATAAAATAGGCTACTGACAGAAGACAAAACTCTTTAGAAAACGCAAAGAGGACAAGCTTTAATATTGTCCTCCCACTGATATCTAGAAGTTGCTGTTTTAAGGTACTGAAGTCTGCACCCTTCTTCCACTTAAATAAATGATGTGTGCTTGTTACTTTGAGGTTAAATGCTTTCTTGAAGATGAAATGGAAGATTCTGCTGTGCTTCAGTTATGAGAGGGTCTATGTCAGCAGTAGTAATGTTTGCAGTGGCAGGTGCTCCCTTCTTGAAGAACAAACTGAACAAAGTTTTGTTTGGAAACAAACCAGTTTGTGGATATTTGATGGCTGACAACAAGAGGACTCGGTCTCTTCTGTCTAGGTTGTAAATGCTTCTAAAGAAAAGAAAAAGTTTTCTGCTTTCAAACACCATGGGTGCATTGAGTCACCCAGCCCTGGATCTCACTGCTTTGCCAGTGCCATGGTCATCTTCCATTTGCAGTTTTGCTGACTTGCTTGTGGACTTTCATGTCAGTCCATTCCTTCCCGTCTAGCACATAGTGGAAAAGTGTAAAATCCATCACTGATTTGTGAAATGTTCAGATAGAGACATTTTTTATTTTGTTGCTTTTATTTTTTTCACAGTGACTAAGGCTCCCCGGGGTATAGAACCTTAGGAAAGTATCACACAGAGGTGCAAAAATACTATTTAAAATATTGTATGAACTGTAACCATATCCTGCATTGCACTGTTACACATGGGACTATTACACACACAAAAAAAATGTTTGTAATTGCTGTGAGGGAGATCTAGTCACTTTTTTTTACTGAAAGAAGACAAGGTGATTGTCTGTCTTACTCAATATTCATCAGTAAAGAAATGTTGCATCCTTTATGCCTTTACCAAATGGGAGAAAATCACATCAGCTGAGTAGGCTTCAAATAAATGGCTTTGATGGGTTATTCACAAATATTCAGACTCTAGTTCTGACTTACTAGTTCAGTCTCCTGTCTGTTTCTTGCCTATAGCATTGAATGTACAGCTAGAGGGCTCACAAAAAATTTAAAGACATACTAACCTATTCATACACAGGACATGAAAAAGCCCTTTTGTATTCAGGATGACTGGTTTCTCATCATTGAAAAAGGGGTTTGTTCAGTGTGTGACAAATGATAGACTCTGGATAGCTGATTAAGTGGAAGTTTTGCTCCACTCAAGTAGATATGGTGGTAGAAAAGTTGTGAAATTCAGTTATGTCATACTTCCAGAGCATCATGCTGCAAAACATCTCGATCTCCACTGTAAGCCACCACTGCTCTGATGAGCAGAAGTTCCCAACTGTGCATTCTATCTTTCTCAGGCACTTTGAACAAGTCAGGGATGGCAAAATGATCATGAAGTGAGATTTAACCTCTTGTCTGGAAGGTCTAAATGGCAGTTGAACTGATTTCAACCGAACATAAAACTCAAAGAGGGATCATGTGCTATATCTCAATATAACTCAAAGAGAGATCATGGGACATAATGCTATATAAAAAATGCTGGCTGCCTCCCTTCCACTAACGTCAGCCTTTTGGTCTGAAGGGAATGATGTATCAAACTTTTCAAGGGTTACACAAGTGCATAGCGCCTGTGCCTGTACTTACCTTCCCATGGGTTTTTTTTAGAGGAATATATAGCCTATAGTAGACCAGGAAAATAATCTTTAAAAATTAAAGTATGTCAACAGTTCTGAAGGATTTTTTTCTTGAGATTTATCTGTTTCAAATCTCCATTGTAACCTTTGATTAGTGTCCTTCGTGGAGTAGTCTGTCATGAGAATGTCTCAAGTCCTTCTCAAACAGAACCAATTCTGTAAGATTTCAGTGTTTGTATTGAACTGCACATGGATTTTGATGTGATAAATAGTTTTGGTGGTTTATCATCTCACATTGCCCTCATTGTAAGAGGAATGTTGATCACACTTGGCTGACACTTTTCTTCAAAGTCTGGTCTTCCTTGGTTTCGGGTTGACACCAATTTGCTCTTCAGCAGTGAGCTGCTATTTCACTGCCATGCCTGCTGCAGCAGGCAGCTCTGTTCCCTGCTGATAGGATTTACCTGTCTTTCCTTTTGATATTTCAGAAATAATATCCATGAGAACTGGCTTTTCATTCTAACATTTACTCCCCCTTCTTACATGTCTGACATGAACATATAGCAAAGGCATGAGCTCCCGCAATATTTTCTTTTCTATTTCAAACTTAGTCTTATGTTAATATCAAAGTAACTTTGGACGACCTTGTAGGCTTTACGTAGTCTGTTCAAATGTCTTAATTTTCAACCATGTGCTGAGAAATGGTAGCATATTAGCATGGTTTATTTCAGTTATTTTCCAGGCTTAATCTTAATTAAGTTACAGCCACAATGGCTCTTTGTGTTCTGATATTTTGGCACTTCTGCCTGGCTGTTCTAGACCATAATATTAAAATGTTGAGAAAGATTAAAACAAAAATGCATATAACCTTTCTGAATCACAAAAGATTCCCACTATAAGTTTTCATCAGAAACTGTGACACTCTCACATGTGAATTCTTAGGAAAAGATAATGCTGAACCCTTTAATTGAATTAAGCAACTGACATTGCATGGAATCAACAAATATCAACAGGTAATTTTGTGACAGGGAAATAGCTAGCATTCTTACCAGCAAGAAGGGATATAAGTAGAAATACTCACAGATCTAATTTTTTTCCCCTAAGAATCAGGACAAAGCACTAATGGAGGACATGCATCAACAACGTTAGGGAGAAAAAGACAAATTACGGGAATAATTGTATCTCCAATGTACCGCATATGACTATTGAATCATGAATCAACCATAATAGATCTCAGAAGAACATCACATACAAAAGAAAAATAAATGTAACTTACGCAAACAAACCAGATCAAGGGCAGACTATACTTTGCCAGAGTGCAGAGGGATGTGCAAAGCTCACTTTTTTTCTAAGCATGCTGTGCAGAAAAATTCTGATATTGTTCTACAGAATGAAAGGAATATCAGCAGAAGTGATGACAGCACTAAACAAACAAAACATAAGTCATGTAAGATTGATGCAAAAAGTTGAGTCTTCAACCACAGCGAGGTTACTAAAAAGGTTAATATTTAGCAACAGTAGCAAGAGTGTGCGATCACACTTATTTCCTATTCTAAAAAGCTATAATGTTCACAAAAGTACCATTAATTTTAATGTGGGCTATTCACATGCATCAGTGAAGGTTCTTAATTTTTAAGTAGCAACTGAAAACATGCTTGTTTGGCAATGTTTTCAATTATTAATGTATTTAACTAGGTACTGTGGTAGTTTGGTGTTAATATTTTATCAATGATGATATAATTGTATATTGGCCCAAGCTGTGCAAACTATTGCAAGGTATATTTTTACTTCATATTTAGGCCAGCGTCTGCTACACTCAGCTGAAATAGTACCTTGCCACGGAAATATCTTCACATACTTCAGTGAAACAAGTCTTGAGGTTTATATAGTAGAAACAAATTCTAAATATCTCTACACTGAGGAAGCTGTTCAGCTAAGGGCTTTTAATTTTCACTTTATTTTCTGTTTTCACCTTCACATGTACAATAAGCACTTTGACAGATACCTTTTATTTATGGTATGTGATTTTTTCTGCAAAATATTCCATTCATTGCATACTCCACAAAATGCATACTAAAGCTTTTAAAGTAAAAAAAAAAAAAAAAAAAAAAAAAAAAAAAGTGAAAGAACAAAAAGAAGCAAACAGCCCAAAAGAAATCAAGTCTTGATTTTCTATGGCACAATCGCATAACCCAATTGTAAGTGATCACTGCTTTCTGAGACCATTCTCAGCTGTGAGTGATAATGTCTGGTAACTCACTGAGGTGAAACACTGCCTTATTCAGAAAAATAATTTGGGCCACCGCTGTAGAAAATTAATGTTACATTCTGAACACAGAAAAAGAGTATGGGATATGATTTCCTATATAAGGAATGTCCTTCTGCAATACATCAAAGCTTTTTTCTCCTGTGTGTGCAAATGCACTCTCCTTTGTTACGTTATAAGAGGGTGCATAACTCCAAAAGAAATAGAGTTAAATGAAAAAGAGCCATTCCAAACTCTACTGATTGAAATAAATGTGCTCATAAAAGAGACAGGAGAGTAAATTACTGCATCCCCAGAACAGCAGTAACTTATACACTAACAAGTTATTTTCAAGTTAGCCAGAGGAAATAATCTGCTATCAACAAGGGGCAATTGCCTGAGCAAACTAGTCTTTACATCTCACACATGCTGTCATGTTGTGTAAGAAAGAAATACACCACATATCAATTCAGGGAAAAAAAAAAAAAAAAGGAAACACTCCTTTAAAGTCTGCTTCTCTCAGTCATTTGAAAGAGAGAACATATACACAGCCTGGAACATATCTAATCTCTGCTTTTTTCTTATCACTGAAGACTACTCTAACACACCACAAAATTCATAACCTAAGCAGCCTCAGGCAGCATTAGAAAGGATCTATTTTAGATTGAAACATAAATTTTAATCTGAGATTTAGCTGTGGCTGTCACAGGTGAAAGCAGGTTAGCGACAAAACTCTTCAGGAATAAATGAAGGAAATAT
Organism: Psittacula echo; assembly: GCF_963264785.1. Taxonomy (NCBI): domain Eukaryota; kingdom Metazoa; phylum Chordata; class Aves; order Psittaciformes; family Psittacidae; genus Psittacula; species Psittacula echo. The sequence goes on along the minus strand of NC_137742.1, from coordinate 80,640,256 downwards.
TAAATAAAATAGCCAAAATTTTCTGATTTTTATACCAATGTAGGCTGCTCAGAGAGTGAGATGAGTACTTACCGATCATGGACAGACAGACACCCTCTTTTTTATTCTGATTACTCAAATATTCTTTTGAATAAAATGCTTTTGACACATGGGCTCATAGAAAAGGAGATTTCAGCGCCTGCTTGGATGATTTTTTTTTTGTAATGCAAGTACTTAATGTACATTTTGCCACATAACAAGACTACAACATGTATTTCACAAATATAAATGCAACAGACAGAAAAAGAGAAGTTTCTTATTCATCAGAAGATCAACCCTTTCTTTGAAGCCTTGTACTAAAAAGGTGGCAACTTTTAATTAAAAAAACACTTACAAGTATTGGCAATCTCTTTACTAATATTGTGTAAATAACAGAGGGGTTAGCTGTCACAGGTAAATAGTTATGTTTTGAGAAGTAGAAAAGAATCTGTTTCTTACCAGGCAGGATTTTCCACTCTTTCTATTAGCATTATTTTATCTTAAGTTAAATATTGAACAGTATTTTATTAACCTGAAAAAACACATTTCCTTCCCTTTCTCCTTAGTAGAGGGACCTACTATTGTTTTAATTTCCTCCACTTTCCTCTTTGAATTTTATTTAATTAAGTTTGTTCCCTTATGCTACCTGTAGCATTGCGAGTATGAGGCCATGTATCTAAAAATAAATAAAAATAAATGAACCCACCCAAACTTGAGTCATCCTGATTAATGTTCTGGGCATGGTTTAGTGTGAGGTGTCCCTGCCCATGGCAGGGGGGTTGGAACTAGATGATCTTAAGGTCCTTTCCAACCCTAACTATTCTATGATTATATTTTGAAATGTGCTAGGATTGCCTGATCAAGACAGTAAACAATACAAAAATAGAGTCAGAACTTGAATTTTCCTAAATTAAAGATTTTTGGGCATATGGGAGGGTTTCTGCCTTTCATTCAACTCTTATGATGCTCATTCAACAAAGAAAAAATTGAAAGGTCTTAAAAGATTTTTGGCAGCATTTTGGCAAAAGATATAAACTACTGTCAAGCATAGTATGGAAGAAAAAAAATCTCAGTTTACTGAAACAATATGTTTCAATTTTTCTGTTGGTCATGATTTTGTATTCCAACAATACTTTGAATTCTGAATTAATCACTGTGGTTATTAAAGAAAAAATAAAATCTCCCTTAGCCACTTCAAAAGTCATGAAAGAGATCTGTCAGTGTAGTCAACAATCAGTTCTTTGGTCTCCCTGCCTATCTGCCTGCATGTATTGACCTCTGCTTGGCAAGGTCTGAAGTTTGGTCAGAAGTTTGAAGAGCTCGTACTGTGCCCTACCACAGTTTTATTTCTAAAACTTTGATTTCAGCTAGACAGGATCTGAACATGCAGTTAAAATTCCGCAATTAGCTACAGAATAAAGAAAAAAAAATAAATTCATGAGATTTAAATAAAAAACAAAACTAGCCCAAACATAAGCTGACATTCTGCATTCAAAAAATCAAGCTTGCCATGTCTTCAATGCCAATTCATGTCAGTTTTGTATATTCACCACCTATAATGGATTTCTGCATGCAAGAAAGAAATACATCACTGACACTTGTCCCTAGTATAGTAATAAAATGTTACAGACTTCAGAGATAAAAACGTCATAATAAAATATGCTCTGTATGCAAATAATAAGACTACATTTTGAATTGAAACAAAGATGGAAACGGTTTTCTGAAGTGGAAAACTGGAGAATTAAAAGTGAATCATTGCTTCTATCCTTCAAAGGAAGGATCACAAATATCACTCAACTTTTATTAGTGCATAGCAGTTGTCAGGAATGGGACTATTCACCCTGGGAACAAAGCTGGTGATATTTCTCAGGAGTGAACAGTATCATTTCATTGTACAACAATATTGAGACTGAAACTAGAACTGAGCTACTGGGATGCTTTCAGCTTGATTTGAAGAAAAAAATCAGAATATATAGACTGCTTTTGATGAAGAAAATGTCAGTGATGACGTCTTGCTGTCTTCTGCTTCTACTGAATTCACTTGTGATCACTGCAACTTGCTTGATATTACTTTCCATCAACCACACCTCCTGTCTCTCAAAAAAGAATATTTTTCTATGCCCAACTCTTTGACATAGATGATTGAAGAAGACAAAAGACAGATGCTTTGGTGACATCAGGTTGTTTAAAAAGCAGTCTTGTTTATTGCAGAAGAATTCATAAGTTAGAGCTGTGCATCTAGCTCTTGCTTGAGCTTAGAAATCTATGCCCAACAATGGATCAGTTTCCAGTCTTGTCTGCAGCTTTCAGAACATAAAAGGAGTTTTCCTAACTGCAGGGGGTGTTTGAAACTCGCAGAAATGTAAGAACACAGACATATTTGTTGCACCACATCCTCAGAAATGGAAAAAGACTTGCAAAAGCTGAAGGAGTACAACAAATTACAGACTACACCGTAAAGAGTTTTTGCCACATTTGTTTCCATAATACATTCCATAATATATTCTAGAAAAGTGAATGAGACATACCTAAATAATATTATGACAATTATGGCTCTTCATAAAAGAGCTGGTATTTCAGAACATCAGTGTACATGTTAAATATACCATGGAAGCTAGGATAGGAGCCTTTTTAGCAAGTAGGGAAGCCAGAACAAGGGATAAAGGTCAACCCAAACAAATGCCAGTAGCATTCACACACCAGTTTTGTGTTTGCTGTTTGTCTACCAACTATGGTTCAAATAACAACAGCAAGTATTTATAAATATAAAAGTATGAATGTAGATATTTTTTACTGGGACTCTGTCTTGTTTTTCTCAGCATCAGTTTTTCGTCTTGATTTACAGTTGAACTACATTCAGGCTTTAAGCTTTCCACTTCTGGCTTACTATTCCCTCTATTTGCAGCTTCGTTGAGCTTCCTTTGCCAATAATGCAGATCTGCGAGGACGAGAGCTCAGGAGATGCTGTTGAAGGCAGGGTCTGGGCTGGCATCATGTGTTTGTGGAGAGTTATGCATTGTTGGGACTGGCATGAGCTGATCCCAGCAGGAAATGTTGTATTCCCCTTCCTCCTCATGGGGTACCTGCAATTAGAACCTTTCTTCCTTCATCTTTGCTGTCTACAAGGTTATTTGTTCATCCCCTACTTACCAGTGCTGAGACCTAATGCTGTGTTGGCCTTCTCATGCTGCTCTGTAAGGGGCTTAAAGACGCACAATTATGCAATTCTGTACTTCTGCCCCAATCAAGTCTTTTAGCAATAGGAAAGCTGGGAACATGACACAAAAGATAAATGAGGATGGTGCTTGATGACGTCAGTTAATCAGTCAGCTATTTTCAAGTACTGACTGACTAGTCACTAAATTGCAGTCTGAAAAGTCATCTCATACAGACCAATTCAACTGATGTACTTAGGTTATTGAATACCATAGCATTTGAAAGCACTTGAGCACTATATACCCAATTTAACAATTTCAGTCTTTATCAAGATTTCACTTTAAAAATTACAGGAAACATTACGAAGGAACTCAAGAGAGACTGAAGTAAACATCTGGTTATGATTCTGGAAATGTGCTTCAAAGGAGCATTTAAAATATGAGGCCAGTGCACAATACTTCCATGTTACATCCCTTTGAAGCAAAATTAGACAGATCTAAATTTAAAAACTGCATAACTGTACCACTGTTCTAATTATTTATCTAGTTCTTTATATTTAATTATTTATTCTAATCCACCTGAAAATATTTTACCCCTAGTCTTGCTTTATGACAAAACAATGTAAAGTGAGCTAAAGATGACTGTAATCCTATGACCCTTGCAAGACCCTATTTATAAATTATATATCATAAATATGTATTACAAAAATATTACCAGTGGGAGGTGAAAAAAATCAATAAAAATAAAAAAGAAAAGTGTGCATTATAAAAAAAAACCTGTCATGAGTTGAAACATCTTCAGTTAAATGTATATATAACATACATCTCATATAAAAGCTATTAATCCAATTTAACAACATTCAATGCGTTTATGGTAAGAAACTGTTAAAAAGCACTAAATGGAATTTACTGAGATGAATAAAAAGCACAATTATCAACTAGACTTAGAGATTCCAGTTAGTAAATGAGGCTGTGAAATTGCTTTGTTTTAAAAGAGTATTAATGGATATGCTAGCATTTGACTAATATTTTATGGTGCAGGCTGTTACTAAATTAGATCCTTTGCACATCTTCCTGTAAAGTCATTTAGTTATACTTGGAATACTTTTTTTATTGCAACATTTTTAAGAGTATTCTGTGTTTTGGAAATTCCTAACCATGAAAAGTTTTCGGTAAGCTGAAGGTACTCTTTTACCTCTTTCCTAGCAAAGTAAAACACTGCTGGGGGTGTACTCTTGTTTCAGAGGTGATGGCAAATGCTTTCTTTTGGCAAGTGGTGCAAATGCCAACTAATTCAAAGAAAAATCATGCTAGGGTACAGCTCATTCAATACGATAATTGTGTGTTTTGTTGTATCAGTGATGAGAAGAAGCCATGTGAACTCTGAATCACATTCTAGCTTCAGAAACTGTGAAGCATAATATTTCCACCCTAATTCTGACCTCCCCTCAAGTCTGAGACTGCAAAGATGCCTTTGGACAGGTCTTTTGTGACCAGTTTTGTGAAGGTAAGGGACTGGTTCCAGCTTCATACTAGAGGACCTGGTCTGAATAACATTACTGCTCCTTGCTTTAAATTTGTAAGTCATTCATTTGGTCTCTTGCAAATTTCAAATTTTGTTGGAGAAAATAATATTATAGAAGCAACTTTTTTGCTGTCTATAGTACATAAAAGGCAATATGCTGGAATTTTATTTGGAAAATATTTAAAGATTTTAAGTGTCTCATAGAGGAAGAAAGAAAAACTTAGATATTATTATCTTAATAGAGGAACGCAGTAGTCTTCTATCAGCACTTTCATTTATTATAGTCTTTTAGCATACTGGATATACAAGTCTGAGCAAATTTCTTGGTAAAAATTAAAAATAAAAATAAAGGCATCCACAAGTCCTAATATGCTCAAAACTGCTTGAGAATTCAAGTGAGAGAATGTGGAATTGTATATGTGCAGGCTCTTCATATGTGGATTTAAATACTATATAAAGTTCATGTAACAGTGAATAGTAATAATAAGCATAACCTTAGAAACAATGGTCAAGGAACAGAAATAAATACCCTCTGAATGAGGATTATTAATTTTTATGGAGTTATACCATATTCAGTAAAATTTGAAGGTTGTACTATCTTAGCCTTTCCCATCATGTTGTTGAACAGAAATCACCTTTGAATGTGGGAAAGTGCTTTGGATGCACCACAGCCATTACATAATAGTGTGAGGCCCCAATATCAAGCTTTAATACACCTCCACACAGTCAAACTTTCCATGTTACAAACTGATTAAGATATAAATTCTCTTCTCAATTAACCCTGACCTGATGCAATAAATTTCTGTATAATTTTTCCTGATAAGGATGATATGCAATCACAGAGAGGAGAGCAGCAAACTTGACTGAGGGTAATATTAGCCACATGATAGTCTCTGAACAGAACCTGGAGAAAAAGCAAAATCTACCATAATGTACTGAGTTGTTATTGCTAACAGAAGCATAGCTCTTCTGTAACAGCAGTAACATTGGTCTCAACTGAGGAAACACGGCAGGAGGTTCACGGAGTGAACCTTCCAGCATGCTGGGGAAATGATCCCTGGTGAATGCCCAAATGCAGCTTGAAACATCAGAAGTGCTGGTACTCAGATCATCTAAAGCACCAGTTACAAATATATTACAAGGATGTATATGCTCAAAGCTGCTGCTATATGAAGCATGTCATCTGTATAGCCCAGAGGAGAAGAATTAAATTGAGCAATCCTAGTTAGAAGCTGAATGGATGCTCTGATGCTTGGAGCCAAAAGGGGTAAAATGCAATAGCAAGCAGTCAGAGAGGAAACAAGCTTTGGCCTTTGCCGGACATTTCTACACTCCAGAATAAACCCAGTTTACTACCAAGGGCTAAGATAACTACAACATGGGAGCACCGCACCCCAAAAATAGAAAGTAGCCAGCTGAATTGATTGAATTTAGCATTATGAGTGGTGGTAAATAAACCCAGCACTACAGGGGAAGCTGGAGCTCCAGCTTTCCACTATAATAAATTCTTGTAGCTCTAAAACCTCCACTGCTTGAGCCTGCAGAGGCTCCTGGGCTGGAGAAGTGTTCTTTTATTCTTCCCATGAAATTCCATTCAGGTTCTGCTGCCATATGAATAGCTGATAATTGCCATTTCCTTCCACTCACTTGTGTTCCCCGGGAAATCACAGCCGGCTGCCAATCCCACCAAAGGCGAGCGGGGTGGGGAGCTGTGCAGCAGCAGCTGCAGGCAGCACAGCTGTCCTGGTGGGGTCCGCGAGCTGCCAGGTCACCTGCACAGGTGTGTACAGGGTGTGAGAACGAATGGGGACAGGGATGAAGTACCACCATGGGGTACTTCAATGCCACTGACCAGCTTAGTGGCTGATCATGTTTTCCCTTTCTTTTCTTGCAGCTGCAGCCTTCATCAGCTGCTGACTGAAGGAAAACTTCAAGAGTAATGAAGATCAACAGCACTTGTTGACAAGGAGGGTTTCTGCAGTTGAGAAGAGAATTTCTGGGACTAAAGGTAGGTAGTTGTCTTTTTTTTTGTGCTATTTAGGTTTTTTACAGCTATAATAATACAATTTTTTCTTGACTTTTCTCTTGAAGAAGATACTTATTATAGAGCCACCATTATAGAATGGTTTGGGTTGGAAGTGATCTTAAAGCTCATTCAGTTTCAACTGCTGCCACAGTCAGGGACACCTTCCACTAGACCAGGTCTCTCCAAGCCCCATCTAACCTGGCCTTAAGCACTGCCAGGGATGGTGCAGCCACAGCTTCTCTGGGCAACTTGTGCCAGGGTCTCACCACCCTCACAGAGAAGAGTTTAATTATTATTTTATGTGGTGTCATAAAAAATAAAATAAAATAAAAATTAGAAGCAATGTTCAGGATTAAACTCATACATTTTGGACCTAAAAAACATGTTGTTTATCACCATTCACAAAACTTCATAGTCCACTGTGCCTGTCAGCTGAAAAAAAAAATTGAAAAAGAATTATTTGAGCATACTATTCAAAATATTCCCCCTTTATCAGTAAGCAGATACACAGGGCACCCTAGAAGTCCAAATTAAGTTGCACAGGCAGTAAGACGTTTGGCATTTCATGCATCACAGCTTTCATGTGCTTAACTGAACATGGTTGCATTTGCAAGGCTAACATAGGGGTATTTGTAATTAAAATGTATATTTCCACACACGCACACTTGGACACATATAGATGTAAATGTTTGGGTGAGCTTAGACTACAAATGATGTCTGCTGTGCAAAGCTGGGAAAAGGATTATTCATTTCACTAGGGCAGTTTATAAAGTAGCTTAACATAGATGGACAGCAATGATATAATATTACTATTCAGTATGAGCATTGCATGATAGAAAAGGTGTACAGAAAGAATCTGGCGCAAAGGTTTAATGGCACAGTTTCTGCTCAGGCAAAATTTCCACTAATGCTTTCAAAACTAGAGGGAGGCACTGACCCATTACTACTTACCGCTAGCACAGATTCAAGGAACAATTGCATGACTGGGCCATTATATAACACTTTCCATCCCACAAAATCCCCTGCTGCTTTCTGGATTATACCTATTTACAGGTAGATAGACAATATTTTATCCATGGCAAACTTAGTGACCTAAAGGGTAAAGTGCAGCAGAAACCCTGCACACCAGTTCAGGAGGACAGCGGTGATCTTGGATCAGCATGCAACTGTGTCAGTTAGGGAACGTGGAGTTTAATAACTCATTTTTAAATAAAATAAAATGAAATTAAACCAGACCTTTAAGGAACGTAAGCATCATCTGCTTTTATCCTACCCCAGATACGAATGGGGCTGTTTACCCACCTCTGCTCCAGAGCAGCAGTGGGAAGCCTGGTTTTCCCTCCAGGTTGTGTCACCCGGCTGCTAGGTAGGAGGTATGTGGCATTTATGAAATCTGACAAGATATCAACCCAAGGTGACTCTGCAGTGAAAATACTTGTGAAATAGAGTTCCTATGCAGGCAGCCTCTATGCACTCAGGGCAAGATTGTGATATACTCCTTGCAATTAACATTTTACGCAGCAAATAGTCTCAATGAACTCAATAAGACAACCCGTAGCATTAAAGAGCTTTTTCATATGGGCAAGAATATCACCACTGGGTTTTGGCATGTGTTCTATTTGATACACAGAATCCCATAAATGACAAACAACAAACAAATCCAGGGATCACATGCATCTACAGCTGAAAATATTAAATGAAATCCCTACAAGCAATACTATCTTTCCTGGTTAAGCTTGTTTATGGCACAAATATGATGTACTCTTATGCATAAAACTCTGTTTCTGAGATGAGACCAAGCATATATATATATATATATATATATAAAGACCTCAAAGCCAGTCCATTATGAAAATGCTGACAGGGGCTTCACCATGGCAGCCTTGGCTGTTCAAAATGAAATGCAAAAAATCGCTAAATTACATGGTAATACTCCTACTGACAGATACAAGTCTACAGTCTTTGGATTTATAAATGAATCATTTGAATTTTGACACTATCTCTGGAAAGATTTAAAGCATGACAATTGTGATTATAGAAGGAAGAAAAAGTAAATAGCATCCAAAACTCTGAAAAGCAAGACTCGATGGCTATTGACTACTAATGGAAAAAGTTCAGCAGGGGCGTGATGAAGCCAGGAACTTGTATTTTAACATATTTATAATGAATCCCAGCATAACTGTTCAATCAAAGTCATTCTGCTTTCATTTGTTCCTATGGAATTTTAAATCAATAATACTGGCATTATCCATATATACCTATATGTATATCTATGCATATATATTTCTGAATTACAAAATACTATTGCATCGTTTTACTCTCATTTCAAATTTTTAACACAGCGATGCACATCTCCAGTCTTCCAATCAATTTATTCTGTTAGTGTTTTTCAGCATTTTAAATCCCCAAGCTAAGTCAATAATGTTGATTACTTACCATAAGCACTGTACACGCCATTCTAATACAGGTTATTTGCAATTTGACATCCTCATCTATATGCATTATTCCACTTGGAAAATTAAATGAAACCCTTGATTCAGAATCTGAAACACTTAAAAGTAAAGATCTTGTTTACTGATTGACTGCAGTTCTGGTTTTTAAGCACTATTTAATAGAGGAAACAAAAGGCACTTTCAAGTAAAAATGAAAGCATCTAAGTTACTCTAGGAAGCATCCATACTGCATGAATAATAGACATTCATTGTGGTTTTTATTGTTTCATACCTCCGAGAGAGTTACCTAGCACAGTTAGCTTAATACTGTTTCAGATATCTTATAATTCAGAACAGGAATCTAATAAACTCATTGAAAAATAAAATGTTAACACTCAACATTATTTTGTCAGAATCCCTTTTCAGTATTGTTTGCTTATTAGTGTGTAGATGGTAAAAGCTGTATTTTATTAATAAAAATTTGAATAAATTAGAAACAGAACTAGAAGTGCTTAGGTCCAGTGTGAACCATAAGCCCAAAGAAATGTAAAAAGTTACTTCTAGGCCTCCGCTGGCGTCAGTACCTTTAGTAACAGCAGTAACACAGAGGTGAACAAGACTTGGGAGTAAAGCGAGCATTTAACAGCAAGGCCCACATGATGTCTGTGCCCAGTTAAGGGCTCTGCTGAGGATCGCTTTAAAGAGAAAGACCATCTCACAGTGACTGCACGGGTGCAAAGATGTAACCAAATTTTGAGGAACAAAATTTGTTCCATGAATCACAGGTTTAGCTCTAAGTTCTGATGAGGCACAAAATAGGCGGTGCACTGTGCTTCAGGTAATAGTGTGAAGGGAAGACAGGCTGTCAACAACACTGAATGTATTTTGTTGTAAGTCAGTAAATAACACTGAAACAAGAAAAAAGTGGATTTTGGAAGGCAGATGACTTCTTGGTTTTGTTTTTTTTTTTTTTTTTTTTTTTTCGCTTCCCCCTTTTACTAGAATCCAATTTGAAATCCTGGTGAATGTAGTAGTGCTTTTAAGTGGTTAAACTCTACTGAGATGATATTATTTCAAATTCAAATTTATAAGCATAAATTTGGGCAAATTCATTCTCAATCTACAACCTTTCAAAGATTTTCTCAGCCGTTACTACACTGCAGATAGTTTGCTTCCTGATCTAAACCTTTCACTTGAGATTTTAAATGTGTTATTTACCACAGAAGCATCATGAATTTAGTACTCATACTTATTAGCATAGAATTAGGATAAATCTGAGGAAAACAATTGAGAGAGTTAGAAACATATTGCATACTAAGTTTAGACAGTTTAATGAGCAGATGTTGAAAGCTTGTTTGATAGAATATTTTTATTCAGAATTATATTAGGGATTATCTAAGAGCTGTACTGTGGATTATAAAAAAAGAGTAATTTCAGTTTAATTTAGCCCTATGAACATGTGAAAGTGTTTCAGACAAGTGAAGTATACTAAGGGATGTCTTAAGCTACCACTCCAGGGACAATGAAAAAAAAAGTCAGTTGCCAAGTGAAGCTGGCATTTTACTAAGTCTGGATATAATTGTACTGGAAATCTTGAGGATACTTCGAAGCAGTCTTAAGAGAGGATATTGACTCTGGAATTCCTCCTTAGTGTAAGTTTCACTGCAATTTATTTTAGATCAAATATACACATGACACAAGATTATACTCTTGCTCTGGATGTATATATTCATTCACCAACTGAAATTGTTTGGAGCTACGTAAGCTCGCTTCTGTGCCAGCTGACGTACTTTAACGGGTTTGTGTCTTGCTACTGGAAAATAGTAATGAAATTCAAACCAAGCTTTTTGTGATAGACATGCACTGAGTTGCTGGTCTGTTTGAACTGACTGCCCATCAGTTCATGTGTTTTCCCTGTTCTGTTGGACTTCAGAACTGCCTTACTGTTGTTTCTCTTATCTCATTTGCTGCACCCAGGTCCTCACCCAGGCCTGGCGTTAAACCTTCACAATACCTCAGGAGCACATTTATGGGCACCGGGGCTTACAGTAAGGTGCAAACAGAACATGTAAATGTTCTCTGTCTCTGTGCTCTTCCATAAAATAAGGAAAAAAGCTCTGTAACTTTTATTACATAAAAAAGAAAACAAACAACAAAAACCTGTCTGCTATCACCCTCCTCTTTTTTTCTCCAGCCCTTCTTTTTCTGATCCCTTTGTTTTCTTAGTAATTAATAGCAGAATCCCCTCTTTATGAAGTTGCAGTTCCTTTTCATAAAATCGTAGAATGGATTGGACTGAAAAAGACCTTAAGGATCATCTAGTTAGAGCCTCCTTTGTGAGGTATACCTTACTAATTACCCTGTTGAAGGCTCTGTCACTTAGTTATCAGCATACTTGAGCAGACTGACTTTCCTACTCTGACCAACTATTTTATCCCAAGAGACCTTATCTGAATCAGTTCTAATGATCCTCTCTTATTGACTGTTGATCCTCCACTGCTGATTCTTTGACAAGTGCAATAATTTCTCCTGATGCCCCCTAAGCTTATCCCACACAACATAATCAAGTTGACTCAGAGAGTTGAAACCTGGGAAAGAACATATGCAAACATGTATCTGCAATAAACCTATCCTGCCATCTAATTATTCTATGATCCAAGTGAAAGCAGCTGTATATGACTGGAGAACAACAAACAAAAGAAAAAAGTGACCAGAGTAAGATTCTTTGTCTGACCTCTATGGGGTGAAAATGTGCAGAATAAATTTTGAAAGCTGAAATAATGATACAGAATACAGGCAAAGCCAGCACAGAATACAACACAGATTTCCTGGTGATTATTCTAAAGTACAGCTATGGAATACTGCAAAAACACATCTTGCTTAATACTTCATTAATACACCTACTGCCTTGAAAAGGATGCAAATCATACATTCAGGCGTTAGGAGAGTTTTGAATCCTGTTCTTAAGGGATGTTAAAAAAACCCCTGCAAAGTGAGCACGTCAACCCTAAGGTTACTGAAAGAAAATGTGCAAAGCTTAAATATTAGCAGGCTGTCCTTTTATTTTATTTTATATACTTTTTGTAGTATCATTGAAGAAAAAGCATTCAGTTGGGTAAAAGTGGTAGGATTTCTAATCCGTCTGTCTTCTTACAATAAAAAGCATATAAACATAAGAAAAGTGATAATTCCCAAGCTATTCTAGTTTTGCAAAAACTGTTTTCAACAACATGATCTCTTTCCAACCTGAACAGGGGCAAGTGTCAGAATTTGTGACTTCTGCATGAACACCCCATCCACAAAACTGAAGAGGCGTCCTTCCCTTATAAATTGGTATTGTTTGGTGTAACTTGTAATTACAAGAGACTGTGCAGTATCAAAGAGATCCAGAGATAGCATGGAAAATAAAGATCCCCAAATACTAAAGTTTTAGTACTAAAAAATGAATTAATAAAATCTAATTTCAATAAAGAAATAAATACATAAATAAATAAGATTTTAAGACCTTATCACTGAAAGTCCTTGTGTCTTTGTGTTCTGAAAATGCAAGTGTTTGTAGCTAAGCAGTCTTCAGCTAAAAATAGTATAAAGAAACAGCTCATGAAACCTTTCGAAGTGATTGCATCTGCAGAGGTTCCTCCCCATGTTAAACACTTGCATTGACTGACACCCTAGAAGAGATAAGGAAATAAAGAGCTGATTAAATTTTGACTCGAGTACAAGCCTTGCCAGGACAGTGGCACGGACAAGTGCTCACTTAGACTTATTCCTACCTGCCTATGAGTGGCATAAAGCCAGATGCCATCAGTGGCACCGTTTTGTCAGATTCTTAGCAGAGACTGTCTAGGCTTTACTGTTTATAAATTAAGTATTTGTTAAATTACAGTATGTAACTATGCACTACACTTATCTTTGTTTGAGAGAGATTGACACAGTGAATTATGAGGTCAAACCCTAGGGTAGAAGATGCCTAAAAAGATTACGTAATTTCATTCTTTTCCAAACAATTAGCAGCACTAGACTGCTAAGAGGAGATCAATTGTAATTGGGAAACTGGGAGAGGGCAATAAACAAATTACTTGTGTTTTCTCTGAAGCCTGTTGGTTTACAGACTCACTGTTATTTAATCCAGAATCTCAGAAGATTGTAAATTATCCAGTGACAGAGTTGTCACTGGCCCCTTGAAAAGGATTTACTTTACGAAAAATTTACAAGAAAGGAAATCTGCCTAGCTGTTTCAAGTGAAATAGGATAAACGCAGCTGATTCTTTTTATCCTTCTTCTTGTTCTTGTTCTTGTTCTTGTTCTTCTTCTTGTTCTTCTTCTTGTTCTTCTTGTTCTTCTTGTTCTTCTTCTTCTTCTTCTTCTTCTTCTTCTTCTTCTTCTTCTTCTTCTTCTTCTTCTTCTTCTTCTTCTTCTTCTTCTTCTTCTTCTTCTTCTTCTTCTTCTTCTTCTTCTTCTTCTTCTTCTTCTTCTTCTTCTTCTTCTTCTTCTTCTTCTTCTTCTTCTTCTTCTTCTTCTTCTTCTTCTTCTTCTTCTTCTTCTTCTTCTTCTTCTTCTTCTTCTTCTTCAACATCTTCAACATCTTCAACATCTTCAATATCTTCAACATCTTCAACATCTTCAACATCTTCAACATCTTCAACATCTTCAACATCTTCAACATCTTCAACATCTTCAACATCTTCAACATCTTCAACATCTTCATCATCATCATCACATTTGTACTGCCGAATTGTAGACAACAGTCAAGAGGTTTCGAGGTTTTGCCAGACAAACATTAATATTTACCAGTTTAGCTGGGAGGCACCTTTTATCCTTTCCATCTTTCGGTACCCATTGTGCTATCCATTATAAAAAAAAAATGAAAAGTGATGAAAGCACTTACCTGTTCAATAAAAAAGTGAGATAAGCAGCTAATTATAGCTAACTAGAACAACCAGAACTGAAGCTTTAAGCATCTCCTTCCTGAGACTATACCATACCTTAGAAGCAGTCAGGGTACTTCCTTACTCTGTGGCCACATATATGGGCACATTATATGGTATTAACAGGACTGGAAGGACCTAGAATACAACCTGAAGAGTTCCCTGAAGCCTTTGGAAAGATTTAGAAGGTGTGTTTTTTTTCTTTTCTTTTTTCCATTCTTATTTTTGCCCTGCTAGCTTGGCTAGCAAGGAGCAGGAGTACTGTTTTTGCAGCAGGTCAACTGCCCATGGGCTAGTATATTAGGATATCTGAATACTGCAATGAAGTCTGAATTATAGACAAGCACAAAAATAGCTATTTAAATGAAAGAGACCTTATTCTTTGCCTTTCCCCTATCCCAGTGCAATAGCTACAAAGCAAAGGAATTAATGTTTTTCTTTTCTTCTAAATCCCTTCACTCAAAGGATGAAAGATGTTAAAGAGAGTCTTTGTTTTGTTTTCAGGTCTTTTTATTTCACTTGTAAATGTTGGCAGCTGACAGAGCCCCAAGTCTTGTCAATCCCAGTGTGCTAGACACAGAAGTATAAAGAACATTACAATTCCTGCTCAGAAGAGCTTAAGGACAAAAATCTAAAGGACAAGACTTGGGCAAGATAACGATATCGCTAGTCACAAAGCTTTTACACTTTGTCCTGGAAAATAACGAGAAGCACTGTAAAACAACGAGAAGCACTGTAAAACCCATGATGTTTAAAAAATTGTATATATATTACAGTTTCTGAATCAAGTTTCCAGAATTTTTTCCCGTATTCATGACAACCCTCCCCCTCCATTCTTTCTATTAAGAGTAAAAATCTTATATTGAGCATGGGACTTGTGTGTGTGTAATCTTAAAAAGCACTAAATGTAAAATCGAACTTAAATTATGAAAAAAAAAAAAAAGTCACTGCACAGCAAGTTATCTGCTACAGTGTCCAGAAAGGGGTGAAATAGCAGGAAAAAGAAATGTGATACATCAGACGATATAAAGGAAGAAAATGC
This sequence comes from Psittacula echo, assembly GCF_963264785.1. Taxonomy (NCBI): domain Eukaryota; kingdom Metazoa; phylum Chordata; class Aves; order Psittaciformes; family Psittacidae; genus Psittacula; species Psittacula echo. The sequence goes on along the minus strand of NC_137742.1, from coordinate 80,625,130 downwards.
AAATGAATTTACATTGTTGGTTTCTTCCTGGAAGCTGCCAAAATTTCCCTATTGCCAGAATTTATAGTGATCCAAAAAGCCACCAAAAAGGCAGATATGTTAGAGAATGGGAATGCATAGCCAGCATTTATTCTTCTGGTTTGTCTAAATTGCACATAACTTGTTTCCTCCTCGGAAGTATGGCTGTTTGGATCATCATTTACTAACCCTATAATTGCTACTGTTCAGTAACAGAACACAGCCTATGAAAACCCAGCAGACAATGATGGCAAGATACCATACATCACTGCAAACAAAATATAAAAATATATTTTATATTTATCTGAGAAAAAACACCCAATTTGCAGAGGGAAAAATGTGTCTTTTGTGGATTTGAGTTATACCACTCCCCTTTAGCTTCACTCCTGTGATGATAAGCCCCATACATGAATAGACAGGGAAGAGTAAAAGAAAAAAAAATGCATTCCCAAGGTTTAATTTTGTCCAGTTTGTTCACTCTATGCTTAATGACAGCTATAGTCACCAAAAGTAAGCAGTCAGATTCCAAAGATTTAGTGGTAATGAAAAGTTGCTGCTGCCTCTGTCTCACTATCTTCACCCATCAAAACTATAATGATATCTACCTATTAAATCTGATTATTTACAATAATAATAAAAACCTGATGGCAGTGTAATCCTTGTTTAGTGCAATATGAGATGTTTGCAGAGAAAGGAAAAAAAAATTGAGGCTATATTTTCACATACATAAAAATATACATATATATAAAATATATATATATAAAATATACATATATATGTGGAGTGTGATATCCCATTTACAGACATCATATGCCTCCTCTGGAGATGTTAATTCCTAATCTCATCAGGGGAATGTGTGTGTGTGGGTACTGTGTGTTCATCATATTACTTCATAAATTGTCTGCCTCTAGATGATAGTTTATACACATCTGAAAACTCACATTGTTTCTGGCATTAAACTTAACTAAAAAATCAGTGGTGGTTGTTCCCATATTTAGCGTGTTTGCCATGTAGCAGCAATTGATGAACAGTGAGAAGGAGCATTACTTTTAATGAAAGTAAAGAAATGGTGGGCTTAGTCTTGACCTCTACTCTAATGAATCTCAAACAGAAAATAATGAAAGGAGATTCTTCCAAGTAACGAATTTAGGACTGGGTCTGTTTGCAATCTTGGTGTAAAACTTTTGATTGAAAATACCTGGCATTTGAACATAATTTTTTTATTCATAAATGGCAGAGTTTTAACACTATGTTTAGCAATATGAAATTCCTCAAAATTAATGCAAATTAGAAAGCACACTCTTACCTTCAAAAGCTGATTACTATAGATTTTTTTTCAGTGAACACTTTAATAGGTTTCCACTGTGAGCTTTACCTTCACAATTATGCATTTCTAAATTATGCAGACAAATATATGCAATTTCTCATGAGGTCTGTATATTTCATTGGGTAGGGAAATTAAAACTAATGGGAATTTAAAATTAATCAGGTTATGTTGAAATAAAAAATCTTTCATGTCACAGAAGATTTATAACTTTTTTATGTGAATGTGTTACAATGAAATGACTTGTTTTCCTTTTTTAAAAGTTGTTTTAAATTTTGTTGCTGAAAACTGGCATTTTATTTGATTCAGAATTTTTTAGTAATTTGCTATAGTTTTTGACATTAAATTTTCTACTCTGTGCACTTGTATCACTTTGCACTGCTGTTTTTTGAATCTCAGTCTCTCAAAACCAGTGAAAATATTGGAGCTTTAGGATCTTTCATAGCAGAACTAACTGGGTGAAGGTATCTAACAACTGTGTGATGAAAAGGACTTTTGGTGATCTTACAAAACATGTAGTGTCAGGATAAAAATGGTTGCTTTGTACGTTCAGACTGTGAACCCTGAGGTGGGGGGATTGACATGACAAAGAATAAAAGCTCCTGATGATTTTAGAAAGTCCTGATGAACTACAAATACATTTATATACCCACACAAGTTCTTCTTCAATGTTTATAAAACAGCAGGAGCTTCTATGGAGGCTATAAAACCTCTTGGACTCCTGAGGTTTTGTTAGATCCATGTGAGATCTTGTGGAACTTGTAAACTGTCAGAGAGGTCCTGCAGAGTTTATAAACTCTGGCTAGACCTTAAACAAAGTCTGAGGTTCCTGCAGCAGTTACAAAGCCCACCAGGAGTTTTGAATTGTTCACGGTATTAGTATTTCACAGAGAGAAATACAACTAACCTTTCCAAAATTGTAATGTGCTCTCTAACATCATTCAGGTATTTGTAGGAGCAGTTGAGGACATGAAGAATCACCAAATTACAGAGTTTCCATCTACATACTTGCTGAAGATGAAAAAAAGTCTTAAGATATTAATGATGTTATTCTTTTTATTACCACACTCCAGACAAACTTAACTGTACTTATTCGGCAAACAAATACTGTAAAATTTTAAATCAGTGGGTCTACTGGAAATAAAACATTTTTCCCACGAGAAACAGAAGTGAAGACAGTGCATATTCAAGAGCAACTTGATTGAAAATTAATCCAGCCATAGCTGGTCTGTGATAGAAACAACTTGAAAAAAGCAGTGTTTTACATTGGTTGCATAAGCTAAAAAAAAAAAAAAAAAAAAAAAGTTTTTTTTCTTTTTTTTGCTCCATGAGATCCTTTAAAAATTGCCCAAAAAAGTTTTTGGGTCTTCAGCTATATTAAATTCCTTAGAAAGTACTGTTTTTGTTTCTCTGAGTGCAAGAAAATTCAAGCTGTTCCTTGGCCTTCATCCCTGATGCTACAAAACCTATGCATTTCAGTTATCAGACAAAACATGAGTCATCACAAAGTGTTAGTACATTGGGCACTGATCTAAGGAGAAGGAGTCCTCACACATCTCCCTTCTCACAGGAAGCGTCTGCTTCTGGTGTAATTGATTGCGTCGGCTTCAAAAGATCTCTGGTAGCTATTAACTTCCATTTTCCTCTGATACAAGAAAAGAATCAGTCAAATATTAAGGTGTAAGGTCTTCCATTGAGGGTATCAGCATGTCATAAATAGAAGCCTACATTTACGTTATTGAACTTTTAAATATTATTCATATTTTACTGTTAGGAAGCTGAAATGTATGTGTACAAGAAGTTTCAGTCACAAACAGAAATACAGTTTAAATAAACAGTTTGCAAACTCTTCAGATGTTAGGTCACGCTTAACATTAACTCTGCTTAAAAATACCTCTTCTTAAGGACACGTTTTTTATTTCAACCCTTTGTATGTTTCAGCTTCTGTACCTTAGAACATCTTAGGGGAAGGAGGGTAGGAGAACGTTGTGTGCGGAGAGCAGAGCAGTTCTTTGTAAACATCTGCCATTGCTTCTTATGTGGATGAATGCATAATGCTTCCAAGTACACAAATCACATTTTAGATTTAGATCTCATTTACACAATACATAAGAATATAGAAAATGTCTCAGAGGGCAAGTAAAAACTTTGAGCATAAAATAGAAAGAAATTTTGAGAACTCTTTCCTTACTGGTTTCTTTAGAATGTTTTTAAAGCTAAGAGATGGTTATTGCACATGACAAAATTGTTCTCAATCTATCTGCATATAAAAATTCCTTTGTATGAAAATATGGCTCATCCTGCTGCAGGAATGTCCTTTGCACAAGTGAATTTCAGGAATTCAGCTCCTGATGACATCCTCCGAGTTATCTGCATAAAACCAGTCAATTTTCTAAAAACATAACAAAATCTTTTGCCTGAAGTTTTCAACTCCCAACTAAACAGGACCCCAGCTCCTGCTCTATCAAGCTGAGAACATTATTTGGTGTTTGTTGAAAAAGGCCACTTTTCATTATTTTCTATGATTGTATTAACAATTGCATTACAAACACAATTTCCAGCACTTGAGACTACAACAGAGCTGTATCATGGCTACAATACCTTGACAGTCTTTTTATCAGCTAGAGGGTGATGGAAACCAGAAGAAAGAACATGAAAAGATCAAATTCTCAAGCAAGTAGTGACAAACTCCTTGTCCTTGAAGCTTATATAAATAACTTTCCTGTGTTTTTTTAACCTGTTCCCCCCTCTCCCCAGCCATCCCAGCAGTGAGGCATGTCACTCTGATGGTTCACATCCATCTCCTTTTATTGATGTCCACTTTGGTATCTACACAGGTCATCAATTTTGCTAACTCTTTGGCAGCCTCTGGGAAAGGCAGGGCAGCCTTGAAGGACTTGGCATGTGGGGGGAGGCTTGACTCACTGCCAGACTCACAGTTCCAAGTCAGATGCTGGTACCAGGGTCTCATAAATCTTGTAGGTGACCCAGGTGAACTCTGAGGCTCAGAGCTCACTGAAAACTGATCAGGCCTCTGTTTAGTTTAACAGGCCCTTTTCAGTGACAAGTGAAGGGTTCAACAAACGCAGAAAACAGATATATATTAGTTGAAAAACTAATGACTTCAGAAAGAATGTTTGACAATTGTTTAGGGCTGTCTATAGATCCATTATACTGATAAATGACCAACTTGGTCTATGACAAACTGGAGATGGGCAGCGAGAATGCAACCTTGGTTTTCATTTTTTAACTCCACTGTTTCCCTGCACACTCCCCACCTCTTTGGTGGCTTCATAAGAGCCACATGTGTTGTGGTGGTCAGGAAGACTTAAAGAAGGTGGAAAAATATACCTGTGCAGCTTACATTTAACCTTACAATCGAACTGGAATTAAGCAAGACTGCAGATGCCCCTGGTGACCTGCTATTGACTGCCTGAACTTCTAAGTTAGGGTCAGCTGGGGTCCACCATAGGAGGTCAAAAGCTGGTCAGTGCTCTTCAGCTCCAGCATGTTGAATAGAGAGACTTTATTGCTGTGATTTATGCAATTTGCACAGATAGGTTAAGGAGACCTTAAAACATGCCACAGTGCTCACTTACACTGGGTACATCATCCACTTGGAAACTAAATTCAGATTGTCCATATGAAATCTCTTGTGGATGTGCCTTGAAGTATTTTCCCCTATGTACTCTAAAGATTCATTCCCACACTCGACCCCTGAACGTGACAAGGTTAGTGTTTTCAGATTTATTTAAAAAATATGAATGCACCAAATGAAGCACTTTACAAAGCTGATTAATTGCAAGGCCAGAATAACAATTAATAATGAATTATTTTTGGTGGAGAGAGGAGCAGCTAAACTTTTCATGAAGTTAAGGTCTTAAATCAGTCACAGTGGTAATTTGAACACAGCCAATTTGAACTTTTAACCAATTGTCGTGGTTTAAGCCCAGGCCGTAAATCAGAACCACGCAGTCTACTCCCCCCCCCCCCCCCCCCCCCCTTTCTTCCCTCCGCTTCTGGAGAGATGGGGAGGAGAATCGAAAGAATGCAACTCCCACAGGTTGAGATAAGAACAGTTTAATAACTAAGGTATAACACAAACCACTACTGCTACCACCAATACTAATGATTAAGGAAATAACAAGGGAAGAGAATACAACCGCTCACCGACCGGTACCTCGCCCCCACCCTGCCATGATCCAGCCCTTCCGGGGACTCTCAGTTGTACCTCCTGGGCATGATGTGTTGTGGTATGGAATACCTCTTTGGCTAGTTTGGGTCAGGTGTCCTGTCCCTGCTTCCTCCTGGCTTCTCCTCCTCCGTGGCAGAGCATGAGACTCACAAAGTCCTTGGTCAGGGTAAACATTCTGACCAGCAACAGAAAACATCGGCTTTATCAGTATTATCCCCAGGCCGAAAGTCAAAACCACAGTGCTGCACCAGCTACTAAGAAGGAGAAAAAATGACTGCTACTGCTAAACCAGGACACCAATCCACAGAAATCAGTCTGGAGTTTCCTTTTCACTTTTTATGTTCCTTCTTTTATGCACCAGAAATTCTAAAGTGGATGGGAAACTGTCAGACCAACAGTAAAGAAGAACTCAAAAAAAAAAAAAAAAAGACCTTTCATCTCTTTGTAACCAGAAGTCTTTTTTTTTTTTTTATTTTCCTGGTGAAGCTCTAAAGCAGACTAAATTAATTTTACTCACCCACCCACCCAAATGAGTTTCAGTGTCTGTGCTACCTGCTGCTCAAGCTCTGGTCTTTCTGTAGCAGAAACGGCTACTGGTGGTGTGGATTTTCTGTCAGACCTATCTCTGACCACCAGACTTGTTTTCACTTGTGATCAAAGCAAGAAATTGAACCCCAGGTGTCAAAGGTGAAAGGGTAGGGCATTTAAAACACCTTTTAGTGCTACCTTTTCTTCATTGTAGTAATTCACTGGTGTGTGTTACCCTGATTTGATATATCTAATTTAGCAAGATATTAGTCTATAATAGGATATAATTGCATTTGACATAGTGAAGTGAAAGAAACATAAAATTTGCTAAGTCTACTAAAAAAATGGCTTTAGCAGCTAGTCATTTTCATAAGTATTTTAAGAATGCAATTTTAATAAGCATATCCTATGCCCTAAATTATACTTACATGAAGCTCAAGAATGGCTGAGCATGAACTGTTTGAATCCATCAGGTAAGTGAATGGTTATTAATAAATATATTTATAACCAGCTGTAGAACAGAGCAGCACTGGTGGTTAAATAATAATTTGCTTTTAAAAGAACTCATACGTATTATTTAAAGTGATAGACAAGTCTGTCATAAGCATAATGCATATTTTTAAGGCTGCCAAAATGCGTATTTATCTGAAAGCCTGGAACAGATCCAAAAGACACTTCTCAAGTCAATAACACACGTTGCAACCTCCTATAGAAGTATCTTTCTCTAGTAATGAAATATGGGAAAAACTATCAACTCCTCACTTATTTCTTTTAACTCATAGATTAAGGTACACAGTGCTGACCACTGATTTATGCATAAGAGGATCTGCAAACAAGTAACAGGAGTTGAATATGATCTCTGACCAATCTGCAGAGCTGGCGCTGACAGCTGTGGTCTTGTTTTAGCTTGCTGTGTGTGCTTACTTAAAAGCAAGGCAGACAGTCTTCCCAAAGCACAGAAGAGTGTTATTTTTACCATTAAGTGTCCACAAAACACCCTAAGCTTGTCTCAGAGTGAAGAGCAAAAGCTGGCCACATGTATCATTATTGATAAACTAGCATTTTCAAGGGCACTGTCATGAGTCAACTGATGATTCCATGCTTTGCTCTTCACTGTTTAACAGTGAGTGATCGTTGACTGGGCTCCTGAACAGTTACAAAACTACCACAGAATAGATACCAGAAATAAGGAGTTAGTGAGATGACTACCATCCCATATCTTGGATTATATTATACAGTATAATATAGATTAAAATACAGAGAATAGTAATTCTCACTCTTACTTTGTTTGTGAAAAGGACTCTTCCTAGTAGACTGACTGTCCATTGAAATCCCCACAATTTTTTCATGCTATTCTCAGCCTTTCAAGGTGATCAGCTTGAGAAGACCCCGTTGTCTGTATCTCATGGTCCAAACCTATAGCTGTTAGTTTATCATTGTGGCTTTCAGGCAGGAAGTCTATTCCACATTCCTCACAAATCTGTGACAGAAACCTAAGAAAATAGAATCTCATTTACAAGCAGGTCTAAATTTGTTTAGGTATTTCTGTAAACTAAGAAAGGTTGACACCTACCAGTATAAGAGCAAAAGATTTTTTTGAGGTTTAGTTCAGGGAAAGTTTCAAAGGTAATTTGAATCCTATCCAAATTTCATCCAAACTTGAGCTAGATTTCTCACAGGAACACACTCTTTCAATGTATTTCTGAAGTTTGACTCCAGACAGAATTACAAATACTGCAATAATGCTGGATAATTCTCTGTGAATTGATAGTTATGCAAAGCAGAGCAATCCCAAAAGGAGAAACAAAACCCTTCCTAAACACTTCAAAATATTTTGTTTGTGATGGGTACAATGTGCAAATTTATTTTAATTTTTATTTTCTAAATACAAAAAACATTCTAGATCCTCAGTGAGAATTGTGAGAAGAGTGAAACTTACAGCTGTAAGAGACAAACATATTTTGGAAAATGTACCAAATTTAAACAGCAGTATTTTAAGTCGAATTCTGCATCTAAAACTAACACGATATTAATGAAGAAAGAAGTCCTCCTGATGCCTGTTGGTCAGTTTTGGATCAATGTACTTTAAAATTACCAAAAAAATAATATGATTTGGAAAGAGACAATCCTAAATATAATCAGTATGCTTTAATACAGAGATCCTGTTTCTAAACAGTTGGAAAGATAAATAGAGTCACAGGTTAGATATACTTAATTTTCTGTATTTGTATTGCAGAAATTTTCCAGGGGCAGTTTGTGAATTTTGGTGTTTCTTGTCACTGCCAGTGCAAATTTCTTTTGATTCTTACCCCTTGTAGCACAGAAAACCTTGGACAGCCCTGAAGTTCAGGATGGAAGGGTCTGCCTTTACTGTTAATTATTGAGCTGAGTTCTGGTGTATCTGAGGTCTGAGCTGGTGAAGTTTGAATGAAAAGTTGGAAGGGTGTGTAATGATACTTGTACAGTTGTATGCAAAATAAAATAAAAACTATTATCAACTGACAGTATTTGGTCCAAACAGGAAATTTCGGCCCAAGAACAGATTAAGACTAAGCCTGCATATGAAAGAAATAGGTCGAAATGGAAGGTTAATCAGCTTATTAATAATACAGCCTTAATGCTGTGTCATAGAAACATAGCATGTCTTTCATCTTCGTTAGCGGAAAAAGCAAGATCAAAAGGATTCTGGTGCTTAATGTTCACAAAAGTGCAACATTAAGACTTCAAGCACCCAGTGCCTAACCCTGAAAACCAAAACTGTACATGAAGTTCCCTTGTTGGATTTATTTGCATACCCTACAAAGTCCTGCCAAACTTAATGATATGTTTTCTCACCTTTCCTTATACTTTCTCTTACTTTCTTTGAAAAGCAAATTCTCAGCTTTCAAATTCCTAAGTAGTTTGGACTTTGGGGTGTTCAGCACTTTGTAAATGTTGAGAAAAAGAACTTAACATTTTCAGTCAATTTTACAATCACATTACTCAGTCTGGCATTCAAATAGAGTCAGCTTTCCTGTCCTTCACCAAGAAAATTCAAAATGGCTTATTCTCATTATCTTACAAAGCAAAGACTTTTTATTATATTTGATTTCTTATAATAATATCTTTAATGTTTTATTACCATGCTGGGATTACAGAGTTACTCAGACTGATGAGCACAGAGGAATTCTAAAACTCTGGCTATTTGAAACATGTTCTTGAATGGCTTCTCTAAAAGGACACTCTAAATAACTAGATTTGTAGCTAGGCTTTACATTTTAATGTGAAAGCAGGTGAGTTCTTAGTTATATCTTCAGGGCATACACTGTGGAACAGTCAAACAACTTTTGGCTTTGTGGCATGCAAAGAAAGTCATCTCATGGACTTCATACAGGGTGGCTTTACCTTCCCATAAATAAAGAAGTCTATAACCTCAAACTCAGGTATTTATCTTATTTTCACAAGGTTAATTGTGACTTCTGTTCAAAAAAGCCTCTTGAGAAGTCAGGTTAGAAACAAAAATACTATCTGCTTTTAAGTGGAGCATGAAACCCCGTCTAAGGTCAAATCAAAACTGAGATCATAAAGAGAATAATATGGGTTTAACATGCAGTGCAGCTGCTGCATGCTGTATGTAGCCTGAGCATAAAAATGGACCTTTTGTTTCCACTACTGTTACTCCTTGCATCTTTCTAAGTAATTTGTCTCCTCTGCTGTTAACTTGAATGTGTATTTATGTGGCAGCCAGTTATTTACTTAAAAATGTCTGATTTCAGAAATAAACCAGTCTTTACACAACTAAAAGGTTATATCTCTCCTGAAAAAAATGTATTTATGAAGGCCCATGCTCTTACAGTGGCAACCCCCTTTATTTTTGGTGGCAGAAATCAGTGACTCCCATCATGTAGTGAGGTGTCATTCAATTCTGCTACAGACATCAACAGACCAAGTTCTGACTTACCTTAGGGCAGATGATCTAAGGATGGTTTGTAATGAGCTAAATCAAGAAGAAATAAAATAAATAAACTCTCTCCAGGCTGTATTGTTCTCAAACTCCACAGTAACCAACTGGGAAACAAGTCATTCAAGGTCTTTTTAGTAATGAACACCAGGAAAAAGTTGGAAAAGGCGCATTCCAGGGATGAATGGAGAAGACTGCACAGATTTAATCCGCTAAACAGAACCATGGAAAAAATTTAATTCCATTATTCACTGGCTGCTGAGTGTATTTTACCTTAGGGAAATGTACTTCTCCTCATTTTCAGTAATTCTATAGTCCATTTCAGCCTCTATACTTGAAAATTAACAGCACGCTAACAGGACTATTGCCTGTATTTATGGAACTGTCTGTTTAGGATTAGGCCAATAAATATTGATGGAGATAATTGTTCCTGAACTTGAACAGCAGACAGATAGAACTGGGAGTAATTTAACTGGCATTTGCATTTATGCTTGGTAAACAGACCTGGGTTTGCAAGTGCTGAACATCCAGCATTGCCTTCTGCACAGTTCACATTCCAAAGCATCAGTGATCATAAAGATCAGTTAGATAAAATATTGTAGCAAAGTTTAAATCAAACCATTTGAGCAGTAATTTATCACATCTAAATAAATAAATGCAATGGCAATACATAATAAAATACATCTAATTGTCCTTTGGTAATTTTATTTTCTTTTTTTGAAGGCTCATCAGTCACAATTTCTCTTAATTCCTATTTCATGTGCCATGTTTTGTCTGCACATACTTTTCAAATTGCGTTTAAGCTTGAACAGCAAGATATTCAAAGGTAGCTATACACTGGAGGAGAACTGGCTTTTCATTTCTTGTATGTTTTCCATTAATTTCACTTTTTAACATTTGTTCCTTAATCAGAAAGTTTATGGATGACTCTGTGCAATATATATCACCCAAAATGAAATAATTTGCTCACACACAGTTTTCTACTTCATTAGCTAAGACAATTTTCATGCAACTGGTCAGTCAGATAAGGAGGACCTTATTCTATGGACATATGGTTCGCTGCATCACTTTACTCAGTTACTCAAAATAAACTCAATATGCACTCTTTGCAAACGTGATGTGGCCAAGATGCATCAAGGTTAAAGGACTGACAGCTCAGCTCAAGAAGACCATTTAAGTGAAGTGTACAGCACAACCTGAGGGAAGGCTGTCCTCACGGGACAACGTTCAAGGCACATTAAAGAAATGAAGTGAATGGACCCTTCTCTGCAAGTGACTGTGTGCCTGAAGTTCTCTGTGGCTTGTATGAATGAGTGATGCATAAAATCTCATTCAGTTAAATAATGTGAACTGCTTCTGGCTTGATGAACGACTGTTAAAAACTGTGTGCTTCTCTCTAAGGAAAGTACACTTACTTGAATCCAAACAAAGCGTCTGGAAGTTATATCAAATTAAAAAACATGCTGCGGCTGTTAATGAAGTGCCTCCTGCACTGGCTCTGAATATGATGCCCATATATCAAAGATCTCTGACATTGCTGCCACTCGATCTGGACAGGAAATATAGGATTCCGGGCAGATGAGAGCTGAAACTGAAGCTCCAAAAACCTTCCTTGTGCAAGTGATTAGGCGCAGCTGTTTTGCTTCACATTTCGGAGCACTTGAACTCTGCAATCTGCCACATTTTTACAGGACCACATGTGCAGAGGGTAAAAAAAGGTATCATGCCTTGGCTAGACAGCAGATGTGAGGATAAAGAAATGTCTCCATTAAGAAGGAAAAAAAAATAATAAAAATTTAAAGGAAGCTATCAGAAAAAGCAGAGGAAATATATCTGTTTTCCCAAGATAAATTCACAAAATTTTTCCCCAAATGCTTCAAAACGAATATACTCACTCTTTAAAAACATCTTTGTACTTCTAAATCTGCCCAAAAGTATGAAGTTTTTAGATAAAAAAGACTAGGGAAACTCAAATGTCACCTCAACACTTGCCTATATTTTATAATAAAACATCTTGCTCAACATTTCAGGATGAAGGCTCCTTCTGCTCAGACCAACAAAACATAAATACTAGGCTATATAGGAGAAATCATATGAAAAATCCAAACCTAACATTTTCACCAGCTCTCCTGGTGCTCCTTATTTCTCAGGTCTGTACTGTAAAAAGACCACAGAATGAGGATTAGACCAGAGGAGCCTTTTGTATAAATTGATGAAACTTTTTTATTCTACAGTTTTGGTCAAATAGCTATTTAAAACCTGATCCTACTGCACAAAATTTTACATTTCATAAGGTCTCAACTGCCCACCATCAGAGACCTTTACTCAGCCAGAACTCTGGTTTCTTTCTGTTGACTTTTTATGACTCAAAGGTGTTTGATTAGAGGTGTTTCTCTGATCACTGTCCAATACACAGAAATTTTTATGGAACCACCAGACTGTCTTGGGTGTCTTGAGCAATAAGCATTTAACAATGCAGAAGCCCCTGACTCCTGGACCAACAAAGTATTAAGGAAAACAACAAACACACTCTCATTTTACCTGAAGTAGGAATTGTGAGTGAGAGAGGGCAGATTTTGTCTGCTGTGGTTTAAAAGCTGTGATTACTGAACCCTCCTTTCACTCCCATTTTCACTTAGTGAAGACAAAGCCCTGAGTGTTCCCTACATCAGAAAGTAAAGCTGATCTCTCTTATACTTCCCAGAAACACAAAGGAAAGTGGTTTTTCATGCCCTAATTACAGCAAAGTTTCAAAACTGATTAACATCCACCGCTGGTGGTGGGAGAAAACCAAAAAGCATGAAGCTAGGGTTGGAGCAAGGTGAGTAAAGTTCTTGTATTGTTGAGAAATGGAGGTTTTCGTCTCACTTCTCACCATTTTGGGGGCTGTCTGGGAGAAAGCAATTCTGAGAAACTTTATCATACTTGTTACTTTTCTTGAAACTCTACATGATGGCATAAAATTTGAACTTCTAAAACTTTCTAAAAACTTCTTCTTTTCTCTTTTCATCTTCTTCTAAAAAAATTAAATCATAATCATGACAGGCTCAAAATAACCCGAAGTCATGGCCCAAGAAGACCAAAAGAAAACTGACACATGCATTGTAGCGGGGAGGGTGTGTGTGTGTATTTTAACTCTTCAAAAGCCTTTCTATCCATCTTTTCATTACAAGTTGTTATTTCTCAAAATGGGGGTGGGGGGACGAGGGGAGGGACTTCTACTTGTTCCTTCAGTTGCCAATAGCCATCCCACAGCATTGGGAACCTTCCCATTGCGGAAGGGAGAGGGGATCAACAGCAGCACAAGCAAACAACCCAATTCCATTGTATCCCTGCCCGTGGCAGGGGGTTGGAACTAGATGATCTTCTGGTCCTTTCGAACCCAAAGCACTCGATAATGCGATATTATTTGATATTTTTTCCTCACGTGATCTCCTTGGTTTCAAACCAAACTCAATTTGAAGGAATGGAGAGAGGAAAGAAAAGAGATATAAATAACTTGATGAAATATAACAAGGGAAAGTGTAGAGTCCTGCATCTGGGCAGGAACAACCCCAGGTTCCAATATAGGTTGGGGAATGACCTGTTAGAGAGCAGTGTAGGAGAGAGGGACCTGGGGGTCCTAGTGGGCAGCAGGATGACCATGAGCCAACACTGTGCCCTTGTGGCCAAGAAGGCCAATGGCATCCTGGGGTGTATTAGAAGGGGGGTGGTCAGTAGGTCGAGAGAGGTCCTCCTTCCCCTCTACTCTGCCCTGGTGAGACCGCATCTGGAATATTGTGTCCAGTTCTGGGCCCCTCAGTTCAAGAAGGACAGGGACCTGCTGGAGAGAGTCCAGCGCAGGGCAACTAAGATGATTAAGGGAGTGGAGCATCTCCCTTATGAGGAAAGGCTGAGGGAGCTGGGTCTCTGTAGTTTGGAGAAGAGGAGACTGAGGGGTGACCTTATTAGTGTATATAAATATATAAAGGGGGAGTGTCACAAGGATGGAGCCAGGCTCTTCTCAGTGGCAAACAATGATAGGACAAGGGGTAATGGGTATAAACTGGAACACAAGAGGTTCCACTTAAACTTGAGAAGAAACTTCTTCTCAGTGAGGGTGATGGAACCCTGGAACAGGCTGCCCAGGGGGGTTGTGGAGTCTCCTTCTCTGGAGACATTCAAAACCTGCCTGGACACATTCCTGTGTAACCTTATCTAGGTATTCCTGCTCTGGCAGGGGAATTGGACTAGGTCATCTTTTGAGGTCCCTTCCAATCTCTAACATACTGTGATACTGTGAGAGGAAGAGGTCAGCAGGTAGGACAAAGCAAAATAAGCTCAGAAATAAGGGAAATTGGGTTGTAAAAGATCAGCTTCTATAGAAATGTGGTCCTGTAAAGCTTAATCCTATAAAATCAGATGTTGGAATAAATCTTTTCTCCATTAAAAAAAAAAAAAAAAAAAAAGGCTGAGAAAGAGAGCATTCAAACTACTTAAAATTAGCAAGAAAAACTAAATTCAGAAGAAGGCATTTTCATTAAATAAAATGGTACCTAAAAACTTATAAGCCATTTCAGCAATTTCATGTTGCATTGAAATTTCTCAGACAGGGTAAGGAGAAGATCTTTCTATGAGATATACAACGGGAGAGGAAAGAAATGATATACTGACAACACCAAGGCAAAAACGGCATTGGAAAGAGGCAAAAAATGGTGAAACCTGAACAGCTGATACAGAGTGAGAAAGAGAAATAGAAGGAGAAATATTTAAATACAAAGATAGCAACCAAGAAGCTTGAAATAGAAACTCTTGAAATAGATGGTCACTTAGAAACATCCAATGAATACAGAAGACATGTGGGTGGCTGCAGAGACCTCTGTCCATAAGACACGGTGAAAATCTGAGGTAGCTCTGAGTGTTTTCCAAAGGTCCTTGAGGAATGAGAGTTTCTGCACAGCACTGCACATGGCTTTCCTGGAAAGGCAGTGTAGATCTTTGACTCATATCTCAAAAAATGTAAAAGTAGGGGAGAAACATGGCAAAGGCTCATAAAATATTTGGAAGAGTGCAGAGATCTCATCTCTGCTGATGTTCATCTTCTCACGCACTTTGTGGAATTAGCCATCACCTGAAGTTGGACAGGAGAATCTCTTGGACAGATATGGAGGATGGCTGCATCCAGAAAAAGTGAAAAAGAGAACCCTTTAAATAGAGTAACAGAAGATTGTAGAAGCTGTAAAGGAAGTCTGCTCATGGATGAAAGTGTGGTGAGAATGCAGTAGGGAGGCAGATGAATCATGGATGTGAAGTGTTCAACATCCTGGTGTAGGACGCTCTAAAATGAGCTCAAGATGAAGAAAGGTTGTCAGCTCCCCGGGGCTCTGAGACAAAGAGCAGAAGAATGTGCAAGTCAGAAGCAAGTACTTCAGTTTTCTCCAAACCCCTCAGTTTCATCTTCCTTTTATTACAATGTCTCCCTTTCCTTTATTTGTTCCCTGTTATTTCTTTTTGTGTTCTTCTTTCCTCACTTGCTTCTTTACCATTTCTTCCTTTCTCATGTTTCTTTGTCTTAACAAAACTGCCTTTCCCACCCCCATCTATAAATTTCCACCATTTTTAGGGTTAGAGCCCTACATGCCCTACAAAGTACAAAGACACCTTTCCACTTTGGCATTTTCTCTACCTTCCATACCTCTATTGCACTCTCTTCCTTAATTTCCCTTTTATTTTCTTAGCTTTTACACTATATTCTCCATGCCAAAACTCCAGCAAAATATCAAAGGGAAAACCTGGCAACACAAACTAGAGATCTGATTGCAGCCAAATTGTAACTAAATAAAAATGCTTTTGCATTAGCCACAGTTACTAACAGCATTTAATAGTTGGTGATCTGTAGTTTTTACTAGGTGAACAAGAGGTTTGAAAGCATAAGTAGGAATAGCAGGCAGCACACTAAAAATTTCATTCCTTATACAAGCTTGTTCAAAGCAGCACATCTTTTGTGGGTATTTTTGTTCTTCTTTAGTATAAAGTGAAATCTTAAAACACATTTATTGCAAAATATGGCTTGAGACATAAGTTACTTAAATTTGTATTGTCCCTTTGCACCCCCCACAATGAATATAATCTCATTTCACTTTCTGTCACTAAAAGAAGGAAGTGAGAATGACAGTCATTGATTAGAGGATTAGTAGTATTCCACACATTCTTGTTTTAAAGAATGCAATAACCCAGATGTTGCTGCTGTCAGTAGAACCGCAATACTGTGCGTGTTCACACTTCAGAATGTATTAAAAGCATAGTTTATAAATGTATGAGATGCATAACACTACGTCTGCATGGAAATATTATTCTAACATACCTTAATTGTATTCAATAATCACATTTTATAACCTTTTAATTGACTAGCATTTAGTGTTTAGTAGTTAAAAGATTGGAACCAACAATCCATTGAAGTTAATTACCTGTAAATTGTGCTGGTCAGTTTAAGTATTTCTTTTATTATGCTCAGGATGTGGCTTTTTTACAATTTCTTAATGTGTTACATTTAGAAAGGGAACTACAGAAAATCTCTTATCTGTAGCATGTGTGTTACAGAAGAATAACTCATATGACAGCAATCTTGTTAGAGGCTGTTATGAACAACATTCACCATGGGCCGTATCTTAAACTGTCAGTGTAGCTACTCCGATTTACACCAGCTGAGGAGTAGGACACAAGTATGATTGCAAGGAGTGGTAACTTTTTCAGATACATCAAATCTTTCAAGATAAAGATTGTCAGTATAAAGCATAGCTGAGTTAAAAAACCAGGTTTCCAAGAACAGCGAAGTAAAGTAAGAATAACTACAGTGAAGGTGTGCTAGTTCCTCTGTGTTTATCTCCACGTAGGACTCAATTTGGTCCTGTACAGAAGGACTAGTTGTAAAGTCCTGAAAGCATTCTATTAGTGCAACAAAAAAAAAAAAAAAGGTTTGAAATTCCGAAAAAAAAAAGTTCAAATAACATAATAGAAAATTAACATGCTGAAATTGACTCTCAAAATATTCTCTTATCTGTATTTAATTATTTTTCTCTAGTAGGCCAGCATAGCTTACAAACATTAGCCTTTGACAATGTGTCAAAGATTCAGGGTTTGTGGCTCTAAATATGGGTCCTGCAGGAACATGCAGTTTCTCTGAACTAGTATATAAGTTGAAGCTACAACTGAAAAAAGTACAGATATTTATATTTAAGTTTGGCCTTTATCACGTCATAAAGAGGGATGTGGAGCTGTTGGAGTGCATCCAGAGGAGGCCACGGAGATGCTGCAAGGGCTGGAGCAGCTCTGCTCTGGAGACAGGCTGAGAGAGCTGGGCTTCTTCAGCCTGGAGAAGAGAAGGCTCCTTAAGTGGAGACCTTAGAGCAACTCCAGTGCCTAAAGGGGCTACTAGAAACCTGGAGAGGGGCTTTGGACAAGGGCCTGTAGGGGCAGGACAAGGGGGAAAGGCCTTAACCTGACAGAGGGGAGATTGAGATGAGACCTTAGGCAGAAGTTCTTCCCTGTGAGGGTGGTGAGGCCCTGGCACAGGTTGTCCAGAGAAGCTGTGGCTACCCCACCCCTGGCAGTGCTCAAGGCCAGGTTAGATAGGACTTGGAGCAACCTGGTCTAGTGGAAGGTGTCCCTGCCAATGGCAGGGGTTGGAATGAGCTTTAAGGTCCTTTCAACCCAAACCAGTCTGGGATTCTATGATTCTATGAAACACAATCTTCAACAGAGCAGTTACAGATCAGTGCAAATAATAGCTACAGAGCTGGGATTTTTATTTGTGATTTTGAGGAACTCAGACTGAAAACATCTTTTCACTTTCACACACATCCACTTTCTTCTCTTGTAGCTGCATCTTGAAGTAGTTGTAGTCATGTGTGATCTCTTGTGATACGCTTCTAAGAAAATAACCTCCCAATCTCTTAAACGGATCTCTGTAAGTTGCCTTCAGGAACTCACCTAAATACAAGCTCTGTTCAGGCACCCAACCAAGCTGGATCTGAGATGATATGGGAATGGTAGCTTCACCTATGGGATGATGACACAAAGATCCAGAAACAGACACAACACCATGTATTAGATGGCCAGATGTACATCAGTGTTTTACCTTCTCTTTCTATCCATATGATTTGAATCTTAACTTCTCAATAGTTAGCAGACCAAAGCCAGCAACACCTGCTTTGTCATCAACACAGAGAAAGCTAGATCTCACTGTGTCTTCTGCTGAGCGGTGATCATTGCAGGAGGCCTAGTCAAGACCTTCCAGCGTGATCAGCAAAAAATGCCTTCTTAGGGTATGTTCAGAAAATTTATTTTGAAAGCAAAGTCTGTAATTTGCCCAGCTTTTCAAGCCTGGCCCATTTTTATGCATGGTTAAAAGAGGAAGATGTATTTGGGAACTATTGCTGCTGGTAACTGAGGCAGGGGTAGAAAATGTACTTCTAGAGTTGAGTTTTGTGTCTAGCTGTGCAGAGAATCATGGTGACCACAGTCTGGGTCAGTGGCAGTTTGGAAATATAAACCTATTTTCCACAATTTACTATAATCTTCATGCAAAAAGACGCTATGACAATTATAGTTAGTCTTCTATCTCTGAAAATTTAAAAATGCATATACAAGAATTTGCAAATAAATCATGCTTAAAAATTCTTTTTTCCAGTAGTATTTTGTCTGCAAACTGGAGGTGTACCTGTTTATATTTACAGTGTTAAAATATTTTAAAATAATTGCTAATGTTTATCTCTAAGTTGTTTTGAATGGACTATTTTTTGCTTTTTTACAAATAACGTTGGCTTATTGTTTCAAATTGTATTTTGCCTTGCATTGGGAGGAAGTAAAAGAAAAACTAAAACGAATTGATCTCTGAGGAAATTTTTGACATTCTGGAAAGAGAAATCCTTTGATAAATGTGGAAAATAGCAAAGGAAACAGGAAGGATAATCTTCACTGGGCTGATCTAGTTAAAAGGAAATTCAACAAATATCTTTCTAACAAAGGAGTAAGAACATCATTCATGGACTTTACTGCCATAAAGAATAAGACTCTACTAATGTTTTAAAACTTTATGAAGCACTAGCAGCAATCGCAAGCCACAACTTCTGATCAGCTTGTTCCTAATGTTTTTTACACTATGTATGTGAAAACAAACATATATAATCATGATATATAAAGACCTGAAACAATGAAGACATCAGTTCCTTTTCTATGAGCTTAACATTGCTCTTCTGCTGAGTGAAAGGAGAATTTATCTTGCGTAGCAACATATATATGGAAGAAAGAGCACTGCAGAGCTAAGTGGTTCTTTTGTGTGAAGTTACACGATAAAAACGAATCAGAACTTTTAGTTCTCAAATTAAATGTTAACAAATTGCTCAAGCAGAGACTCTCTCTTGGAGAGAGTTTCCAACCTCCTCACACAGTTTCCTTACTTACCAAGTCTACACAGTTCTTTCAGTTCTTTTTTTAACAGGTCTCTGTACTTTTTAGCCCAAAGATCTAAGGCAAAAACTGATCAAATACTATGTAACCTTACACATCACATCCATCTACTCTTGCACCCAACTGCTTCAA
This sequence comes from Psittacula echo, assembly GCF_963264785.1. Classification (NCBI taxonomy): domain Eukaryota; kingdom Metazoa; phylum Chordata; class Aves; order Psittaciformes; family Psittacidae; genus Psittacula; species Psittacula echo. The sequence continues at coordinate 80,605,546 of NC_137742.1, read as the reverse complement.
CAAATGCAAGCGACGCTGCAAATGCATCTGACTCAGATACAAAAAGTTGTTTGACCTCTGCCATGCCTCTCATAAGTGTCTGAGGCTCACCACTGTGTGGACTCATGTATTTGCTTTCACAAAGAAAGCATAGTAGCCCTTGTTGCATATCTATGTCTTAACATTTATCAGTGTCCCAATGTTAATAAAACAGTGGATGCATACAGAACTCCCTAAAAATTCCATGATCACATTCGAGTGACAGAAATTTTGTTTAAAACGAAAACAAAAAAAGAAAAAGAAAAAGAAAAGATGCCTGTGTCAAACTTCAGCATCATGTATGCCAAGTGACCACTTTTCATTGCACAGCTGGCTCATTTTTTTTGTTTTTTCAGCTGTATTTATCTGCCATAGTACTATTTTTGCCAGGTCACTAGTTGCCTGTCACTAATTGTAGCCTACCTGAAAACACTGCCTAGACAAATGAGACTAAATTATGTCTGCCCAGCTTGAACAAGCTACACTAATTTGGTATAAACTGGATTTAGTTACTATAGGTCTAGATGCATGGTGGTTCATTTAATTTTAGAAGAGGTAGGAAGGTAATCATGATCAAAAGGCTGACGAGCAAATTAATTCTTCAGAAACCATGTATCTTTTTCAAATTCTAGTTAATCTTGCTCTGTAAAAGAGTAGAAAGGCAGATGCACACACATGGAATAACCTACCGTTCCTTGCTTGAGGTTGTAGAAATCTCTGACAGGATGATGCCAACACTTAAGCCATTTAAGCTTTCATATTATAAAAAATGGGATAAATCCTTTTTATTTCCAGTTAGCATGACTGAACAAAAACAGAGCAATATTTACCTTTAAGAAGGCTGATGTTTTTCTCTCCAAGAGTATTTTTGAAGGTATGTTTCACAATAGTTATTCTGGTATTCTTATTTATGCTGAGTTGCTGATGTTAACATATCTAAATATAACATATTAGCTTTTTTTGCATTTTTGAATGCAAGTTGAAACAAGTTTAGTGGAAAATTGCCAGCAATTTATTCTTTTATGGCTGTGAAAAGAGCTAATAGATATAATGCTTATTATACAAATGTTAAAAACATTTGCCAATATAAATTCTCTGATGGTGTCAAAATCCTTGGTCCTTTTTCAGTAGGACAGTCTTTGATGGGAATTTTATTTTATTGCTTATTGCACTTCCTTAGGACCAATGCATGGTTTGTTCTTAATGCAAGCCACAAAAGGTATTTGTTAATGGAGGTTTAAGACTTTAAACCTGGTGATGGACTCATTCAAGATGCAAGTAGGAAACTAACAAAAAGTTAAATTTAAGTTCACTGAGTCCCACGTAACAAGACCCTGCAGATTCAAGCAAGTTGGAAGAAGACAACATGATGAACATCCCCTGAAAATGTGAATAGTGCCAGTTCATAGAAACAGCAGGAATGTGTCAGTCTGCATCTGGCTGAGCTTGGTAAGTGAAGGCAGGTCAAGATCCTAATGGCAGCATGACTTTTTTCTTTAGAAAGCAGTGCAGACATGACTGTTCTGCTTTCTAGCAGCATTAGATTTACAATGGTTGGTTCAGCCCCGTTAACTGTTTTGATAATGCTATACTAGTTAAAGTTTTCCCAATCAGGTTCTCATGGTTTCCTAATCCACCCTACCTCCCTACTGAATGCATTTCCATGCACTGCAAGGAAGGAAGTGAGAGCTGGAATGTGTCCTGTTACCAGCCCTGGGGCTATGTTATTTCAGGTATATAAAGCTATCTGGTCCAGCATGTTAACATGGGAAACTTCTAGAAAGCCTTTCCTTTTTCCGAGACAAAGACTCAAGCCAAATCCATATCTTTTTTTTTTTTTTTTTTTTTTTTTTGTATGATTTAATAGTAAGATTGCTTGCAAAACAATTATACTGTAGATTTGGTTACATAATGTACATAAGAAGTGAAAAGGAAGAACATGTGTGACTTCAGTTTCCTGAAAGCCAACATATCTAGATGCAATTATTTTCCCCCATTATGTTCACACTTTACACCAATTACATTGCAAGGCCATCTAACCTACCCTATTAAAGGTAATGTACTCCAGCTCCCTTGTTTCTTGAGGAACAAGTAGTATCATCAGATGGCAATATTTCAAGCAGAGGAAGGCATGCTAATCTTGTGCCACAAAATTCAGTACTCAGGATTCTGGTGTTTGTCCTGCTCTTAATTACAAGCCTTGAAGAAAAAGGTCATATATCATGCACAGAACTCCAAGGGCAGCTTTGTTGACTTATTAATCCTAGTATCAGATCATAAAACAGTTTGAGTGATTTGGTAATGTGATTTGGTAATGCTCTGATTTATGCGTTACCATGAACAGAAGAGACAGATTAACCATACCATGAATTGTAACACACTAATTCCTCATTGTGGCTTTAACAACTGAGTCACATGCAGTTTCAATTATTTCACATGTTTGGCAGCCATTCTTCCCAATGGAACAATAAGCATTAACACAATAATCTGAAAGAAGCTTATTAAAACGTGTGTGACATAAGTTCTTTCTATTAAGAAATATTTGATGTTACATGCTGGTTTTGATTTAACCATACTAAATTCTGCAGTTAAAGGATCTTGATCTGAATGCCTTAAAAATGCTTTCAAATTTGTCATGCTCCACTAATATGTCTAATCATTGATAGTCTAATAAACTAGTGTTATTTTAGGAGAAATTCATGAAGAATTATGGGCAGCAGGGGTTAACGTGCTCTGATGAGAATGAGCTCTTCTGAATTAAGCAGTGTTTTGAATTGGATACACTCGGTAGAAGAATGATGCTACAGCCACTGCTGCTTCTAATAATGTCTTTTACTTCACTCAGAACTCTTCACTCAGAGATTCTCAAACACTTTACCAAGACTGTAAATATCAGACTCATATTTTGCAGGTCATGTATGCAGAAACTAAAGCTAAGAAGCAAATTGATCAAAGAAACAAAAAAGAATCAGTGCCAAAGTTGGAATTAAATATTCTTATATATTCTTATATTCTTATATTTTTGGTCCATCCAGAATTCTTTAAAAAAAATGGAAGAGACCTGCTTTCATTTGTTTTCATAATTTACATTTTAGTACAGGTTGGTCTGCTATTCTGTCCATTATACTAAATATGACACATTGTCCTATGCCATCTTATGAACAATGAATGAAGATAGAATTTGGACAACTTGTTCAACTCCATTGCATTGCCTGAGTGGAAAAGCTAAATAAGATCAATAGATGTGCTGTGCAGATTTTACAGTAGAAGATGCTTTGTGTTCCACACACCCTTTTGCCCCAAGGCAGAAAGTGGGTAGTTGCCCTTGCTCAGCTTCCTTGTGAAGAAACTTTCTCCTACAGTGTGACTGTAGCTTCTTGGAAAGAGTAGCCATTTATCACAGTCCTAAATGAAAGCATTCCTTGGACACAGATGTCTTTTTCTTCCTTTGTCTAATTACTGAGGGGAAAAGTGAGAAGGAAATGTCAAAACAGTGAAACAGTGGTGCATAGAGAGCAGTCACTTTGGAGCTCAACCAGCTTTTGTGAAGGCCTGGGTGATTTGTCAAATGGTTGTGGCATAAGTCAAGCCCTGAGGTTGAAAGGTCTTGACCTAAAGAGTGCTGAAATCAGGCAGTATAAGCAAGAGGGCTGCTAGAAGTTTCAGCTGTAGTAGAGATGAACAATGATGGGTGCTGGACGCGACAAAACCTCATCTGCATAATTCAGGTAAGGAATTTTATTGAATCTGACAAGTATGTGACAGGCTGAGAAAGAGAAAAGAACATGCTCTTGCTGGGAACCTTTAAAGCTCTTCAGTTAAGGTATGTGGAAATAAATGACAGCTAATCTCTTCACTAAAAAAACTGTAAACAATGACATTTTATACAGGGCTTACCCATGACCTTTTCATGGATCAGGCTATCCACTTTCAGGCCAGGCCACAGAACTTATCAAAAACAATGTAGTGAATTCAGATTGCTCAAGAAGGGCTTTGCTTCTCCTCATTGCTTCATGTAGAGTTGCTACTAGTTTGGCAGGTATACTTCAGCAGAAAGGCTATCACTTAAATCTAGGGAGTAACACATCATGGCAAATGGAAAATCCAAACAGAGACCTTTTAGTGGAATCTTTTTTGAGGGTTTATTTTTCTCTTTTTTTTTTTTTTTTTTTTTCTTTTTTTACGGTTTTGGCTTGCATGGGTCAAATTGCAACTATAAATCTCAAGCTAAAAGGTCATAAAGTGACAAGACAACATTTCTTCATCATTTTCATCAATCTGTTGATGTTTTTAAACTAACCAAGGTTTTAAAAATCCTTCATGACTCCCTCATGCCAAATTTCTGAGAATTTCTTTTTAATTTCTTTTAACCACTTGTTTTCATTATAAGTCTTTGTTAGGTAAACAATAGAGTTTAAGAAGAGTATGTAATTGATGCTCTTCAAAGCACAAATAAGATGCTGACCACTGGCTTTAGAAGTGGTCAGCATCTCGAGGGTAAAATCTTTGTATGAAACTTTAGTTCATAAACACTGAGACAAATATAACCTTAATAAAACGTACAAAACTCAGAAGTAATGGTTGAAAATCAAATCTAGCCTCTTTGTGTTGTTTAACCTAATAAGAAATGACCTTGCAGGCAAGCAAGAATTTTCCTTTTGTGAATATTTGTGAATATCTGTATTCTTGAGAATTCTTTCTTAGCACTGAGTTTCTCACAAAAAGTAGCACTTGATATCTATATAAAGAGGGTTTCTTGCCAGATGCAGACCTCTAAGCCTGGCAAGAAAACAATTTGTTATACAGGGTGCTGGACTGTTAGAAGGAAAGCTTAAAATCTAGAGGAACACAGTATGAATGTGACTTTCAAAAGCAGAAATTCTAACTCTTAAAATAAATGCAAAAACAAAGGTTAGACTGACTTTATTGAGCATTAGTCACAAAGTCCCCAAGCACTTCCGTGGATTACTGGCACAGCAATTTCTGCTGCACACAGCACACATGTATGTTTCTACCAGTCTGTGGATCATTCTACCTAATGGGAAGCAGTTAAGAGTCCTGGCTGGATCAACTGTGGATCTTGGTTTATAAGCAGCCCAATGCATAATTCACAAGGCTTAATGAATATTCCAATTCATGACAGCCAACTGGCTCCATAGGTCACACCTCCCAGTCTAATATAAATAAAGAATGAGATACTAGAAAGCATACCAGCTGAACCCTACTGAATGCCAAAACCATACATGTTAATAAGGCACAATAAAAGATATACTTGACGCTCAGGAAATGCCTCTATTGTTTTCCAGCTTTATAGAGGAAGAGGAAAAGTTTGCAGTGCACCTTTCCATATACTGCATCGAGTGCAACATGAACTTTCAGCCGTGGCAAAGGGGGAATCAGATTGTGGCAGCTGCATTTCACATCCAGCCTCATCAGCTTTCTGACATCCTCTGTCATTTCCACCACAATAGCAAAATCCATGCTGGAAATATCCCCACCCTCCTCTCCCATGTTCCCCTGCAAGTCCCTCTTTGGTAACTAAGGAGAGGAAGTACTTCAGCAGCACTGTTCTTTTATGTGCTCTGTTTAGACCTTGGAACAGGATGAATGGTAGCTTAGATGAATGCATTTGTGCCATTTTTCTTGGCCCAGATGATGTTTCCTCACTACCATGACATCTGAACAGAAGGAGAAAACATCTCCCTTTTGAGGCAAGTTAATTTAATTTGTACCTTCTACCTAGGGGTAAATATGTTTGTCTGTCCTTCTGAGCTTTCTTTGCCCACTTTCTTTTCTCATGGGAAACCCTGCTGAGTCAAAAGCAGGATATTGCTTAATGCTCTAACTTTATTTTAAAGTAATTTAATTTTAAGCATACTCACACCCACCCTAAAGTGAAGCAACTGTAGGAGCTCCACTGGGACAGCCTTAATGACTTTTGCATGTCTCTTGTGTCAGCGACATCAAGGGCTTGTTGTTAGGGAGGTATTTGTCTTTTAAAATAAATGCTTTAAAACAGGACCTCTCTTTTACAGTATCCTCAGTGAAGATGTGTTTCTTTATTTTCAAAAATCCTACGGCTTTGCACATTGACCTACCACCTTTAAAAAACAGCATTGCAAACCATTGACCTTTGCTCTTTGCTGATCTGGTGTTATATGTGATTTGACCTTGTTTTGTCTAAGAACTTTGTAAAAAGATTTAAAATAAATAACGAATGCATTTCTTTATGAAAAACAGTGGTAAATTATGACTCAGATGACTCAGAATTTACATCCTCCTTATCTGATTTATGCATTACTTCTTTAAATAGGCAAATATATTAAGGGCATTATTTAATCCAGTACTGAAAAGTTTCTATATTTAAAAAAGCTGAAAATCTTTATTTAAAAATTATTTTTATTTTAAAAGAAGGCTGAAATCCAAATGTAAGCATAATTTAAAGCCTATTTTGCTTATAGTGACATCTGTTCTTTTATTTAAACTTCATTATCTCATATTAAAGTGGCAATGACACACACAAGAACCTACATGCTAAAAAACTTATTTTAATTTTTTCCCTTTAAACCAATTTAATTACCAGGTAAATATTTTGTCATCTTGTCAGATAAGAAAAACAAAATATACAACACTTAAAATGATAAAATATATTTCTAATACATGCTGCAATTAATATCACAGGCACTGATTTTACCTGTAGTTATCAGTTATTCATAATACGCATAATATTGTAACAATGTTTTTTACAATAATAAGCACTTTGTACTATGATCAGAAACACATTTCTGTCATGTTGGAAAAACAAAACATGCAATATTTAAACCGATAAAGTATATTTCTAATATCTGCAGTAATAAATATCACAGAAACTGATTTTACCTGCAGTTACCGGTTACTTGTTCTTTGGATAATATTTTATCAGGCTTTTTCTCAATGCTTTGCTTTCTGTGTTCTGGTCAGAAATGTGCATTTATCATCAGCAAATCACACAGACTTACAGGGAAACAAGTCTTGGAATCAGTCACAAAATTCGGAAAGATTAATCATGACAACATTGCTGTTTTGCTCGGAAAACTTCCCTCCATTCTGTTTCTGTTGCTTCAGTGGTTTGTTTTTATAAACAAGCTGCATTTGTTACGAAAAGGAAGCAGTTCTCTTATTCAAACTTATGGTTTTGGAGTCTAAACATGCAGTACCATGACAAACAAATAACAGTTAATGTGCCTTCTGGAGCAACAGGAGAAGTGCAACTGCCTTGCCTGCCCTGTTCTGCTCAGTGTATAAAATATACAAGATAGCTAGAAAATGGACAAAACACCTTTCTTGACTTTTGTAGAGGGCTGCTCAGCCATAACCCAATACTACCATGCATCTTGTATGATTTTACATCAGCTTTTGTGGATAAGGGAGGTAATTACTTGTGGGGGATGATGCATCCATGCATCTCTCAGTAGAGAAGTATCAGGAAGCAAAGTTGAAGGGCGTTTGGTGAATACTTTTGACGGATGGCTAAAGGACAGATCCTGCTCTCATGCTTCACTTCAGAGTAGCTTTTAGTCAGAATTTGGACCTTAGAAGCTTTGCCTAGACAAGCATAGACCTCAGATACTTGTAAAACTGATACGTGGATTCCGTTGTAGCCCATGATGTGGCCAGCTAGCCTGTGTACCGTGTCAGAAAAATCAGAACCTAGGTGCAAAGAGAGAGAGAGAGGCTTTAAAAAAAAAGGGTTCTGAAGTATTTCTCTGAATTTCACCTACTGGCCTCTTAAGTCCATAGTGCTTTCAAACAAATTGCTTGAAGGTCTGGAGCTTTCACTTTGAACTCGAAGTTGGCTTTCAAGACCTGGCCTCTGATAAGGGTGGAAAGCCTAGTTATCAAACTCCCTTCAACATTTGCTTTGTTGCAATAAATTTGCCATCTTTAAGGGTTATGAAGTGGTCACAAAATGTGTGGCTTTAAGAAGATAGTTATCTTTAGGCTATAAAGGCTATATCTTTAGGTATTTCTAGCCGTATAGCTGAGCTGTGTAAATCAAGGCCATCCACCCCTCCATTAGAAGCTAAGCTCTTAAAGCCTATATGGACAAAGGACTTGGTTGTTTATGCAGCAACAACATCTGCTTACACTCAGCCTCATTGTCAAAGAGCTGGTGGTTAAAAGCACAGGATCTCCTTTCTCTCCATTTCATGCAGTATTATGTTTCATGCGGGAATATCTACTCTCTGAGGCTTGACCACTGCTTTTATCTGCTGGACTTTAAAGACTTATCTGCTTGTAGTGAGAATCTCCTCCCCAGCAGTCTGGAGGGCGCATTTTGCCGGACACTTGAAAAATTTCTTTTGGTTTCCAGACACCTTTTCGCAAAGTATTAGCTTTCGTGTGTTGCTCTGAACCTAAAGCTCCTGTGTAAACAGCTCTCTGGTTCAGTTTAAGATAAAATATGGTGTTTGGAACTGAATTCCTCAAATGCCACATGTGCATAACAAAAGACTATTAATTACACTCAAGCCACAAAAGGCCAATGAGTTCTCCAGACTGCATGATTAGTATTGCTATCAAATAAAATGTTTCTGAGCATTTCCTGCTGGCACAACATAGTTTTATTTAGACCTGCATCACTAATGCAGTTGGAAGAAAGAACATGATGTTGCAGTTAATAAGTTTTTGTGAAGAGAAAGCACCTGAAGAAAAGAAACTGCCATATAGATTAGTATGGTTTAATTTAGCTACCCCTCCCTATCTGTACCTCAGCAAGCACTTGAAGATAGAAAATGCTTAATATGTAAATTTATATGGTCTTATAGTAAAGGTTTCTATCCCTAATCTTCAGGGGATAGCAGATTCAAGCATTGTCCTGGACAGCTAGAAAATGATAATAATAAAAGACATATTAATATGATAATAATAAAAGATATATTTACAACATATATAAGAAAACCATAATGCAGTTTACAGAGATGACTATTTTCCTTTGAATGGTATTTTCACAGTACTTTATCAATTAATTTTATTGCAGCACCACAATGTGTGTTTTAATAGCAGGTTTGTTGAAACTAGTCTGATACCTGTGTCATACATGAAAATGTGAGCAGATTGTGCAGAGGAAAAAGGTTGAAGTTGGCATATGACTTATTTAGGTATGCTGATATGCATGTGTACTGCCATGGCCTGAAACTTTAAGAAAAAAGGAGAATACAGCTGCAAAGGAAACTCATGGCATGGAAGTGAGGGCAAAGTACTGGCAAACCAATATGGAATGTGATCAGCATCCTGGGAAAAAAATACCCTAAACTTACGGCTTTCAAAATGGCAGCAGTGGGTGACATAAGGATTTCTGACTCAAAGGCTGGTGAGTCCAGACCCCAAATATTGCCACCACTTGCATCATGCAATTCCTTCTTAAAAATAAACATCTCTTGCTTAAAATAGTTTTGCTGTTTCAAACCATTTCCTCTGACTTGTGTAACCAGTCTGGAAGCTTGCTGCTTTCATAGTTCTAATTTCTGCTGGAAAAATGCTCATGCATGTTGGAAATTCATGTGTTTTCTTTTCAGTATTTTAACTTGAGCAGTTTTGCTCTCCCTCTGGTATTTACACATGCATGTATTTATAGGAAACAATTCTAGCCCCGCTTGGCCCCAACTTTGCCTAAGGAAACGTGCCACTAAACTATCCTGCTTCCTCAGTTCCCCTTCCCACGCTATTTCCCCATCTAACTTAATTCGCCTTTCCTGCAGTTTGGTTTTCTCCTTCTCAGAGTTACACACAAGCAATATATCTCAGAGTGCTCTCTATTTTTCACCAACGTCCTGGGTGGAAATATTAGTACTTCTCTTTCTGAGCACATCTGATGTCACACTTACATTTTTCAGCACTATGCCAGTGCAGTCTTTGTTTTCCTTGGCTGCTTCCTGCTCTCAGCCATCTCTGCATACCCACAAACACCTGCCATTTATGTGCCTAGACTTTCACTTTGTACTATTAAATTTAAATGTACTACTAAATTTAAATTCCACTTTTTACTGTTTAACTTTAAATCCTGTTTCTTCTAATTCAGTTCAGAAACACATATTTTCCACCATGCAAAAGGAAACACCTGGCTGTTTGGTAGATCATACACCACTTCCAAGTGGATTGTACCCATTCACATGTTGATAATCTTATGCTAGGATTTCACCTCGCTGGTCACACTCTTTCATTCCTGTGTCCTTTTATTATTAAGTAAAAAAAAAATTACTTAATAATAATAATAATAATAATAAAATTACTTGCGTCCTTTATTTCTTAGGTCTCTTCTCCTGCAGAATCAAGCAAAAATGAAATGTGGCACAGTACTTCTTCAGCCTTGTCTACCTTCAGCAGCAGCTTCCATAAACCTCACTTTCAGGAAGACTGGAATCCTGATTCACCAGCTATACCAGCAGGATGAATGTTGAAGCTTTAGGAATTCAAGTGTTTAAGAACTTGATAGCAATTTATTTTTGAATCCAGCTATGCAAAGTGCATCAGCTGTCTCCCTTCTGAGGATACAAGATACAAGAACTTGCAAAAATACTTTTGGAACACTTTCTTGCAAAAACTGATGAAGCACTGATAGTGCATTTTGTTATCACTGTTGTTACAATACATAGGCATATGTATCTGTCTTCATGAGGAATAATTCCTAGATAAATGAACAAACCCAATCTGATGTGATAACACATTCAAGAGGATTTTTTTTTTAAACTTGTATTTTACTTTGCATAAAGGGAATTTGTACCTGTTCAAAAGAATGGTCAGACTTCAGCATTTCAAGTGGGAAATAGATGAGTAAAATGACAGAGTTGACAAAGGGGGTACACCGTTTTTGCAGAGGATGTGTATAAATCAGTATTGGTTCCCCAGAAAGGAAACTAGGAGGCTTTGCATCATTAATCTAATTGTGTACTTTGGTATAAATGCATGGTGTTGTGTCATCAGTGGCTAGGAATACAGTACAGGAGTTTGAGATCAAAGAAAGAAGTAAAGGATCTTATTCAGAGCAGGGACAAAGTATGGCAGTACTTCTGCAGGATGTAAAGAATTATTTGCATGTGCTAATTCCTTCATCCAGATAGACAGAAGATCTGGCTTTATCAGAAACATTCCTCAAAACCAGGATCTCCGTCCTGAATTAGATACAACTGTTGTTCTCTTTAATTCAAAACAAATAAATTCTCACCTAGTAGTTTATTGTTCCTGAGGATGTTTTCATATGGTCAGCCTCCATTTGTGCATTTGTGGCTTGCATGGAAAAGAGCTGTTTTTCTATCCCTTCCCCCACCCCCCCTGTATTTTTCCCCCCCTTTCTCTCTGATCACTTTTACGAAATATCTAAATTTTTGGTAAAAAGCAAAAACTGAAATGGAGCAGATGATGGTATCACTGAAACTTGCTCCTCACTGGTGTAACACAAACATCCAAGCACCCTTTTGTGTTTTCTCACTGTGGCCATGCCACTCCAGGTGTTGTGTAGATTATGGTAGTGAAAAGCTATCCACTCCTACAAGCAATGGACATAGTAGCTCAGACATTTTGGCTCATGAAGTAGTACAGAACATTCTCATTATGATCACAAACCCTCTGAGACCTCTGTATGGCATTAACCTCAAGACTGTAGCCTTATTTTTTAGATCAGGGCAACCAGTTCTAATAGTCTGGGTTGCGCTAGCAGGCAGTTTTGGGAACACTGCAAACACATGCTTCTGGTTATAGCTGGAAATAGGCATGGAGATATTAATTCCTCTTTCCTGCTATTTGCATGAGCAGTCTCTGGAAATCTAAAAATCAAGAGGAAGTATTGTCTCAGAGTAGTTCTCCCCCAAGAGAGAGAGAAGCTTCCCCCCCAGATTAAAAGCCTTCAGGTAAAAGTTGCATGCCATGACCTTGCTAAGACCAGCATAGTCCCCTCACTCTGTCTTCTCCTTCCTGCCACTTAGATTATGGCAGCTGCAGTTTTGTTGTGCATTTGGACTGTGCATGCAAAGATTGATTATATGTGTAGACATATTTGGTCCAGGTGGTTTGCTCTGTTTAGGTATGCATTACTCTTTCTTCTCATTAATTGTAGTGTGTATGTTCGTTAAGTTTACCTTTCTTCCTTAGAAGGAGCAGGGGTTAGGGTTTTGTCATGGATTCAGGCCTGGGAAACCCATGAGAGATCCTACCAGACAGCTGGAGTTACTGGGAAGTTTTCAGTGCATATTACTGTGGGGGAGCTTCCACTGACATCTTCAGAATTAGTCAGGCTTATCTTCTGAACCACCACCTCTGCAAAAGTTAGGTGTTTGCAAGTCAGGGGAATGAAATTTTGGAAGTTAACAAGTAATTAGGATTAAGACATTTAGGAAGATAGCAATGCATCTTTGAAATAGCACTGCATTTAACTATACATAGCTTATACTGGTATGGAAGAAAATTCAATCTGTGAATATTTCTTATGACAAAAGGAAATAAATTGATAAATGTTGGTAATGTCAGTAACTCAAGTCCACTGATCCATAGGGGTAGGAATATATCTCCAATGCGTTAGGTTTCGTTACACTGTAATAAATGGAATTCATCAAAAAAGCCCCAAGCAACCTACCTGTGGTTCTATTCTCTGAATAATAACTAAGGGTTATTCATGTTTTTAGCAGACTTCTTTTCTCCTCATGTTCTGTGTATAAAGGAATCTGTGAAATGTATTTAAAAACATAATGCAAAAATGAAAATAAACCTTTCCCTTCCTCTTTCTTTTCCCTTTTCCCTTTCTCCTTCCCTTTCCTTTCCTTTCCTTTCCTTTCCTTTCCTTTCCTTTCCTTTCCTTTCCTTTCCTTTCCTTTCCTTTCCTTTCCTTTCCTTTCCTTTCCTTTCCTTTCCTTTCCTTTCCTTTCCTTTCCTTTCCTTTCCTTTCCTTTCCTTTCCTTTCCTTTCCTTTCCTTTCCTTTCCTTTCCTTTCCTTTCCTTTCCTTTCCTTACCTTACCTTTCCTTTCCTTTCCTTTCTCTTTCTCTCTTTCTCTTTCTCTTTCTCTTTCTCTTTCTCTTTCTCTTTCTCTTTCTCTTCCTCTTTCTCTTTCTCTTTCTCTTTCTCCTCTTCTTTCTTTCTTCTCTTTCTCCTTCTCTTTCTCCTCTTTCTCTTTCCCTTTCCCTTTCCCCTCCCTTTTCCCTTTCCCCTTCCCTTTCTCCTCCCTTTCTCTTTTCTTTTCTTTTCTTTTCTTTTCTTTTCTTTTCTTTTCTTTTCTTTTCTTTTCTTTTCTTTTCTTTTCTTTTCTTTTCTTTTCTTTTCTTTTCTTTTCTTTTCTTTTCTTTTCTTTTCTTTTCTTTTCTTTTCTTTTCTTTTCTTTTCTTTTCTTTTCTTTATTTTCTCTTCTCTTCTCTCCTCTCTCTCTCTCTCTCTTCTCTTCTCTTCTCTTCTCTTCTCTTCTCTTCTCTTCTCTTCTCTTCTCTTCTCTTCTCTTCTCTTCTCTTCTCTTCTCTTCTCTTTTTTCCTTTCCTTTTCCTTTTCCTTTTCCTTTTCCTTTTCCTTTTCCTTTTCCTTTCTTTTCTTTTTTTCCCTTTCTTTCCCTTTCGCTTTCCCTTTCGCTTTCCCTTTTTCTCCTTTCCATTTCCCTTCCCCTTTCCCTTCTACTTTCCCTTTCCCTTTCCTTTTCACACCACTAAGTTTTGTGCTGATCCCTGCAGTCAGCATGGACCAAGCACAGCCTTATCAAAAAAGATGCAAATGTAAAAGTAGAGATGACGTAAAACATTGCCGAGATTAGCTTCCGAAAATATTCCTTGTCTGCAGCCTACTTGAATGGACAGGACCTCCTTCCTCCGATAGCATTCGCATATTTCTGACTCAGCTTACATGGTATGTGAATTATTCATATACCATGTATTCATATTTTTGGGGCATGTGCTCAGTATCAGATGTAAAGGAAGCCAGAAGGCTTCTCACTGGTATTATTCTACATAGGTACAAACACATACTAAAAATGCACACAATCATTTAACTAGAATCAATACATTCTGGCTTAGATTTGTATAGGCATTTTGAGTATGGCCCAAGATATTTTCTGTTTCCTGAAGGTATGTGCTCAGATATGGTGAGAGGCAGGCACTTTATTAGTATAATGCAGTAAGTGAGGTGATAATATCTGTGTCATTAGAGTAGTGATTTCATTGAAACAAAAAAAAAAAAATAAGCTTTTCAATGACAAGCTGTATTTGGTACTACTATATTGTTGTTTCACCAGACAATACTTAATAATATGCATGTAAAAGAGAAACCAGCAAGAACCTCTTTCTGCACACCAAAATGGACACCACACTCTCCCTCAAAATTCAGAAAAGAGTGCCCCTATCTGGTCTTTCAAAGATGAAATCCAGGTATGACACTCTTAAACTCTCATCTTTGGAAGACTGTTAGAACTTCCAATAGCATGGTCTGACTTTCCAGAGCACAGAACTTCTGAAACATTTGTGTACTTGGTTGCTTTAGGTGAGCTTTCAATGTGGGATTTGCAAATGTGAACACTAAAATACAATTTGGTCCACGTGTTCCACCTCATGTATTCATCAGGTTTGTGAACAACCTTCTCCAGGGCCAGGGGCCTGATTTTAGAGCCCAGATGTGCATCATTATGTTTTGCGTATCAAACATTTTAAAGTCTTAAATATGACATAGTTCCATCTTTGCCATGGAAGTTTATATGAATATACATATTCAGTAAAAATAGACATACTTCTTGATATTCATGCTTACATAAAATACGCTTAGAAGCAGTCTCTGTTATGGGAGCAAGCCATCATAAAAATCTGGAATGTATTTTAGTATCGACATGCAGGTATTTGTTTTGAGTTGTATGAAGCATTGTTTGTTTCTGCAAGGCAAATATCTTATATTGCACAAATAACCATGAAATTACTGAGTAGTTACTTGATCATTTAATTATTGTGCAGTTACATAATAACTCCATGACTATTGAAGCCCTTCAGATTGCATTAATTATATTTGGAGTAATTATTCCCATCTGCTGACATGGATATATAGTTTGCTAGACAAGATAAATTTAAAAAAAACTCTTTACTGAAGAAAGGCCTTAAAAATGGACTGGCCAACACAGTCTTAATTATAGTACTTGGCAACGTGAATTTATTTCACCTAACATTGCATAACGTAATTGTTAGCCCAACAGAAAAGGATATGAATTGTAAACTACAGTTGATTGATATATCTCGAAGGATGAGATGCAAATGTATAAATAACAATTAAACTGAAAATCAATCACACTCTTGTCCTGGGTTCAGCAATAGCAGCCATTTTTTCTCCTTCTTAGTAGCTGGTACAGTGCTGTGTTTTTGACTTTCAGCCTGGGAGCAGCGTTGATAACACTGATGTTTTTAGTTGCTGCTTAATAATGTTTAGTCTGACCAAGGACTTTCTGAGTCTCATGCTCTGCCAGGGAGGAGGGGAAGCCAGGATGAAGCAGAGACAGGACACCTGACCCAAACTAGCCAAAGACATATTCCATACCACAGCAGGTCACACCGGGATGCAAAACTGGGGGCAGTTACCTGGAATGGCTAGCTCACTGCTTGGTCGGGGGTGGTATCGGTTGGTGGGTGGTGAGCAGCTGTATTTTCTTCACTTGTTATTTCCCTTATCATTATTATTATTGGTGGCAGCAGTAGTGATTTGTGTTATACCTTAGTTACTGGACTGTTCTTATCTCAATCTGTGGTAGTTACATTCTTTCGATTCTCCTCCCCATCCCTCCGGGAGCCAGGGGAGGAAGGCGGGGAGTGAGAGAGAGACCGTGTGGTTCTGATTTACAGCTAGGCTTAAACCATGACAACTCTACAATAAGATGGTTGTCTGGTCTGCAGTGGCACGGTCCTGAAAGTCTGGCTTTAGAGGCCAGGTTTAGGCATTCTGAACTCTGCAGAGGTGCCTATAGCTGAACAGAGAACCTTTGCTTGCTCCACACTCAGATGCAACCTGTGACTGCCTATAGATCACATCTGCTCCTATAGCACTGTGTAGCATCACTCTGTACAGGCAGGATTTGTTGGAGCAGCTATGCAAGAGTATCTGTCTACTCATAGAGCAGGTATCTATGGAGAGGGCCATACTAAGGAGAAAATCAGAGTTTTTTCACAATTTTACCTAAGAAAACCTGAAGGAAGTGCTTTCTGTAGAGTGTGTATGCAAGACATCTTGTTAAATCAAAATATGTGCTCAGGCTTGCCCTCAGAAGGCAGAATATGTATCTATGTATCCATGCATCTAATCTATGCATCTATGCATCTATGTATCTAAGTATCTATCATCTATCAATCATGTATGTATGTATGTATGTATGTATGTATCTATCTATCTATCTATCTATCTATCTATCTATCTATCTAACTATATCTCTGCTGCCTACCAGCCTGCCTGCCTGTCTGCCTTGCTATCTATCAAAAGTTATGGTTCATTAGACCTGGAAGGACTAATTTCATTTCCATCTGTACAGAAACCTTCTTGGCTGATGTCAAGACTATCAAAGAGCATGAAACCTTCTTGGCTGATGTCAAGACTATCAAAGAGCATCTTTGTGGTGTTGACAAGCTACAGAACCATCTCATCTCTTTAGATTTTTATTTCTTTAGGCAGAGGTATTTTCTTTGTGCCTGTTGGGACTCTGCAGATCAGGTCTCTTCTCTTGGTTCAGATAGCTGAATGACATCACGAGCTAATGAAAATAAGGATGCAGGTAGGAGTTCTTGTAACAAGAATATGAAATGGCATCTGAAATTGCATGACTGATTCTGTTAGCACTTGCCAATTTGGCAGCTTCTTCTGCATTACACATTGCAGATGGGGGGTGACAACTCTTTTTCCTTATCTTGTTTTGATCAGGGCTGTACCTGTCACTACAGACCAAGCAGAATCCTGTTGTATTGAAAAAGTAGAAGCCATCTAATTATAATAAAATTAATAATTTCTTGCCTTGGAAACAAGAAGCAAGCACACCAAATTAATGTAACCAGTGACTGTATAGGTATTTTGTACCACAGTTAACACTGGTAACATTTAGTAAACCAGCTTGCCTTAAGTATATAAGCAACAGCCACAGTTGCAAAGGGTCAAACTGAGAGTTGTGGTATAGTTGCCTAACTGAGGAATAGGAAAATGTGCAAAAAGTGAAGTCTGCGAGAGAGGACACTCTTTCACGTAACATCTTTGTTTCTAAACTGGAGAGACATGAATTTGTTGGATGGACCACCTGGTGGATTAGATATTGGCTGGATGGCCACAAGCAGAGAGTTGTGGTCAATGGCTCAATGTCCGACTGGAGATGGGTAATGAGTGGTGTCTCTCGGAGGTCAGTGTTGGAACCAATCCTGTTCAACATCTTTGCTGCCAACATGGACAGTGGGATCGAGCACCCTCAGCAAGTTTGCCGATGACACCAAGCTGTCTGGCTCGGTTGATACGCTGGAGGGAAGAGATGCCATCCAGAGGCACCTGGACACACTTGAGTGGTGGCCAGTGCCAATATTATGAAGTTCAGCAAGGCCAAGTGCAAGGTCCTACACCTGGGTTGCAGCAACCCCAAGCACAGCTACAGGTTGGGTGAAGAGATTCAGAGCAGCCTGAGGAGAAGGACTTGTGGGTGTTAGTCAATGAGAAACTGAACATGACTCAGCTTCCATGTGTTCTCGCAGCCCAGAAAGCCAACCATATCTTGGGCTGCATCAAAAGGAGCATGACCAGCAGGTCAAAGGAAGTGATCCTGCCCCTCTATTCTGCTTTTGTGAGACCCCACTTGGATTGCTGTGTGCACCTGTTGTCCTCAACACAATAGGAACATGGAGATTTTGGAGCAAGTGCAGAGGAGGCCACGAACATGACCAGGGGGCTGGAGCACTTCCCATATGAACACAGGTTGAGAAAGTTGGGGCTGTTCAGCCTGGAGAAGAGAAGGCTGCGTGGAGACCTCATAGCAGCCTTCCAGTATCTGAAGAGGGCCTACAAGGATGGTGGAGAGGGACTCTTCATCAAGGACTGTAGTGGTAGGACCAGGCATAATGGATTAAAACTTACGCAGGGGAAGTTCAGGTTAGATATAAGGAGGAAGTTTTTTACTGTGAGGGTGGTGAGGCACTGGAACAGGTTGCCCAGAGAAGTGGTAAATGCTCTGTCCTTGTCAGTGTTCATGGCCAGGTTGGGCAGAGCCCTGGGCAATATGGTATAGTGTGAGGCACCCTGCCCATGACTGAGGGTTGGAACTAGATGCTCTTAAGGTTCTTTGCAACCCAAACCATTCCATGATTCTATGATTCTATGAAGGAACAGGGAGCTAAGATGTCTGGCAAAATCAAAATAAGCCTGCAAAACAAGCAGGATGATTCTGCAGAATAATCTGGCAGAATAAGTGAAGATGGAAAAAGTCCTCATCCTGAAAATAAGATGTCAAGGGCAAATGAAATGAGCCTTCCCTTCTTTTTGGGGGCCAGGGGGAAAACAAGCACAAAAAAACCCATCAACAATGAATGAAGGATGGGGAAGAAAGCAGCCAGCTCGCTTTGGTTCTGTCTTCCTCCATCAAAGCAATGTTGTGATTGGCTGCCTTGTCCTTAGCCACTAACGACCACCAAGATCAATGTAGTGGTGTGTAGTGTTAATGGATATAAATCCAATAAAGAGTTGTCCTAAAGCTTGGAATTGGCCTGATTTAGAGAATCCCACAACAGTGATCTTTAATTCCTTAGCTGGCATATAGATAAGTTTAACTGCAACAATTGCTGGTGATTTTAAAACATACAGTGGCACCAGAGCCTCACCCACTAACGAGAGAAATTTAATGACTACTCACAAGGTGGATTTCTTTTAAAATTACTTTTATACTTTTTACAGTTTAGAAATGTATGAGGAGATGCACTTCTAAGATTGCATCAAAGGAGACCGCTGATCCCAGATGGATTAGATGGCATATCAACTGTGTGTCATATAGCCTTCAACATATAATATTTTCAAATCTAGTTAAGATATCACATCCTATGTGGCATGCAAAATTTATTTATGCCACAGAAACCTTCCCACAACTCTGCTTTCCCCTTTATTCCATTCACCAGCTGAAATTTATGCGAGGTAATTTTCTATTCTGAAATAATTCTTACAATTAGTAAATAATAAATATGATAAAAATGAAAAATGGCTGGTTTATTCTTTGCTTTTAAATCCTAAAATTAAAGCAATGTATTAGGACTGAGCCCCTACGCTCATGTAATTGACTGTGCAAAGTGGACTTGCTGGTTCTGTGACCAAGGAAAGCATGCTGAACTTGCTCTGGTTTTCAATGACCATGAAGCACGGGGGTTTGATGGGAAAGAGCTGTACATGCCTTTTCCCACCCATAGACAAGAACCGAGGGTAACTTTGAAACTAGTTAATGGGAGGAGGTTGACTATATCTGTCTCCGCTCCAGCAGACTGAGACAGCACCTAGCTTCCCACTTTCCTTTATGACCTGAATTTCTGCTAAAAGAACGCCAGTGAAACAGTTCAAGTGGTTTCTACTTAACTGACCATCATTAGTATTCAGAGTGCAGGTCAGCTTGAGCTAAGCAGAACAATTTCCACATGGCAATCAGGGGTAAGCTGGCAACCTTAGATGGCCCTGAATGTCTCTGCTGGTCTTCGGCTTCCCATGGCTCTTGATCAAACCCACCGTGGGCTATGCCCCCACACTAGAAGGTGGGCTTTCCATAGCAGCTTCCCAATAGCTGCTTTCTCTTCTGCTGCCCCCAGGACTATCGGTGCCAGAGGGCCGTGAGTAGGTTTTCAGCAATACAGTTTTGCCTATTCTTATTTCTTTTCTTTTTTTTAAAAAAAGCTAAAAAAATCTAATTAACTGCTTCCTGAAGTCAGGCTAAAGGAGTCCCCAAACCAGTGTTTTTTCAGCTGTAATATGGTCACAAATTATGTACCTTGAGAAATACTACCCTGATTCATCAGTGATATTTTGAGGAAAGGGAGGGCTGATAAACTAATCAGAGTATCTATGACCATTTAAAAGAGCTCATTCTCTGAAAATGCTGTGTCAAAGACTTTATCTACTGCAGTTTCAGTTTTTAAGTATTGCATTAAAGTGTCCAGCTCTGGCTGAATGAATGGTGTTCTTAAGGCTATACAAAAAGTAAAGGTCAGTAAGAATGGGGGCAAAGCATTTGTTTCAGAGTTGTTGGTGCGTTACTTACTTCAGTACATTTTATCTATGATTTGCTTTCATGATTACGCCTGCCACTATCATTTAGTATGTTTATTGATGTTTTATTGTTAACTTTGTCAGGAGGCAGTGTCCTGAAATAGAAAGATCAATAAGTCTTTCCCATAAAGACGAGGAAACCAAACTAATCAACCTGGAAAGTTGTTCTCTGTTCCTCATTACCAGATTCTCCTTGAATCAAAGTGTTGAGAATTGATATCAAGGTACAGAACTAAAAGCTTTATTGAATGTGTCCACTGCATAGGTATTTATGTGGTCTTGAATAAGCTCCCACACTGCTGTGCCAGCATGCTTAGGGCTCATTTTAAATTTACAATCATTTTTTTTCCAAGGGCAATCTCAGCTGCTCCAAAACCTAAAAGTCATGCACCTGGATGATAACTTTCCAGGCTCTCAGATGAAGTGTTTCGCCCTACTTTGCCAAGAGCTTTTCATGACTTTCCTTCCTGCCCTCATCATTGACAGATACCATTAACAGAAAGCTTCAAGTTCTCATGAGACACAAACCAGAATAAACAAACTCTGCCCTTTCACTAAGCAGTTTGTAAACAGAGATTAAGTTAACAGTGTGTGTTGTCTACACCTACAGACATCCCTCTCAGGTGACTTGAAATACACCTTGTCTGCACCAAAAGGGAAAAGTCGCTCTTTAATATGTCTGTATTTTTGATATATGTCCTTCTGATTAACACGTTGCTTTTGAGATAAAATCAACATGCTGTATCAATATAAAACTAAGTTTATTTGCATCTATTATGCTTTGGAAACTGACTGACACTTAGGGTGCCAGTCAATGTAAGTCAAAGAAGAAAAATTATTTAATGAAACCTAGAAACTTTAAAATAGAATTTAGATAGAAAATACATTTTTATAATTTGACTTCTAAAAAGCAGGCTGCCAAAAGAGTATTTTTTGTATTGTGTTAAATTTACCCTGTGTTTTTCATACCAGTTGAGAAAACAGGAAATCACTGATAAGCAATTCATTACACTTTGGCAAAAACTGTCAGCCTTTGCTTAAGAGCTTCAAAAAGATGTCGGACAGAGGAATGTAAAATACCATTGATTCTAAGAAGCAGAGCTCCCTCAAAAGTTGAAATAACTGGTATGTTTATATTGGGAAGCTTAGACAGTATCTTCATAGCCCAGTGACTGCAACTTCCTTTTTTGCCTTTGTGTGCAAGCCAAAAACCCCTCTGTTTTGTGTGTTGACTGCACTAGTTGAAGGCCAAAGCTAACACCTTGTATGTTAATATTGCAAATGTCTGTGAGCAAACATGTAAAACCTACTTCATAACCCTGTACAAATGAAGCCATCAGCCGTTCTTTAATTTAGGAGTTAACAAGTTGTGTGGTTTTGTAGGTACGAAAGGTTTTCATACAACCCCTATTGCCAATATCACTTTTAAGCACATGAGAAATATCAGATTTCTTCCTCCCCCCTCAAATCCACTAAACACAGACTCACTTCAGAAATCAAGAAGTAAATGTTGCTGATTTCTTGGCAGTGCTGCGGGTACAGTACTGCCAAATCACTTACTGTACAGTGTGAGGCTGAATCAAGAGGCATAAAGAAGAACTAACAGTGCTAGTCACATGCAGCAATTAGTTATGGCAACAGAATTGTTTTTAAACCAGGATTTGGACTTCATTTAAATAAAACTTGCCTCTAATTTACATGTTACAAAGCACTCTGCCTGGAATGAAAGTACTTAGTGTGCCGAGTCTCTGTGACTAGATTTTAATTTCAGGCAGCCAGGCAGGATTGGATTTGGGGGGTAAAAATTATTCGTTGCTCATAGAAAACATATTAATTCTTTAGATAAATAAAGATTCACCCTTCCCACACCTGCCAGGGAATTATTCAACCATATTTTAAAAAGCTATATTGTTAAATAGCTCTCTTCAGTCTTAAGCTGAAAACCAATATACCTTGATTAAGAAGTGATTAATATTACCTGGTGAGAAGCTAAGCTGTCATATAATAGTCTGGAGGATCTCAAAAAGTCAGAAAAATATTACAACACAGCATGAGCTACTCTCTGATCTTCTAAATACCTGGACTGTATTTGCTTCTACAATTTCTGTCTTATCTAACCTTCTTTATGTTCGCCTGAAAGTTGTATTAAACCCCCAATCAGTAGTATGGCTTCTAACACTGAGGATTTCACACTGTACAGAAATTAACCACCTCAAGTACACGCATTTGCACTTTAAAATCCTTCCTGCCACTGCAGTGCATTTCCAAGATAGGAAAGTCCAGACAGAAATACCAATACAAACAGGCAGATATTAGAGCATGGAGATTTAGGCATATACATGTACGTACCTGATTTTTAAAATCCCAGTATTGCTATGTACTAGATATCATTAATAAAAGGACTAACAACAGGAATGATAATAACAATTAGCTATATTGTAGTAGTGTGTTGACTGACAGCTTTTCAGAGATATTTACACCAGGGGTAGTACCAATATCTTTAATATCAAGTACAGCACATCCTTACAAAACCGATGTTTATGCAGCTACAGACTTCCCTCTGCAGAAAGATGTATTAATTTAATTCAACCCTTAAAAACTAGTGGAACCAGCGCAAAGGCTGTGCGGAGGCAAGCCTTGGGCAGCAATGGTCCACCTGCAAGATACTTGCCCTCTGCAGATGGGATAGACCCAAAGAGGTAAGAGCAGAGGGAGAAGCTCCCTTTGCCCTGGGGCACGTGGAGGGTCAGCTGTTGCATTAGCATGAGACCCCATTCTCCGGGCTCTCAGACTTATCCGCTTGACTGTGCTGCTCTTGATGGCAAAGGGAATTAATTGGTAAATGAAGCCGGTGCACAAATCACCCTAATTTGCTGTGACCTTACCAGCAGTGGTGCTGACTATGCGCTCTGGGATACATCATGTGTATTGTCATATGCTCAGACTGTCACCATCTCTTGAACAAAAGTGGAGGAGAAGGGGGTAGTGCTGTAAAGTTGAGGTGGCCTTGGTGCAGGAGCCAAGGAGTGACCTCATTCCTGCTTTGGGAGACTGGAGGGCAACATAGGACCCGTATCCAACAGCCCCCTGCTCGTGCTGCTTTTAATGATGAGAGAAAGATGCAAATTCCAGGCCCCAGGACTCCTGGGTCATGCTGGCTACTTGCCACTCAGTGAGGTTTGCACTGGTTTATGTAGAAGTGATTAGCAGGAATAAACTCCATGTAGCCCATGTGCTGCAAAAAAGCATCCCTCTATCAAGCTGCTGTAGTCCTTTGGTGAGATGCAAGCTCTGAGCTGGCCAAATGAAGTACAGGCTCTTCTGCTGAATCTGCCTGAAACATTTTTCTTATATCCCAGCTGTTACAGCACCCAGTTGATGGAGCTGTGAGATGAGGAACATATGCCTGTAACACTTCATTTCAACAGGCTCACTTAGTGTCTCTTACTTTGATCTTTCACTGTATACTTCCTGTAACTGGAGTTAGTTACAGGCTGAAACAAAGCCCAGAGTTACCAAAGTTCTTTCCCCCCTAAATATTCCTTTTGTACCAGATTCTGTTACCGAGTTCATCAAATGAACCAGCTGGAAGACAGTGTCTCTGTGAAAATGCTGCCACAGTTAGAACTCTTTCTAACTGCCTTTGTGGTTGTCGATGTTGCACCATCATGATGACTCTGAACCTACTGCAATGGGATTGCCCTTTACTTTGTTTTTTCAGCTGGAAACAGCCCAAGCTAAATGCAGCAAAGAGTTGTTCATAAGCTCTCTGGCTGAGTTGAAGAGTCAATGCCTTGCTGCTAGACCTTTATCCCTCATTGTCCTTCATAAAAATGAATTTCAAATCCTAAGCTTTGGACTGTGTAACTATTTGGATAGGGCTAAATGAGTTCTCTAAACAGGAGTTCCCAAATACTGCTATAATGTCCTCTTTACGCTGTGGAAGGGCAGAGAATGATAACTCCTCATTAAACATAAAGATCTTTTCCCAAAGAGGTGAATGAACTGTCATGAACTAGTTTTGGCTACAATGGAGATGAAATATGGCTGAAAACAAACCAGTGAACACACAAGTCTGCAGAAGTGAGCCGTCTCTGAAAACATTTTATTTCCACAATCATGTATTCACTTGTTTTTCCAGTATCATCCTTGTAGCATAACAATCAGATTAAAATAAAACACTAGCATTGTCCTATAACAAGATTATTTTCTAACAGCACCACCTGGGTCTGTGAACACAGAATATCTTTCACTGTCATGTCAAGTGCTGTGAATCCAACAGTCTTTGTTAAAGCAGAAACAAGTTTTACATATACATATGAGCAACACGCAGGAATAAAGCTTTGCTAGAATGCTGTGGTTTTTGAAAATTAAGTATGTAAATGTTGTGCTGCATAAGCATGAGGTACATTTCAAACATATGGGGACTGGAAATTGAACTAGAATTCAGTTATTCTGGATTCTCATTCCTATGCTCATTTCATTACAATATGGAATTGCAGAGGGAGTCTTGTCATCTTCAGATTTCAAAGCACCTAAGACCTCCTAATATGCTTGTCAGGTTGCTTCATTTTTATTATTCTTGTAAGTCGAGGTGACTGCTTACTGCTTTACAACATCACCAGTGATCTTTCCTACAGAGTCAGCAGAAAAAAGAAAATCAGTTCTATTATGTACCTCAAAATTCTAAACTTCCATTTTGTTTTTTGGAGAAGCAAGAGCCCTGACTGAAATCATTTAGTTTGCCAGCATAAACACTTAAGCAAAGAAAACCTGAAGTAGAATTCCCTGGTGAATATGACAAAAAAAAATTTAGGATAATAATTTGAGAGCTGTGAAGGAAGTTTCCTTATGTGTCATCTGGCCTGCAAGACAATTCAAATCAGAGTAATGGTTAAATTTTGACTATTGTACACATGTTCTTTGTGAAGCTCTTGTAACATTGTCTGCTTACCAGTCCATTCTACATTTAACTGTTAATAAGGTTTGTGGACTGTGTCTAGATTTTTTAAGCTATGTTACTCATCTAAAGAATTGATCAGCAGCTAGAAGTTCCTTAAAAGAAAATAGTTGCCTGATTCAGGCGAAGTTCCTGACGACTGGAAAAAGGGAAATATAACCCCTATTTTCAAGAAGGGGAAAATGGATGACCCAGGGAATTACAGACCAGTCAGTCTCACCTCTGTACCTGGCAAAATCTTGGAGCAGATTCTCCTGGAAGGCATGCTAAGGCACATGAAAAACAAGGAGGTGTTTGGTGACAGCCAGCATGGCTTCACAAAGGGGAAATCCTGCCTGACCAATTTAGTGGCCTTCTATGATGGGGCTACGAAACTGATGGACAGGGGCAGAGCAGTTGACGTCATCTACCTGGATTTGTGCAAAGCGTTCAACGTTGTCCCACATGACATCCTTGTCTCTAAATTGGAGAGACATCAATTTGATGGGTGGACCACTCAGTGGATAAAGAACTGGTTGGATGCCCGCACACAAAGAGTTGTGGTCAATGGCTTGATGTCCGACTGGAGACTGGTAAGGAGTGGTGTCCCTCAGGGATCGGTGTTGGGACCGGTCTTGTTCAACATCTTTGTCGGTGACATGGACAGTGGGATTGAGTGTGACCTCAGCAAGTTTGCCGATGGCACCAAACTGTGTGGTTCGGTTAATATGCTGGAGGGAAGGGATGCCATCCAGAGGGACCTTGACACGCTTGTGAGGTGGGCTGATGCCAACCTGATGAAGTGACCATGAGATGGTCAAATTTGAGATCCTTGGGACACTGAGAAGAGCGTGCAGCAAGCTCACTGCCCTGGACTTCAAGAGAGCAGACATTGGCCTCTTCAGGAGCCTGCTTAGTAAGGTTCCATGGGACACAGCCCTAGAGGGCAGGGGGGCCCAAGACTCTTGGTTGCTATTCAAGGATCACCTGCTCCAAGCTCAGGAGTGTTGCATCCCAACTAGAAGGAAGTGCAGCAAGAGGGCCAGGAGACCTCCTTGGATGGATAAGGAGCTGCTCAGGAAAATTCAAAGGAAAAAAGAGGCTTATAGAAGGTGGAAGCAAAGACAGGCAGCCTGGGAAGAATACAGGGATGCTGTCAGGGAAGCTAGGGACCAGGTGAGGAAGGCTAAGGCCCAGTTAGAATTGAACTTGGCTAGGGATGTTAAGGATAATAGGAAGGGATTCTATAGGTACGTAGCGAGTAAAAGACAGACTAGGGACAACGTAGGCCCCCTCTGGAAGATATCGGGAGAACTGGCTACCCTGGATTTGGAGAAGGCTGAGGTTCTGAATGACTTCTTTGCCTCAGTCTTCACTGGCAAAGTCTCTGACCGCACCACCCAAGTCTTGGAAGGCAGACACAGGGACTGTGAGAATGAGGACCCTAGGCCCACTGTAGGAGAGGATCTGGTTCGAGATCATCTTAAAAGCCTAAACATACACAAGTCCATGGGACCTGACGAAATCCATCCGCGGGTCCTGAAGGAGCTGGCAAATGAAGTTGCTAAGCTACTGGCCATCATATTTGAAAAATCATGGCAGTCAGGTGAAGTTCCCAATGACTGGAAAAAGGGAAATATAACCCCCATTTTCAAGAAGGGGAAAATGGATGACCCAGGGAATTACAGACGAGTCAGTCTCACCTCTGTACCTGGCAAACTCTTGGAGCAGATTCTCCTGGAAGGCATGCTAAGGCACATGAAAAACAAGGAGGTGGTTGGTGACGGCTGGCATGGCTTCACAAAGGGGAAATCCTGCCTGACCAATTTGGTGGCCTTCTACGATGGGGCTACGAAACTGATGGACAGGGGCAGAGCAGTTGACGTCATCTACCTGGATTTGTGCAAAGCGTTCGACACTGTCCCACATGACATCCTTGTCTCTAAATTGGAGAGACATCAATTTGATGGGTGGACCACTCAGTGGATAAAGAACTGGCTGGATGCCCGCACACAAAGAGTTGTGGTCAATGGCTTGATGTCCGACTGGAGACTGGTAAGGAGTGGTGTCCCTCAGGGATCGGTGTTGGGACCGGTCTTGTTCAACATCTTTGTTGGTGACATGGACAGTGGGATTGAGTGTGACCTCAGCAAGTTTGCCGATGACACCAAACTGTGTGGTTCGGTTGATACGCCGGAGGGAAGGGATGCCATCCAGAGGGACCTTGACACACTTGTGAGGTGGGCTGATGCAAACCTTATGAAGTTTAACCATGCCAAGTGCAAGGTCCTACATCTGGGTCGGAGCAATCCCAGGCACAGCTACAGGTTGGGCAGAGAAGAGATTCAGAACAACCCTGCAGAGAAGGACGTGGGGGTGTTGGTCGATGAAAAAATGAACATGAGCCGGCAGTGTGCGCTCACAGCCCAGAAAGCCAACCGTATCCTGGGCTGCATCAAAAGGAGCGTGACCAGCAGGTCGAAGGAGGTGATCCTGCCCCTCTACTCTGTTCTCGTGAGACCTCACTTGGAGTATTGTGTGCAGTTCTGGTGTCCTCAACATAAAAAGGACATGGAACTGTTGGAACAAGTCCAGAGGAGGGCCACGAGGATGATCAGGGGACTGGAGCACCTCCCGTATGGAGACAGGCTGAGAAAGTTGGGGCTGTTCAGCCTGGAGAAGAGAAGGCTGCATGGAGACCTCATAGCAGCCTTCCAGGATCTGAAGGGGGCCTACAAGGACGCTGGGGATGGAATATTCATTGGGGACTGTAGTGACAGGACAAGGGGTAACGGGTTAAAACTTAAAGAGGGGAAGTTGAGATTGGATATAAGGAAAAAATTCTTAACTGTGACGGTGGTGAGGCACTGGAACAGGTTGCCCAGGGAGGTTGTGAGTGTTCCATCCTTGGCGGTGTTCAAGGCCAAGTTGGATGAGGCCTTGGGTGGCATGGTTTAGTGTGAGGTGTCCCTGCCCATGGCAGGGGGGTTGGAACTAGATGATCTCAAGGTCCTTTCCAAGCCTAACTATTCTATGATTTTTGCAGAAATAGCCAACTTGTGGCTTCTGTACTCTTGGAGCCTGTCAAGATATAATATACAGTCTAATATGGATGGAAAACAACCAAAATACAGAAAGAAATATATGGCACAGAATCGGAATCTGTTCAATAAGAAGTTACAACTGAATCTGTTCTGAGAGAAAATCAAAACTTTAATGTCAAAACTTGGGAGAAGTTCACTTTTTAAATTTATTTGATGGAGTGCTACTAATGGGTATGCATAGTGAAGAAAAAGACTCAGTAGTAGAAATCATACGCATTTTAATAAAATTATTGATTAATAAAGTTAACATATGCATTAAAATAAGATTATATTCTAGAAATGATGACCAGGTTGAATAATCAGCCTCAAGCATCTGGAAAGGGCTGTCTTCTCAGAAATTGCTCACCCTGTAAAAAGACTTTTGTGGGGGAAAAGAAATAGTAGAAAAAAGAATAAATGAAAAAGCTTAGAACAAATATATTAGGCATATGGATTATTTACATGTCTGGATACTAATTAGATCTCTTAAAAATGTAATAAGTGAATTAAAAAAAAGAATATTCTAATACAACAGAATGGCCGCTAATATTGACTTGCTGATGATGGTGACTAACTAGAGCCATTCTTAATAGATTACTTTGGCAATCCCTTAGTTTTCATCCAAGAGGAGCCAGTGTTCTTAGCTAGGCCGGCAGCCTCACCTCAGGCTCAGTCCAGAGGAGGCAGCTCATCAGGATTTATGTTTTTGTTGTTTGGAAACTGCCATTTGTGTTTTCTGCTTTCTTCATAATGGTGGATGTCTGCAGGTCTGTGTGGTGAAAAAACATCAGCAGCTGGAGGCCTGCAAAGGGAACCAAATTCTTATCCAACTTTGGAGTGACTGGGAGACAAATCACTCTTACCCAGAACAACAAAGACTTCTTAAAAAAAATTAAAATTCATAAATCTTCTAAGTTAATATCTAATTGGTGGACCTGTAGTCTATGGCAGACTCAAAGGCCTTCAAGATTGGGCAGGCCGAGAAAGCCACAAACTGTGGAGATGAACTGAGGAGAACAGTGTGCAAGAGGCATGGCATCTCACATGGGTACCATTAGGGTCTCTTTGCAGTCTGATGTTTCAGGACAAGACAAACACAACTCCTTTTTTCTTCACCAGAAGAGGGAAAAGAGAGAGAAGACCTAGAGAAAGCCCAGGATAATTCAGCAGCCCCATGGTTACAAGAAGCTTGCAATTTTGAAAATATTTTTCAAATATAATTATGCTGAGGTAAAACATATTTTAAAAAATACTGCTCAACAATGAAATGTTTCTGTCCTCTTCAAACTTAGGCCTGAAATCCTGCCAACAATACCCTTTGCAGCTGTTCATATTGGTTCAGTTCCCTTCCTGTTATCCATTTATTTGTTCTGTGCTTGTTAGCATTTTGTGCTAGTTCAAATTTCCTCTTGCTATCTAATCTATGCAGTTAACTCAGTTAAATTGTCAGATTCCTCCTATTTTTTTTTCTTTTTTTTTTTTTTGATCTCAAGATTCACATATTATTTTAACTCCCCTTTAACTTATGAAAAGCCATACATCTCTGGATTAAATACTGACAGTATATTTTACATTTGCTAGCAAAACATGGTAGAGCTTTTGCTTTCCTGTGAATGCATGAAGAGTTTTTAGGATTGTGATTCCCACTAGCAGTAATGGGAACTGCTCATGTAAATCTCTTTTTTGCCTATAGTCCCTATTTGTTTATTTATTCCTTAACATAAAATCAAAATAATCAGATCAAACATTCAGTGTCTTGTAGATTTTACTAGTAAAAAATAGATTAGTCTGTCTCACTTTTGCATTAAATTCCAGCGTCAAAATAGTTGACAATTAAAACTCCTAAATGTGTATCTAGAGATGGTCTCACATTCTTGCTCCATTCTTATTCCAGCAAAACTAGAAAAAAGTTTAGTTAGAGTTCAGCCTAAAATGAGTTGCAAAAATCTTGTTAAAAAATCCTGTATTTGTCAATATGTTTTTAATATATTTGAACATTGCGGAAAATACAATTGACTCATTCTGACTCTGTAATCAATGCTAACATACTTGCTAGTTTTCTTAGACAAAATGGAGGTACTCATAGGAGTTAGTTATTCAGAAATGGCATCAGTACTCATATTTGTGGTAATAAGCTTGCCACCCATTTTGATCAACATCTTTAGCTCCATTCACCAAGAGCATGATTCAGACCTCACAGGAATCAATGGCAATAACACAACCTAGTGCAGGGAGCTCCTGGTCCAGTGTGAAAGGAACTGAACTGAAATACACTTTGAAAGACCCTGAGGAGGCTTTGCCAAATGGCGGCCTCTGCACAGGAGGTTTTGGCAATGGAAGTGCCTTGGTAGCAGAACAGATTCAACCTTTTGTTTTCTAGGCACAGACATTTGGACAAGTGAAGACTGTTGATGGTACTTTATGAATTAAATTAATTATGATGGCTTCATGAATTGAAAGTGAAGAGAAGCAAAGCAATGCATAAACCTTTAGATGAAAGTTTTTTTTCTAAATGGGTTTTGTAGAGTCTCAAATGGATGTAGTGAGCTTATTCACCCCGCACTTTATTGTGAAAGGGCATAGGAAGTGCAGGTGTTCAGGTCCTTGGTTATCTAGGAAGGCAAACTTTCACAGAGTCATAGAATCACAGAATGGTTTGGGTTGGAAGGGATCATAAATTTCATCTAATTCCAAACCCCCTGCCATGTGCAGAGACACTTTCCACTAGACTAGGTTGCCCCAAGCCCCATCCAACCTGGCCTTTACAGACCTCTGTCTTAGACTGAAATCTTGACATGGTATATGTTTTAAAACAGTTCTTCACCAGCAGGAAGTTTCATAAAGTTTTTACACTGTGATGTGCAAGAAATATGATGAAAGCCATGATGTATAAAGCACTGTTTTAATGATGGTGTTAATGGCTGTCCTCAAGTGAGTTTCAAATCCCCAGATATTTTTTTTTTTTAATTCAATCAGTGGATCCCTGTAAAAATTCCTCAGACTCTAGAAAAATTAGGCCCCTGCATGTGCCAAAACTAACAGCAAATGGTGGGTGAGAATGCTGAGTTAGAACAGAAGTAAGGAAGCTGACTGAAAATCAGAGCCTAGGACATTGCCTTTGCAACCCTAAAAGCTGCTACAGCAAAAAGCTGCCAGGCTGTCTGGAAAGTTAGTTAAGAGTAGGATCCTCTAGGTAGCTGAAAGATACACCTTGTTGAGCACAGAGCTGACCACAGTGTCATATGTGGGAGTTCTTGGCTGGGAAAATGCCCTTTGATGCTCATTACAAGTGCGGAAAGAAGACATCAGATGTGTTTGATAAATAAACAGGATTACACTAAATAATACACCTGACTCAGAGCAACCATTTATAATGGGTTATTTTAATGATTTATTTAGATGGTAATTTCCTGCATTGTTCTGTGTTCTGTATCTCTTGTGTTTACTTTGCAGCTAGTGAGCCTGACCAGCAAAATGAAACCCATGATCTCAAGGCTCAGTGGCAAGTGTTCTAAAGTGACATCTTGCTGCTTCCTGGAGGGAGCAAGCATGTACTTGATGCTCATCTCATCTTTTTGAAGAGCCAAATTAAATCACTTGCAAAGAAAATGAAAAGTGGCATTAGGATCCAGGCTTGGGTGAGCCCTTGCCAAAATGATTGGACATGGCTCAGCTCACACTAAAATACACAGGAGTAGGAACCGCCGCTGCAAATGCCAGGGAAGAGCTCGGTCAAGAGTGCGATAGGCAGCTGATGTCAGCTTACCATTGAAATCGTGTGCGATGTTCTGTACTGTCTTCTAACTGCTCATGGGAGAGCATGAGAACATATGGCTTCTCTGGACCAGCCTATGTGGTAAATTAACAGTATATAATCTTGGATAGATATACACTGCCTTGGTCTAGCTTGGTTCTGATTATCTAGACTGACTAACCTCCATTTGGCCAGAACATCTTACACTTTTTAGGGTCACTGATAGTTTTTCTTTCTCTTTTCCTTATTTTTCTTGAACAGGGCAAGGGTGTGTGGCTTATGACATAGACTCGCAGGCACTGGTCCAGAGATGCGTGCTCTTGAGTAGCAGAACCAGGCTGAAATTCTTTGTAGGTGCTGCCTATATGCTATATATATAGCTATTGCTGTATGCCAATAATATCTCACATGTGTCATCAGTCTTCTTTAAATGGCATGTCTTGACAGAGCGCTTGTTTCAAGGAGGATCTCCCTAGGATATGGAAGACAATGAAGGAGTGCCTCAAGACAGAAGCCATTTATTGCACACGTGCTTAAAGAAGCTGATATGTTTCAGTGAGAAAATAGGCTTATGATCAGTTTCGGAAGATATAATGAGTTCTCTGATGAAATAGTGAAAATATCCAAATGCTCCAGTCAGAGCAGGATTTTGTATTTGTGAGTACCTTTGTGCTGGACCATGGTCAAGATCTATGATGTGTGTTACCTTTTCTGACCTAGATCTATGATGTGTGTTACCTTTTCTGACCTAAGCTGAGCACAATCTCCTTCTTCAAGATCAAACACAAACCAAAGCAATTGGTTGAAAAATGATGCCATCTTTTCTAATGGCATCTTTTTCTCATATTCAAACTGCATCTTACCTCTTCAAATACATATAAAATTTTCAGCAGACTATTGTCTTGACTGCACACTGTGAAGTCATGGACTATTTCACCATCCTTTTATGATGGACTAAATGCTCCAGGCCCACCAAAATCCGGGTGTTCTTCTCCTCTGAAATAGTTAATATGTCTCAAGAAGAAGCTTCTGAATATGTGTTTCTCAAATGGAGTAATGAACATGGCTGGGTACACGCTACCTGAAGATGTGGTGCTTCCTGAAACACAAATAGGCATTACTTCATCACCTGCTGTATTTGCTTTGACCCTTGGCATGGAAAAATACCCATTTCACTGGTTCATGGAGCTCCAGCAGTTTGATACAAGGGAAAACACATGTCCTCTTGGAGAGGGGGTTTTATCCTGCTAGGTGGGGATGCTTCAGTGACAGGCTTATCACCTGAACCAGTAACTCACTATGAAACTTGTTTTGCTATATTTCATTATGGAAAGTTGTTTGAGGTGCAGTGAATACTAAGGTCTGAGCACTTTTTTTCAGCATAATTAAATAGGATTCCTTCTGTTTTCTTAGTCTGTTGAACAGTCTTAGGAGTACTTGAACTAAGTTAATTTGGGCTTGTCCAAGATTTGAAACTGATTTATGACTTCACTTGCCTTACAGATTATCATCAGGCTTTAAAGTAATTTCCTACACAAGTGGCCTTATGCTATGTGCAGGATCCAGCTCCTTCTGTGTTTTAATGGCCTGAAAGGACTTTTTCAAGGAAGCAAGGGAAAGGAGAACTCCGGATGAGGCAGGACAGACCTGTGCATAGTCCTAAAAGAAGATGTGGTGTTGGCCCCTGTGTCAAATCCAAGCTGGCTGAGGTTTCTCAGAACACAGCATTTGCCGGTCCTCGTGCTTTGTCTCCATGTTGTGTTAACAAGTAGTTCACCTACAGGAGACCTGCTCCTCAAATAGCACACATGCAGGTGCTGACCCTTCTTATGACACTGATGTATGGCACTGTTAGCAGCATGTTCCTCACATCGATGCCTAGGGATGGACAGAGACAATTGAGCCTTAGACTACACAAGAGATCTTGTAGATTTCTCACTGTTTTGGCTTTCAGAGCTTCCTCTCTGATGCCATAACTGCTGGCGTGCATTGCTTTTACTCTTAAAGTTAGTGATGTGCTGCATTGGGTACATATACACCCTTGACAATGCAGGTAAAAATGAAAAGGAAAGAAAAAAACCTTTCCAAAATACAGTTATTGCAGCAAATACTCCAGTCCTATTGGTGTCACTTATTTTTTGGACACACTTGTTCTACTGAGGATAACGTGCTGCAGAGGCCTTAGTTGGTTAAGATTGGATCAACCATATAAACCTGCAGGGAGGAAGAAGCTGAGTATCAGTTTCTGACATGCAAGCTGAAATGCACGACTGCTGAGCAGTGCTGTCGTGGTCTACTCACTTGTGTAACTTATTCTGCTGAATCATTAATTTCTTGTCTGTAGCAGCACTCCATGGTTATAGATGTGGTAGACAACATGCAAACACAGAGTACAAAAGAAGAATGTTGGGGAACGTCCAGAGGAGGCCGTGGAGATGCTGTGAAGGCTGAAGCAGCTCTGCTGTGGAGATAGGCTGAAAGAGCTGGGCTTGTTCAGCCTGGAGAAGAGAAGGCTCCTGGAAACCTTAGAGTAGCTTCTGGTGCCTAAAGAGGCTACAAGTAAGCTGGAGAGGGGCTTTGGACAAGGGCTTGTAGGGACAGGACAATAGGGAGTGACTTTAACCTGACAGAAGGGAGATTGAGATGAAATCTCAGGTAGAAGTTCTTCCCTGTGAGGGTGGTGAGGCCCTGGCACAGGGTGTCCAGAGAAGCTGTGGTTGCCCCATCAAGGCCTGGTTGGATGGGTCTTGGAGCAACCTGCTCTAGTGGAAGGTGCTCCTGCCCGTGGCAGGGGGCTGGAACTGGGTAAGCTTTAATGTCCCTTCCAACTCAAACCATTCTGGTATTCTATAATACTATAAAGAAACTATCTAAAGAGCTTTAAGTAATTTAGGTATAAAATCAAAGAAGCATGAAGAAGTAGAAATATGTAGTTTTCTCTAACATGCAGAGGCATGAGAATATTGTGAAACAATAAATGAAACTTAGCACTGAATTTTCTGGTAACATAAAAATATGCAGGGTATTTCAAGTCAAGAACTGAAGATGAAATTTATTGTATTTGTATTTTACCTTTAGAGAGAGAGAACTGGGATGATCACAAGCAATAACAACTACAAATCTTTCAATTTCTCAATAAAACATGAGTATTTCTATCCTTTAAGATGCAAAAACTAATAAATATTGAATAGTTTTGGTAATAATAATCTCATTTGTCCACTTAAGTAAACCCATTAGAAATTAAACAATAGTGTAATTCAACATTTATGAAGTCCTTGTTTCCTCTTCTTATGGAATTTATTTAACAGACATCACTAAAACCATCCATTATTTATCATCATTTAAAGTTTAATGGATATGGATATGAAAATTATTAAAAACTGAAATACAGAAAATGTCTCATTATCACATTGATGAATCTGGCCTGTGAGTTCAAATCCACAAGTGAAAATGAGTTGGCTGGTCTATGTCACAGACTATTTATCTACTAAATACTTTAAAGAATTAATTCTTCACAGCCAGAAAAGAGATGACTTGAAAAAATCATGTGTTCCAAAGTCAAGACTGAAATGTACTACTTGTGAGAAGAAAATTATTTTAAAAAAAGAGCTAACTTGAACATTGCCTAAAATCCCACATAAATTATTTAAAATTGAACCAAATAAAATGAGGCATTTTATCTGTATATTTCTGTGTGCTCCTGTACCTCATTGCTTATGTGGACAGGATGAGACAATAGAAAATTAGGTTTGAAAAAGCCAAATGACATCTCTTATTTCCAATGGGGTCAGATCTTGGAGTTTTCAAGAGAAAAGACTTTACAGTCTGCTCATCTAAGATTTGATGGTAGAGCCAAGAGTGAAAAAAAGTCAGATAATCTTTGGAAGTTTGCTTTTACAACCAAATTCTGGCTAAGTATTGTGAGGACACTTGCTACAAATAAAATATATTGGTTGGTCAATGCAGTGTTTCAATACAAATTTAAGCTCTGTTCTTCCAATAACTCTTTTCAAAATATGTTAGCAGAGAAACTAATTAAAAAATCAAATAGAATTTTTATTTCACCCATAATTTGACACAACAATGGAATAGACTCATAAAAAAATAATAGCAAAAAAAAAAAAGTTTTTTGCTATTTCCAGTGTTTATGAAGATGTGCATTATCAGGAGAAGGTGTTTTGTTTCATTTTTTAAACAAATATTCTTTGCATGTATTCTTATAGCTTTGGGTGGTTTCAGAGCACAGGAGGAAAATGAAACATGGGCAGATACAAGAGCGTCCAATAACTGCAATAAAGAAAAAAGAAACAGTTGTAGAAGAATAAATATTATTTTAACAAGAAAGTGTTGAAAAATAAAAGGCACCATATAGCTTACCATTCTTGCCAGGAAACCATATATTAGGAGACTACTAAAGAGGTATCATTTTTGGGAGTTTGTGAGTGGGACCTGATGATATGCAAAAACAGGTGTCTTAAAATTAGGACAAAAGATAAAAGCTCAGACACTTCAATAATTTTCATCACTGAAAGCTGGGGAGAAAGGCTTTGCTCCTAAGAAAGGAGTTATCCTTTCCCTTGGCAGAAGGATACAGGAAGAACAGAAGGATACAGCACATATATTTTAATCAATGTGAAACCAGATTAAAGCAACATTAAACCCTGAACCACTGTCTTTGGAAGGGTTGTCATTGGAATGCTAAAAAAATGACAATTTTAAAGCCTCCGCTTACATAGCTTACCCCTGCAAATGCAAAGAAATATCAAGCAGGATTTTTTTTTTTTTTTTTTATATATTACGTTAATGAGATCCCACATTCGAAATGTGGAGGATGACTTCAGGTTTATGGCTCAAAAGCTCTGGCTGTGCCTGGTTTGCCAGGTGGTTGTCTTCTGTGGCTTGGTCTGGTTTTCCAGCCCAAATCAGCACACCACAGATCCCTTCTGCTCTGTGCATCCAAGTTTCCTACAGAAACTTGATCTTGTGTGTACATGGGGGCTGCTAGCAGGAGAGTGCATGCCTGAAACCTGTCATCATGCGAACTGACACATGGCCACGTGCCACCACACCAGGGAGGCACTCATGTGTCCCCTCGTGTGGACTTACCTCATGTGTCTAAAATCTCAGTCGTGATATTTTCCTACTTTGCCAGTGTGCTAGGATACATTCACAAGCACTTGTAAGGCTCACATATGCTGCAGTAATAGGTCTTAAAAATAGACAAAAGGCAGATTTATAAGCTGCTCATCAAAGGAAGTGTCAAATATTTTTTGACTTCTCTAAATTGTTCTACTGTTCCTGTGCAAGGATAATTTTTAGCAGTGCAGATTGAAAAAAGTCTTAGCCAATAGTTATTCTTACTGTTCTGCTGACTGCAGAATGGGCCATATTACCTATGAATAATTGGATATCCACTTCATACCCAGTCCACTGAAGTGAAGTAATTCACATGATCAGATAAGTAGAATAGGAAAAATTCAAGGTAGGTCTTTCCTCACAGATGACTCTATGCTTCTTCCACACCCACATTGAAAGGAACATCTGTCTATTTGTTCAGAAATAGTATATTAAAGCTCTTTTAGTGACTAAGATTACAGATTTTGATTAATTCACCAGCCTCTGTGCTTTACTTTTTCTAACAAGGTAAGTGACTGCCTACTATAATCTTCATTACAAGGTTAAAATAATGGTAGCATATATCTTTGCTTTCTACCCAAATGCAGCATATTTTGCATCAAGACTCCTTAATTAAAAGGATATTGAGTGACAAACAAACTAACAGCACTTCACATTAAGCTGAATTATAATACCCACTTTATTGTATTTCTCAAACACTTTATTGTATTTCTGCCTGTTCAGTAAGTCTATAATTGCCTCCGCATTCTGACACACTTCTGTTGATATCACAAACGCATTGCGGCATCTGAGTCTGAAACACACCCCTCATTTTGCTAAGCTGGAGACAAAAGGATAGTGTGTGCAGAAAATATTGGCTGTAAAGCTTGAGTAAATATCGCCAGGTAAAGTGTCCCTGAGCAGTAAAACACATGGTTCTGCAAAACGTCAAGAGAACAACCAGCCTGGAAGATGAGGTCTAAACACGCAAAGACGCTGATAGTTCTTTTAATCATCTTCACACCTCCACATCACAATATACAACCTTGTCCTCATCTTACAGTCCTTCACCCAAAGCCAAATACCTTCCCTTCTGGCTTGCTCCTTTTCCTTCTGCACCACACTCCCTAACCCCCATCTTTCACCTGAGTGCCACCGCGGGTGATACCCAAAATCTGCCTCCTAAAAGTGCTGCTGTTATGCACTGTTTCCATGGGGATAGAGTTGTCCTGGGAATCACTAACAGTATGCCCAATGCCAGTGCAGGCATCCCAGCTGCAGGATCACGGAGGACATGTTCTCCCTGCAATTTCAATAAGAGATGCCTGGACACTAGGAAAGAAGTACAGTGACCCCAACCCTCTTCCCTGCATTTTCTGCTGACTGCTGTTTTCTGCTTTTTCACTTTATTTTTGACTCTTCTCCTGAAATAGCTTAGCTTCTTTTAAAGTAGCAATTGTTGGATAGTTAATGGTGGCATTAACAGCTCAAGAGAACAATGGAAGAGAAAGGCTGGAGCGGGGGTATGTGTTGAGCAGAAGAAGCAGCACTGATAGTAAGCCATGGAAAATTGCTGGTACGTGGTTTGGGCTAGACCTGCAGATCTGGTATATAGAGCACTTTTTCTTAGGGAAAGTAATGATAGCTACTTAACAAAACTCTGCCAGTCATAAGTCTCTTGTGCTGGGTGTAAAAGCCATGCTGCAGAGAAAGACCACTTTTATTCACAACAGTCCAAAAAAGAAATGGCAGCTAGCAAGAATCCCTCTTTAGTTTTTACTGCTAGCTGGATCAGCCTCAAAAATGCCTCAACTCATATATAAAAGTGTTAATGTTTTCCAATTGCTATTCTGAATTTATATTTATTGCAATACAACGTATCCATTAGCACATCTATCACTGGTAAATTTGTTACTGCTTCAAATATACAGTACATAATGTTGCAGCAATTTCATTTTACAAGCTAATAATGTACTGTAATGTATCTTACAATATCATGTAGATGTATTTGATTAAGGAGGTTCAACAGTCAGTCAGGTTGAATAAGGGATTATATGAGAATCAAGTTTTTAACTTATTTACTGTACAAATGAACAGCTTTGGTGCACATTAAATGTGTTAATTTAACAGGTGTGCCATTTTATTTCCTCAAATATTCCTTGAAAAGGAACAAATAGTATTTTAACTCAAACTGAAGCACAGTAGACCTAGAATGTTTTCTGAAACTTGATATGCTTATTCTTTAAAAGTCATTATTGTTTTAATTATTTTCTAAATTTATTTAACTGCTACATTCCACCAACTGCAGTAACTTCCCAACAGTAAGAGATGTGACTAAAATGTTATAAAATATTATAAAAATATGGTGATAGACTTATTTTCTTTTCAAACAAAACAAAGTTTCAAAAATATACTGTTTAGGAGACAGTTTTCTGGAAAAATTATACAGTTTCTTGAAAAAGGGGTGTTGCTCTTCCTGTGTGGTTTTACCAAAACTCATAGCTCTGTGCTGTGCAGAGAGGCAATGCTGACCATGTGATCTGCAAGGTGCAGTGTGAGGCAAGGTGAGGTCCTCATGCAGCTTCTTTCTGTGGGTCCTCCAGGTGGGAGAGTGAATATTCCACTTTACTGAAAGGTGCTCCAGCAACAGGGTGGGATTAACATGGATTAATATTTGGCTTTCTATCAGCCATTGCATGAGGAGGTAAAAAACAAAAAAGATATTTTAAGAGAGGTGCCTACCACAATTTCAAATGTGTGAAAGTTCTTGAAAATTTGATTTTGGAAGTGTGTGTGTCATTTGGGAGGGCTTTAGGTGCATTGAGATGAATGTGTAAGTCCTTCCAGAGACTCATCTGCACCCCTGGGAGTCTGCAGCTGGTGCATAATATGGATCAGACATTCCTGTAGGCTCCTGGTTGTTACTACTCAGATCAGAAGAGGTATCATCAAATATAGTGGCACGGTAGACCATTGCAAGAACTGAAGACTGGCTTGCTGTGGGAAGGAGGACAATGCCTGCTTTTGTTCTCAACTTATACCAGTAGTAAGTTTATCTGGAACAGCTCTTTTGCGTGTGATCAGATAAAAAATGGGAAACACATTCATAAGAATATATTTGCAGAACTGCATATAGAAACATATTTTAAACTCAGTCCATATACATTGTCCTTGGAATGCAGATTTATTTTGAGTTCTACTGCTTAGGTAGCTACACTCAATTAAGAAGTCAAAAGTTATTAGGCTAAATTAACCGTTGGTAAAATTCCATGTTCAACATTATGTTTGTACATTGGTGAAAAAAAAATGAAGAAGTGTTTTAGCTCCTTAACCCACTCCTGCTTCTTGAAGTACATTCCAGCGAGAAATGGGACACAACAGGAAATAGTTTACAATTTTTTTTTATGTGAAAGCGGACTATAACTGTCACTTCTGTTTAGCTTATAGTTTCCCAAGTTTTGCCAATCTTTTAGCCCATTCAGATAGGATAGCTTTTAATTTAGCTGTCATCATTCATAAACTAACCACATGAGTATCACGGCAGGGAAAAATTACATGAATGACTTCTAGAAACACTGACTTGCTAAGAACTGTTATGAGACGTAGTATTACATTATATCTGCCGTCATCTCTGGTATAAAGGATCAGCAGAGAGCTAAGGAAAAGAGCTTGACACACAGAGCAGAGTTACTGGAAAGGGAAGCTATCATACACAGTGTTAATGAAAAGAAGTATTTTTCCTTTGTGATAAATTGAAGTGACATGCAAAGAGGGCCCTTAAAAATCCTCCATTTACTCCCCTAGGACAAAATCTCTTAATGGGCTAGGTCCAATTTCACTAAAGTTGATAGAGATTCTGAATTAGTTTCAATAGGCTTTAGATCACGGCCTCAGAAGTCATATAGATCAAACTATTTTCAGCTATCCAGCTGGATGGCAAGAAGTGGCTGAGATGATAATGTTTGTGCAAACAGTTAATACTTTTATTCTGCTGTTTCACTGTGGGGAAAAAAACATGTTTATTTCTCTGTCCAATAGACATTTACAGATTTCTAATGTCATGCAGAGGAGACTAATGCAATATATTATGCATGCTATCTATGTTTTGTAATGTCTTTGGCTTTTACCTCGCCTCATTTGTCTATTGAGTCTGGAAGGTGGTTGAGGGGTGATGAGAAGGGAAATACCCTAAATCTGTCAGAATTACTTAGACATGTTGATACGTTTAGAAAAAAACGAATACTCATTGCTGTGCATTGCTTTTCCAAGGTAAATTTCTGAACTGGCACATATTAGATTCTTTAAATGTGCACAGTTGCATTGATCAACGTCTGTCTTATAATTTCCCAAGTACGCTATCAATAATATGTTATTAATTGAGGTTTATTAAAGAGAAACATGAACAGTCTCAGGAAAAAACCACTGTACCTACTCTGATCTACTTTTTCCATTTCTGCTCTTCGTTTGCATGTTTATTTCTTATTGTGTCTATCCTCTATGCTTTATTAATGTACTTTCATCATGAGATAAAACAAATACAGCAGGAATGCTCTGTATGGCCCTTTTTAACTAAAGGGCATGCAGTCCTATCCACTGTAGTATTGTCAGTACCCACACTGTATCATGTGCATTTTCTCAAATGAAGAGAAGACTTTAAAAGAAAATACCTTGTCTTTTCTGGATCTTATTAATGAAATTTACTGAATGATATTCTTGTGAGTTTTCTTATTCTGTTTTACTCCTTTTTCTCTATGGAAAAATTAAGAAGAAAGGTTTCACTTGAAAAAATTGTGACAGCTTCAATTAAAATGTTAAAAAGAAAGGGAGCTGCTGACTATTAGCCTGAAAGATTAATATCCTGCACAATTT
The DNA here is from genome assembly GCF_963264785.1 of Psittacula echo. NCBI lineage: Eukaryota > Metazoa > Chordata > Aves > Psittaciformes > Psittacidae > Psittacula > Psittacula echo. The sequence goes on along the minus strand of NC_137742.1, from coordinate 80,563,528 downwards.
ATCCTGAGATAGGGAAACAACATTTTCTGAAATCCTTGGTTGCTTAAAAGTCTTGGGTATTTCCCATTCAATGCTTTTTGTTACATTTCATAACACAGAATAACATAAAATATCTTCCATTTTACCATTATACCTCATTGCAGAGAACTTCTGTACTTGTGTGTAAAGAGAGATACTTCTTTTATATAGCATTTTTGAAAATATTTGCATTTAAAACATCTGCTTATTGATTCATGAAACCCCTGAAAGTGTTAATGAAATTCCTAAATTGTTCAGGTTTGCTAATAAAAGAAAAATGTCACTTCTGAAATGAATGATTTTTTAATATCTGATTATAATTTCAGAAAATTAAATGAATAGTAAATTCAGGGCTATATTGGCTAACTTGTTATGTGACGATGTCACCAGACATTGAGTTTTCAAGTTGCCTGTTTGCAGCAACTCCTTCCAGACTTGGGCAGCAGTCACTCATGTGTGACAGTAGACACTGTCTCTCTTGTTTCCAAACTCTTGCAAATCAATAAAATAGAATTTTCTTGCCTTTGCCAGTAAAACACTAATCAAAAATAAACTGTCCCGAGGCGCCATATCCTCTGGTCTGAAATAAGAGGGAGATAAAGCAATCAATTTAATTAAGACTTAAAATCTGAAAAATATCATCTAAGAAGTAATCCAAAGATAAAGCACAGAAAAACAAACACAATGCTGACTTTTTTCTTCTCTGTGTATCTTTTGTTTTCTTTTTATGCAATAGCAAATGATGAACTTTGGATGTACTCTAGCCTATTCTTTTTTCTTTCTTTTTCAGAGACTCCATCATATCCCCTGCTTCCTGTGAAATGAACAGGACACTACAGATAGTCCTAATCCAAACCAACACCATATTGCTCCCTTAGAGGGGGACTGAGAAACAGACAGAAATAACACAGTGCACTGTCAAAGGAAATACAGACAAATACATAACAGAAAAGGCAGTGAATCCGATTGAGTGAATTCTGTCTCCCCAGTTCTTTCTCTTGTACACACACACATCTACACACTTGATTTATTTGTGAAACAGTGGATTCTAAATATAGAATTTTGCATAGTGGAAAAGCAATTAAATAGAACAGCTTGAAGCTGCCAATCACTCCAACTATCAACAAAAGCATCTACTATCAAAACAAATACTGTAAACGTACAAAAAAACCAAAAACATTTTATCAAAGCAAATAATGTAAAATACAAGTAAAAAATAAGCTTGTTTATTATCTGTCATAGGAAAGTATACAATTTTTAGCCCTTCCCCTTCAAAATATGTCTTTTTTAATTTCATTACTTTAATTTGTCCGTGTATCTGACATAGAAAGTAAAGAACAATAACAGAAGTTAGCCTTCCTGCATGCTTTTCTGTTAGAGAGGCATATCACTACTGCTATTGCAGGTTGGTTCTTCTTTTTTTTTTTTTTTTTTTGGTATAAATAAGTTGACAGTCACATCTTACCATCACTTAAAGATGCACGTGCATGCTGGAGTTTACTGAAACATGATTGGCTGCTACATAAATCAATCTGATAGAGATCAGTCCCATGAAAAAAAGATAAATCATTAGCCTGTGCTCTTGAAATCTAATTCATTTTAGATAGTGATTATTGATGATTTCATTCCACCAGTACATGTACATGTCTAGACCATGTTTTTGTAAAAGATGTAAAACAGTGCAATGTGTTCATTTCAAGAAAGACCATGAAAAAATAATGATTAAAACCTTGCTATTGCAGCAGTCCAGATGTAAAATTTTCATGCAGAAAACTTGGTTTCTCTTAGATGCAAATTCATGGCTTTTATAGCAATTATAATTTAATCCCCTACCCCTCATGAAACATTTTCTTGCTTATTGCTCTAAGTTCTACTCCACCAGAGAAAAGGTTCTGTTCATGTTCATCTGGCCTCATTATGATGACAATAGTTTTCTCTGGTGTGCAGTGTGTCAGACTAAGCCATTCATTCAAACATCCTCAAATTGTGCTGGTTAAACCAAACTTGCTTTGAGTTATCCCTTAGTAGCTAGTGGAATATCTTTGCTTGTGCGATAATTTTCATACTGGATTTCACATAAGTCACCAGCAACACATGTACCTATTTTCTTTTAGACCATAAATCATGATGATGGCAACAAAATGGACTTTGAAAGCATCTTATAGATACAATGTTTTCTCACAGCACTGTGATAAAGGAGGTGAGCACCCTAATGCCATTTTGCAGGCATGGAATATGAGCCAGAAAAGAATAGTGATTCATCAAGAACTCATAGCAAGTCACCGGTAGGAGGGTATTTCTGAAACATAGCCCTGATCTCCTCCTCCCTTTCAATATGTTTTAAGTACTCAATCACATGCAAGTTCTGTGCAAGCTGAAATTCAGCCACTCAGCAAGGGAAAGTATAAGTTCTTAATATTTTCTATGCAACTTCTATTTAGTTTCAGTTTCCTTTCCTCTCTTCCACCTCTTCTTCAAACACAAAAAAGGATAGATTCCTTCCAAAAAGCTATTGCTCCTAAAAAAAGCCAGTTTGGACATTACCTAAGCCAAATAATAAAGTATCTTGAAAAATATATCTTAAAATATGAAAAACATTTTGTTATGTGCATGACTAATTCAGAATCAACCAAACAGAATCTCGCCAGACTTTCCAGAGAATTTAACTTCAGGCTGAGAACAAGCATGGAAATATTGGGGTAGTCCTTCAAATGTTTACTGTTACTGATCTCACCTCCTTATAGAAAACACAGAGGGGTAAATGAAAGATAGACAAGTGCTGAGCTTTCACAGTAGAGATCTCAGTCTCCTGAGAAACATTTACCATGGAGGAACTGAATAGTATGGAGCTGGGTGAAAATCCCAAGTTCACTTTAAAAATATTTCTGAAACTATTTCCTCCAGAGGCCACAGATTTTAAAGTTTGCACTTTATTTATACCCAGGGAATTTTGAAAGATACTTTCTGAGATTATATGCCTGTCTGACTGTCTGTCCATCCATTCATCCATCCATCCATCCATCCATCCATCCATCCATCCATCCATCCATCCACCCATCCACCCATCCATCCGTCCATCCCTCTCTCTCTTTTTTTAACAGGTTACTATGAACCTACTGTGTGCTTCCTGGTAACTTGGCTGCTGCTGTGTCCCTGTAAATGTCATGCAGGAGATCCATAAAGCAAGCCCTCAAAAAGCAGCTTTTTTTTACCCCTTCAAGGAAATCCTCCAGTTTTGCTGCAGATATTTTTCTGCTGATCTTTGTACTCCCACTTTCTACTTACGCTACAGAGCTCTATATCCATTGGTATTCAGTGAATGAAGAGTTGGAGAAAAGAAGAAAGGAAGGGAAAGGAAGGAGAACAGAAAGCCAAAAGGCAAGGAAATTGAAGAGGGAAAATCTGTAATTTTCTGCAGTTCACAACAAGCACTAACAATGTCATATTTTTCATGGCCTTGGGTACACTTGCATTTGAACAATCACCACCTTCTTGAAAACCTTCTGAGACAGCCACGTTGTTTAAATTGGCTTGTTTTAAATGGGCATAAAGTTAACATCACTTAGAAAGAATCTCAGTATTAGCCTGAAGACACCTTGCTTTTGTACCTCTGGTTCTGTAATTTCTGATTTTCTAAAGATTACAGGATTGCTCAATATTTTGACAGAAAGCTGACACAATGTACATTTATTTCCAATAAAAAAAAATTAAATATATCTCTTTTATAGCTATGTAACAACAAGGTTATTCTTGGAAGTAATTGATCATACAGTATGTCTGATATCATTGTATCTGACACTGCTGAAAAAGATTATGCTAACTACTTGTAGGTTGCTAGTTGTTTAGAGTGAAATACTTAATATTCTTGAAAAATACATTTGTGTAGACATCTGTTGCAGGAAGGGGGAAAACCAAGCTTAATTGCTCTGAGTTCTGCAGTGAGAATTAAAAGTTACTTTTTGAGGGCACTAGGTTTATGAAAAGTCTCTGAATACTACAAAGTTTTTCCAAGTGATGTTTTATAGAATTGCTTTTAAAAACCCCAGAGGGTAAATAGTATTCTCAGAATAAACAGAAAAATGCTGACCTTGTCAGATTTAGCTGCTGAAAGCCAAGCTGTTTTAAGACTTGGAGGATCAAGGGTCATGGTTATAAAAAACACAGATAAAAAGAAAGAAAGGAAGGGAAAAAGAAAGAAAGCTAGAAATAAAAAAGAACTATGCAGTGGATACAAGTAATAAATACGTTGACCTTGACAAGAAGGGGACGAGATATTTATGCAAAAGGCAGAGAGCAGGGGGAGAGACGGCAGGGAAGAAGAGAAAGTGCACAAACTGTACTTGGGAAAAAAATGTTTCTTAGAGCTTGTTTAAAGCTGGAAATGAGTCACTTTAGCTTCATATGTTTTTGGTTTCAAAAAGGGAGAAAGGTCAAAGCTTCTTTGTTTTAAATAAACTGGTCACTGCTTCTAAGGTGTAACATGATAGGGTTCAAGAGTCTTAATGAAACTGATATTTCCCTGACATACCGAGCTGCAGCACCTCAGCAGTTGCATGGTCATGTATTGTAAGCCCAAGGAGTTTTATAAACAAAGGCACGGCAGAGTGTGACTTTGCTCATGACCTTTATACCCTGGTGCTCCTGTGGCAGCCATATGGGCAGTGTGACGGCTAAATTTGCTACCACTTATATACTTTCACAAATTGCAGCTGCACACATGGCCCTCCACCAGCATGCTCAGAAACATGAGCCAGAGCTATTGCCATGAGCCCTGTAGGGCACCTCTTTCCAAAATTATTCTGATTGGCCAAAGTTTCACTGAAAAAAAAACCCACTAAAGACACTCAAAGTGACACCAGAAATTAAAATGCAATGAAAGATTGCGAGACCACTATTGGGAAAAAATAAGAAAACAACTCCAAAAAGAGCCTTGCAAGTTTGAGCTAGGCTTTTGGTGGAAGTGGGTTTGCTGAAGCTAAGGATTTATCACCAAACTCCTTGATCTACTGGGAATTTGTTTATAGTTCCCAGCTTCTACAGCGAATGTACTCAGCTACGCTGAGTTCTAATGCAAGCAAATAAACACTTGCAGAGGGAAGAGAGTAACAACAAAGAAATCAGGTGGCTGATTTTCAGGAGCAATACCTTGAGTACTGTCTTACAGGGAAGCGCCTGATGTTAAAGGAGTATCTTCAGGCTGCCCGAACAAAAAAGGGAATAGAAATGTCTTATATCAAATTAGAAGTCAAAAGAAAAGCCCATGAGCATGACAGAAGAGGGCAGACTCCACTGAAAATAAGTGGAACAATCTCTCCTTTTCCTGTAGATCAAATTATTCTTCTTACTACTTAAACTTCCATTTCCCTGCTCTTCATAATGCTTAGAAAAGGACTTTAATTTTTCCTTGCTCTTTACAGATGTTCTTGGACAGAGATGTAAAGGTGAGAATTTTCAGAGCAAGTTTCAGTTCTGCTTTAACAGCTATCTTTAACAAGTGCTTTTTAGGCTGCTGATGTTTCCGTACACACAGCAGCTAAATACATAGCAGCTGCGCAGTTGCATCTTGAGGGTAGTGTATTTCATGTGTTTAAAATCTCCATCAGCACCTTACTCTTTCCTTCTACTTGTTTTACTTCTGATATTTGCAGCTCATTTGAAAAGCACCTTCATTTACATATTTAGTTTTTATCAAAATCCTGAGTTGCTTCTAGCTGTTATGAGAGAGATTCTGAATATATAAGCAAGTTGAGGTATATTCATTCTCTCTCTCACACACACGCACTCTAAGAAGCCAACCATACAAAATGTGTCAGGACATCTCATTTCTGGTAAAACTACTTTTCAAAACAAAATATTTAGGAAGGATTTATATGTTTTTTAAAGTAAGAATTAAACATAGGACACAAGCTGCTATACTGCTTCTTTGATCAGGACATTTGTGCAATTGTTCTCCTGAGACCCCACTTGCAGTACTGTGTGCAGTTCTGGTATCCTCAACATAAGAAGGACATGGAGCTGTTGGAGCAAGTACAGAGGAGGGCCACAATGAGGATAAGGGGGCTGGAGCACCTCCTGTATGATGGGAGGCTGAGAAAATTGGGGCTGTTCAGCCTGGAGAAGAGAAGGCTGCATGAAAACTTCAGAGCATCATTCCAGTATCTGAAGAGGGCCTACAAGGATGCTGGAGAGGGACTCTTCATCAGGGACTGTAGCAATAGGGCAATATCGTTTATTAACATTTATAAATATATAAAGGGTGAGTGTCACGAGGATGGAGCCAGGCCCTTCTCGGTGACAACCAATGGTAAGACAAGGGGTAATGGGCTCAAACTGGAACACAAGAGGTTCCACTTAAATTTGAGAAGAAACTTCTTCTCAATGAGGGTGACGGAACACTGGAACAGGCTGCCCAGGGAAGTTGTGGAGTCTCCTTCTCTGGAGACATTCAAAACCTGCCTGGACGCCTTCGTGTGTAACATCATCTAGGTGTTGCTGCTCTGGCAGGGGGATTGGACTAGATGACCCTTTGAGGTCCCTTCCAATTCCTGATATTCTGTGTGATTCTGTGATTCTGCCCAAGTATAAGTCTTCTCATCCTTGTCTTGGCTCTCATGCCACCACTCCTTTTCTGAGTGTTTCCTGCCATGCTTCTGCCAACATCCCTCTTCCCAGTTGAGAATTCCTCATTTTGTTTGCTGTTCTAAGTTGCCAGTGAGATACCTTGCTTAATGCAAGTATCTGTTATACATCACTCCTTTGTTTTGTTTTGTTTTGTTTTTTAATTGCTTTCCAAGCTTTACCTCTTGGGTAATACCCTGAAGTCTATATAGAATAATATCCATCTAAAACTTCTTCCTTATATTGCTCCTGTAATTATTTTAGTATTAGACTAATGTTCTTTAGGAGAGTCATTTCTTCTTCTGGTTCATAATGTATCTGCTGTAAAAGGCCATCTGTTCCCAGAACACTAGAAACAACAATGGAAGAGCACGCTCATACAGTAATGTGGGGATATGTATTACTGGCAGCAAAACTGAAAGACAATTATGGTAATGAAAACTGTGGACTTTCAAAATTACCAGCTTCATTATTCGTTGTGGCATCAATCCCCAAACTGGGACAATTACTCAGTTTACAATAAAACTAAATAAAAAGTGACTGATTCACTGGACACTAACTGTTTCAGAGCTAGCGACATGCTTGCTGGTGAAGTAGCACTTGAAATGGCATATTATGCAGAAACATCCTAAGAGTCTAGTATTTCCTACTTTGGAAATTTCCTACTTTGACCTTACTTCAACATTCAGCTCTCTATTGTACCCACTTTTTTCTTTCTGTCCTTGAATCAATTTGCCAGTCATTCAAAACTGGCTGATACTCAGAGGTAACCAATTCCTTTCCTTTCACTTGTTTTGACTTTCCCTCCTACCTGTCTGCCCACTTGAGCCTGAAAGAAGTCAACCCGGCTATGACTGCCATGATACTGAGGCATCTGAATCCCTGAGGATGTACTGGTCATGCAAATGTCATAAAAGTGAAATAAGGTCATTTAACAAAGCAGAATGATAGTTCTCATAGTAAACCCTACAAACACAAATGATGCCTATATATTTTCAGAAGCCAGGAGTAAAAATAAAGCCATGATAATTTCAACCTATTTCTTGAGATTGGGATAGACAACTCCAAATTCTCCAGCAGTTCACTGCCATGTTCAGGTTTCTCACAGACTGAAGAGATTTTTGAAGAGAAACCAACCCTCAGTGAATACTGTACAGTGACGGTGGTACAAGGGAGAGTGTTGGTCCTTACTCTACTCAGTGAGCCAGGCTGAAACACTGTTTTCTTATCTTGAAACACTTTATGATTGTCTTCAAATAAATTGATGTTGACAAAGCATCACTAAGTCATGTTATCCTGCTTATCCACTTGTTGGGAAAAAAAAAAACTGAACAAAATGAGAATGTATTCGGGCCTATGACATGCTTTTCTAGACACTGAAAGTGGACGAGAATTAATTTGCAGTTCTTCTCTCTTTTTCTTCTTTTTTCCCCTGTAGAGAAAGAGAGGTGCAATGTAAAATCCAAGCCTGCTTTTCTCCTCAGTTCTAAAAACAATGCACTTTTACAGGTTCAGAAAAGCTTCAAATAGGTCATTGATCTCTGAATTTCTAAACCTTTTGAAAGTTTCTTTCTTATTGAAAAATCATCAGATTTAGACCTAAACTGAAGAAGAATGTTCCTGTGAGTTAAAACATTGGCCTGGGACTGAGACTCACATGTCAAGCCCCCTGGGTTTGCTATAGACTTATTTTGTGATTTTGGTTGTGATCCAGCCATGCACTTAAATTGGTATTTAATTTAAAACCCTGGAGTAGTCCCATGAAAGTTAAGTACAGAATTAAGTATTTGTTGAGGGGGAGATTTAGTCTGTCTGAGTTAATTTCTCTAGCTTTAAAATGGGGATAATACTTACATTCTGCTATAGTTTATTTTCACAGCAAACCTTCTGGTGCAAAAACTGTATCTTCTCCTGATCTGTGCAACCAAGACCCACTGATGTCAGCTGCAGCCTGTAAAAATTGCTGTGTTGCAAAGCAACAACAGTCAATGAAGTAGGTGCTTCTCATCCTCTGGAAGCAGTATATTGCTATGAAAACACCATTTGCACAGAAGCTTCATGGGGAGGGATGAAGGAGGCATTGACCAGCTTCTCTGGTTGCATCTTTGTGGTTTAAATGCCCCTCTCTGCCTGGCTGCGGTCCCACCATTTGTATCTGCAAGCTGGGATTGGAGCTTTGCTGCTCCTTCAGCAGCCAGTTGTATTTGCTGCCATGTGAGGCAGCTGGCAGGCTAATATACACATGCTACAGCTTTGGCTTTCAGCTTGGGAAGGAAACTGAACGAATCTGTGATCTTTTGTCTCGTTTGTCAATATTTTACAATGTGTTTCGATAAATCTCTTTTCCCTTCTATCCTGTATTGCATGGGGCCTCTCAGAGCCTCATTTATTATTTGACAGATCTACATGTGCTTCAAAAAACGGATTGTGGAGTTGCTATACTTTTCCAAACAAAGTTAGAAATTTTGTTCAGAGTGGGAAAAAGTGCTCACAAGTAAGAAGGATGATTAATTTCCACAGCAGCACCAAGAGTATGTAAGCAATACCATCATCAGTATTTCACTTTAATTTGAGGTTTAATTAAATCCTTAAAGATAGTTTGGATATGTTTTAGTTACATATATTACAGACTGCACTTACACTATGTAACGGGAATTATAAGTAGAAGAATTTATCTTTTCTCCCCCTGGATTCTTTACTTACGCAAAACCACAGGGAGAAATCCACTTGTGCTTGTGTGCGAGATGGCCTACCTGAAATTTCCCAGACAGGCCTGGGCTTTTGAGACCCACAACCTCTCCCTTGTTCTTCTCATTCATCTGAGAGCCCATGATCTAGCTTCTGCATTTGGATGACAAGCAGGAGGTTGCTGATTGTCCTGGAAACGTAAAATAACACTTTTTCTACATATGTTAATGCCATTGTTTATTGACTACTTACTCAGCTTGGATGTAATTGGGGTCATTAGGGAAACATAAGCAGCTCAGTGCCTGTCAATACCTGACCTTTAAAATAGTCAGCACATTCAGTGTTACATGATGTTACAAGCTGTCAATGCAGCTGTTGTTGCCATGCAAGCAGGAATGAAGGTGCTGTTCCTCCTTGCAAACTTTTCCTTTTTTTTAAAATGCTTTTTTCTTCATCCATGGCATTGAAGAAACTCAAAAAATTTGAGTGGTCAAAAATTTGACCACTGGAAATTCAGCTTGAATCCACCATGTCTGGAAAAAGCGAAAACCAGTTTCACATGGAGGAGGAGGTGGAGTGGTGGTGAAGCAACTCCAAAGCAGGAAAGTGAAGAAGGGCCAGGATGCTAAGCTCAGTGCAACTGGGTATCTTCATGCATTATGACATCTGGCAAATGGAAATCAAGCCACCTCCAGGATGTCATGGGCAGAATTTTCAGGGGTGGTTCTGACGACGGAGGGGCTGCTGAAGAATTTCTCACCAGCAGACCATAAAGACTAAAGAAGAAGCGATCACTAACGTGCAGAGATTTTTGGGATGTGACTTCAGCACAACTATGCATCCCGATGGAGAGACAAAACTGCAGATGTTTAGTGCATTATCATGGAAGCTAACTGCAAACTATTCTATTTTAATTATTTAAATTTTACACAAAAGAGGTGTCTCATGTCTTTTGCCTCTCTTGCTGGAGTGCAAGTTAACAGTTCCTGTAAACAAAAGCAAGCAACTTTTTCACCGAGCTAATTAAAGCTGTTAATATTTCTGAACAGGCAGATAAATAAATGTTTCCATTTCAAATTACTCTTTGAAACAAACAAACAAACAAACAAGCAAGCAAAGAGAAAAGCCCAGATATCCTGTGTTCAAAGAATGAAATAAACAATGTTATTCTGTTTTAACAGAAAAGTTACAAGAAACGAGGATATGTTCAGACAATGGAGGCATGATTTTACAAAGTACATGAGGAAGAAATACAAAATAGAAGACAATGTGACAAAATGAGTTTAGAAGATAAAAGTTAAGTCCAGTTATTTTAAATCAACATTTGTTGTGAGGTACAAAGCCCAGTAAAAAGCCAGTTATACAAACTTTAGCATTTGTGAGTGATTTTATCTACTGCATGTGATTTCCCCAGATGGCTCTTTCCACAGATTTCACCAGCCCCAGAAACTTCCAAGTCTGGTGAAGAAGGAAAATTGCTATGGAAGGGTTGTGAGCACAAGGCAAAACTGTGGGACCACAGGTGTTCTATAGCAAATATGTATTCCCATTTTTTTTAACCGACTTTTCACTTCCACTGGCTGTACTTGCCAGATTTTAAAAAGCTGGAAGTCAAAGACTTTAGTGACATTCCTAGATGTGAGGATCCCTTCTTTAATGAGCAGAATATTAAAATAAAATACCGAGATAAAATATTAAAACAAAAAAAATTTAAATATTAAACCAAAATATTAAAATAAAACAAGTTATTAAACAAAAAAAAATTGAAATTAGGTAAAATATCTTTGGTGTTATTCCCTTTGCCGGATGGTTTGATTGCCTTCAATATTCAAGTGTTTTGTTCTTCTGGGAGTGGAAGAGTTGTGGTTGAAATAGGTCAGTTTACTAGTGCCCTCTTCTGCTTTACACGGGTCTCTGCTGCCCTCTCCTAACCTCTGCTCTCCCTCCAGCAGCTTCTGTTCTTTCACTCACTGATAGAGCAGGACCTTGGCCCCCTCAGGTCCCTCATGTCAAACAAGCAGGCATCTACTACATTACACAGCCTGAAGGTGACTGCTCAGGAAGAGGGAGAGCGAGCGAAAGAAAGTCCTTGGAAAAGCAGGATGGCATCCCTGAGCAAAAATACATCAATCACATCAGTCCAGCTATCTCAATTAACCCTTAGTTAAGCTGGGACCTCCTGGAGAAACTGAAAAGAGTCTGAGGGAATAAGAGATGCTATCTGCCACAAGGATTACCACTCTACATGCGGATCAAAGACAATTCCACGTTTTGCCCTAGTGATTATCTGTAATTGAATAAAGTAAGTCTGTTTAAACTTCATTAGCAGCAAGACGTTTGCTACAGCAGAGTGGGCACAAATCATCCATCCTTAATTAAAAGATAATCCACAAGATGACCATAATCTTCTAAAAATACACTTTTTCCCTCTCAAAGGTTTCTTCATCAAATAAGGATAAATAACAGTTTCTCTGTGTTTTAGATATGAAGGAATGGATGCACCTTACCGTTTGCTTGAGTGACTGCTGAATGTGCCTGATAACATCACTTTGGCATGCTATTATCTAAAATGGTAGAATACCTCACTTCAGCTAAGTCTGACATAAATCTTTGAAAACAAAGACATTGCATATGTATGAGCTGAAATAGATATGACAGTGTTGGCACATTAATATTCCTGTCACTGGGGGGTTTCAAACTTTTAAGAAGATTATATCAGTGAATTCAGGCTGTAGCTGGTGGAAGATGGCAATATACTGTAGGACAATTATTAATTATGAACAGCCAAAAGCATTGAAAAACATATAATAATGTCCAAAGCAGATCACAGTGCAGACTTTCAAGAGCAATTAAAGGGACAGAAATCAAGACTCCTCTGAGCCCCACTGCTACTCAGTTCTGGGAGGATCAGTCCTAATCAACAGCAAAAGGACATCTACCTTTCTACTGTGGTGGTGCATGGACAACATAAGTTTTTAATTATCCCATAACAGCCCTCATTAACGGTAACTGCAGTTCTCTGCCTAGTTTCATGTGGTCTGAAAATGATCATAATGTAGCATGATACAGTGATATTTGGTTGTGGGTTGCTTTTTTTCTCTTCTTGCTTGTTGTGAAAAACATTCACTTCACCCTGAGATGAAAGGTGGTAGAGCATGTACAACTAGATGTTAACAAAGAAAAAAGCAACATACCAGCTTCTCCTCAGCAGCAACAAATTCCATTCTGAGGGACAAGGTAAAAAGTGCAAACCCTTTTTATTTATGGTCCTTTTGGCTAGTATATACACTGCTCCCCCAGGTCTGCCCCTTTTACATGGACAAACTGCAGGAATTAGAGACCGCAGTCATGAATATTTGATTGCAATACCTGTGGGGCAGAGACCATTCATTCAATGAGGTAACATGCAGGTCTTCAGATCCATAAAAGTGAAGGAGGGACATGAAAAGAACTCAATCAGAAGAAGAAAATTCATGCTAGAATCAAATCCAGATTCAAAACTCATTCTTGAATCTGAATATAATTCTAGAAATGGCTCTTTTCATTTTTCACTTTAATTTAGCACAGAAAGGCAGGGATCACACAGCCTGCACTAGTCCACTATATGTGCTTCTTAAAAGATTTCTGTCTACAGGTTTTGCTTTTTCCCTTTCTAGCTGTTTCTCTGGTTTTTTTTCTTTTTCTCCCCTTCTCCCTGCACTGTTTGCATCTACGGCAGACTGGTCTGAGCCCTGACACCTGACATTCAATAACCTCTTAACAGCCATGGACAAAGACCTAAGAAAATTCCTCTTTCACAAACAAACATGAAACTAACTCCAGAAAAAGGCATCCCAAACACACTTGATGACAAGTCAGCTCTTTTAAGCTATTTCAAGAGAGCACTGCTCACCTCCAAATATTTTTAGACTTTACTAATAAAATCCTGCAGAGATTCTTAGGTTAGTGCTTTCAAAACAGCTGGAAATATATCTGTGCTTTTGTTTTGATTTAACTCTTTTATTTCACTAATGTTATCTGTCATTTTCTGCGTGTATCAGCAATGCTTCTGAATGGTAAAAATGTCACGGATACACCATGCAAAAAAGAAAGAATCTTGTACCCTGCTATGGTAAGCAACACTGCCTTGAAAAGAGAAGAAAAAATTACACGTTGATAGATTATCAGGCAACTGCAAGGTATTATATTTGCCATGGTGTTACACCATGGCAGTGGAAGTCGACAGCAGGAGCAGTATTGCTCACACAACTCCCACCTGTCCCTCCTGCTAGTTACTGATTCTTTTGCAGCTCTATAATATGATTTTGAAGTAAAGTTAGATTAATGTTTGAAATTGTAGAGTGACTTTTGTGTATCAGTGGACCAGGTGTCACTTTTGAGCACAGACATAACTTTAAGCACATATGTAAACACATCAATGTCAGTGGGACTACTGTTTGGGCTTAGCATCATGTACTTGCATGTATGCCTTGCCAAGCCAGGGTTTTACATGTTAATCCACGCAAGAAGAGGTGACACATTATGACTTTGTGAGCATTAAAGTGTCTTGGGAGTAAGATATTTTTCCTAATTACTTTAGTGCTCCTCTCTTGAAGAATTACAACAACAGTAAACTCTAGTGAGACTGTAAGAGCTATTCACAAACCCCAAAAGACTTCAAAACAGAAAAGCTGAAACCCTCTATGGTTTATTATCAGAAAAGACAGACCAGAAAAAATACTTTCCCAAAACCTAGTTTTCTTTTTGACCAAAAATCAACCCATTGTTTATCAAAGTATTCATTCTGCATTAACTAAGCAAAACATTCCTGGTATGGATCCATTGATATTCAGTGAGCAAAGAAAATGAAGTCACTGAATCCTTTCAAATGTAGTCTTTCATGTCAGCTCATTGCAAAAAAAAAAAAAAAAAAAAAAAAGTTACAGCTTCTGCTTCTTCTTCCCAGTGCATTTTTAGGATAGTTTACATGACTCTGGAATGGCTGAAATACTTCACAGCCTACAGCAGAAAGTCCTCATGAAGAATAAATAAAAAAAAAAACAAAACAAAAAAACCAAAAACCCATCGATTTTGTATTACCATTGAGGAACATGAAAAATGTAGATCCCATTTAAAGAAATAGCAGCAATATGTTGGAAAACATTTATAAAACTGAAAAGTCACACGGATGAGAAATATCTAATCAGTTAAAGAAAAATCCAATCCATATATAAGGCTTTTAGTACAGTACGAAGATTCCACAAATCCTCTGATAAAAAAAAGCTAAAAGTTGGCCTGTAAAGTGAACTACAGATAACGATGCATCTTTTTTCCTTATAGATCTTACTTCTGGAGGTTTGAATCTATAGAAATGACATCCAGATACCTTGTTTAAACTGCTGGTGTGAATAATACAGACCTTCCCTGACTATATATGTTTTGGATATCATTCTGACAAGTAAATCATGTATTTTCCCCTTTTGATTTATGAGTCTGGATTTATTATGATTTCTTTTTAAAGAGATATAGATTAAGTTTGAGAGGTCATATATTAATGAAACTACAATGGCTGGACCTCCCCTCCACTTATTTTATATTTCTGTGTCTGCAAATCCTCTATTATTTTTATTTTTTAAGTACATTTTAAGATATATTACTTAAAAATAAAATAAAATTATTGGAGCAGCAACTGCTGCTTTCTGTTTTGATTTTCATAATCTTATGTGCCTATGTTGTTTATTTTAATTGATCATTAAGGCCTACATCTGATTGCATAAATAAATCTGTTGGGCCTCTGCAAAATATCACTGAAGTAAACTAGGTTTCACATATGTGATGAACCTTATCTGTGCCAATCACACTGTAAAACCAGGAAAGATACTGGAACAATTTTCTCAATCAGATATCTTTATACGAATTAAACCAGTATGAACATGAATATGTTTTTACATATTTTGTAGCTTATATCTCTATCTTGTAAATAGATGTAAAATCCTAAATGCTTGGAAAATCATATATGTATACAGGAAAGACAAAAAGAAAGATATAAATACAGATGTACACATTTTATTCCATATGAGAGTAAGCAATTAAACATAACATTTAAACACTACATCTTCTTGAAAATATATCCTTTCATTTTATTGATGGATTCCTGAGGAATGTGGATTTTTGTTAGTAGTAGGGAAAGAAACACTAAATGTATTCACCTGAATAGAGTAACATATGTCTGTGCTTCAAGAGAGTTTTTTTTAAAAAAGTCTTGTCTGGCTTAAAATAGACTTGTAAGATGACTTGCCTGGATCAACCATTTCTGACAATCTTAAATTCTGATTTGCAATGCAATTTTTTTTAAAGTTGTTATACTGCAATGTCTTCTTGCTCCTAGGAGACATCAGAGCACTTCAGCTATCACCAAAGTTGCAATGATTCTTTATAGTAAAAAGCAATACAGCATATATAAAAATGTAATATATAATGTAGAGTCATAAGTAGCTACCACAGAAAAGAAGTTTTTCATTTTAACATTTGAGTGGTGTTTGTCAGCTTACTATCTGCAGATAGGTTGTTTTCAGCACAACTATGATGATTAGCAAATCTTCTGCTAAATTCATTCCAGTTCCTGTGTAGCATCAATAGAAAAAGAGTTTCAGGCATGTACCTTACAATCATATTTATTTATGATTCCAAGATCATAGAATCACAGACTGCTTTGGGTTGGAAGGGACCTTAAAGCTCACCCAGTTCCAAACCCGTGCCACAAGCAGGGACATCTTCCACTAGACAAGGTTGCTCCAAACCTCGTGCAACCTGGCCTTGAACACTGCCAGGGATGGGGCAGCCACAGCCTCTCGGGGCAACCTGTGCCAGGGCCTCACCACCCTCACAGGGAAGAACTTCTGCCTAAGAGCTCATCTCAGCCTCCCCTCTGTCAGGTTAAAGCCATTTCCCCTTGTCCTGCCCTTACAGGCCCTTGTCCAAAGCCCCTCTCCAGGTTTTCAGTAGCCCCTTTAGGCACTGGCAGCTGCTCTAAGGTTTCCTGGATCTTTCTCTTCCCCAGGCTGAACAAGCCCAGCTCTCTCAGCCTGTCTCCATAGCAGATCTGCTCCAGCACTTGCAGCATCTCCGTGGCCTCCTCTGTACTTGCTCCAACAGCTCCACGTCCCTCTTGTGTTGTTGCCCCAGAGCTGAATGCAGGACGGAAGGCAGTCTCATGAAAACAGACTAGAGAGTGAGAATCCCCTTCGTCAACCTGCTGGCCATGCTCCTTTTGATAAAGCCCAGAACATGGTTGGCTTTCTGGGCTGTGAGCACACACTAGGCAGAGTCATGTTGAGCTTATTATCAGCCAAGTCCCCCAGGTTCTTCTCCTAGTGGCTACTCTCAATTCATTCTCTGCTCAGCCTGCACTTGTACTTGGGATGGCCCTGACCCATATTCAAGACCTTGCACTTGGCCTGGTTGAACTTCATGAGGTTCACATGGTCCCATCTCTCCAGCCTGTCGAGTCCCTCTGGATCCATCCCTTCCTTCCAACATGTCAACCGCACCACACACCTTGATGTCATTGATAAATTTGCTGAGGGTGAGCTCAATCCCACTGTCCATGTTGCTGACAAAGGTGTTGAACAGTGCTGGTCCAACACTGACCCCTGCAGATTTCATAAGGGTTGGAGAGCCCTAAAAGTTGTTTATTTTTTTCAGCTTTACTGAATAGTGTACTACATCATATTCCTTCCACCTACAAGCCTTGCCTTCACTTAGGAAAAGCAAGCTATGGAAGCATGCCAGAATTTAGCACAAACGCTTATACCTACAATGTAATGTACTGCTACTGGTGGAGTCAAGAATGAGCCCTGGTGTACTGAGATGTAGATGAGCTATCCACAGAAGCATCCCTGTTTTGTAAGTGATGATAGGTAGCACACATCTCCTAGGTACAGCCTAGCCCCAGGAGTGTCACAGTGTCATGCAGGGGCAGCCACGAGACACCTTGACTGCAGAAGACATCACCAAGAAAGAAGGACACCGAGACCAAGCAAGGTGACAGAACACGAAGGACACTCTGTTTCTCCTTCTCCACAGCCTCCTACAGACCATATGAGGATAAAAACACACAGCCAAGAGCTAAACATGCATCCTACTGCCAGAAAGGTACCTGAAAAGAAACAAGAAGCAGAGGGACTGGTTTGAAGCCCAGAAGTTACGAAGGGCAGTGGAACCTAACAGATCACAGAGACAGAAGTAAAAGTGATGTTCCCAGGGCTTGCTGTGCTGCAGAAATACTGACTCCTGAAAGTCAGCAAAACCTTTTCAATAATTCAGAAAGAAAACTGAAACAACAAGGACAGAAACTGGAGGTGCAGCTTGATGGAGGGAAGAGATAGAAGAAATCCTTCCCTGTTTGCATGGCTAGAGAGTGGGCTGCAGTTGCCATGTCTTTTTGGTTTTTTTCTTAATGGATAGTTGGTGTTGGTTTGTTGGTATATACATATATATGCATGTGTATGTACATGAACACATTACATGTGTGTATGCATTAGCAATACACTGAGGTGATGTTTGTATATGTCCTCTTTTCTAACATATTAATTACATTGTGATTTTACACATTATATTATTAAATGTATAAAATCATCACTTGCACCCCTCAAGCACTCAGACATCTCCCCCTAAATCACCAGTTTTCAGAGGTATTATAGAAAGGCTCAAAAAGGATTTTGGAGGAGGATGGTTTTGCAATCTTATCAGGCTGAAGAGGGGACTTTGCATGGAGGTGTGTGTAAGGCATAAAGACATTGACTAGAAAGGTAGAGGATGAAACAGAGGTGACACTGGATAGGAAAAAAAGGGGAAGAGGCATGTCAGTGCTGACAAGAGGATTGAATATGGATCTCACAGAAAAGAGTTCTGCAGTGAAGGAAACTGTGGAGCACAGACTGACATGGGGATGGGAATCTGCATTCTAACATAAGACATGTCTGTCTTTGGAACATCTCAATTACTTATGAAGAAAAGATGAATTTTCCATATCCACTGCTAACCTTTCCCCCTTCTTTCTCATTACAGTAAGTAAACAACATTAAAAGGCAAATCCTACTGTTCACAGAGTAGGGTACACTGCTGAGCTGTCTTTAGAAAAATACAGTACAAGTGTATTAACCAGCACATATCCCTAGGAGTGTCTAGAATTTTTCTCTCTTATGTTGTACTTATAGTTAAAGTATATTGGTAGGTTCCAGTCAACAACAAAAGCTGCACAAATCTTCTTCCCCCCCAATTTGAGCTTTTAGTCTAATTGCTTATTTGCAGTCTCAGCAAGCCACAGAGAAGAGTTTTATCCTCTTTGGCTTGTTTCTGAATACTAATTAGCCAGCCCAGTCAAGGCTCTCTAAAGAGTGAAACTGCATGAGAGACACACTGCATTTGACACAGTCAGGAGGCAAAAGAAAGAGCAAAACAAAAGTCTATTCAGGACTGAATCCTCTGATATACTCACCCATCCCCCACCTCCTTTAAAAATAAAAAGAGGAAAACTCATGAACCCGTGGCTGAATGCCTGAGGTTGTCAGAATAAAGGACAATGAGTGACAGCTGACTATCAGCACAATTCTCAGAGCTTGAGTTATCACTTTTTGGCATTGTTCAAATAGGAAAAAAGCATGTGTGGTTAATGAGGAAATATCGCAGAAGCACTTTGTGAGGGGCTGTGCTCAAACAGCTGAGGAAGCTGTAGTTCCACACAGATTTTTCCCTTATGAGTATATTGCTCTGTGAAATCTTCCCAACTGAACTCATTAAAAACTTTCCTAAGCACTCCGGCATTAAATGATGCCCTAAGAAAACAGTGGTCAGAAAACTATTTTCCTTTAAGGAAATCAAGCCAGGCATACGTAAAGCTAAGACGACTTACATGTTCATGACACTGTTATCTACCTGTTGGTTATTTAAAAAAGCCATACCCGTGAAGGCCAATCTTTAAACATTTCCTGCATGCTCAACTTGTTTAGAATCTCCTTGAAAGATTATTTTGTTCTTTTCCTGCAGATTTGCCTACACTTTCATCTTCGCTGACTGTCTTAATCCTCCAGTCTTTGCTGTTCCCATGCATGATCAGCTTGTTTTTAAGTCACATCTACCCACATTTGCTAGTGCTGAAACATTACTTTAGGCTTTTACATCTCCATAAATCCATACAAATGATGCACAGGTTTTCATGAGAAAGGTTAAAAAAGCTAAAGCAGAGAAGATTTTAAGGTTATTTAAATAATGCATTTTAAGTTGGCAGATATTTAACTGCATGGTTTATGTACTAAAAAGAGCTACCTGAGCAGCGCAACAGCTCGTGACAGAGAGACCCTGGAATGATAGGGTTTTTGGTGATTAAAATAGATCTGGCCTGCGCTCAAAGCATTAGCTCACTTAAGCCTGTTGACCATCTGTACTAGGGAGACATTGATTTTATTCTCAGCTCCATGGATCTGTCAGAGTCCATAGCAACTGCAAATTGGACCAAGTGTCTAGGTCTTGCCCCACTGGGCATGAGGGCTGCTCTGGAGTGTGGTTTTCCCTGAGAGGGAGGATGCTACCAGGCAGTGAGAGGGACGGAGACGCTGGTCTGTATCATTCTGCATGTTAACAAAGCACCATTAGGGAAGAGCTCAAACTGCTGTTACCACCCCAGCAGGTGTTACTGTACGTTATGAATCTTTAGAGAGAAATGAAGAAATGAGGGAGGGAGTGTAAGTGAAATATAAGAAGAAAAACAGGAGGAAGTTAATTTGCAGGAGTCGGTTTTGGTTTTTTTTTTTTTTCGCAGCTACATGGGAGGGATTTCTGTAGCTGATAGAGATGATATTTAGAAGTTCCAGACTTTGCATGAAACCAGTAAAATAAACACCTACAAACAGAGGATGTTTGTATAGGGTTTTAGAGAAAGTTATTTATCTGTTTGCATAATATAACTGTACTCTGGAAAAAAAGACTGTGTTTTCATGGTAGGGAACCATAATTGTGCAAACCCCTTGCTCCTTTGCTCCACAGAACACGGACCTGTCACTGAATTTTGCAGCTTTGCCTCAGTATCAGTACTGATAGCACAATTTGCTCATCTGTGTATAATGATGTTTGGATGTATAAATTCTACCTTACTATGAAGAATCCTGTATCTAAAAAAAACTCAACTAGCAACAATAAAAATCAACCTTATTAATAAAGGAAGTATGTAACCTTGCTGGATAGGTGCAGTGATTTGCAAAGACTTCTTCAGGGTTTTATTGTGTAGAAGGGATGTAAAAGGGGTTTTCCCACCAGCAGCCTTGCAATGTTACATGAATTGCTCATGAACAGATTCTGAGAGCCCAGGAGGACTATTAGTCCTAACTCTAAGGTGTACTCTCTAAATGTCACATAAGAAGTTTCTGGAGAATATAGAAGAACATGGACCAAGATTTCCAATGCAAACACAGGAAACTTACTTGTGAATTTTAAGAACTTTCAACTCTCTTCGAAAGACATGCTAGCTTTTTCTGTCTCTTTAATAAAAATATGATACTACCTAAAGTAATAGCTGTTGTTTTATAGTCTTCCATTTTCAGAAGTTATCTTCGCTTTGTGATTCATTTTTAAACAATGGAATGCCTGCTAAAAGTAGAAACCATTGTGTATTGTAGGAGAAAGAAACATATGTGAAATTAATACATGAAAAAACCATAAATATGAACTTGTGAATTTTCAATCCTTTGTGAAAAAAACACACGTAAAGAAATAAAATTAATAACCCTGCTGCGAGTCCTGTGAACACAAAAGAAGCTTGGTGTCTCCTGCTCCTGTCTTGGCATTTACAGGATGCCAAATAATTTAGTACTTTGCAGCATTACTATCCCTTCCAACTTAAGCACGCAGTTTAGCATGGTTAGCTAAATTAGCTTATGGAATACCCTAGCTCCCTCTCTAGTCATTAGATAGTCTTTCCCAACAGCTAAGCTAACTAATTTAATTTAAATGGCCTTTTGCAAGATTGTCTCGTCTTTGACTAAAGAATGAATTTAACTTAAATGTAGTGAGATGGAAGTTATAGGTTGCATTTCCTCCCTGTCTTCTGGGCTTATAGAGAAAGTTCAGTGGTTCAGCAAGTTTATCAGGACTAACTACCTAGGAGTCCAACCAGGTTCAGTTTGGTTCATAGGCTACAAGAACATGCTGCTTTAGAGACTGATGGTCATATTTCCAACCTCTTTGAAACTGTCCAGAGACAAAGAAAGTTTCTTGAGGTAAGAGACAGCAATGGTGAATGGGTATACATGTTCTGTGTGAAGTCATATGCATCATAAATGGGATGATGTAAATTTTGGTTTAAGTGTTTGAAGTTACCTGTTGTCCCCAAATTTTGGGCTCAAGGGGACCCAGGACTGATGCTGCATCTGGTTTTTCCCATAGTGCAAAGAGCCTGGAGTCCTTTCTTCGACAGTGGAGACTTCCTTCAGCTTCTGAAGAGATGAAGTAATGTTCCCAAAATCCCTTGGAGATAGAAGGTTTTTGTTAATTCTTGTGAGAACTTCCACATCTATGGTAGCAGAGACACAATACACAGGTCTATTGTCATGGTTTAAGCCCAGCTGGCAACTCAGAACCGTGCAGCCACTTGCTCACTCCCCTCTTCTTTCCCCCCCCAACTCCAAAAGCCGAGGGGTTGACCTTGAGTCTCCTATGGACCTTTCTGTCAGAGGCTCCAAGAAGGACCATTGTCCCCTGGTGCAGTGTAGAGCACATTTTTCACATCTGGCCCTCGGACCAGTCCTTTCAAAGAGGCTGGAAATATGGCCACTAATCTCTAAAGCGACACGGTCTTATAAGCTATAAACCAGAATGAAACAAGATTTGGCTCCTAGGTAGTTAGTCCTGATAAATTTACTGAACTACCATACTTTTGCTATAACCATAAGAAGGGAGGTATGAAGACCATAAAATTTAATGGTGGAGTAGATTTATTATTGTTTACTCTTTTTGCAAGGAATTCATTGGGGAGCCAAATGCTGAAAGTTTTCAACTGTTTTTGCTTGCTTTCAAATCAAGACCCATCATGGTGTTATACGTACATTTTTTAATCCTGATATGCAGAGTATACTGTATATTCTTGAGTTTTTACCCCTTTTGCATGGGTACTCTGGTGATAAACATGCAATCCTATGAGATTTCTGTAGAAGTATTCTATCTTATGGGATTTGTTCTGTTGTGTGTTTTCTTTCTTTCTTTTTTTTTTTTTTTTTTCATTTTATTTTTTTCAGAAGTGTGGGAGATGTATGGGAAACAAGAGAGTGAAATACCAGGTTGTAGAGCCAATGGGGACACTTCAGCAGCCTGCCTATACCTTGTATCATTGTCTGTACTTTCTGGTGCACTGGAAGGATATCTGCAGCTCCAGGAATTCACTGTTTCACTAATGGAATGAGAATGCATCCTGCTGCTCTGCAAGTTGATGTAAGGTGTACAGGAGAAATGTGAGAATATATTATTCTAAGAATTAGAAAACAGATAGATCTCCTGAGATCCTGTCTGGGGAGAAAGCTTTAGAAAATCTCTGGGTGTAAGTAGTCTTCTTTCCTTTGCCTTTACCCTGGGAATATGGTTGGTAATCAAGATGCACATCCTGTTTTGGGGGAGCTTCCCAATTGCTGTAGGTACATTCATCACCTGTGCCAAACCAGTTCCTTCTGTTTCTTCAAGGCTTACTGTCTAAAACCTTCAGGACAGGATCAGAGCTTCCCAGGCTACAAGAAACTTTACTTCTGCTTATTAGAGTATTTTATAAGTTATGCTTGTTCTCTGGACAGTGGAAGAAATACCCAGCCAATCTTTGAAACATCTGTTTCTGGGATATATGGGGCACCTGTACATAGTCTTACATCTCTAAGACTAGACTGGTCTCTCCTGTATGGGCACCTGTACATAGTCTTACATCTCTAAGACTGACTGGTCTCTCCTGTTTGTAAATACGCAGCTTCCTAAGAGACAGGGCCAGAAGCCCTGACTCACAAAGGTAGTAACTGGGACCTAGGCTCTCAGATACCTTTTTGGAACACATCTTATTAATAATTGTATTCATCGTGTATCATCACCTACTTCCTAAGGCACATGCTCTTGTATTCTTTGAATGCCTCACATTTGGTAGGTATCTTGTATTTAAGTAGAATGACCAAAGGAAAACCGAGTCAAAGCAATGAAAGTCCCTAGGACCTTTGAATGTCAAAGAGAGAAAGCTATTTCAGCATGCAGAACTGGTATGATTATGACTAGAGAATGCAAGGACTTCCAAGATGTGCAGAATTCCTCATTCTGTTGACCATTACTAGAGCAGAAAAAAGTCCACATATCTCACAAAAGATTCAAGACCATGTAGGATCAGCTCAGCATGGGAATATGGCCTTGACAAAAGTGTAAGTTCTCTAGGTACCAGCTCTAGAAAAAGAGCACAGATAAGAACAAATGGAATTGGGGAATATACTATATGTCACATCTGAAAAAATAAAGGCTTTTAATATGTCTTCAGTTTGGCTGGTTGATGCGAAAGTGACATTTTGGGAGCTTCTGTGTTTTAATGGCCTAAGTGAGGATAAGCAAGTGATAAAACTACTATGGCAAGTGATTACAATTTTAGTTGTCTAAGGAGAAAAAGTAGAGAAGGAGACACACAGGTTTTGAATCCACTTGCATAAAATTAATTCTTGATTGTAAATATGTACTAATATCATTTAAACGCATCATCAAAAGAGAAGGCTGGTTTTGCTATAAAAGTACCACACCTAATTCTTCTTTCAATCTTTGCTTCCAGCAAAGAAACCCCACACATGTGCCGACCATTTTTTACTACATCTAATATCATCTATTAAACTGAAGGAGTCTTATGCTTGCATTTCAGTTTGACAGGAAGATCCACAATTACTTCAGTAACTTAGATGTAACAAGAAACATGTCAAGGGGTTTTGTGTTTGGTTTTTTTTTTTTTTTTTTTAATCAGTGAAAGCTGTACAACAGAGCTGTTAGGTGCAGTCTTCTACCAGGTAGGAAATTTTCTACTGTTTTCTGTTAAAATGGGAGACCACTAGTTAAGAGTGGATGACTTAATATTTGTTAAGAAAGCATATAAAAAGTCTTTGTTTTGGTTCTTCTGGGTAAGTTGTACTGGTCTGGAAATAAACATTGAAATAGAATCTGCAGCAAGGAAATCAAGTCCAGGAAGTGGAAGCAGATAGGCAGGTATCCCTAGAAGAAAATGGAGATTACCCATAAAATGAATACTAATGGTAGAATTAAAAGTAACATAAAAGAAAATGGAAGATTTTCTTTTTTCCTCTTCCATACAGAAGGAAGCCTTGGAAGGACAAATAAGGACATTCATAGTTGTTCCTTTTTGGGTAAATTGTAATGGGGAATACCCACCCAAACTTTTCTAGGGAGCTGTGTTTGTACTCAAGTGAATAATAATGGAAATGGTTTAGGAAATTAAATGAGAAGACCATAGTGGCAGCAACTGTAGGCAATGAATCCACAAAACATGGATAACTGTAAAAGCATCAACAAGAAGTAAAGGTTTTGTCATTTACTGATGAAAGTTTTTCCAGTTCTGGCGAAAAGTTAGTGTTGGTGAAGGTCTCTAGGAAAACTCTGGAGAGACAAGTTCTCCTTTATTAATTTGTGAACAGAATCCACAGCCTCGAAGTAGACTTAAAATTTCATTTTCAGCAAGTATAGCATGTCAATATATCATCTATTAGAGCAGGTTAAGACCAGCAGGATCATTTTCTGTGGTTACTGAACAGCTATTAAGTGTTAGCAATGGACAATGTCAGCTCAGATTAGAAATGTCAGTCTAGCTGTGAACGACCTGTACCATCTTGTGTCATCAACACTTTACATGATAGACCCTATTGGGTCTATTTCAAGAAATATTTTTTCAGTGATCTCTTGATCACAATTTTATTCCTGAAGAAAGTAATAAAGATAAAAACAAATATGAAAATATGAAAAAACTTTTTCCGCTGGTATTATGAATAAGGCAACAAGTGCGCAATGCAGAGAGGAGACCTCACAGGGAGTACTGCATTCAGCTCTGGGGCAACAACACAAGAGGGACATGGAGCTGTTGGACTGACTCCCTAACAAGCCACGGAGATGATGCAAGTGCTGGAGCAGATCTGCTATGGAGACAGGCTGAGAGAGCTGGGCTTGTTCAGCCTGGGGAAGAGAAGGATCCAGGAAACCTTAGAGCAGCTGCCAGTGCCTAAAGGGGCTACTAAAAACCTGGAGAGGGGCTTTGGACAAGGGCCTGTAAGGGCAGGACAAGGGGAAATGGCTTTAACCTGACAGAGGGGAGGCTGAGATGAGCTCTTAGGCAGAAGTTCTTCCCTGTGAGGGTGGTGAGGCCCTGGCACAGGTTGCCCCGAGAGGCTGTGGCTGCCCCATCCCTGGCAGTGTTCAAGGCCAGGTTGCACGAGGTTTGGAGCAACCTTGTCTAGTGGAAGATGTCCCTGCTTGTGGCACGGGTTTGGAACTGGGTGAGCTTTAAGGTCCCTTCCAACCCAAAGCAGTCTGTGATTCTATGATTATTCTATGTTGACAGTCAGATACGATTCTGTGATAAGCATTTGAACACTGGGATATTCTCAGCTCACTAGCAGTTTATGTTTTGGGTAAGAAAGGGAAATAAGTCAGTTTTCCCCTTGGGAGTTTTATTTCATATTTTAGTATCATTTGCCAATTTTCTGTTTTCCATTTGAATAACCAGTAGGCAGCCAGGACACAGCATTAGAGACACAGGCTCATGTAATGGGCAATAACAACAATGAAGTTTATGTATCTTAGCTGTCATCTACTAAAAAATCCGGTGGTGTTCTCTGCTGGAATAAAAAGTCTGCAAAAGAAACACATGGAACAATTAACTTTGAAGGACTTTTCTACTGAAGATCATGCAGAAAAACTTTTTTTAAAGACATCTGTAAAAGCAAGGTGGGAATAAACTGATTGCTTGGACAGTTTAGAATATCACATGCAAAACCTCATGTTACAGAAAGGAACATTATAAACCCCAAACCATTTTGTTTTCAAGAGGAAAACCTCACTGTTTTTTTTTTTTTTTGTTAAATCTCTAACATGGTAGTGATATAACAGTACTGTCTTTCCTCACCACTATTAGATACAAATGGCTTGAACTCTCTGTAGATAACATGTAGTATTTCTTAGGAAATGGCCTAATATGTCATTATCTATTTATCATTTTAAAAGGTCTTTTTAAACCTATATTTTATGTTCTGTGCCAAAAGTAAGTAAAGATGGACAGTCTATTTTGAGCTCAAAAAATAAAATCCATGTGTCTTACCCGATGCTTCTGTGTAAACCATCATAACAATATAACAATATATTACTTTGCCATCAGTCCTGGATGGATTATGGCACTTCAACCTTGTCCTCCTTCTAAGATTACACATACACATGTATACATGCATACATGCACACTGACTTTTGTGTCCTTATATATATATATATAAAATATATATTTTTTATATATATATAATATATATATTCTTTATATATATAAAAATGAACATCTGGAAAGATTCATATTTATTGGGTCAAATGTGGAAAATAAACTGTAGAAGATAGAAATTAGATTCAGAACTACGATAATGACAAAGTTAAATAGATATTTACCTATACATCCCTTTCCTTTCAATTTAACATCAATGCACATACATAAAAGACTGCTCTGGCTGGGTTGCTGAGTAAGTCATATGAAATGCTGCTCTGGTACACTGCTGGTTTACGATCACTGCTTTTCAATGTGGAGCTGCTATTCAGACTTCACTACTTATCTGAATAGCTTTGTGTAGTCTTTAGGTTTTTAATACTTATAACAAGGCACTTTCATTAAGTTCAGCCCAATTTTAAACATTCTGTCCATTTATCTGGGCCATCTGTAAACATCTGAGGGAGAGCAGCTGACTGCTCATCCTGACTCACCTAGATAACATTTCTTAATTTTCTTCTGCTTCTCATCAGCTTCAGACTTTGTAAACAAACTCCCTTTAGCAAAGCCTAGAAAAGGCAGATGTTTAGCAAAGACTATATTACAAAAACATCTCACAGATTTATTTTATCCCCTGTTTAAAGTGGAATACACACTGTCCCTCGAAACACTGGCTCTTTTCAATTTGCTATGAACGTGTCAAAGTATTCTATAGTTCATTGTCAATCAGCACTGACTTTTTTTTGTTTGTTTTTTTCCTGAAAGAGCTTATGGTCCATTTCCGAAGTGTTCTCTAGTCTGAATTTAAAAATTCTTTAATTTATATTTGGAGTCTGAATCATACAAATTCTAAAACACTCCTATTTCTGGAAACTCTCAGTCAGGGAATCAAAGTTTTCCTCACTCTTAGTATCTTCCCAAGGAAAGAGCATATGAAGAAGGTTTGTTCTCATCTCTTCCAAAGGATGTCAATGAGAAGAAATTATTCTCAGTACCTTCAGACAATAACTCTGTTATTAAAAAATGGATATTCTCCAAAATGTGCATATTGTACAAGCTAAAGTATGTGTTTGTTTGAAAGATTCATTTACTTTATCTTTGCTCTCTCTTTAAATAACTCATTACCTGCCAGACCACACACAATAATACAGAGTAAGTGTCCAAAGGATGAAAGTGCTTTGAAAGATCTAGTGCTTGGCTATGATGCATATGAATACTAAAAAGTACTTGTTTAGAACCAACGTCTGCACTAATGCAAAGAATCAAAGACCTGCATCAAATCTAAAAAGGTAAGCAGTTGGTCAAGGCTCTGTTTGGAAACCAGGGCCTCATTTCATGTATATAAAGCTGGGGAAAAACAGAAGTAGCAACTGGGTATCCTGTAGAACAAAATAATTTTTCTTTAATTATTTTTTTATTTCTCACGTACCCGCTTCTCCCCCCACATTTCTTATTTCTGACCAGGCTTGAAGTAACAAAAGATCATCTTCTTTCTAAGTTTTTCAACTTTGTATCTCTGCTTTTTACTTATAACTTAGTAACAGAGGTCTAAAAATTTAAGAACAATAAAGTGCAACATAAATTAAACATATTTGAACTTTTCTAAACTGAAGCTTCATTTTTAGAGGTGTTGGGGAAAAAAGCAACTAGTTTTTCCCTACATGTTCACACAGTTCTTTTCCTTTCCTTGGACTAAATCCTTTGTGCTGGCATGTCTCACAACCAGCTGGAGGTTTTAATAATGCCTTAGGATAAATAAGGCACTGGACTCTGCTTGCTTCTGCTGGTGGATTAAAGAGAAGCATTGTGTACCAATGCCCAATATCTCAATACTGGAAAAAAGCAAAACATGCTCTACTACTAAGCTTTCCTCTAGCTCTCAGGCTCAATAGTTATTTTTAATTGTACTGAGGTACAGGAACTGTTACATATCCAATTTAAAGTCTAGTCCAGCATATTGCCCACTTTAAAAAATGCTTCAGAGATGGATGAGTGGTGCATATTGTCAGGAAAATTGAATTTATTGTAACACATTATAAAAATGGAAATAAATGATGCAGAAGTAGTAGGTCAATATGTAGAAGATTGACCTCAAATATTCATAGGTACATGAAGAAAGCAAGTAATAGGCCATTTTCCAGTTTTGCCTGAATTTGCAGAATTCCTTTGCGTCATTTTGGAGCTGGTTTCTCATCCACAAAAGGACTTCATGCTAAGGGGTGCTAATAGCACAGCAACTACTCTTGCCCTTGCCCCTATCTCTTGGAAGCTGAGAGCTCATTTTAACTGTAGCCAGGATCCCCACCCCCACCCCCATACATCTGTGTAAGGTACTAGTGGCTAAATGACACATTGTGAGTTTACATGGCAAACATAGTGACTTTGTTGTCAACAGCTTTAGCTGTGAAGCTGTGACCACACAGCCAGCTAACGAAATATGGGATAACTACAATGCATTTATTCTTTCAGATACATATTATTGCAGCAGACCTTCCTGAAGCCTTTTCTTTTTACTTTTTTTTTTTTTTTTTTTTTATTCTTCTATTCTGGCTTTTCCCATAGCTAAAAATGAAGTGTGCTTCTGTTTTCCAGCTCCTCCTCTCCTCCTTCAGTACCCACCCCAGGGGTCGCTAATAGTCTCTCCTGCCATCTGTCACTGCAGCTGAAAAGAAAGAGAAAAAGTCTCTTCAGCTGCAGCTAACACTGCATCAGCTCTCTGTCAGGAGGTGGATGGAGAAGTGCAGTGAGCATCTCATCATCAGAAGTCAAGCCGTTCACTGCTCTGGTATTCCCTGCATATATTGAATTAGGAAGCAGGTAGACTTCAGAAAGGGGATCTGCAAAGAGAGATGTTATGTGCATTTTTCCTCGCATAGAGGGACAGCAATTTTCAGCATTCCTGGCAATGAGTATATACAACATGTAGGCATCATAATGATACAAACTAAATGATAATATATGTAAAAGAAAATATATGTATCTGTAGCCCAAGAACCAATAGCTGATCAAAAATGGGGAAAGGCAGTTCAATTAACATTAAATTTTTTTTAGGCCATCTATGTTTTCTGGGTTTTCTTCTATGTTTCTCTCTGGTGTGTTAAACAAGTAATGCGATAAGTGAGTTCTTCCTCTGAATTGCACATTAAACAGACATGTATGCTAAGGTAAAAATAAATTACAAATCAATGAAAAATTTGAAATAACATGACAATCTTTGGAGTCAAATGACAAAGTAATAGTACAAATTCCGATATTTTTAATGAAAAAGAAGTTAAAATGATGGAACACGGATGTGATTTACAAAACTGAGGATAAGAAGATGACAAATGTGGCTGTATGTTTGTCTATAGCCTAGTGGTTAGCACAAGTACCTGGTCAAAATGGGAGATGGGTTTTTTCTGTGTCTAAGAGAGTTTTAACCCAAGCCTGGATCCTTTCAGTGAGTGCCTCAAACACTGGGGATCTATCTATTCTAATTTGCATATAATAGCAATTATTACTTCGAACAGTAAATGACCCTTAAATTTCCCATAAGGAATATTGAGAATGACAAATCCAGGACTGTCCTATTGTACAGAGACTCAGGGGTTTTTGTGCAAGGTAATGACAACTTCCAGATTCAAGGCCAGGTCACACATCCATAGATATGGGTTGAGATCTTTGATTTCCTACACAATGGTCATAGTTACTGGGGAGGTGAGGGAGCACATAGTTTTGTGTTTGATGAGTAAGGCTCTTTGCAAATCTAGCATGTCAACCCAAAACCTTCAGTTTTGGAAATACCAGTACAAATAATATTCCTATTTTCATGTAATTATTGTTTTTCTCCTAAAAAGCTATTTTAAAAATTTTAGTTAAATTCAATTGTGAATAAAAGATGTCCCAAAATTCTCTGTAACTGCTGAAAGACAATTCTTGCACGAGGATAATTTAGAAAACCTCTGCAAGCTTGACTAATACCTAATACCTTTCTTACTTCCTTATGGTTAGTGCCAAATATAAAAGCTTTTGTTTCCTCCTTCTTTGAAAGTTAGTTTCTTCCAACTTCCTGAAAAATTGCCTAGAAATGTACATCTTTTTTATGAATTCACTTTTTTTCCTTGTAGGAACAATTCTTGACAGATTTAGGAAATCTCTAACTTCTCTTTCTCATGTTTTCTAGGAAAAAAATGCAACTTTCTACCAGATATATGAATGCAGTTACTATAAATGTTATATTTCATTCACTCAGGTGTAGAGAAAAACCCCAAACTAGAACAGCACCGTCATTATTAATCACTCACACCTCTCAGAATGATTTTTTCTGTCTCCCATACATCAGGATTGGTATCATTGCAGTTAGAAACAAATGCATCCCACATACAAACTGCTGCATATTTTCCTGTGGATACAAGATCCCAGAGCATAGCTATTATTGGAATGGATAACTCCCCAGTTTGGCAGTTTTTAATATATATGCTGCTTCTTTTATGAGCTCAAACAATTAAAACCATTTAAGCTTGGAGACAGCCCCAGTTATGATGCTGAGGGTTAAAATACTGCTTTCAGAAGCCACTGGACACATGCTGCTGGGATACAACTGTTTGGCTAGAAGATGAAGCAGCCTTTACCAGAAGAAATGGAGGGAAAAAAGTGAGCACCTTGGCTTTTTCCAAGCATTTTGTCACTAAGCCTCTTGCTTCATCTTCTTTGTCCCTCTTTTGCTACTGCTAAAAGCTGGAAGTCCTCGTTTCCTGCTGCATTACTCATTAGCTTCATCTCCAGCTGAATTATTTCCAATACTCTTTCTCCATCCCTCTGTGCTTGGGCAATTGTTCTGTACATGTGGATCACCCAGGTGTTCTTTGACCTTCCCTAGCATTCGGTTTCACTCAGGATCTCTCTGATCATCTGTACTGGCCCTCTGCCATGTTTGTTCAACTTCCTGCATGTTAGAACAGACCATACTTGTGCTTTGAGTTTATCTTTGAAAATAAGCCAGGCCTCCTAGAAGCCCATGGATGCTTCAGGTAGATTCCTCAGTAAGCAAATGGGTCCTCCCTCTTGAAGTCCAGGGTTATAATTTTCTTCTTTATTTTGCTAATTTCTTTTAGGACATTAAACATTATAATCACATTTTTGGTATGGCCAAGGCTGCCTTTGTTCTTCACATTATCCATCAATTCTTCCTTGTTTGTGTGTTATGGGTCCAGGAATGCATCAGCCTAAATTGGCTCATTGATCTCTTGTATCAGGTAGCTGTCACCATCACACTCCAGAACTCTCTTGGATTGCTCATACTCTGATATATTGCCCTTCCAGAAAATATCAAGGTCATAAATCCCCTCTGACTTCCATACCTTGCTTTTGTTTCCTGCAACTGTGTAAAGAAGGCACTACCTTCACTTTCTTGGTCTGTTATCTGTGAGCTATCGCACCATGTCACTGTAAGAATAATAAAATAACTCTGCTGTTTTGCATGGACTTCTAACACCTCCATTTTCCCCTATGGTGAATGCATTCACGTACATATGCAGGATCCATTTCCCAGTCTTGCTGCTTCCCTAAGGGAAGCATGGTAGCTTCCAACGTCAAACTGTCTCCTGGACACTTTCTTACTACTCCATGTTAGTTCACTTTTCTTCAGGTTTTGGTTATTCCACTCTGATATAAATATATATCTTACATTCTCATTATTTTAGAGATACACAGCAAAAATTCAAGCTGTGTGTGTCTAAAGAAATGACCAACTTCACAAATTAATCTAGTGTCCTGAAGCAACTCTTAAATCTTTGTTCTTTAAACTTCACGTGGACTTCAGCTCAGAATAAATCAGCATAATTGGAATACATCAATCAAATTCAGCAGAGGATTGCTACAAAATACACTTTTGTTCGTTTAAAATTGATTGCAAAATAAATATAAATGGCTAAGAAGTGCAACTTGTACTCATGTGGCATTGAAAAGGAGAGTAAACCAAGTATGATTTAAGTATCAAACCTGCGATTGTGGTCCATAGTATGTTCCTCTTGTGCAGTCTGGCTTGTAGACTAATGGGAGTGGAAATTTGGGACCTATCACATTGTAAAATGGAAAAAAAGCCTGACTATATTTGGCACTATAACTTGTGGAAATACCTGTTCAAAATCAGTATAAAAGAGAATCATATAGAAAATAAAGCTTTGTCTAAGACAATGCAGAGTGAAAAACAGTGGAGAGTTGCATTCCTTGTGCAAGACAATCCATCATGAAACAATTATTTTCTTATTGTGACCCTGGCTTTTGTTCATAAGAAGAACTTAAGTAGCAGATTTTATTTTACGCCACTCCTCTTTGTGTCTATAGCATGAACAAAGCTCCTTACGCTAATAATTCATACTTAAACTATTATAGAATTACAGCAAAATATGGCTGGAAAGGGCTTTGGAGAGGCTACAACACATGTCAGTGATGTTAAAAAAAAAAAAAAATCACTTTTGAAGCTTCATCCAAATTAAGTCAGGAACTACTCTAAATGACTCCTGTTTCTCTACTGGTGTGAAGATATCTGCAGACAATCAAGAGATCCAGTCACAGATCTTCTCAACACTAGAATTTATCCTCCAAGGTTTAGTATTTATAATCCTATTATTTTCTAATCCTATTATTGTAATGTTCAGATAAATTGAATATATTTCCTCCTTAATCTCTTTGTGATCTCACATATTTCCTGTCAATGATGACTTCTGGCTGACCCTACAAATACTTTGCCCTTCAATACTTAAAAAAATTGCCAGAGTAGTTAGGAACATTGTATTTTCTGCAGATGCATCTTGCTGTTCAATAATGTCTCTTGACAAAGTTAAGACTTATAAAATACAGTAGAGGTGTTTGATCCTCACCTGATTTCCATTCATGTCATGTATTTTTGCTTTCTACTTGCTCAGTAAGTGGCCACTGTGATGCAATGTTTATTTTAAAATCACATTTGTGGCTGTGCATTGAGTAAAGGAATGTCTATGGAGTTGTTGCATACAGTACATAGAAAAAAATGCTATGCAACTTTGAATTGCATGGATTTAATGCTATTTAAGGGTTTAACAGTGACATCATAAATCACAAGAATGTATGAATTAATTTATATCCTACCATAAGCCTAAGATAACATTATAGCCTCAATTTTGAAAGTTGATTATTTTTGCATTTCCTTTGCAATTACATTTTCATTTACTATGCCACCTTCTAACTTACTTGCTTGATTTGCCCTTTTCCCATCATTTCCTGCTTCTACGTTTCTTTGCCATCATAATCCAGAACATCCTACTTAAACGAGGCATACAGAGCTTCCGTATAAAGAGGTGCATTTTCTCCCACAGAAACCGCTACACATTAGGGAGAAACTAAGATTTTAAGGGCATAAAAAACCAGAAGAATCAGGCCTTATGACCTGAGTACTCTTGAAATTCTCAAGAATATCAAAAGAATGAAATATTTAGGTGACAATTCAAAAAGAAATGATGAGATTTGCTTGTACTTGACAGCTGCGTGTTTAATTATACTACCAAGATACAATTAGAGGAGTATTTTCCCTTGTGATAGTTATGCAAACTCTTTCTGTGGTCTCCTGCAAATAGTTTAAGCATTGATTCCTCTATAAACTTCCCTTTTCTGTTGTTCATCTACTCAGAAGAACAAGGACAGTAGCATGTGAATTATACTGATAAGACAGATCTATCACACATTTAGCTGGACAAATTTACTTGATCTTTGTTTTATTTAACTGTTGCACATATTTTCTAACAGAATTCAAAAAAATTAAATATTTTGCATCAATTATTTACAAAGTATTCTCTTCTTGGAAAAAGGCTGTGTAAAGAAATTATAGATGCTTCCAGTAAAATAAGCTAAAGGAAGTCACTGACAGCAGAAGCATCTCTGAGACACTGCAGAAGTTCTCTTGCAGGAGCACATACTGGTGGTCTTAGCAGTGCTGGAGTAATGGTTGGATTTGATGATCTTAAAGATCTTTTCCAACCTAGTGGATTCTATGCAGATAAAGACTTAAATCTTTGATATTTAGCAGTAGCAAGGGAAGATTACTTCAAGAACAAAGCTCAGAAAGAATATCTATGAACAGTTTCAGTATGAGTGGAAAGAGAAAAAAATTCCACTGAAAAGCAGAAAAGAGAACTTCAGGATGGGAGACACCCAAATGGAAATGATGGACTTTTTAAAACTCTCTGATAGAATGAGTGTATATATCTTCATATTTTCTCAATTGTTTCTTCCTCTGCTTTTTGGCTGGTATCTTTCTCATCTAAAATTTCTTACATAAATATGTTTAGAATGATCTTATTGTGTTAAAATGAAATAACCCAAAACCTTATAGGGCAATTTTAAATAGGAAATGAGCAAGATAAAGTTGGAGAGTGAAGAAAGGAAATATCCTCCTAGAGGAGCTATAAAAGATTATGTTAATTAATACCCTCAAAAAACATGTATCTGGGCTTTGCAGATGTCTCTGTAGATGACCATTGCCTGTTCCCTCATCTGAAGCAGGATCTCTCAGGAAGCCTGCTCAAAATGAATTGTTAAATGGCTCCAAACTTCATTGTCTGTTTAATTGCTTATTTACTATTACATAGCTAATTAATATTTATTATGAAAACAGCTGCAAAATTATTTAAGCATTACTGGGCTCTCTGCACCAAAATCCAATGCCAGCAGTAGAAAAGTCCAGGAAAATCTTAAAAAACACTTGACTGAATGGGCAAGTATAAATATGCCATGTTTGAACTCAGAACACCACAAGATTAAAAGCAGGAGTTCAAAGAACTCCTTTGAAAACACAACAGTGGTCTTGATTTGTACTTACAAACAAATTCAGTATTCAAATTGTCTTCTAACATTCCTCTTACTGTGACACATGTGGGTCAAACTCTTCTGCACAGTACTGACAAGAACTTGGCTGTATCCCACTGCTAGAATCTGCACAGAAGGCATCTCTTTTTATGATTAGTAAACACTCGGGACAGACCAAACATTAATGCAGATTCGCAGGCTAAACTCCCTGATGCTTCTTTATCTGAAAATAGGCATAAGCCTAGGAAATACAGTTTTCTAGAAAATGTTTATATTGCAGTGCTTTCCAAAGTGTACTTAAGCTGAAAGATCTTTCAAGCTGTGTTGTTGAGTGGGTTGGTTTTTGTTTGTTGGGGTTTTTTAGTTATTTATAGTGTCAAGTTGAATGTTGACTTCACATTTGACTGAGGCTTTTAGGTGCTACCAATACATCAATATCAAATAACACAACTCAGTGCCATCCTTCCACTATGCTAATCTCCACCCTAAATATCCTTGTGTACAGATGGTGTGGAGATTCACTCTTGTATTGATCTTCCTCTTCTGTAAGTTTTGCAGTAACATCGCATAGAATTAATTGCTTAGGGATATTATTTAGAGAAGCAGATCACTGGAGAGAGGCAAAAATAAAAATACTGTGTGAAAAGTACTTCCCAGCTTCCAAACTGGTGTTTATGTGAAGTAGGTTTTACTAGCTCTTCTGAAAAAACACTGAAACCAAGGTGGAGATGAAAAGTAATTTGTCTAAAGGCCACAGGCAGAGTAGCTTTCAGATCTAGGACAATAGCTCTGGAAATGCTGGTCACTGAGGACCTCATTTCACCCAGCTTCCCTGCCAGAGGAAAGGTTCATACTAAATAACAAATGTCCACTGTTTTCATAAACAGTGCTGGGTCTTGTCTCACCTGAGAGCAGGTCAGATCTAATTCTCTCTGCACACTTGCCACAAGCATGTCAATGAGCTTGCTGAGTCAGTTGGGAAAGTGTCAGGACAGGAACAGTACAGACCAGCAATTAAGAAATAAGGACTCTTGAGGGGACTTCTCATCATGAGCCTTCTTCCTATAGCCCTACCCTTCTTTTTCTCACAGCCCAGCACCCATAAATGTTGCATCACCTTTGCAACACTCGTAGATATTGCACTCAGAACATCAAGAATACAGTGCAAATCTGAACCCCTCCCATAGCTTCCAAATATATACAGCATTTACTACTGATTCAAGTAGCTGTGTTGTTTAACTGCTTAAAAGATGTAGGACTTGCAATCCCCCCAAGTATATTAAATATCCCCAAGTTAAATCAGCAGCAGTGCTTATTAAATATCAGGATTTGATGTATCTGGAGTCAAGAGCTGAACAGCAGACACATCAAAATCTAAGCAACAATGACCTCAGAACTATGTATATTTATCGTGTACTAGATTTCCTGGCACACTGAAGCCAAGAAGCTAATTAGTCCAGCTCTGAAGCTAAGATTCCAGTTAAATTACTGGCTTTAAGAAACATTTGAATCTGTGACTCCAAGTTGGAAAGCATTTCACAACTTTCCTATCTTAACCATGAGGAATATTTAGTCCTAGGTAGGAGTCTCAAGTAAACTGGAAGGTGCTTTTCAGCAGCAGGAAATGATTGTTCATATTTTCATAGGGGCACAACGAAGATCCCGCTGCATATGGAAAATATGTATTAAAGAGACACTTACCAACAAGTAGCTGAGAAAAAGAGCAATTCACCAGTCAGATGGAAGACTTTGTGACTGCAGTCTTGCTCTCCTGCATTCCAGTTAGCTGGGGTAGGCACTGCCTGGTGTTTCTGGTGATCTGCCTGTTTTAAACCAGTTGGTAAACTGTGATGTGGATGTAGAAGGTGCTTAGAAGGTGCCTCTAGGCTGGAGCTGAATCAATTTTGTCTCTCTTCTAAGTTTGCTTTTAAATCTTGTCTTGAAAAACTGTGAAATATGCACAAATATTCCACAGATGTGAGAGCTCATAGGAAACATGGCAATGCTTTCTGAAAGGGGGAAGCTATTTCAAAGAGTAATAATGTCTACCAAGCCAAGCATTATGCATGGTTTGGAAAATGGCTAGATGGCAGAGCCCAAAGAGTGATGGAAATAGTGTCACATCTGGTTAGTGACCTGCCACTAGCGGTGTCCCTAGCACTTAGTATTATGGCCAGTTTGATGTCTTCATTGGTGGTCTGGACAAGAGGATTAAGTTCACCTTCAATAAATCTGCAGATGACACCAAGTTGGGGGGGAGTGTTGATCTGCTGAAGAATACGAAGGCTCTGCAGAGGGATCTGGACAGGCTGGATCTGTGTGCTGTGGCCAATGAGATGAGGTTCAGCAAGGATCAGTGCTGGGTCCTGCATTTGGGCCACAACAACCTACTGCAATGTTCTAGGCTTGGGGAAGAGTGGCTGGAAAGCTGCTCATGGAAAAAGACCTGGGATTGCTGACTGATGAAGCCGAACGCGAGCAGCTTGTGCCCAGGTAGCCAAGAGCGTCAACAGCATCCTGGCTTGTATAAGCACCAATGTGGCCAGCAGGACCAGGGCAGTGATCATCCCCCTGTACTGGGCTGCACCTCAAATCCTGTGTTCAGTTCCAGGCTCTTCACTGCAAGAGAGACATAGAGGTGCTGGAGCAGGTCCAGAGAAGGGCAACAGAGATGGTGAAGGGCCTGGAGCACAAGTGTGATGAGGAATGGCGGAGAGAACTGGGGGTTTAGTCTGGAGAATGCTCAGGGGAGACCTTTGCTCTCTCTACAACTGCATGAAAGGAGGATGAAGCCAGGAGGTGGCTGGTCTCTTCTCCCAGGTAACAAGTGATAGGACAAGAGGAAACGACCTCAAGCTGCACCAGAGGAGATTTAGACAGGCTACTAGTAACAATTTCTTCCCTGAAAGGGTGGTCAGGCTTTGGAACAGGCTGCCCAGGGCAGTGGTGGAGTTGCCGTCCCTGGAAGTGTTCACAAACTGTGTAGATGAGGCCCTTAGTGACATGGTTTAGTGGTGGCCTTGGCCGTGCTTGGGTAACAGTTGGACTCAATGATCTTAAAAGTCTTTTCCAACCCAGCTGATTCTATGACCTATGGAAGGGCAACAAAAAAAGAAAAGAAAGCTCTATCTTCCTCTTCCCACAGTCAGACATAAAATAGGAAACTGCTTTTCTTTCCCCCTCTCTCTCCAGTACTCCACAACAGTTTCATGACTGAGATCAAGATTTAGACCACAGTGTTACAAAACCCCAACGCCTCCCATGAAAAACACCACCATTTCTTTGTCTTTCGACAGTGATGTTGAGTTGTGTGAGATGAAATTTCCCTTCTCTAAATCCTATTCTTTACCTGTGGCTGAAAGAACACAAACACTTCCACCACAAGGATCTGCCCAGCTAATTCCCTCAGATGAGATCCAGAATGGCAAATCCTCGCTACATCTGCAAAACAGCCCAATCTATGATTTTTACTTGTATGATGGGATGGGTGTGGAGTATATTGATTTTCCATTTTCATCACATATTCCCAGGGTACTCAGGCTTTGTTTTCACTATCATGCAGCTGACTCATGCATCTGGTTTTAGTTTTCATCAGACTAAAATGGTTGAGTAGCTTGACTTTCTCATTCTTAGTAAAGAGGGAGGCTTGAGAGGAAGCTGCTCTGTGGAGCCATCCATCATGTAGTCCCTTCCTACCAGCTGCTGGAAGTGTGTGCCTCGAACAGGTTGGCCATCTTGAGTCCAAGCAGACATTGTTGTGCTCCTGGTCCCAAGAACCAATAAGAAGCTGAAAGGAAGATGGGCTTTTTTATTCCCTAATCTGGTTCTTAATCAATAAAAGGGAAAAGCAGATTTTTAAATGGCTGATAAAATTGAAAACAGATAATCTCCTTCCCTATTTATGAGTTAAACAAATAAAAACAGGAGAGCTGTGCCCGGATGTCAATATATGTGTTCAAGGACAAAGTTATTTCTTTTTTTGGGAAAAAAAATACACAAGTCTGCTACCTCAGTGCTGCAATATCCTTTCTTGTCCCCTTCACATGTCTCAGGGCCCTGCACAGCAACAGTTCTGCCCAGCAATGGCCCATGTACTTGGGAGCTTGCAGAAGCTCCCTGGACCCCAGAGGCTTAATCTGTCTGGGAGACCAAGGACCCATCCTGTGCCTTGGTGGATCTTCCCCTGCCTACCAGGAGCTTCCTGGCTGTCAATGTCTCCCTTCCTTTACACAAGCAGAACTGTTTCTGCTCAGGAAGCACGTGTAGAGCATGCCTCTAATGCTTTTGGTAGGTGGGCTTGCACTAGGTGACCAGAACAACTGTTGGCTGAGGTAAGCCAGTCAGGAAAACAATAACGTCTCCAGCCTTCTGAGTGTCTTAACTCTAACACGAGGATTAAGGCTGCTGCACTGTACTTGGGACGTTACATCTCTCACAGCTGACCTTAATCAGAAGCCCTGTAGACCACCCGGTGGAGAGGGAGTGGAAAGTGTACAAAAGGTTTTATTAAACCCAAAAGAACAAAAGGAAGACATCCTTGAACCCTCCAACAAAAGGAGGAAAGTTCTCATATGGCAGGAAACCAGGTGGTATTTTTTAAACAGCTTTTCCCCCTCCTTTGTACTTCAGCTGCACAGGGAGATCTTCCAACCTAACTCCCCTAACTTTAAAAAAAATGTTATCTTGCAGCTGCTAATAGAGAGCAAAAGGAGAAAGAAAAGAGTTTTCTTGAACTAAGCAGTGCAGCATGTAGAAGGAATTACCTTTAACCCTCCCTTGCTCTTATGAGCTCATATTTTCATGCTATTATAAACATTCTGGTAAGGACACCGTTGTAACAGGGTCCAGCAAATTGTAGGTGGTACACGTTTGTAGCAAGATGTGGTGTCAGTAGCAGTGCTGTTGTTGCCAAGGCTGTTGGTGCTGTGGCGCTGAGCAATAGCAGGAGCCTTATAACTGGGAAAAAAGTGTTGCTTCATTAGTGAGAGGGTTTTGTGGTCGTGGTGGGTATTGCAATGGAAGAGGCTGGAGTAGGTAAGATTATGTTAAAACGTAATCTTCAGGGTTCCTCATTTGCCAGTCACAGGATTTTTGGTATTTCTAAGGGGTTTCCAAAGGGAGCTTTCCTCAAATGCTTGGACAGATTTGCTTCCTGACCAGGCACAATCAACAACACATTTAAAAAAATACCATTAAAGTATTTTCAGATCTTAGTGTTTGAGCTTCTTTGAAGAAGACAAGTTTATGTGAGATGAATCTGCTGTTGATAGAAATTGACATTACCATGACCACTAAAATTTGTATCATATTGGTAATTGGTTTTACATATACACACAGAAGGAGAAGTACAATTTAAATTTGTTTTACAAAAGGAAATTAAGGCACAAAAATCCAGATTTACCTTAGCTAATTTTAGGTATGTAACAAAGGCACTTAATTGAAATTGCAGTTGTCCTCATCTTCCCAGCTAGTCATTGGAGAAAAACAGTCACATCAAAGAGCAAATAAACTTATATTTTAAATATGAATTGCCTCACAGAGGTCCCTCTTTCTCCACTGACAAGCAAGAGAACCTAAAGCAATTACAATCTTAATTATATGCTTTTGTTCTATCCCTGAAGTTAGACTGAGATAAATTGGACGGAAGAAACTAAATGACTGCCCAACGAACATGAGGCAAAGCATGCGGCTGGGAACCAGTCCTAGTCCACTGCTTGACTACGCCACATACATACTTTTAAAGTCTGTTGCTGAGTTACACAGGCTTCACTCCTGGAAAACTCAGGAAATATTTAGTTAAACTAACATGGAAGTAGTCCTATTCTATTCTATTCTATTCTATTCTAATTTTGATTTTGAATGCAGTAATCTTTATTATAAAAGTCAGAAGCTTCAGTCTGGAGGGGCTGTGAATTTTCCAAAGGTGACAGGTGTCAATGAAAAGAACAGAAAGAAAACCAGTTAAACAAGTATAAGAACAATTGGTCTATAAGGTAATGATTATAAAATAAATAGTCGGAAATTGTATTCATTGGGTTTTCACCTTGCTAATTTCTAATAAGATAAGGAAATATAAAATCTGCATTGATAATTATAACACTGATATATTTAGTGATACTGAACAGGTGAGAAAAAGCTCTCACACAAGGTTTATATAGTGTAGCTTAATGTCCAGTAACACAAAAGACAGCGATTTTTTTTTTCTTGCAAAAGCTGCTGGCTCAGCCAAAGCAGAGTGTACCTGTAATTGTTTGGTGCCTGGGCCCAGCAAAAACATCTTTGAAACCTTGAAACTAGTGGAATACCTTTCCCAGAGTCTGATGAAAACTGCCTGTTATCCTTACCCCTAAATGTAGTGGGTTAGGAAAGGACACGATTGCAGTGCTCAGTGAGAGAAAGAGTTTCTCCTTTGAAAATGATTATGGAGTAGAGCTGGTTGACCCTAGGATGACCAGTTAACCACTTCAGCTAGGAGATACTTAGCAAACTGGATAGCAATATAATATATATAATATATATAATATATATATATTATATATATTATACATATTATATAATTATATATATATATTTTATATATATCTATAACAGCAAACTAGAATTGGGATCAAAAACTTGTTCTAAGTAGCAGAAAGTTCCAGTGTGGGAGCCTTCCTCTTGCTTTGGCCTTATTCTGCCACGCAGATGAGCTAGATGGACTGAAGGCAGCATTTGAAGAATGTTCTTGGTTGACGCACTGCAGATGGTTGGTGTAAAAGGGGTCATTAAAGTGCTTCACAAGATCTTGTGTAAAAGGAACAGAAAAGAGAGAAGGGTCTACTGCTAGGCTGGAAGATTCTCCAGTTAGCATCAGTGAGATGCAATGTCACAGCTTAATACATGAGGCTGTCTAAATTTTGGGAAAAGTGATGGAGAGTATGGACCTTAGCAGGCTTCAGCTTGCACAGGAACTCGTGGGTGGGATCTTATGACAGGCAACTGTGAACAGTAGAGTAGATGAGAAGTGCTGGCAGGTCAACCTCTTCCAAACAGAAAAATGGTTCATCCCAATTTTCAGGAAAATTAGTAGATTGATCAGGAAATTGGCTTTACTAAACAGCCAACTCATGGCTGAGTTGTAATCCAAAGAGGACATATACAGGAGATGGAAGCAGGAGAAAACCAGTGCTTAACTAGACTTAAGTTAAGAAGGGATGTCAAGGCGGAGAAGAAAAGCCTCTATGGATATATTAACAGGAAATCAAGGCAAAGTCATTTAGTGGCAGTTGACACAGATAAGGTTGAAGTACTCAGTATCTTCTTTGTCTTGATTTTTGCATCCTAAGTATACGTGCCTAGAGAACAGGATTCCAGATATGAGGAACAGGCATTAGCAAAAATGTTTAGATCCCCAAGTCAAGCATCTCTTGCGAACCTCAGCCTACACAGGTCTGTGGGACCAGATGGTGTATGTTCAAAGTGCTGAGAGAGCTGGTGCACTGTGGGGACATTGTGTGCTATCTTTGAACAGTAATGGATATTGGAGGACTTTGAAAGCGGAATGTCCTGGGTTCAGCAGTAGCAGTCATGTTTTCTCCTTAGTAGATGGTGCACTGCTGTGTTTTTGACTTTTGGCCTGGGAGCAGCATTGATAACACAGATGTTTTTAGTTACCACTCAAATGTTTAGTCTGACCAAGGACTTTCTGAGCCTCATGCTCTGCGAGGGAGGAGGGGAAGCCGGGAGGAAGCAGAGACAGGACACCCAACCCAAACTAGCCAAAGAGGTATTCCATACCACAGCATGTCATGCCCGGGAGGTAACTGGGAGTTACCCAGAAGGGCTGACTCACTGCTCAGTCGGGCTGGATATTATCAGTCAGCAGGTGGTATTGTATTCTCTTCCCTTGTTATTTCCTTTATCATTATTATTATTGGTAGTAGCAGTAGTGGTTTGTGTTATACCTTAGTTACTGCTCTGTCCTTATCTCAACCCATGGGAGTTACGTTCTTTTGATTCTCCTCCCCATCCCTTCAGGAGCAGGGAGGGAGGGAAGAAGATGGGGGAATGAGTGAGCGAGACTGCGTGGCTGACAGAGTTTAAACCACAACAGGGACAGAAAGGCAAAGTTCTGTCAGAGAGAAAAGAAGTTTGGTCCAAGTAAGTAGAGGTTGGTGAATCTATGAGGCTACCAAGAAGATGAAGCCAGTCTTCTTTCTGAGATGCATAGTGTGAGAATGAAGGACAATGGTCATAAACTGAAACAGAAGCCTGACACTGTGTATAAGTAAAAGATTTCCGCTACTGGTATAGCTAACATCTGAATGAGGGGCTTGCTTTCCCAGAGGCATTGTGGAACCTCCAGCATGGGAGGTTTTCAAGACCTCACTAAGCAAAGCCCTTGGAGGCCCAGTCTAAGTTCGTTGTTGGCCCTATTTTGAGCTGTAAGATGGAGCAGATGACTTGCTAAAGTTCCTCCTAACCTAAGTATTTCTGTGTTTCTATGATGATGCAGATATATATGCAATGTGTGATTAATATTACACAGGGAAAATGCTGAGCACAAGGAAACAAATCATGATTTGCTATTACCCAGTGCAATAAGGATGATAGTTGACTGAAGGACTACAAAAGACCTTTGTAAGATCATGTGAATGAGTTATGAAATAATATATGAAACTGAATGGAAAAAAATTAAAAGTGATGCACATGGGTGTCCTGGTTTAGCAGTAGCAGTCATTTTTTCTACTGGTGCAGTGCTGTGTTTTGACTTTTGGCCTGGGAATAATACTGATAAAGCCAATGTTTTCAGTTGCTGGTCAGAATGTTTACCCTGAGCAAGGACTTTGTGAGTCTCATGCTCTGCCAGGGAGGAGGAGAAGCCGGGAGGAAGCAGGGACAGGACACCTGACCCAAACTAGCCAAAGAGGTATTCCATACCATAGCACGTCATGCCCAGGAGGTAGAACTGAGACTTCCCAGAAGGGCTGGATCGTGGTGGGGTGGGGGTGAGGTACCGGTCGGTGAGCGGTTGTATTCTTTTCCTTGTTATTTCCTGTATCATTATTATTATTGGTGGCAGCAGTAGTGATTTGTGTTATACCTTAGTT
The DNA here is from genome assembly GCF_963264785.1 of Psittacula echo. Classification (NCBI taxonomy): domain Eukaryota; kingdom Metazoa; phylum Chordata; class Aves; order Psittaciformes; family Psittacidae; genus Psittacula; species Psittacula echo. The sequence continues at coordinate 80,518,795 of NC_137742.1, read as the reverse complement.
ACTAAACTGTTCTTATCTCAACCCATGGGAGTTGCATTCTTTCGATTCTCCTCCCTGTCCCTCCAGGAGCGGAGGGAAGAAAGGTGGGGAGGGGAAGTGGACTGTGTGGTTCTGATTTACGGCCTGGGCTTAAACCACGACAATGGGAAAAAATGTCACAATTTTATTTATGTACTGATGGACTTTTTCCTCAACATCACCATCATAGAGAAGCACTATCTTTGGGATATACTGCTGAAATATTTCCATGAATATATGACCTTAGAGTTTAGTGGCAATCAGAAAAACAAAGCACATGATAGGAAAAGGAGAAAACCCCCAGATGCTGTCATTGTTCTTACTCACATCCTGACATCTTGAAAAGTTTGCAGTTCTGGTGTCTTTCTCTCCAAAATATGTAGTGGAATTGTGAAAAGTGCTTGTAAGAGTCAAATGGATGGTCAATAGTGCAGAAAAACTTCCATATGAAGTACGACTGAGAAGTCTGGAAAAGAAAGAATGTAGGTGGAGAGATATGGCAGAGTTCTCCATGGCATGAGTGGCATGGAGAGGGTGAAATACAGACTGACTATTCACTATCTTTTCTAACATGGAAATTTAGGCACCAAAGAAGAAAAAGTCAGAGCAAACAAAAGAAGCTATGGCTGGAAAAAGACCTTTTCTTGCCAGAGAACACTGATGAAGCTATAAATTTAGGTGGGCTCAAGTGATACTTAACAATTTCATAGAGGGGGAATCTGTTGAGGATTACGTAGAATTTACATAGCGTTTGCATAAAAATCCCTTCCAGCTCAGGAAATCTCAGAGTTGAAAGTAAGTGAAGGCTGAGAGAGTACTAGGGGAACAAACGCATATACTGGCGTATATTCTTCCTCTCAGCTGGGCATCCCCTTTAGCCACTCCTAAATGGGCAACAATCATTGATCAGACCCGGTATTGTCATTATTACAGCAGCATCTTCATCCTATGAGGATGTCGACAGTGAGTGAGAAGTCCTCTTTTAGAAAGATGTGGCTTCTTACATGAACACGTATTTAATGACTAACATTTTAGGGTGTTGAGGGCATGTGGCAAAATTAATTAAAAAGTGGGTTCTCTTTGTCTCGTCAAACAATTTGCAGGAAGAGATTATCTTAAAAAGTCACTCATGGACTCTGCTTGGGCAACAACATAGTTAAAACCAGTTACAAATAAAGCAGATCCCCTGAACTATGTATTTCCCTATTTTTAGATCAGGTGTTTGTGAACACATTACTTTATGATTTATATAATTTTTTTTTTCTGAAAATAATTGAAAATTGTAAGGAAAGACTTATCATCATTATTAACCAGTAGTGCCTTACAGAAAGCACTATAAACTCCACATAGAACCTGAATTAGGAGTATTCTTTTATCTAAAATAACATCACATTGCTTACAATTCCCTAGTTAAAACTGAACATTTCCTTAACTTTAGCAACCCAGTTTCCAGATATAGTATTGCATAAATCAGAAAGATAAATGATCAGTAATGTGCTTTTACTAACTTGTTATCCCTTCAAATGAATATACTTTTGTCTTACGTGTATGAAATCCCCAGATCTAACTGTTAAAATTTGCCTGTGTGCAAAATAAAATTTTCTCAAAGATTGTTACAAAAATGTGAAACTAAATCTTAACAAATGAATCCGAGGACCTTTGCAAATGTCACCAGCTTCAGCTTCCTGAGCAAGACACATCTCATCATCTTGATTTCCCAAGATAAGTATTGCATTGTTTATTAAAAAACACCAGCAACCAAAATCCTGTGAAAAGAAAAGGATACTTTGCACGCTTATTTCCAGGAGAAGGATGGGAGACAAAAAAGATCACTGACACAACTCAAAGTATTTTCTTCAGATATTCTACTGCTGTGAACAGGAAAAGATCTGAATAAAACAGAAAACAAACAAATAGACAAGCATAAGATTGAAAGGTTGTGTAAAATTAAATCTGGCAGGAGCAACAGATTTAGTTACAGCAGTTCCTGATTTTTTGTGAGCATCATTATTCCTCTATATGTGTGTATTTATATATGTGCGTACACATGCGGGTATAGTACAGCCAAATACTTGTATGCGGCAGTCATCATAAAATGACATTTTTCTCATTTTTGCCACACTTCCTTTATGTAAGTTCACAAGTTATATTAACTTACATTATAGCTAAACTATGCACACAAAAAATAAATAACTTCCCAGTTAAGTCAACATGAGTTTTACCTTTTTTTTTTTTTTTTTTAAAGTAAGCTTCCTGGCTATGTCTGTGCTTGCCTTTCTGCCCTTTTTGCCCTTGAAAAAGAACAAATGCAGCAGATTGCAGATGATTCCTACCTCACTTGTTGCAATCTCTAGTTCTTTAATCTTGTGTCACAGCTGAAAGTTAGGTTGACCCATGTGATTTTCAGTAAAACAAGTGGTAATGGAGGGAAAAAAGCTAAGGAGACTCTTGTGATAAACTGTGTTTAATTCTAGTTTGGAGAAAACAATCATCTCTCTCAGTAGAATGATGGCTGAAAACTGCAAAAGCTCACAGAAATACGGAGTGCTGTATCATTCTTGGTTTAATAAAAACAATTTATATGCAGGGTAGTGAACATGAGGAAAGTTATGGAAAACATTTCTCACTCAAGGACAGTGTACCAGATGTGCTAAGACTTATGGGAGCAATCAAAGGTGGCCAAGGCTCTGCTGTGGGGCCTTATTAAGTTAGACTGTGATCTAGCACCTTCAACTTATTAAGCTGTTGGGAGTTTCAATGATTAAAACCAAAGAAAGGTCAGTCACAGACCTTCAGCATTTCCCTGGGCTGGCATTTTCTTTCAGGCCTTAGACCCTAATGAAGACACTTCACTCAATACGTGGATATTTTTAAATTGGTCTTTTGAGCTGGATTTTTCCATAGCTTCAGCAAATCTTCAATAGATTTTGCTTCCTCAGAACTCTGCATACAGTTATCAAAAATCCCAACCAATAGCAAGAGATGAGGTCTTTATAGGATGGCTTTGCATATCATCACTGTGGAGATCAAAGGAACAGGTTAATGAGGATCTGGAGAAGTTTAATTATGTCCTAGGAAAGGGATAAGGGTTAGAGGCTGTAGGTGGGGCTGTTATAAATAAGCTTTCAAAGCTCTGATAGCTAAGTCTAATGTTTGTAAAATGTATAATAAAACTAGTATTTCTTATGGATTTAAGGTTGCCAAAATCAACCCTCTAGTCCTAAAAAGTCACACAGCAGGAGTAGACATAATGTGCTTCAGGTACAAGCAATGGCAATGCTATTTTCTGAGCCCTTCTCAGGTAGGTTAAAGGTTGTTTCATCTACAGAGGCACATATGACTGCTTAATTATGACTACGAAGTGTTGCTTGGCCTCTTCGTCTTTAGATATCTGTTGTGGTTAAAAAGTTAAAAAGCATGCAGAACTCTCTTTTTCATCTGTATTTTTTTTTCTTTGATGTTACCTATATAGGTTATATTGGCATATTTCTGGTGGACTAGTACTTCTGCAGCACATAAGTCCCTTGTCCTCGCAAGCTTTTAATGAAGCTGTAAAATGATACACTCTACAGGCCTGGCACACAGTGCCTTGTGTTTATTTTACAGTATTAATGTATCAAAATCAGGCTGGCTGTTTTTATGTTACACATGATAAGGATCTTTTCAACAAGATAAGGAAGGAAGATTTTGTACCCTTTACAATATAATAAACAAAAAATACCATCCTGTTATGGAGCAGTACATAGTGACCATTCTGGTCTGTTATGATTCATACACCTTTAGTATTCTCATTAGGTTTTTAAAATTGTTGGGTATTAAGTGTTCCGAGATCAGTGGGACACCTTTGTAGCAATTTTTAATATAGCTCTGGCTGATCTGAAGCTGTTTTTTTAGACACTGTCACTTCTTCATCTATTCAGAGTAGGATTGCAAATATGGTGACACATACAGAAAAAGTTCATTTTTCTCAACAGCTTGCAAAATATTGTATTAGCTTTTGCCTGGTGAAGGAGGTAGTCTGCAGGGTAAAAATCCTCTTGGAGAAAGAGGATGACCAAGCTCAGAAAAGCTGGTAAGTTGCATCTGAAATGCATTTGTACTTCATTATAAAGGAGGCCCAATACATCCAACACACATACAACAAAATTATTTGTGGACTACATTTTTGTTGTTTCCAAGAGAGCTGCTGTCTTTTCAGTCCTGTCTAATCCTGGAATCGTGTTGTTTAAATATAAATGAAATTCTAGGGTTTTTTTTCTGCACCGGCCCATGGTTTGGTTTTGTTTTGTTTTTTGTTTGTTTGTTTGTTTTTGGAAATGCAGAAAAAAAAGCATGTGTCTGACATACTGATTTTTTTTTAACTAAGCACCTTCCTTGAGACCCAAACATTTCAAGTGTTGTGCAAAATATTGAAATAGAGATTCTTTTAGCTTTGAGACATGATCAAGGAGCCTTATATCAAATAGCAGCTTGTAATACAGGCTTATGAGGGGGTTAGAGTAGACATAATTCATACTTTAATTAACTCAACTTCCAGCTGTGAGTACATACAGGATATTTCCCTCACAGGTACAACTTCCCATTGAAGTCTTTGCCCACCCAATTTGATTAACCAGCAGCCATGGTGGCATTTAAAGCAGCTATTTTCGATTTTCTTTTAGAGCTCATGTTTAACGTGGTGTTCAGTAATCGTATGAAAGATTTGCTACACAAGCTACAGATTGCTGTTGAGCTGGGATGGTGCTCTGTATATTTATTGCATTTAATGTTAAAACAGATGCCTTAATAACTTGGAATTGTCTTCTGAAGCTCTACAAAACTGAAGAAAGAAGTAATAATTTGGGGGCAGTGGAGAGAAAAGATTCCTCTAATGAACTGAAAGTTGTTGCTTTCCTTTAAAAATGGTATTATTTTTTAAGGATAAACCACTGTGAATTACCTGCTGCTGGCAGTTGTACTTCCAATTTTCTATACTGCCTATATAGAAAATTTTCTTTAGCACTAGGAAGTAATTTCTGAGTAGTTTATGGACATGCTTAATTTAAAGGTAATGTCATCTGATTTCTCTCAACATCTAGATTAAATGTTCTATCCAAACTCTCTGTTCTATTATTTTTTATTATCCAAAGAAATGTGTCTCATCTTATGAGTTTTCAGAAATCCCCACTGAACTGCAGGGATACAGATTTTGCCTGATATGTCATTAGACCTTCTTAATTATTAATATGTTCTTCCAGAGTTGGAGAAAATTTTTGTTTTCTTTAATTCATTTTTGAAAAAAATATATGGTCATTACCATGTGCAGCTGTAGGAATGTAGTTTTACATATGGGAACCTAATGTTCAAGTTTAATTCCCCAAAGGATGCAACTTTTCCTTTCTTTACTCAGATGCTCATGTTGAAATAGACCAGATTGTCTGTCCCTTTTAGACACACCCCGTAAAGCAAGACAGAGCTCTCACATGTGCTTGTTGTACAGAGTTCTTTTTTGCCATACCAGGTCTGAGCAATGCATGAGAGCCATTTGGGAGCAAAGTAAGATGACTCTGGCTCTGTTTTGCAAGGGGATGAGAATTTTGCAAATGCCCGCTGTCCCCAAAGACATCGTATTTTCTACAATCATTGTTAGCAGGTTGCTCTAAGACGTGAAATTTGGAATTTGTGTTTGCAAGCTTGTGTGCCCACAGTGCCTGGGAAGAGCCTGGGCAGAATGACTAGAAGGTCCATAATGGAAAAAATCCTGGATGAAATCACTTTTGCATTGAAATGCATGAATCCTACTAAGCTTTAACAGGAGTACAATTTCACTCCATTGTCTACGGACCCCTCTGTAATATACGCAAAAGGACAAAAGCCCTTATTGTGGCTCAGGGCCTTCAGTAGTTCACATGAAAAGACTACAGAGGTGCTGTGTGTCCTGAACAAAGTTGGCTGGCTGGCATCCAGCTGAAAGTGCAAGCTGTTCACAGAAGTGTTCTGTTTAGCTTACCTTAAAGGAAGAGGTAACACAATTCATTTCCAGTTTAGCACTTCAAAAGTCCATTTGCTGGTTTTGGGTGCAGGTAAAGGCTGCTTTTGTTAGCACTGAAGTTTATAGTTAGTTTAAAGAGTGAGAAAAGTGCAACATTTCCTGTATATTTGCTGTTTGCAGCAAGGCATCTCCCAGTAGCCCAGTTAGATATTGCATTTATCACCATAGTAAATAGCCTGTATTACAAAAATACATAAAAAAAGATGCAATTTCCCTTGGATGGAGGGCCAGCCTGCCATTTATTTATGCTCCAGTCTGTTAGTATGCACTGTGGGCATGGTGCCACACTGACTTTTAACCCTAATGGAGAAAACACACAAGTTGACTATGGGCCTCAAGGGAACCCAGAGCTTTAATGACAATTTGAGTGTAAAATCTGGTCTCTGGAAGAAAGGTCACTACATCTGCATAACTCCCTCGAGTCAGGCTTAGAGCCCTGTCTGTCTTCAACTAAAGAGGCATTTTCCTGCATCTTAAGGCTGCTTTAGTTCGAGGTACAGAGAGCACATGACAGGATCAGGGGAACTGAATGATGCTTGTGCATGTTTGACTGCACTCTGCATCCTAAGAGAAGACTTTTGGGAAGCAAGATCAATACTGCAACCATGTCCTGCACAGCTGCTGTGTTGTTTCATTCTGTTGCAATAATTAATTGAAGTCTCACAACAGCAGGCATAACAAGCATGCTCAGCCCTTGATATTCAATCACCTTTAACTGGTTGTAATATCTAAACCCCACAGTCAATTAGAGTTATACAGATTACAACTGTGAAACTTTGTGGCCCTCAGCTCAAAAAATGCAAAAGCAGGATGCCTTTCATGGCCATAAGGTCTATGGTGTCCTTCCTCTTCAAGCCAAACCATTTCCCTTTTTTACTTTAAAGCCTAACATAAGGCATTCAGAAACTGAAAACACAGTATTTTCTAGCTAGATGGTCTTTCACCCTAGTATCAGTCTCTTGTGTCTGACCCACCTTCATGTTTTCAAACATTTTTCCTGTACTTTGTATCTCCTGTGTCATGATTTTCTGTTCAGAAAGGGAAAAAGCAGAAGAACCTTGATTCATTGGTGGGTATGGAGGATAGAAATTATCTACTTGACTCTGATGCTTTAATCTTAAATTCTAATTGCCAGCTTTTGAAGTTCTGTGCAGCTTCCGTGGTAAAGCTGGTGACACCACAATGATGTGTATTGAAGGGAATCAACTATCAATTCTGTAGGACAACTTTCCCCTTGTTCTGGTACCTTAAATGCCACAGAAAAAGTTCTCAAGCTGTGCAGCCATGGGCAGGGAAAGCAGTGTTGCCTACGGAAAATGAAGACAACAAAGGAAAACAGCAGAGTGGCTTGAGAAGTGTCCTGGGTTCAGCAGCAGCAGTCACTTTTTCTCCTTCTTAGTAGCTGGTGCAGTGCTGTGGTTTTGACTTTCAGCCCGGGAATAATACTGATAAAGCCGATGTTTTCAGTTACTGGTCAGAATGTTTACCTTGACCAAGGACTTTGTGAGTCTCATGCTCTGCCAGGGAGGAGGAGAAGCCGGGAGGAAGCAGGGACAGGACACCTGACCCAAACTAGCCAAAGAGGTATTCCATACCACAGCACGTCATGCCCGGGGATGTAACTGGGAGTTACCTGGAGGGGCACGTCCCTTTTCTCGGTCGGGCTAATTTCCAGCGGGTGGCATCATATTCTCTTCCCCTGTTATTTCCCTTATCATTATTATTATTGGTGGCAGCAGTAGTGATTTGTGTTATACCTTAGTTACTGGACTGTTTTTATCTCAACCCGTGGGAGTTACATTTTTTCGATTCTCCTCCCCATCCCTCTCTGGGGGGGAGGGGGGGTGGGGAGTAGACTGCGTGGTTCTGATTTACGGCCTGGGCTTAAACCACGACAGAAGTTGTCCCGTGTCTAAACAGCTGGACAAGGGACAGGGCTCAGGGTTGTGGTTTGTCCCACCTTGGTAGGAGAAGTCTAGGAGGAAATCCTATTGGGCTTTCCCCACTTATTTTAACCTAAACTTGACTGGAAAAACTTCTAGATGAAAATTTGTCATTCCCAACATATAGATGGATTTTGAGACTTAAGCAGCCTTTCAGCATAAGTCTCTAAGAAGGAGTTTCTCTCTGTAGTAGTCATCTAGGGTGGCCCATGCAGAAAGCTGAAAGGATTTTGCAACAGAAAAGGAAGTTTTCCTGTTTTAGAGAGAAGAAACTAAGGCAGGAGCTTGTGCACTGACTTGTAAATTGATTGGAAAATTATCAGAGCAAAGCAAGGAGTAATACTGCTTTAATGTGACAAATCCACAGAACAACTTTTTTCTCTTATCTTCATTACCTAAATAATCAAAGTTTTCACTGCCTTCACTATTTGGTATGCTAGAGACACTGTGATACTGAGAATTTCAGGGTTTTGATTTCCCTTTAGAACCACAAGGTTATGCATAAAAAAAGAAGGGGTGTGCTGGGGAAAATAACATTTTCCTGGCTAAAATGTTCTGTTGTGTCAAGGGTGGCAAAACCAACTTTGCTTTTATAATAAAAATAGTGTCACGTTCAATTTCGCTTCCTACCTCAGTCTGACTCTGAAGTGTTTTGAAGTCGCAGAGAGCTGCAGCGTAATACAATCTGCAGAATATCAGCAATATTTTCAAACATGTGGTAATGTTTTTCCACACACATAAAAGTGACCCAGCCTTAACAAGGAACCAGACTGTTTCAAAAATAATGTTAACTTTGACAGCTCCCATAGCTATTTTCTATTATGTTAAACGGAAGATTACAGTCCTTTTCTGAGACTTGAAGAGAGAACTGTGCCTGTCCTCATGCCAGCTGATATGAATAAGTGGATATTACTACAGCCAGCAACTAACCAGACAAATAGAGTTTTTAAGCCACATGCTGCAACCCCCTGTACTCTTATGAATTAACATCTAGAACATACATGTGGTGGATACAAATCCCTTTTTACTATGTATCATTTAAAAGGCTTCACTCCTTTTAGTGTGGATTATTATAGGCAGACATAAGAACCCTGTTTCACCCTGACCAACAGCAGTGGCAAATTCAAATTGATTTTGTTTGGGAACAGGATTGGACCTTTCATTGTCAAAGATTTCTTTTGAGAGTTGACATTTGCATGGAATCCTTCTTCCCGGCAAGGCATTTTATTACAAACTACTGTGATTATCTTTAAAAAGCACAAGCATCATTTTAAAACTGCCTTTTTTTCTTTTTTTGTCAATTTATTAAACTTAAAAATTGACAGCACTCATGGGAGGTAAGCAGGACCAAACTGGAGAGTAGGAGAGCGGTTACTTTATTTAATTTCTCAAATTAATGAAGGTTTTTTGTCTGTTACTAACCTAAGAAAAACTACATTCCATTTGATTAATTAATGGTGGGAAGCACATGGAAACCATGGAAAAATTTAAACTGTGCATAGAAATGACAAATATTTGTCTTTTTGGTATTCCTCAGTACAAGTATGAAATAGAATTTATTGAAGTTCAGCAGCTGTATAAAAATGTTCCATAGCTACAACAGAGAAATGATTCAATAAGTTCTATGAAAAGTCAATTTGCATGAGATCAGCACCTAGCCTATAACTGGTGGTAATGGATTGTTGGCTTGATTTTATACCACTTGACATCAGATTACAATACACTGAATAAATGTTAACCTATAATCCCTTTACTAAAAGCTGGCATTGTTTGTCTTCTCTTGTAGACCACATTGATTTTCTTTTATTGGATGTTCAAGCACTGCACCTCAGATTGATTACTTTGAATTAAACGTGCAGAGAACATTTTTATTATTCTAAAACAGGAGTCTTAATGTTAAAGAGATGCCTCCCCCCTGCTACACTGCTAAAAGTATGCTTTACTATTTAATTTGGATTTCTTTCATTTTCCCTTTTCTTTTCAGGGCTGCTGTGATGCTGACCCCTGCTCTGCCCCTATGCCCCTTGACCCTGACACATCTGACCAGTGAAGACTCTAGGGGTGGCAAATTAATAGAAGCATTGCTTGTTAATTGCATAAGAGGAAAGCCAAGAATTCATCACCTCAGTCATGGCCATTGCTTCCCTTTGACCCTCTTCTCCCACAAGGCTTTTGCTGGTGGTCACATCTGTGGTTTTTCTATATCCTACATATTTGCTGTATAATTATTCAGCATCAAACCTTATTAATCAAATCAATGCTGTGTTTTAAATGGAAATGACTGGATTAATCCAAACATTCATTTCATCCTGAAAATCTTGATAGCTTTAGCACATGGAATCCAATTGGAATATAAAAGAAGGGATGTAGAGACCTGATTGAATTAGGAGAGGTATGCTGCACATTAAATTACATATGCCAGCAGGGGTCCATGCTTTTATAATAAAATACTACTGTAGAGTGTATACATCTTGTACCTTCTGTGATTTCATTATACTGGTCAGTGCTCATGTGCTAAATAGGGCTCTGATGGCAATTTGTATTTCAAAATACATACTTTTAAATGAGATCTGCCGTTTCATAAGTCTTGTCTTTATTTCAGTTTCTTTATGTATTTTTTGAAATAGTGTTAACAACGGAACAAACATCATGTTGCTACTCCTTACTGCTTGGTTAAGGAGACCTTGTACTTTTTCCAGCCTAACATACTCTCAGTTATGGACGCTTAAACAGTTTCAGCAATAAAAAAGAAAACAAGTCATGAGAAGCTTAGCTGAATGTTTCACACATGCTGAACACACTAAACAAGTTGCTGCTTACCCACTTTGGTGATTATCCACTTTGGTGATTTTGGCCTCCTTTTACACCTTGTGTGGGTTTCCAGTTTTTTTCCCCTGAACCTGATGTACAAAGGGTAGTGGTGGGAAGTTAGAAAAGGATAAACCATAAAAAAAAATTACAGACATACCAATAATATTATAAACAGATTCAAAGAGCAGCTTGCACTGCTTGGAGCTGACCTGAATGCTGGTCTTAGACACGTATTCTCATTGAAATCCATAATCTGTAAGTAAGGATTTTCTGTATGCAGAGTGGGACTTCTTTTTGATTGATAACAAGATGTGGAAGGGAAAAAGAAGAGGTACTGCTATGTCATATGCAAGCATTTTTCATTAAAAAAGACCAGAAGACACCCAAAGGAGAAGGATGCCAACTCAAAGCTTTCTTCTTTCCATATTGGTCTCTGCAAGTGCCAAAATATGCAGAAACATTCTGGAGATCTTTGATTGCTGTTATGTTGAGATTTGAGCACCCAGTTTTGCATAATTATCTCTGGGTAGCCTATTTTCCAATGTGGACTTCACATTTTCTGTCTAGCTTTGTGTTCATCCAACTAGATATCCAACCCTAAAAGCAAATGACAACAATGTGTTTTTCCTGTTCATGAAATTCTGGTCACATCACAAGTGGTCCTGTCTCAACAGGAAGATGACTTCTTGTTGAGACAAGAAGTTCACAGTATCACAGTATCACAGTATGTTAGAGATTGGAAGGGACCTCAAAAGATCATCTAGTCCAATCCCCCTGCCAGAGCAGGAATACCTAGATAAGGTTACACAGGAATGTGTCCAGGCGGGTTTTGAATGTCTCCAGAGAAGGAGACTCCACAACCTCCCTGGGCAGCCTGTTCCAGTGTTCTGTCACCCTCACTGAGAAGAAGTTTCTTCTCAAGTTTAAGTGGAACCTCTTGTGTTCCAGTTTGTACCCATTACCCCTTGTCCTATCATTGTTTGCCACTGAGAAGAGCCTGGCTCCATCCTCGTGACGCTCCCCCTTTATATATATACATATATATATACACTAATAAGGTCACCCCTCAGTCTCCTCTTCTCCAAACTATAGAGACCCAGCTCCCTCAGCCTTTCCTCATAAGGGAGATGCTCCACTCCCTTAATCATCTTAGTTGCCCTGCGCTGGACTCTCTCCAGCAGGTCCCTGTCCTTCTTGAACTGAGGGGCCCAGAACTGGACACAATATTCCAGATACGGTCTCACCAGGGCAGAGTAGAGGGGAAGGAGGACCTCTCTCGACCTACTGACCACCCCCCTTCTAATACACCCAGGATGCCATTGGCCTTCCTGGCCACAAGGGCACAGTGTTGGCTCATGGTCATCCTGACGTCCACTAGGACCCCCAGGTCCCTCTCCCCTACACTACTCTCTAACAGGTCGTTCCCCAACCTATATTGGAACCTGGGGTTGTTCCTGCCCAGATGCAGGACTCTACACTTTCCCTTGTTATATTTCATCAAGTTACTCCCTGCCCAACTCTCCAGCCTGTCCAGGTCCCGCTGGATGGCAGCACAGCCTTCTGGCGTGTCAGCCACTCCTCCCAGCTTAGTGTCATCAGCAAACTTGCTGATAGTACACTCAATTCCCTCATCTAAATCATTGATGAATATATTAAATAATACTGGTCCCAGTACTGACCCTTGAGGCACTCCACTACATACAGGCCTCCAACTAGACTCCGCCCCATAGGCTACAACTCTCTGGCTTCTCTCCTTCAGCCAGTTCGCAGTCCACCTCACTACCTGATCATCCAGACCACACGTCCTCAATTTAGCTATGAGGATGCTGTGGGAGACTGTGTCAAATACTTTGCTGAAGTCAAGGTAGACCACATCCACTGCTCTGCCATCATCCATCCACCGTGTTATTTCCTCATAAAAGGCTATGAGGTTGGTCAAGCATGACTTCCCCTTGGTAAAGCCATGTTGACTGCCCCTCATAACCCTCTTATCCTTGATATGCCTTAAGATGGCACCAAGGATAAGGTGTTCCATCACTTTCCCAGGGATGGAGGTGAGGCTGACCAGTCTATAGTTACCCGGGTCCTCCTTCTTGCCCTTTTTGAAGACTGGAGTGACATTTGCTTTCCTCCAGTCCTCAGGCACCTCTCCCGTTTCCCAAGACTTGGTAAAGATGATGGAGAGTGGTCTAGCAATGACTTCCGCCAGTTCCCTCAGCACCCGCGGGTGCATCCCATCTGGACCCATGGATTTATGGATGTCCAGATTGCTCAACTGGTCTCTAACCCATTCCTCATCGACTAAGGCAAACTGCTCCGTTGACCTGACTTCATCTGAGGTCTCAGGAGTACAGGGCTCTTCAGGACTGCCTCCAGCAGAGTAGACAGAGACAAAGAAGGCATTCAATAACTCTGCCATCTCAGTATCTTCTGTCACCAGGGCACCCATCCCATTCACCAGTGGGCCTACCTTGCCTCTGGTGTTAGTTTTATCAGCTATGTATTTGAAAAAGCTCTTTCTGCTGTCCTTGACCCCTCTGGCCAGATTTAATTCTAAGGAGGCCTTAGCCATCCTAGCTGCCTTCCTACATCCTCTAGCAGCAGCCTTATATTCCTCCCAAGTGGCCAGCCCCTCCTTCCATGACCTGTAAACTCTCCTCTTCCACTTGAGCATACCCAGCAGTTCCTTATTTAGCCACGCAGGTCTCCTGGCCCTCTTCCTTGACTTCCTACGCGTCGGGATGCTCTGCTCTTGAGCTCGGAATAAGCAATCCTTGAATGCCAACCAACTATCTTGGGCCTCTTTACCTTCAAGCAGCCTTGCCCATGGGATTTCCCCTAGCAATTGCTTGAAAAGGCCAAAGTTTGCTCTGCTAAAGTCCAGGGTTGCAATTCTACTTGCTATTCTACTGGTCCTACCACACAAGATCCTGAATTCCACCATCTCGTGGTCGCTGCAGCCAAGGCAGCCCTCAACCTTTACTGCTTCCACCAGACCCTCCTTGTTAGTGAGGATCAGATCCAGCAGCGCTCCTCTCCTGGTTGGTTGCCACAGAAGATACAAGATGATCTCCTGAAGATGACTTCAGGAAATCAAAGTTTTCCCAAAATAAAAATTGGAAAGTAAGCATGGTTCAGGGAAGGAAACCAGAGCAGATTTCTCTTCTAGATCAGCTTGAGCTTTACCCATTTTCAGCATCAAAGCACGGAGTAAAAGGGTGGGTGGCACTGTCCCTGGATGGGAGTCATCAGTAAAAATTTCTCAATGTGGCATGATAATTCAAAAGAGATTTATACGCAAAATCCTCAGAAAATGCATTCTATAAGTAATAAAATGATGTGTTATCATGCAAATCCATTCTTAATACAAGATTGAAATTACTCAAAAGATGTTTACACCAATGTGGTAATGAAACTGTATTTGGCAGTCACAAAAATAAGTTACTCTGGTTTATTTTATGACATAAATTATTTCATTTTAATATCTGTACTGTCAAATTAGATGAATTTACTTATCAAACTTTATACATAGTTCATGATTAGTTGCAAAAGAAGATTAGTTATAAAATAAGTCAGCTTAACATCCAGACATAGGATTTTAATAACAACTTGATATACAAAGACTGTCAGATGCTGTCTGCTAGTGAGAAATAAATAATACCCTAGACCCTCACTGTAATTACCATCATTCACTGTACATATAGGATCTGCAGTGCAGCTCATAATGGCGTAGAGTCAGAAGTGCTTAATTTCCCTTGCCCAGCTCCTGGCGAAATCCGTGTAACAGAGGAGGAACATTGGTGGGTGATGGAAAGATATTTGCTGGGCTGAGACTTCCAGGTGACTTCCCACACTGGTTTAAATAAGGCAGATAATTAAATGTGAGTCTTTTTCCCATGTCCAGGTCACTTAAAAACACATGAACATGTGATTGTGTAAAGAGAGGTCCTTCTTTCTGGAAGCGAGAAGTCTCATCAGTGTGTTGGTGATGCTCCCTGGTCACGGAGAAAGTCACATATTCAGTGATGAAGACACAATGACTTCTTTCTCTAGAATTACATGCGATGTACATTTTTTGCAGTTTGATTTTTCTTAACATTTCTTAACAGGAGAAGGAGAACGGGTATCCATCTTTTCATGCATGTGGACATCAGAAACTTTGTATTGTTACCTGAGCCACTTTACCACCACCACCACTTGCTGTTCACCCAGGCAGCTTTAAACAAAGCAGCTGCAGTGCTTAACCTTAAGCGTATGTTTAAGTTAGTGGGACATGAAAACATTCTTTTAACAGATTTATTAAATAACAATGAACCATTGATTTGAAGTACACATGATATGCTGTACATCATGGCTTCTCTCCTGCCTGTGACACATACTAGGTGTTATTTCCAAGCATGCATCCATCTAAGTCACTGAACAAAAGACAACTTTCAACACTTCAGAGGCCCCTTTGCACAAAGAGTGAAATTTTTGTGATAAATAAACTTTGTGAGGGTTAGGGATGATAACAGAACAAATGATCTCTATAATAGTGTGCAAATACATGTTGTAACGTAAGAGAAACCAGCTGAATAAATATAACATTCAAAGGATGAGCTCTCCATTCTTCTCACAGTACGGTACAAAGATAATGGAAAGCATGTTCTAAGAATATGTCCACACAGATAAGAAAATATAAAACTACAATGATCCAGTGAAGTCTTTCTGAAACACATAACTGATAACAGCTAAACATTTTTCAAGGAAAACGTTTTCAAAGTGCTCATGTTTTATGTTTCACCTTTTAAAGAACACAGACAAATAGCAAATCCACAACAAAACACCAAACCCCTCTAAACGGCAAGTTTGTGCAAATTTGGCTTATGCCTCAGTGCCTGATTGACTGTATCAGGTAGAGATGGGAAGAGCTCCCAAGCCCCAGCTTACACCCATGACTTACCATAAAAGGAATGAGTAAGGAATTTTCAAACGTAGGTGATATATTTCTTTACGTAATATACACAGCTATTTCACAAGGTTTTTACCTCCCTATCATGATGTGGGAAAGCATTTGAAATAATCACAGAGTAATTTTCTGCCAGCTGTGCATTTAAGAAAGAATACATAGGTTGCCCTTTGGTAAAAGCCCAAGATTTTAATACACGTATTGCCTGCTTTTAACAGCAGAACAATGCAGCAGGCCGAAGGTTTAGACCAGCCTGATATCCCTCCTCACACCAGCTCCTCATATAGCCCAGGACATCTCCACAAACACTTGAAATGCTACCAAACCCTAGCCGCCACTTCACATGATTTATGATGTCATTAATGTCAAGCTATCAGTGGACAAGACTAAAAGAGACAACAGCAAAGCTGACTAAAAACAAATAGTTTTGATTAAACTCAAGGACGTTCAGTACAGCTTTCAGCAAAAAGGCATTAATCATTTCCGAAGCTGACCTTGTTTTTTCCATCCCAAATGCAAACATAAGACGTGTAGAGATTCCAATAAAATATTTGAAGTAGATTGTAGCTAAATTCCCTTTTTTAGGCAAAAGTAATTAAAAGCAACACCAGAACATAGTTGTTTTTTCCTGTGGGGTCAGTGTTGTTGATAATTGCCCCAACACTCTAAAATCAGCATGTCTGTTTTTCTCTTGTAAGATATGAAGGCGGTCCTTTAGGTCTGAGGCAGTTTTCATCCTTAGAAAAGTGATCCCTATAGTATTTTCAGAAAAGATCAGCATCCACAGATACACACTGCCCTTAGAAAAGTAGCCCATAATAAACAATGACAACACAGCCCAATGATAGGCCGAATATTAAAAAAACTAAAAAAGAAAAAAGAAAAAAGGAGAAGAAAGCATGCAAAGTGGAATAAATTATTTTAATAGAGAACCCCTATCTGTATGAATGCAGAATTATTCTTGAGGTCTTTAGCATTATTTTACAGAACTAGAAATGCAGAAAGTAAACTGCACTCTTAACAAATATCAGAAAATACATAGTTGTCTTTCTTATACTGATTTTTCTGCTTGCAAAATCATAAATGTATATGTTGGTGTAACGTGTGTGTAAGCATGTTCTGTGTACATGTGTGTGTGTTAACAGAAAGAGAACAGAAAGCATGATGGAAGTTTTTACGAGGCAACCTCAAACTGGACCAAGCCACCTCAGGAATCACATTCCAGGCTATGAGAGATCTACCCTAGTATATTCAAAATGCAGATGAAAAGTAATATTTCAGGCTTTAAAAACATTATTAAAACCACTTTTTTTATAATAAGACGTATTATTTTTAGAGCTAATGATGATTTGTTCACAAGTTCATCTTCCTTAGAACAGGAGTAGCTGCTTCCCTCTAAATCTTTAAAATCTGTACAAAAATCTCACTCTCTTCTTCTCTCTCATTCTAATAATCAGCTTACAGTATTATTATTTCACAGTCTCCAGTGGCAAGGTTAAATGTGTCCTTCCAGCAAACATGCCTTTCATAACGTAGTGTGCAATTAGATTATTAATGTAAAAGTAGAGAAGGGCTATTATAGCTTCAGGACAAAATAATTAAATGACTGTATTTCAATTTTAATTGTTTATACAAGTACCTAAAACTTTTTTTTTTCATATTATCTTATTATAATACATAACTCAACAAATATCGCCCACTCCTTTGGTATGCCATGATAAGGAGTGGCACCTATCACTTCCAGTTGCAAACACTTTCTCAAAGCCCACTTGAAACAAAAATTTTTGCTTCTAAAATTAGTCATATTTACTCTGATTAAGAAAACCTTTCTGCTTAGAGCTTTTATGGGAAAAAGACAGGCTGTATTATAAGTATTAAGTGTGCATGAGAACATTTGTAATATCACCCTTGGAGAATAATAAACAGATACTAGAGATTGAAATTTTTACATAGTTTACAGAACAATAATCCAAACATCTGTTGTAATGACAAGGGATTTGAGCAGAATAGAGAGTACATGGGAAAGCTATGCTACTTTTAGTACAGTTATAACATTAAATCAAAGCACTGCAGCTCAAGGCAGCTTGCTGCTAATATAAACAATTTTCTACATATTCCTGGGCCACAAGCCAGATCTCAGGATACAGTTACAACACAAGGTCAAGAGGGAATCAACGATATGAAATTACCATCTATGAATCAAAAGAATAAATGGATAATTAAGGGTGAAAACAAATTAGAAGGTATACTCTCACTTAACTCATCAAATAAATTTGCCGAGTAACTTCATGCACTGAATACATTGTAGGATCTGCAGAGGCTTTAATGCATTTATTGCTTAAATCCACAGCATCAGCATTTTTCGAGGCAAGCTTACCAAATCACCTTTTTATGTGTACTTCTTTCTATACCCAACATCTGACTACAATTATGAAGATAAATATTTAATCATGTCATTTGCTCAAGAGAAAAGTAAATAGGATTTCTTTGAAAATTACATTCTTGTCTCCATAACATACCCAGGAAAACCAAACGTTTATCTCACTTCTGGTCTCATTTCATCTTCCACGCCCCAAACAGGCCTTTTCAAGCTGCAGCAAATGTGAAAGATTCACTGTAGCTGGTGATGCAGAGGGCTTTCCTGCAGAAGACTTTCAAAGTAATCTTCATAACAATGAAAGGTTACGCCTATGTTTGTTAAAGAACATATTTGGACATTTTATTTTTCCACACAAGCAGGCATGCAGCAACATGTGAGGTAAACTCAGTCAATGAATGTTTTGAGCATGCATGGACATAGTAACTCATGCTTCTGAAGGGCTAGGAGAAAGAAAATGGCTTTGAAATGTTAGCCAAGAAAATGCATTTCTGTCGTTTGCACTTGTCTTTTTCTTACTAGAGTCAACGGCCACCCAGCATCAGCACATTTAGGGAGTTCATCCTAAGTAACTGTTTTAAACCCATGATTTCCGTGGGAGTGAATATTTTCATAAGAGTACCTCACTCTCCTCATTAATTGCTGGAGAAAGCTGAGTAATCAGCTCAGACTTGCTGCCTCACATGTAGAAAGTTGCAGTTGGGTGATAGCAGTCCATTCAAAGACATATGTGTTACTTTTCATCACTTCCAGCTAAGTTCAGCATTTCCCACAAAATACTGCCTAAATATCTCCAGACCAAATTGCCTCTTTCTATGTATTGAGCTGAAAAGTCACCACTAATGATTCTATCTCTACATATGTTTAAATTACAGTCATTCAATTAAAATCTCTGCAATTATTGCCAGTTAGTAATTATTTTATTAGCAAGCATATGAAGCAATGGACTAATTTTTTGTAAGCAACTGAGCACACATTATTTACTGACTTTTCATTGCTACTGACTTGCATGGAATTATTTTTACTCTTCTTGAGGTGAAATGTCATTTAGCTGGTTTCATAACTGTTAAAGATATGGACAAAATGTAGCTCATCATGGTTTGAATAACTGTGACGTTATCAACTCCTTTGATTCAAAAATACAGGGATTTCATTATTTCTGTGTGAAAAAAAAACTAGCTGATTTTGTTCCTTTTCAGAATGATTTATAGTCTTCCTCCTTTCCAGAGGGCTGTTAATATCAGATGCCACAATCAGCTGTAACCATCACAATTTCTTCTTGCTAGCCAGGAGAATATTTAGGATGTGATGTTGGATCTCCTAAGATGCTGAGATATGACAGCTCCCAGATCACATATTGGAACTGAAATCAGGAGTGCTGAGCACTCGAAGCCAAAGAAACTAGAAGGTTGTTTAGGGCATTTTGGAAACTGCCAAGATCAAACAGTGGCTGAAGGCTGTTGACTAGCTTGCTGGTGGAACAAACTTCAACTTATCCACCTGTAGGACTCAGATATTTAGCTCTCATATCTCCAGAAAAAAAAAAAAAAAAAGTCTCATTTTGTTACTATTATTCACAGTAAAGAACTTCATTCTTATACCTAACCTGAACTTCTCCTGTTTAAGTTTAAACCCATCACTCCTTGTCCTACCACTACAGTCCCTGACGAAGAGCCCCTCTTCAGCATCCTTTAGGCCTCCTTCAGATACTAGAAGACTGCTCTGAGATCTCCATGTAACTTCTCTGCTCCAGGCTGAACAGTCCAAATTTTCTCAGCCTGTTTTTAAACAGGAGGTGCTCCAGCCCCTCATGACCTCCTCTGGGCTTGCTCCAACAACTCCATGCTGTTCTTATGCTGGGGACACAAACTAAAATATAAGACTAAAATATGAATAAAAAGTGTATCCCGCTTTATGAGTACTACTATATTTACTCTCTGAACTCATTGAAGATGAGTATTGAGAAAGACTAACACCCCAAAACCATTAAAAAAAAATATTGTGAAAACATGAAGACTGTTGTGTTTTCATGCTGTATGTGGCCCACTGAGATTTGATCCTGATAATGTCCTTGCTGCATCTCAGCACATCACCATCATTGCATCCTGAAGAGTAAGCCTTGTAAAATAAGGCCAGCACCTTGTGGTCCACGCTGACCTGCTCTGAGAAGACACAACAGTGAATCAGGCTTTAATCACCCAGCTCCCCCCTCAGACACCTAGACAGTGTTCATTATCATATGTGTAACCCTTTGTTCCCATAATTTGTTCTTCACCATGCTAATATTTCCAGGAATGAACTAATTAAAATTAAGGGAAGACTTCAGCATGAGAAACAGTTTAAGGACTAACAAGAGGAAAAAAAAAAAACCCCAAACCTTCCCAATTGTGTTTCCATGATGGAATGTCAACTGATTATCCTTTGTCTACTATTATGACTTTGTCTGGTATTATGACTTTACCTTGTAAGATGTGTATCTTATATATTTTACAGGCTCACTGGTCACAAGGAGAAAGTCCCTGAGAGTGTGTTTTAATAACACTATGTCTCAGAAGTCAAACTTTTTAAAGAATACCACTGACAGATGTCAGCACCACAGTTCCTCAGAATGGAAAAATGTGGGAACATCTACGAATGGGTGTCATTCCCTGACACACTCACTCAATTAAAAAAGGTCTTCTAGGCTATAGTAGAGGTCACTAATTTTTCAAAGCATTTTCTCTTTTAGCTTGATAAATACAGTACTCTTACATAGTGTGTTTCCTGAATGAAAATCAGCAGAACTTGACAGCAGCATTTTTAAAAGAAAGGCTGTAGATTTATTTTTAAATTTGAGGAACTTTAATATTGAATATTTAATGCTGAATATTTCTTTTTTTTAATCTAAAATGTTATATAGCAATTTTATCTCCCTTCAGAAAAGCTAGAATGCAAAATGATCAGTCTGCTTGTCAGTGTGGGACAATTTTTTAAAATACATCTGTTTTTCTTGGTTTAAATTAGTTCACAAACTAACTCACACAAGCTACAGAAACATGTCAGAAGGGAGACAGCAACAGTATAAAAGAGCCAACAAAAACATTTCTTCAGAAGAACTTTACATCACTTTTGGATAATAGCGAACATCCTGTCCTGCAACTATTGAGCTTTGGATAGATACAGATCTAGGTATCGAGGGAAAAAGCAGTGGAATTTTCTTTTCTTTTTGGTCTGTTTGTTGTTCTTTTGTTGTTTGTTTGGTTGGTTTTTTTCCCCCAAAGATCTGCTTTTGTATTGGTTTCATGCCATGAACCTTACCAAGACTATCTTGAAACCCTGATATTGCAGGGCATTAAAGCTAGAAATTAATTATTCTGTTGTATACTCCTTTCTTCCTTATGTCAGTAATTGACCTCTACACTCTTGGTCAGAGACAGAAGGGGTTGAAAGCAAATGGTAAAAAGCACCATTGAACAAATATTTGTACTTAAGTTGCTTCACGAGGGATGAATATTCAGACCTGGGCTAGAGTAGGATTCAGACTTTGATAGTCACAGTTGGGGACAATACTGTAGAGAGGTAAAAATATATGGTAGGGTTTTTCTTACGCTTTTTTGGCTAGTCCACCATGGCCATCTATGTACGTGTTTCCCGTAAAGGAAGACTCTACCATACCTGGGCCAACATTACAGAAGGTATCCTCATTTTAGAGTCTCAACAAGGAGGGAGCAAGTACTGGTTGAGTGCAATAAAACCCTCCCTTCCTCCTTCCCTTCCTCCTTCCCTTCCTCCTCTGTTTGGAAGCAATGGTGTAAGTAAGTAGAAGCGAAAGAAACATCTACCAGCACTTTTATTCAACACAAATGTCAGACTTTGCCTCAGAAAACAGAAGCTACAGAGGAACTAGGGCTGTGAGAATTGATTCCCTGTCTCTTGTAAAAGGGTTATTTTTTTCACTTCAGTAACTGTGCCAGTGCCATGGTTTTTAACTTAAAAGGTTTGTATATATCTGTGAATAAAGATATATTCAGGATAGATCGTGAGATGAGGCTGCTTATACATCAGCTCTAGCTTAAGGTTGTGACTGAACTAGCAACATAGCCTTTAATTTGCTTCTAGCATGTTTTGCCAATTAGACAGAGACCAGCAAGAATTGAGGCACATAAGGATTCCTGAAGGAGCCAGTACAACTACACTTACTATTAAGTGTAAATGCAAGTATTTTTCTGGCTAAATCTGCACATTTTAATGAACCTTTATTAAATTCTTCACCACCATCAATGACAGGACTTCAAAGTTCTTATTGGGCTTGTCCGTAAAGGATGGGACAATATTAGAGTTTCTGGTATATGTTCTTGATGAAGCATTTGAGGTGATAATCTCATTCCATCCAGCAGTTAAACAAAATTGTGCTCCTCGAAGTGGGTGTCATGTAAAAATGCCAAGTTAAAAGAAAACTGCAGTGATTAGCTCTTTCACAAGCTAATACTTTCACAAGCTCAATGAATATTTGATTAGAAAAATATTATGTAGCAAAAGCTTAGTAGCTGGCCTACAAAAAGAGGCAAGCAAATATGTAGTGCTCATCTCATCTCTCAGTTCTTTCAGGTTTTTAACTTAGAATTGTGTTTATATATTGTACATGTAAATAACACCGGTTATATTTTAGAAGTTTGTGCAGAAGTTATCATTCTTCAGTACTTCATAAATCTCATTAACTTACTTCTTACTGCTGAAATATGCCACTTGTTACTTGGCATTTTCAGTAAGAATGTTTCACTTTTTTCACTCTGTTGTAGAGGGCAGTAGTAATTAAACATTTTTGCACCACGTTGGGACGTATATTCTGTGTTGAGTTCAAAAAACCACTGGAAAAAAATACATAAGTCCCTGACACCATTTTCTGCACCACTTGAAGATATTTTATGAATCTTTCCCACCCATGTGCTGGCAAAGCCTATTCGAGGGAACTTATGAAGTCTCATGAATTCCTAACCTGAGTTGTTTGAGCAGTGAGAATTATTAAAATCCATAATCTCCCTTCTATTTTTTTTTATGGTTTTGGTCAAAAAGTCAATATATTTTTTAAATGTAAACAAGAAATGGATACTATCATTAACGAACTTAGGGACTTTGTGCAGAGTAATAAAAAGTTGTAAATATTTTCACCATCTTTCATGGGGATAGTTATAACTGCATCTACTTTGCAAAATATGAGTTTACTATTCTTTCACTATACTGATTTTGATATTACCTTAATATGGCTAATTCTGGCATTTAGACTATGTTCTAATTTAGCAGTAGGAAGGTGCTGGGATTTATACCACGGTTTGAAGAGCTAGTAGATATGAAGTACCTCCTTCCTGAGGCTGAATTTCCTTACTGTCCAAAAAATTCAGGTAGGCTGTTTGCCTCTCAAATTTCCTAACAGCAAAAAGTTCTTCAGTGGTGATGTCTTGAAACAATTTTAATTAGTATCAGTCATTTATGTACAAATATAAAAGGTATTACTCAAGTATTTAAAACACTACAGCTATAGCTTATTTAAAGCTTGGTCCAAAATCCTATGATTGTATGGGAATAGAAAAGTTGTACTAAAAAGATGTACACTACGAGCAAGAACTGCTGTGCATAAGGTTCAGACAAGGCAAGTTCACCTGGCATAAAAATTGGGATCCCCTTTAATCCACCTTAAGTAAAGCATCTGACAAGTAATGGAGATGGATTGCTGCATCTCACAAATCTGGCATTTAAGTGTTACTAGTTATGACTACGACTGAGAGTAAGATTTAGTTTTGTGTATCATCCCCCAGTGGCTAAATAATTATTAGTTCAGTTCATCTTTATTAAAACTGCTATTGTCCACTCTGCCTTCTGAGTATCAGTTGGAAATGGGAACATGTTTCATATTGATTTTTAGGGTTATACTTACAACAACAAATGGTTCCATTTCACCTCTGTTGTGTAGACAACATGGTAATCCCTACACTGTTTTGAAAGATTCAAGGGCTTTTCAGAGCAGACAAAGTGGCTGGCAGGGGGTTAAAAATTGTAGTGGAGTAGACCGGAGCGCTATAACATTGATCTGAATTTTCATTTTTCCCTTGAATGTACACCTCACATTGTCATCACATTATCTATTTACATAAACCATAAAACAATCATACATTCTTTTTCTTTCTGCACAATTTGCCTTAAACACAGATTCATGGTGAATTTCAGTGCCTATAAATAGCTAACACATTCAGCAGTAGCTAGAAGAAAGTATTGTATGTCAACAGGCTTAAACAAAGTACATCAATCCAGGCTGGTAACATATTTTACTATGGTATTGTGAATCTTTAGATGTGACAGATGACAAAATGGATAGTGATACTCATGTAATCTTGAGAACTATATCCAAAAATATATTATTACTGGTATCCTCAGACAGATCAAAATGTAGATTTCCAGAACTGAATGATATGCAAGATATACTGCTATGAGACATGAGAAAAAGGCGGCATTTTCTCAGTCCCAATGACTTATAAAAAGCTTCTCTGCACACAGAGCCTGAATCAACATATTATGCTTTGAAATAAATGCATGCTGTAACCTATAAATATAAGACAACAAAAGAATATATGCACCAGTGTCAGCTGAAGCATTTGGCCTTATTTTCTGCTGCTAGGGCATCTTGTACAGATGCACACCTAGGTGCCTATGCACACACACACCTTTTCACATCTAGAGATGATATAGGCTTGACAATCCCTTCCAATGCAGTTGTGCCGGATACAAGAAATGGCTAAAGTACTTTCTAAGAAAATTAATGTTTTATCAATTATTGTTAATTTGGAATTCTTAAAAGAGAATTAGCATGGTGAGGAATGATTTCTGGGAAGAGTTTTTACTTTTACCTGTAGGATAATTTTTCAAAGACAACTAAGTCTTACTGAGGGAAGTTATGTTGCTTAAAATATCTTATTTTTATATTTTATGTTTATTTTTATTTATTTTGGGCCAAGAAGTTATAATACATGTTCCAAAAAATGCTATTTCATGCACATCGTCTATTTTCCAACTGAAAAATTATCTTTCCTTAAGCCACTGAAAAGTCAGTGCTGTTCTGGTAACAGTTTCACAGCCTGAGGAATTTTCTTCAGCCATGTTGCGGCCAAGTGCTTGGACCAGTCTAAAAGTACCTAGTTTTTGATTTTTAGGTTGATAGTTACAAGAGTAAGGCCAGTGCAAGGGTTTTGCCCTCCTACTCTGCCCTTCCTGCCCTTTTTAACTGTGCTTCTTTTGTACCATCTCTGCTCTACTCTCATACAGGTATAACCTACCTTCATAGCAGTTGTCCAACCTTGTGCATTGGATCAGGTCTTCCTTCTGGGCAGGAACTGATTCTCACACCACTTGAAACCATCCTTTCACCTTCTCAGGTCACTGTTGTATTCCCATCCTGGCACAGGTGGCTTTCTTCTTTGGACCAGACGTGGAGTCAGACACGCGGTTTGACTGGCTCAGGGATTAACTCTCACATTTTCTGCATGAAGAAGAACAGACTACAGAAAAGCCTCAGCAATACAGGATAATTATTGTTTTATATATACAATAGGTGGAAATGAAGTTTAAATAATGACTGAAGTCAAGAAGAAAATTATGAAAGTCGTGCAGCTTCTAGTCATGCCAAACATATTCATGATTTCCAAGTAACTTCTGCTTTTAAAATGAATGGACAAAAAATCTGCCTTGCCTGTGTTGTCACAGATTTCCTATGATGACTTCACCACTAGAAATAAAGGCCTCTATGCTGAAACAAGATCCCATGCATTTGAATTAAGAGTGGGATTCTGGAGTTCAAATACTCCACTAAATATTAATGAGAAGATAAGAATTGGATGTTTGGAGCTTCTTGACCCATCAGATATCTCCATTTCTACTTACACTTCAACCCTGTTCAGCAAGGTCTAGCAGATTCCCCCATGCAGTTTAGCTCTTGTGGGATATTGCTTCATTTAAATATGTTTATCTTTTCAGAGAATTTGTATGCTTAATTTAAGTAGCACCATGTCTCTCTTTTTAAATCATAGGAGAATAGGAATAAAACTAAATATTTTTCCATTTCTCCACATTTGCAAATTATTTTCCCTTTTACAATATGTAGCTGGAACAATTGGACAGGAATATAACTATAACTTAAAAAAGAATTGTGCAAAATTTAACGTTCTCAGATGTCATTTGCACACGGGAAAACTATGTGAGTTTAGAGTCTAATTTACATACATTTCTGAAGTATTAAAAGAGTAATTCTGTGGCATATAATTGTTTAAGAATGAAAAAACTGTGGGTGTTTCTTAAAGTACTACTCTGTGCAGTTCTAACAAACACATTAAAACCCCAAGCCTCAGTAAAACCACTAGCTTATTTGTCAAGGAAACGAATGGGAAAGCATTTTGGTTTATACAGTTCTGAAAATAGGATTTATTTACACATTCCACGAAAACTGTATCTTTTAAAACTGCATCCTATCTACAAATACACACACATCTATTCAGCATCTTGCCAAAGAGACTAAAATGACATTAAAAAAAGTGAAAGAATGCTAAGCTTGCAAAGTCAAACATTCAAAATTTAGTAAATGCTAGAATTTAGATTTCCCAGGCAACCTTGTTTGTGGCAATGTGATGATAGATTCAATCACAGTGTTATCTCCACATATGACCCCTCCTGTGGTTTCTCACTCTTTGCCCCAAATGTGCAAAAGCTCTCTGCTTTCTGCTTGATGAGGGTTTCTTCGGGTGAGGACCAGAGTTTGGGATAGGCTGCCCTGTGCACTATTTCTTCCCAGGGACATGTCCTCCTAGCAGACTAATGTAGTCATCATGCCTATCTGAACTTCATCTTCCACGTCTGTCTTTATTTTTTTTTATTTTGTGGGGTTTTGCTGCTTTACTGCATAGAATCTCAGACTGGTTTGGGATGGAAAAGGCTTAAAGCTCATCCAGTTCCAACCCCCTGCCAGGGGCAGGGACACCTTCCACTAGAGCAGGTTGCCCCAATCCCCA
The DNA here is from genome assembly GCF_963264785.1 of Psittacula echo. Classification (NCBI taxonomy): domain Eukaryota; kingdom Metazoa; phylum Chordata; class Aves; order Psittaciformes; family Psittacidae; genus Psittacula; species Psittacula echo. The sequence continues at coordinate 80,491,638 of NC_137742.1, read as the reverse complement.
TTCAGCCTGACCTTGAACACTGCCAGGAATGAGGCATCCACAGCTTCTCTTGACAACCTGTGCCAGTGATGAAAATCCCCTCCCTCGACCTGCTGAAGCTCTGGAGATGCAGCCCAGCACATGGGGGGTTCTGGGCTCAAGCACACACTGAAGAGAGGTCATGGGGAGCTTCTTGTTAGAAAACACCCCCAAGTCCTTCTCCTCAGGGCTGCTCCCAATTCAGTCCCCCCAGTCTGTGTTAGTGCTTGGGATTGCCCCAAGCCAGGTGCAGGACTTTGCACTTAGCCTTGTTAAACAACATGAGGTTCATATGGTTCCACCTCTCCAGCCTGTTCAGGTCCCTCTGGATCCCATATCTTCTCTCCAGCATGCTGACCTCACACACACCTTGATGTCATCAGCATACCTGCTGAAGGTATGGTCTGTGTGATTTTTTGTTGGAAAGAAGTAGACTCATAGTTACATCCATCCTCTTGTTTCTGAGTGGAAAGATAGACAGACTTATTTTTAGAATGTCTTCAGCTGTGGACAACTGAGTGAGTCACTTCTTTCTTCCTGTCCACCCACCATTTTCCTGAGACAGTGTGCATGTGGTTTTGCACTCTCCTCATTCTTTCAACCTCTCTTCTCCTCTAGACTAAGCACATCCTTGTGAGGGTGCTTGCGGAGCCCAGCGAGCCTTAGGCAGCTTAGAGAGGCAGAAGAGTCTCTGTATTGCATCCTGAACTCTCTTATTGAGGAATCACCTAGTAAATGAACCCTTCTCTGTATGCAGAAGCAACAATTTTTTTTGTGACAAGGCACTTTGCAGACACTTCTTAAAGGCAGCTCTAGATCTGTTAAGTTCACCTGTTGTATCTTTCCCAAACCTTTGCTTCCCTGAGTTAATAAAATGCCAGTGTTCAGTGGATGGGTAACTACTCAGTATTTATTTTTCTCATTCCACTATTTGCCTGAGTCCTTACTTATTGCAAGGCATAAAAAACCTGTGCTGATTATAAAGTTATAAATTTGTTAATGGCCTCTGAATCATTTCTCAGAGTATCTTCTGAGTAAATCCCAAATATTAATGAACATATTTTTATAATATACACTAAAATTATACATATATGGATTATGTGGGCCATAAAAAATATAATATCCTCTATCATTTCAGGTGACTGTACTCAGACTCTTCATAGAGTTGCTGGATGTACATTCTCATCAAGATAAAATATCTGCTTGTAATAGAGCATTCCAAATAAAATATTCAAAGAATTTAGCTGCCAAATTTCTAGATCTGTACTGAAGTTATATCACAATCAATTTTTATTTTTTTTTATTATTTTTCGATACAGTTTTAATGCTGACTTAATTTGAGCAAATTTTCATGAGCATTCCTAAATGCACACTCTGACTGTCCTGGGTTCAGCAGTAGCAGCCATTTTTTTCTCCTTAGTAGCTGGTGCAGAGCTGTGTTTTTGACTTTAGGCCTGGGGACAGTACTGATAAAGCCAATGTTTTCAGTTGCTGGTCAGAATGTTTACCCTGACCAAGGACTTTGTGAGTCTCATGCTCTGCCAGGGAGGAGGAGAAGCCGGGAGGAAGCAGGGACAGGACACCTGACCCAAACTAGCCAAAGAGGTATTCCATACCACAACACGTCATGCCCAGTATGTAGAACTGAGAGTTACCCAGAAGGGTGGAATCACTGCTGGGTGGGGGGCGAGGTATTGGTCGACGGGTTGTGAGGTGTTGTATTCTCTTCCCTTGTTATTTCCTTTATCATTATTATTATTGATGGTAGCAGTAGTGATTTGTGTTATACCTTAGTCACTAAACTGTTCTTATCTCAACCCGTGGGAGTTACATTCTTTCAATTCTCCCTCCCATCTCTCCAGGAGTGAAGGGAGGAAGGGGTGGAATTAGTGAATGAGCTGCCTGGTTGGGTTTAAACCACGACACTGATACCTGCTAAATTTCAAGTCACCTTTCAAACAAAAGGCCATGAGCATTTTTTGATATGACATGATCAAATCCATATACATTTTCTAATTGTGTTCTTGCAATAGCCAAACCATTTAAACTCTGAAATACAGCAACAGCCTGAAGCAAGTCTCTTACTGAATGGAAAATTTTAGACTAACCAATTAAAAAAATCTGAACGGATAAAAGTTGAAATTCTTATCTTCAGTGTCCGCCACAAAGAACAATGGGCATGGATTTTTCTTGTGCTTCCTAGCAGGACTCAGAGAAACTGGTGCTGTGTCTAGAAGACCAAATCAATCTCATACTTATCATGTGCATTTTTCCAGCAAAAAGCACATGGCATTAGCAATCTTTTATGTGAATTACTCAATTTTACTTGATCTTTTTATGCTTCTGGCAGCAAATAACATCCTAAGTAAGAGTGAAAGCAGGCAGAATCCAGGTACCAGCTATCTCTTCTTAAATATTAACTTTTTAATTATGAAAATTATATCTTTACACTCTCCCAGAAGACCAAATAAGGACACTAAATCCAAGCTTAAGGAACAGTAGAGGACAACCTAATTTGACATCAATTTCCCATCGCATTTCTATGTTGTTTCTGTGCTGTGCCCAGATGATTCATCCATGTAGATCTGACTCCAAACTTGCTCAGCTTCTGCTGAATGAGGGTCAGGGGCAGATGCTTTTCACATGACAACCACAAACTCCAATCTGGAGACAATCCCTACTCCAAGGGACAAATGACATCTCTGTCAGTAGCTTCAAAAGGAGAGCATCCATTGCTCTTGGGTTGTCCTCTGCTTCGCAGCATTGAGGGTTCTCCTCCTTTGCCTTTTTAAAGGAAGCTTTGTTGAAGGTTGTGCAAGGATACATTCTAAACCCTATAGGCCTTGATTCTCTTTTTCTCCACCCTCTCCTACGCATAAACCTGAAGACTGACCTTCCCATCTGGCTTCCTCCTGAACCCAATATGACTGCATGACCAATCAACCTCATCCCTTGAGATGGCTCTGCAACCAGAGTAGCAACCAAAACCGTGGGATTTTATTAAACAACCTTGTTGAAAATGAGTGGGTTTCCAATTCAGTAACTACCCACTGGCAGCAAAAACTGCTTCCCTGAAAGCTGAAACAAATTTATCCTAGTCAAGTGTTAAAGGCCACCAGGGTGTCATACCTTACCTGTTGGATTGTGGATAAAGGTAGTTAAATTACTTGTGGGAAAATAGATTCTCATAGATGTACTAATTGCAGTGCTTCCAAATGAAGAAAGCAGTGATGACATGCCAATTTAGAGCAGAAGCCATGTGACTTCTGCTCTGATACAGGGCAAGTTATTCGAGATCTATGAACTTTCAACAGTCTTTTAATATTGGTCTTTCCTATCTCTGAATCTCAGTATTAAATACACAGATTCTTTTTATCATACAGACCATGCTCTGAAATGAAAAAGTCTGCATGTACAAATATTGTTGGTTGCTTGTGGTAATCTATGGACAATATTCATCAGATGGTGGTTTCACTCATTACCTATTTCTGTTTATGGGAGGCACTGAAATACACATGAAAAGTATGCAAAATTTGTTTTGAATGATTGAGTCTTAAAGGGAGGGGAGATGGGAATTGCTAAGAACAGACATTTTTTTAGTCATGGTTTTCATTGAAATATTTCTGTTCAAATTCCCTAGGCCTGATGTCTTCCCAGTTAGTGGTGCATTTTTTTAGTATTGAATTCAACAAAGCTAATTTTATTAAGACACTTAGAGATTTTTTTCTCTTGAATTATTTAAATATTCTTGATGTAAAAACATGCCAAAAATAAAATGGGGGAGGAGAGGGAGAAGGAGAAGGAGGAAATTTAAAAACTGTAAAAGAGAGGTTGTAAGGAAAGGAGGTTGTAAAGATATATATATATGTATGAATGTATATATATACTTACATTTGCTAAATTATGTTATTTTTATTATCATACTTCAGATTTCTTTAGAACTTCCAGGTATACCAGTGCCATAGTTATGTTAATGAAGGCAGCTGCATTTCTAGAAGTGTCTAATAATATAACATCTTAAAACATATGTAATATTATCTTCTAGCTTCAGAAGAAAATCATCCTTTAATCTGACTTTGCTTTGCTAGCATTGGCCAGCCTCTTCCATGGATAATCCCTTGAACTCCAAGGAATGGTGTGAACAGAGCTAATCAAATCCATACCCTGCTGCAAACCATGCCATTAAGAATTACACTAAGGACTGTTCTACCAGTGCTTCAGCAGTCTCTTTCTTCTATTTTGTAATATACTGGAAACAAAGAGTAAATGAGAGACATTCTTTTTTTTACTTTTTTTCCTGCCAGATATTCCTACTGCCAACAGCCACCAATGTATCAGCATTGACAGAAATATCTCCTGCCAGGCCATCTTGTGCTTTGAAATGGCTGGCATCTCACTAGCTGCATGTTGACCACCATTTCAGAACTCCTGGTATGTGGATACAAACCAAGCAAGGTGACGACAGGCTAGGGATTTTCTGTGTCTTGACAGCAAGAGTGTTATAACATGAAATTAAGCCATATAGGAGTTAATATTGGACTGCTTTCTTGAAACAAAACACCATGTACTTCACTGTATGTAGGATTAAAAAAGTGCAGCAATGCCCACAGCTTTCTGAGTCACTAGCTCTAAATTCTGTAGCAAATTCAAATGAATTAAGCTTTCTAAGATTTTCATTAACAGAAAAGTGACAATGAGTGAAAGAATTATGCAACTGAGACATGTGAGTCTACAAAATAGGAGCTGCTAGGGGTGAAGATTCAGAAATGTCATAGCAGAGTGGGAGAAAGTTGAGACTTCTGCTAACTAAAAAGAGGTGAGAGAGTTTGGGATTTAAAACTGAGATGACTGATGTCTTCAGCCCCAGCATAGAGCTACACTATCATCTTTCGGTGGCTGCAAAAGAGTATGTAGAACAAACATAACATTTGAGGACATTATTTTCTCACTTTGTCAACAACCACCTTCTCTCATGTCTTGCATGAATCATATGTATGTTAGAAACACCATCGTATTACTGATGTCTCAATACATTAGAGTCATGATATAAACATACACATTTGTTCATATTAAAGAACATAGAAGTAGACGAGACCTCCTCAGTCACCAATCCCAGTTCCCTCTTGTCATAAGTAAACAAACCATATAATCACTTTCATCAACTGATATAGCTACAGCAGGCACTAATTAAATTTTCATCTCCTATTAAATTCAGCATCAGTGAAGAAGAACATAGCTGAATATTTCAGCTAAAATTTTTAATCTTGACATTTAAATATTCATCATTAAACTTCAGAGTTAGCAGCCTATTCATGGGAGGGAATTCAGGTTCTCTCTACATAACTGTTGATAGTGAAGGTAATTTCATTACTTTCTATTTGGGTTTGGGAGACTCTCCTTATAACTATAAAGCTTGGGACACAGATGTTTAAAATAGAAAATTTAATTCTTTACCATTGTTGGCTGGTGATTTAAATACAGAAAGCTAGTGCTTTCTACCCATGGTTCATTTATAATCCTTCAGTAAAAGAATCTATGTCTGCAGAAATTAAGTCACGAAGCAAAATAATATTAGGAAAGTTACACATGGAAAATGAAACTAAGAAAGGAAACAAGCCATTTTCCTTTATTGCTTGCTTTTCTTTGTGGCAGACCAATCTTGGTCCTTATTTGCATGGGATTTTTTTTCTTTGACACAGTAGAGGGTGATAGTGAAAGACCTTCAGAGCTTTTCTGCATTTTTTCTTTTTTGCAGTTGCTTTGGAATTATTAGTTATTCAAACTGATGATGCTTACGGGTAAATATATTTAAAATAAGGGTTAAATTAAGGTCATTGGTAACTAATCTGAATAAATAACCTCTAGTTATAGACTAAATGACTCCGAGAGACACTGTGAAGTCCACTGCTGTGCAGAGAGACACATTAATACACTGTAGCTCTAGGGACATGTCCACTTTGCAGTTAGAAGTGTCTGCAGCATAATCTAGAGATTTTCAAATTGGCAGACTAGCTTGAGGTAAGACTAGAAGTATAACTGCAGTAATGCTGTTCCTGTGTGGGTTAATTTACCTTGTTGTGAGTGTAGTACTCACTTGCTCTCAGTAACCTTTGGCTTCCTGTTTGTCCAGTAATGTGGAGAATTAAATTAAATAACCAAATACATTTCCTGCTTGCCTTGATTAAAAATCAATTGCCTTGATCAAAAATACAATTTGGAAGCCTACTGAAAATTAATTTATTTTACCCTGTGAGTGCTTCAGGGAGTTGCTGGATTACTCCTAGCCACCTGCACATCTAAGGTCTTAGTTATGAGATGACCTGCACCTCGTTAATCAGCCTGTGAGGTGTGTACTTGAAAGGTTAAGGAGCAATGCAAATCTGTTTTCTACAGGGAGGTCCATCATCAAAATCCAGAACACTAGAATAAAATGTCCCAATTACATGCAATATTGCCACAGGCTGGCCCTGCATTACAGACTAGCAGGTGGGTATTATCTCCATATGGGTTCTACAGGTGACATAGTCTTATCAAATAGTTACTAAAAATGAAATGAAAGATTGCTGTAGTGGCTTCAATGACATAAAAAAATGTTATATCGTTAGCTTTTTATCAGCTATTTTGTAACATTTAATAAAACTTGTCTTATTTGTCTATGCATGGCTTATCTAATATGAAACTAATTTAATTTCTTATTCTGCGATTAACTGTAGCTGCTCTAAAACCAGTAGAGAACGTCCCTATGGCTATTTGAAAAAAGTCCAGTCAACAGGAACTCAGCATATTTTTACAGGGCTGTCAGATAAATCTCTCTGTGGAAGTTGCCATGCTCACAGAAATTCAATAGAGCACAGCTTGGTAGCATACACCACATGGAGTCTTCCTGAGGATTAAACCCATGTCTAGTTAACATGTAAAGTTAGCTTTAGAAAATATGCAAAAAGTGATTATTTAAAAAAAAAATAAAAGATTACAGGATCAAGAAGAATCAAATTGTATTAGTCAACAAGTATAGATCTGGTTTCTTTAAAATAAGTATATTACTTATACATGAACAGAGGATCATGAGAAAGAGGAAGGGAATTTTAACAACTAATGATTAAAATAAATCAGTATTTTGTGAACACTTGCATTTATTTTAATGCTTGTGAATGTGCATTTTAATATGGAGCTCACACACTGGTGTTCTATATTATGTTTTCAAACATGGGTATAAAGATGTGCCTTAAAATTGTGCTCAGTCACTGTATTATATAAAGGAGAAACTGGTGCAATTGCAAAATCAAGCAGGTACATATGTAAGTAGGTCATACACAATCCCAATGTATACACCAAACATATTTTGCAGACACCCATTTGTGCCACATTAAATTTATTTTCATTGTGTTTATAGAAGCAGATGTTTAATCACACATAGATCTGTCCCAGTCCTATAAAACTGATAATACTGGCTTGCATGGGGATAGGAATCCAAGAGAAGGCACTTATTTCTAAATGTCATAGTGCGCAGAGCACTGACAGGCAATGTTCGCAGTGCAAAAGTACGTCATTTGCAGTATAATGACAATGCCTTTGAAGAACAGTCTTTTTTTTTGTTTAAATTACCTGTAACATTAGTACCACTTCAGAGAATGATGCTTCAACAACATAGAACTGGGTTAAAATAAAGATTAAAATAAAGAATCTATGATTCTATGATTCTAAAATAAAGCAGATTACTGATGAATTACCTTCTCTGCAGCATTCATGAGCCTTCATTCTACGTCATTCTGGTTTACTGACCATACAGATGCAAAAATATTAATTTATCTCATCTCTTTGTGGTCAGATTGGGTTGATAAAAACTGGATTAAATTCCATGTTTTAGATATACTGATGACTTCAGCCCAGGTTACATCAGTGAGTATTTGGGCATCTTTTTGCATAGTCTGAGCTGGGAATGCTGCCTGTTTCTGTAAGTCTTTCTGGTCAACATGTGCTGGGAAACTTGTGCAGATTATGGTTTGTTATCCAAGCTGGAGAAACTTGGTTCTCAAGAGCCTTGGCTGGCCCCAGGCATCCTGACGCTGGGACAGTGAATCTGCACCTACTAATCCGCCTGGTATTACAGGAGCAGAATGAGTCCCCCTTGCTTTTTTCCACTAGAAGGAATAAAACAAAAATCATGGCAAACTTAAGTCTTTCATATACAGAATAACAATGGATACTGCTAGCTCCCTGTCACTAGAGATTTACTTTTTGAGAAATGAAATCTCAGTTACTGGAGAACAGCTGAAAGTTTTTCCATGTTCCTCCAGCACTTTTTGCTTTTCTCTGGGAAATGTGCATCCTGTTCCTTCAGAAATACTGAACGGAATAATGACATTTGTATGTGCTACATTTACTATCAAAATAATACTGCAATGCCTGCTCTGGTGTACAATTGTGTGTACTGTGGATATAAAGAGGGAGAAGGATTCATTATAAATAGATATGCTCTGTGTGTGTATATATATATGTAAAATGTATAAGTATATATATTTTTTCACGCTTTCATGAAGGCAGAAGTCACTCTGAAAAAAAACCAAGACTGCATAAAACTAGAGGCCAGAGCCTAAGCTGTTGTGAAGTGTACCAGCCTGCAGATTAGATGAGAGGTCTGGAAGTTTGTCATGCAGAATTTGATTTTGAAATCCACTTCTGTATGTTCAGATAGGGAAAAGGGGACAGGAGGGAATGCAGTGTTTTGCTGATGGAGGCCATCCTTTTTGTGATCTCTGCCTGCAGCCCATGGGGGGCTGATTTCAACTGTGCTCTTGAAACACAGATCAAGTACTATTGCCAGCACACATTCTTTCCCTTTCAAAAATTTCACAGGTTCAGAGTCATGATAGGAGCTATAACTTCTGGCAAAATTATGGTGCTATTACTTTGCTTTTCAAATCTGTTTGCAACTATCCAGCCAAGAGGTCTAGGGACTTAGGAAATGCAAAAGCTGTAACAAATGTGTTTTATTAACACCAGTTTCTTAATAGTAAAAGAGTGAGGGGGAAATGAAGAGAGAACAACAAATAGAGATAAAATTGGTGTTATTTTAGCAGATGAAAGCTAAACAAAACCTGTTTTGACAATCTTTTACTTACTCTGAACGCTTTCTATCATTCCAGTTCCCTCTGAATCATAAAAAGAAAAAACCAACCCAAACCAAAACTTCACACTCCCAAATCCATTACTAAGATTTAGTCTTTTCATATCTAGATTCACATCATCTAGATTTATCTACAAAGGGCAAAACTTACTGTGGTGACTTGAAAAACACCTGGGGACCTCCAAGTCATCCATTCACCTTCTAGAAGCACAATCAAGACGAAAGCAGGGTGTGACTCAGAAGTATTGTTTCTGTCCTGGCATTGCTCTCTTCAGATTGGAGGCTGCTACATGGCCCCAAAGAGTGTTTGAATAAATTAGTGCTTTTCTACTTGTGCCAAGTTCCCCATACTGAGTAGCATCCAAAGTCCCCTTACTGGAATTAACCTCCTTTATTACACAGCTGCTATTCTGAGTAACTGCATACACATTGGGAGGCTTTTCCACTGACTATTCAAATATTGGTGTGCCAGATCAGGATCTCAACTACTGCACAAACGAAGATCTTGACACTACCTGGGAAAAGCACTTTAGCAAGCTACAATTTTCTTCCAGGTAGATGTCTGCTAGTCTCCAAAATCATAGTCTCTAATACTTGTGCCTGGCCATAAACGGCAGTATCTCCCTAGAAGGCTAAAAGAGTAAACTTTTTTCAAGAAAGCATGTGAGGAATTTGAGAAGTGATTCTTGCCTACTTATGTCCAACTCTAGCCAACAGAAAGAGCTTCTGTAGAAAGTCAGAACACTAAAAATTCATAAAGTATATTTTTATGGGAGAATAAATACTTCTTGTGAATTGGAATTTCCTGCCTCTGGTGATATGGGAACCTCATGCTATTCTTCCTCAGCACGGTCAGAATGTTTCCTGTTTTTGCAGATCATCCAAAGATTTTCTGTGTCACACTTAACATGTTTTCCAAGTCAAGTTGGCAAAAGGGTATTTTAAGCAAAGTGCAAAGCACAGTAGGATGTACTATATAGTGCCATCTGGTGAAAAGTGAAATGCTCCCACATAAGAATAGAAATTTGTGTATTTTCCATTAATGCAAAAAAGAATCTCGAGATGGGATGATATTTATTGGCTATGGGTAGGTCCCATTCATCCCCATTTAGAACTACATCTCAATTTACATGATGAACGTGAACAGCCAATTCTGGAATCGATGGCATTGTGAATGATGGTGTGAATGATTCCCAAAGAAGACACTTGAACACATGGAACATATTTGCATCACCAAGGCTCTACATATACCATTTAAGAGATTTTGTACCCATCCTAGAAAGTGATCCTCATTTTAGGCCCAGATATCACATGGAAAGAACCTGGCCAGATGTAGTTTCATGGTTAGTAATTTTACACCGCAAAGGCTGTTTTGTAGCCACCATGCCAAGTCTGTTTTCTTCCTTGCTATTTCAGCCTAAGACCTATGATAACCTTAAGGTAGCACTTTGCTGACTGGTTTTTCACTCGCTTTTAGTTTTAGGTCCTTTGCTTTTGGAAAATCACTGAAAGTCTTTCATGCTGGCTGCTTCACTGTATTACTCAATTCACTAAAGGGCTGGGCAGCCAAGACATGTTGTACTAATAACCCTGAAGGTCTACATAAGACAGAAGACCTGGCAGAATAACTTGCCTAATTACAATGTCTTTGAGAAGCAAGACAAATCTTAAAGAATAAGCTGTATTTTTTGAGGTAAGACAGAGGATTTAAATTTGAATTTTTGTACAAAAGTCTTGTCTGTGCAGGAAAACACACTTAGGAATTTAAGCAGATGCAGTTATAAGGATATAAACCCATGTTGAGACTCTTATTTTGGTACAAAATTTGCTCTTGAGGGGTTTAGTTTATGTTCTTGTTAGAGGGCTTGAGCTGCATCATAAAATCAATTCATACCAAAATAAGGCTCTCCTTGTGCACATGAACTGTTAAGGGTATGAACTACTCCTAAAAATTTTTGTTGGACGTGCTGGATGACAGTTTATTCCACAATCTTCCAAGCACAAACTCCTTAATTGTTCAGAAGAAACTATTCAAAGGTTCAAATGTTCAGTTAACCAGCTAACTGGAAATTAACTATTGCATTGTATTATTTAAAGTTAAACCAGAAGGAAAAGATAGAAAAGTTATACTGGATAAGTTATCTAAAATGCATGTTGAGACAGTATGGGCAGTAGATACCCCAGTTCACTGCAAGTTTACATCTTGCAATGGACTTAAAATATTTGCAATATTTACGCCTCCTATGTATTCCATCTCTTTGGTTTTGTGTTGCTTGTTTAATGCTGACTAGTGGTTAATTCCAAGAGCAGCAGACTAGCCCATTGGTGGACTGGAAACTGAACAAGAACTTAAGTATATTTTCATTCACTGAGTTCTAATGAAACAATTCAGATGTCATTCCTTTCCAGTTTATTGCTCATCCCATGCAGTGTTATTGTGTGGCTGTCTTCACAGGGTATAGTTGCAACTTGCATCCTCAAGGGGCCTACAGACAGAGATGCTGAAACAAAGAACTTTGAAGTGGATGAAAAGGCACCAGTTGTTGGACAGGACTCTGAGAGAATTAAAAATTGCAGGGATGGGTGCAGTCATGGGGGCAAGCCAGAACCTCTCATTTTTATGCAGCATAAGGGCTATCTGCAATATAGAAAATACTTTCATCCTGCACTCCTCTCTCTCTTAAATGTACACAATATTTTGTTTTGGAAAGCTTATTTTCAGTGACTGCAGAAATACTGGTCCAACTGGTTTTAGGTCTTGCAAGTTATTTTGCGTCTATTTGGAACTGACTGAATTAGTCACTACTTTAAGAACAGATTTAAGAAGGAGTCAGCAGCTATTACTCCAGAAAAGGGTGCAGAATCTGGAAAACCTGCAGAAGTGGTTTGCAGAGAAAGGAAGAAAAATATCTACTCTGAACAGTGACTTTTTTCCTTTTTTTGGTATAATGATTTATTACACAGTTTCTCCATCTTGCCATTTTCTTTTTGTTTCTCTACTCTCATTACATTTTTATATCCAATCATTTTTATTTTCATGAAACTTCTTTTCACTGTCCTAGCTTTAAAACAGTTGTTTCTGAATCATATATATTTACAAAATATGACCCAGGGAGAGGCCCAAAGCCACAATCTCGAGTGTTTTCATAAATGTCATCCCCTAAACCTTACTCCTTACCTTGGAAAAACTGAGCCAAGAAGCCCTGAAACTAAAACTATGTGAGAGATAAATTATGTTTGCATTTTCCTGATAGAGAGGGAGGACATGCAAAAGACACATGCGGAAAGATGCAATAAAAGAGAGGAAGGGATGAAGCAGGAGAAGAAAGTGTGGAAGTCCTTGGGGAGTGAAAGGTTGGTCTTTGATGCTGGGGAGAGACAGGACACCAGCTGTGATGCCTGACAAAGGACAATGTTGGAACCTCTCATGAATGCCTGGTCATTCTTCTATTCAAAAGGGCAAGCAGAGGTTGAAAGGCATCCCAAATGGAGTATTTGGGTGCATGCTTTCCTATGCATTACACATTTTCATAGATTCTAAGGAAAAAAACAGCTGTGGAGCCACACCAAAAACATGGTTAAAAATATTCCACAAAAACACCTGTGGGGCATTCATCCCTCTGCTCTGGAAAGAGGACACTGGTGTACTTTTTTCCTTCTCTCTTTCAGACCGATCATTGTTTCTTTTGCATATAAAAAAACAAAGACCAAAAAAAACCACCAAAACTTTGAATTTCAAACTGTCTTCCATTTAACCTTAACAGTCTTATTAAAAAAAAAAAAAAACAAAACTGTGGAGAAAATCTGCTTTGGAGGAAAGTTTATCTTTGATTTTACTTTTTAAAATAACTATATTGTCAAGGAACTTGCTTCTAAACACGCAGATGGGTTGCTTTGGTGCAGTAGTTAGTACTTTAAACACACAATACTGTACATAACATAATTATGCTCAATGACATTCTATGTAAATTGATTGCATCTCCATGATTTTTTCTAGCTGGAAACTTGTTTTTCGCACTGACGAAAGCACTTTGGCTCACAAAAACATACAAGGGATGGCCAAAAGTCCAGCCAAAAGCCCCACAAGAGTGTAAAAATCTCATGAAGGATCCCTGGTTGAATAACCACCCAAATCCATTTCAGACAGTTGGATTGAGATATTCCTTCAGACAGTGCTGGGTCATACCTCAACATATGACCATTCCCTGGAGCATCCTTTCACAGTGACATGTCAAGGACACAGGACTCAGATTTGTGACCAGCCTGTAGATCCAGGCCCCTGATGTTAATTTAACTGCTCACACCCTGAACTCAGTCCAGGTGGGGGTGTAGGGAGCTGAAATAAATTAAAGCTACTTTTCCAAAATCATTATCTTCAGCTGCGCTAAGCACAAATCTGGTACAGTTGAGGATCTGGCCTCCTGTGATTAAAGCCATTTCCATCAGATTGAAAATGGAGGCAAAGCTAATGAGGAGAATACAAAAGCGACTGTGGAAAACAAAAGCAATGTGGTTTTAATTTACTTGTGTAAGGTCCAAATTATATGCTATGTTCTCTGCTGAAGTCAAATGGGGTGTCTGACAGTTCAGAGCACTGCGGTTTTTGCAAGAAAACTGCTGTTTTTTCAAACGCAATACAGCTTAACATTGTATGTGTTTTGTATTATCAGCCAGGTATGTCTACAGTTTGATTGCAGTTCACTTAATTTTCATGTTTCTTAAGCCACAGTAGTTGGTAAAATTACTTCAGTCAGATTCTTGTGCAAGACTCGTTACTGTGTTTGGCATTAATTTTTCTGTGGTCTATGGTTAAAGGCAGTCATAACTGCACGTAAAGTGCACTTCTGCAGGCTGTATTTTTGTATATATTTTATATAAAAAATTTTATATATCTTCATGATATATCCACAGTGTGATCTGCCCTAAATCATTGATGTTGGGATGGCTGCCAAAAGCAGATAACTAAACATTGTTTTTTAATTTTTATTTACAGTTCAAGAAAAAAGGAAATTTTCAAACATTAGCCTATGAATTGTTACATTATTCCTGCTATCAGGTGGTGTTACTAACTCGAAAGCAGAAGAATAATCTAATAAAAATTAAAAAACAAAATTTCAAAATGAGAGAAAGGAATCTAAGCAAATTTTTCTAAAATTTTTATTCAGAAATCCTGGTATTTGAATCAGTGAAGAAATACTTTAAAATCCTTTGATCCTCTTGAGGCTTTTCTTCTAAGTTTTTGAGTGATTTCTAACTCTCTTCATGTTGGAAAATCTAAAGCAGTATTTTAAAAGATATTTTAATGCTTGTTTTTACATCTTATTAAAAAAAAAGCAGTTATGGTGAAAAAAAGAAAATCTATATTGCAAAATTTCATTTCCATCTATTGGACTATTTTCTTTAGCAAAACACTTTTTTTTTTTTAATTTCCTGTTTTGTATTAAAAAAACCCCAACCCTTAACTACCTAAGTATGAAATATTAAAGTCTGAAAGTATTTCAATCACATTTAGTGGATTTATATGTTTTACAGAAAAACAAGAAAAATGGGGAATTTATAACAAACAGGTTTCCTCTGCTCTAGTATCATGAGATAATGAGGGTAAATATGCTGTTGGATGTAGAGTTACAGGACTAATCTAAATGAAGAAATTAGTCATGCTTTAATCAATTCCTTTAATGAGAATCTCCACTGTATAAAAATATTTCCAAATAAACTATTTTTTATTGTTTTTCTCTTAATACTAGTTTCTAGGTAGCTCATTTCTAGAAGTCGATTTCTAAAGTTTAATTCTGTGTTTCTATAGTTTAAGCTTTGTGTGACCTTTCACCTTTCACTTTGAGCTATTGTGTTGGATTTCATGTCTTTAAATCTTCCGAGCACAGATACACACATCTAGATCTCCAGCAAAACTCATTAGGCTTAAAATGCATTGTTCCTATCAGAAGGAAAAACTTTTTTTTTTTTTTATAAAGTGTGAACAGTTGTGCAAAATGACTTAATGTTAGAATTAATGTCAAGAACAAATGTGTTCAGGCCTTTTCTTTTTTTAAGTTTGTAAGATGGACTATATGAAGTCTGACAAGCAAACAAAACCAGAGAGGGAAAAAGGAAATTAAGTGAAGCTTATATCTTCATGTAACAGGAAAATGTCAAACATTAATATTCAGATTTTGTGTTGTAAAAAATATGGAAAATATTTAGCTTCTTCTACAAATTATTATTTTGGAAGAGTAGACAAAGTATTTGCCATTTTTTTAATTATTACATTGATTAGATTAGACCATTAATCAATTGGTGCCAGGTGGAAACTATCAATACATGGCGATAGAGCTCCAGAGGCTGTCTTTCTGTAGAAAAGTCACAGCTGAAATTAATACTGTGGAAGCATACTGCTGTTTGTGAAAGGAATATATCTGAACTGCTTCCAGTCTCTGAGACATCTTAGTATGAGACAAACACAAGGAACCTCTTAATCTAAATGGAAAAAAAGGACATTGTAGATAAGTTTTAGTAAAATTGATTTTTGATTCAGTTTTTGTTTGGTTTTTTTTTCCTCTCAGAGCAGACGAAGCTGTCACAGATCTGATTTCATACTTAATGTTGAACTGTTATTCCTTTGGTGGCATTTGTATCTTTGGCAAGTTCTCATTTGGATATTCCTTTCATGTTAATCTTAAAATATTTTTTTCTCAAAATAGATTGACAAGGGACAACCAAAAGAATTTTTTTCCACGAAGCAAAAAATATGGGTATATAGGAAGCAAACGTAGTGCAGAGGATGCAGCATTGTTGGGTTCTGTGGGTAAGCAATAGAGTGGAAATGAGATGGCGGCTGGAGCTTTGGGTCTTTTGTGGTATCGAGAGTTACGTAGGATGTAACTGTAGATAGATGCATGACATATGCATGAGTCCATACTGAACCCATGAAGAAGACAGAAACGCATCAAGCTACACCATTCTAATGATTTGGGTGGAAATATCTTGAAAACACTGCTACATGAAATAATAGCTTATATACAGCATTTCTTTTATATTTTCTCCATGGTTACATGTTCAATAAAATAAAAGTAATTATTATTTTTAAGTATACAAGACTGTAAACAGGAAATTGCTGAATGATAAACTTTTTGTACTAAGAAGCCCAGATATTGCAATCAGAATGAAAGCTACAGGCTAAATTACACACACAGAAGAAAAGCTACACCATGTAGCATGTTATTTAATAAATTTTACACTCAATATTGACTTATGTGCAAATTATGCTTCATGTATACTATTTAACTGGCTAGCGAAGTCATGGTTTTAAATCAGATTTTATTAAATGATCTTTTGAAGACAATATTAGTTAAATGCATATATACATGTATATAAAACATTAAATATATAGTCATGACTTTATATATATTTCATAGCATATAAAGACAAAACATCAATTTTGTTCAGTTACCACTGACTCCCCTAAAAATATTTATACTTTTATATAAAGTTTCAATTCTATGTGACTTTGTATAAGTCATAGATTCTGTCAAGAAAGAGATGCTCAATTGAGGTACATGAATCTAAATCTCCAGCTTTTCTTTTACCACTTGTCCATATTTGTGATCAATAAATAGGCCATAGGAATATCAGTCCTATCACTTAGAATGGGCTATTCATTTTTCATGTTCTTTGATGGTAAATTATTTCATGACTGCTCTTCTTTCCAAAAACATAAATTAAGATGTTGTGTTCACATTGGGGTGTACTGAACTTTGCAATGACACATGGAGCTGCTCCTGTTAAGATAGTGATCAGAGTCTTGACTGTGCATTGTGGAACATCACTTTTCACAAGATTGTTTGAAATATTTTCTTCACAGTTTTGGTCTGGCTTCTAGATGAATAAAACCCCAACCCAACACTATATGGAGATTACCTTAGCTAAGATGATGAAACTGCTGTAGTAAAATGCTGTATTTCTAGACAGGTATATCTTTCTTCCACTGCAAAATATTCTATAAAAATACTTTTTCTAGAAAACTAATTGAGTTTGACTTCTTGGTGCCAGAGTAGACAGATTTTGTAAAGTAATATTCCACAGAGGGACAAGTAAGGAGAGCAGATGTGCTTTTAATTTTCCTCACAACATCAGATCTTTCAAAATGGTATTTTATCTAAAAGCATGAATAAATTCTAAAACAACTTTGGAAGTAAATTCCTTAATTATATACACAGTCTAAAATCTCTACTGAAGAACAATACAACTCAGTGTCTGAGGACTTGTATCTTCCCACTCCCTCTTCCAATATGACTCTTTGTATAAATCTTTTAACATTCAGAGATATTTCACTACAAATGGTAGTATTTCAGTTGAAATAATCACCTTACATCTATTTCAGGTGTTTTGGATTGCCATTCTTTCACTTTTCCTGACACTTTTCACCGCTGGATTTGATTATGAAATGATCTTTGCCATACATTTTCGAAAGCAGACTTTCACCAGGGAATAGACAGGTTTTGCAGTGCTTGTACTGTCTCAGTTCTCCTTATAATTGTATTTTTCAGATGCCAAGACAATTAGGTGGCTGTTGAGAACTACTGTGGGTATTCACAACTTGTTTCTGTATTGTTTGGTATAACACAAGAAGAAATTTCATGCAGAAATAATATATTTCTAAATTATATTTCATTCTTATCTGCCCTTAAGCTCAAAAAAATAATGGAAGAATGATAATATCAGGCGAGCATAACTTTTTTATTTTAGAATATGGAAAATTGCATGGGGTGGTTTCTATTATGCCTCAAGAAGATTCAGAGTAACTACAGGCTTGAATAACTTATTATTGATACTACATACAAACACAGGACAGAAACTGTAATAGTCTTCATGCTTTCTTGTGGATCAGAAAACAAGGATACACACAGGAGTCATAATTCTTCTATTGAATGGAGGAGAAGGGTTTACAGGCCAAATAATCGCTACCTGAGACCTTTGTCAAAAAAGTCATAAGATACTTTATCTATAAAATTTAATAAGGAAAGATTTTATACTCACATTGAGGTTTAAGTTAGTTACACATTCATACACTCAAAGGTTGCAGGAAACTTTTGGTATCAAACAGTGCTAATTCCTAAAGGTAGCAGGTCTCATGTACCAGATTATTAAAACTGTGGTGTTTTTTCCTGCAGGCCTATAATGGTGAGGACTTAACACATAAATATCATCTTCCTCTTTCAAAATCAAACCAAGTTTTTGTCACAGTTCTACCACAAAGCCGTCTTCTAAACTCAGGTGTATCCTGGTGATACTAGTCAGTTTAAACAAACAAATAATAAAGGGCCTGTGTTTTTTAACACTGTTATATCTAAAGCACTCTTCCTCTTGATACACTGGCCAGGATAAATACAAACTAATAAATAGATGGGTTAGAACAGATAGCTATGGAAAAAAACTGATAAGCTACTACAGTTTGTAGCATTTTATTTACATATTTTAAATAAAGCAATATATGCAGTTTTGAGGGAGGACTGGTTCAACATTTTAACATATTCTCCTTCCCAGAGAAGTTGTCAGTGTTTAGAGCATTAGTTACTCTAAGTGGTCTTCCATTTTTTATATTGTATATTAATGATGCATTTTTGATGAAGAACTGTTCGTTTGACCACAAATTTGCCTCTCTACCAGATGGGAAGAACACGCTCATTTCAACGGATAGGCTTCCATCTCCTTTGCCAGCAAAGAGTGTTCACTTCAGCATAGTTTCTGTTTATATTCTACTTAGCATAAAAGCAGCAAATGATGAGTTAAACACTCCCTGTGGAAAACCAGAGCTTGTTCCAGCTTCTTGGAGTACTGGATTTCTTGCCTGTGGCTCGTTTCTCATAGGATAAATTCTGGGAAGTGGTGAATGTCCTTGAGTTTGGATAACCTGCTCAAATAGTATTCAAACCCTTATTTTACACCATCTTTTCTCCTTGATCAGAGAACTCTGCTTAACCAATGTAGCATTCTGGCTGATTCTGGTGTGTGGTTTTATAGCACCATGTATCTGACACATCCAGAGGAAGAGCTGGAGCAGCCCTGCATCCTGCAAGACCACCTGCATTGTGCCCAAGAGCAAAACTGAGTTCACAGGATTTGCTTGAGGCAGTTAGTAAGGCACAGGTCTGTGCAGATATGTATGTGCATCCCCCTCATCCCTGTAGAAGAGGTTTGGAGAAGGCCCACCATACTGAATGTTCTTTCTGGAGTATCTTTTTACGTGCAGGCTACATGAGGAGAAGCGAACATATTACAGAAGTGAGTTTCTTTATACAGCTTGCTCACCTTTGTGAAGCTTTACCAATGGAAAAGCTGCAGGCAGCATAAACAGCCTGTGACTACGTTTGATCTTCACATGAGAGGAGTTTTACACCATTTTCAGCAAGAATGCCATCTCAAACTTTGATGGAGGAAATTTTCCTTGGGCAGAGGATGCATAGTAATTTTTGGAGCGGATAATAAATATCCTCTCTTACTAATGCATTCCATTTTATTAGCTAGATCAATATTGCTGTAATTTGTAGCCATTAGCATCTCATTGCTGCATAGTACATAAAAATATTTACATTAACACTGATCAGAATTGCAACAGCATATATTAAAATATGAATGACATATAATCACAATTTTCTGTTTCTACTGCCTCCAGTTATTTGTGACCCCAGATATGAAGTTCAAGTTTACACTTAATAGCACAATTATGTAAATCTGTAATTCTAACACTGAATTACAGCTGGTAATGATCAATAATTATATTTATGGATGATGTGAAGTTAATACTGCCACCATAGATTAATGTAAACAACAAAATTATTTCTGCAGTCAAGAGCTAACAAATCATCATAAACAAAGAGAACTAAAACAATCTCTTTGGAGCGTAATTCCCCCAGCATAGTAAACAGATTTTTTATTTCTGATGAATGTAAACGAACTGATTAAAGAAAACACATTTCTATAAAAATTACACAATGGCTGTATCTGTTAGTATAGTGTTGGGGCTTTTCTTAAAGAATCTCTGAAAGAGAAGGTTGGTTTTTTTTGAGAGAAAAATTTATCCAAAGAAGTCTGGATAATAAATTTGTTGAAAGAGTTCTGGGAGAAAATAAACCCCGAGAAAAAAAAGCAGATTAAAAAGAAGACAGAGAAAGGGATAATCAAACACAATATTTCATAACTTCAGAGCTCTTCAGAGTTCAGTCACCTGTAATATGAAAAGGACAACAGGCAGCTGCAAAATGGGACAGAGCAGTCTGTGGAGTAGCTGGGAGTTGGCTGGAGCAGGTGATACCAAAGGTTTGCCCTGGTCTGTTCAATATTCTTTCAAGAATACAAAACCAGAGTTACAGTAAGAACTATTTTTTCTTTTCAAAAACTTTTTCTACCTTATCTTTGATACTTAAAGAGCAACCGATTCTGCATAGGTTTACCTGAGAAATGGTGAGCACATTTTGGAACCTCTGAATGGGAGCCTTCTTGCAAAGCTGGTCTTGTCCAGCAAAATGAGTCTGCAAGATAACCCAGAGCTGCATGCTTTTGTCAGTGCTCCAAACTGGGTCTACACCTAGAGAGGGCTGAATCTGTTTAGTTAGAAAGGCAATACATGCACAATAATACTCTGATGTGTTCCTTGCAGGATCGGCTCAAAATTTACCTTATAGAAGCCATAAAGCCCAGATAAAGCTGTGGATGGCTAATTAAAATAGGCTGCACTTTTTCTTCAAGTAGAAGCTTGTATGTCTATCAACATAACCAGTGACAATGGTGCAGAAAGGCATGCGGTGGTTGGAGAAGTGTTGTTAAGGTATTCTTGGGAAGGAACTGTGTCTGGTCTGAGCTCTTGATGGCAGTTCCTATTTCTTCTATAAACGTGCCATATTTTCAAAAATGGGCATCATGACAACATGGACTTGAAGTACCTTCAAGTGCAGAAAAATGGGAAAATGGGATCGTATACTCAGAACAAGGGAGATAATTAAGATCTGTCTTTAAAAAATGTCAGCAAACACAGTTTTGGAGCACAAGATGAGCTTTCTCTGCAGTGATTGATCAAGAACTGACCCAAGACATTCAGTGATTTCAGCAAGCTTTATCCCTTTCCTTAACTCTGCTTCTTCTCTCATACATATATTTTTTTTTGTCATTTATTTCTGTTGTTAGGTTTCTCTTTAACGCAAGCGAGGTTTATGCTTCTGTTAAATGTTTATCTCTGCAGAATGAGGTCTAATGACAGCTTTTAGCCAAACCCTCTTATTTAAAGGCTTGAAATAACTGTAAGAGCATGACTTCAGTAGGAAGCCTGTGCTGCTAAGCCCTGAAGGAGCATCAGTTGAATGGAAAGTGTGTGTATTACTTATTAAAGGGTTTTTTCATGATTTTAGCAAGCGTCTGGGAAAAGGATGGGAGCATATAATTATGTTAATTCTTAAAAAAAAAAAAAAAAACCAGCAATAATTAATTACAAATAAAATTAAAAATGGTTTTGTAGTACTCTCTTTTTGGCACTTGAACGATGGAAGAATGCTGCCAAGTTCATTACCGTTTTTTTGATTTGTTGTCAGACAGTGCCTTAAGTGGGTGGAGGGTTGGCTTACAACTTTTAATTTCATATTTTAGGCAGTTAATTTCTGCAAGCTGTTGTGAAGATGACAACATTAAGAACTGAATACTGAGTATGGGGCTAAACACCTCTAGTAACAAGGAAAATTGTTTGAACAAAATAAGGAGAGCTGGAATCACTTTGGTGCTAAATTTTTTTTCAAGTGTTGGTCTTTTCCTTTCATATTTCTTTTCACTTTAATTTTCTTCTATCTATCTGCAATATTTCCTTTCTAATTTGCTTTCTGACTAGGAGAGCTCTTACTAAAGAAATAGCAAAATATTAAAAAAAGAAACCACTTATGTGTACAATAGAATCAAACACGAAATTCAAAGAAACAGAAAACAAAACAAAAGAAACAGCTTTAAGCCTAAATCAAAACTTACAACAACATTAAACTTAATCCAGAGTCTTTTGAATGAATTTAAAGCAGATTGAAAGTTTATAAGAAGGGCAAACTGTAAGATAAAATAAACAAAGGAAAGAAAAAATAAGTCCTGTGAACCAGTCTCTGTGAGGATCAAGAGTAGTGATTTCGAAAATTGCTGAGACAGCTCTAGTTCCAGTCATGGTTTTTTATTCACTTAGTACCTGCAGGAAAACCAGGGAAACCCTGTCTTACTGCAAACACTTTCTGAAAGACGTAGTACCCAACATTAAGAATGAATCTGCAGGAAATTTTGCAGAAATGAATGAAAAAGGCCTCCTGAATACTTTTATGGTGACAGTAATCTATCTCAGTGGAGAAAAAAGGTGTATGACATACTAAAACAACAAAGGGAATCAAGTAATTATGCTCAAAATTGAAATAACATCAGACTGCCTCAAAAGATGAATTTTCTATAGGTTTAGTACAGGATACTTATCCAGTTTATTTCAGAGTAGTGACTCATTCTGAAACCTTCTCCCCATACACACTTGTCCTAGGTTCAGAAGTAGCAGCCATTTTTTCTTTCTTAGTAGCTAGCTGGTGCAGTGCTGTGGTTTTGACTTTTGGCCTGGGAACAGTACTGATAACACCGATGTTTTTAGTTGTTGCTAAGCAATGTTTACTCTGACCAAGGACTTTCTGAGTCTCATGCTCTGCCAGGGAAGAGGGGAAGCCAGGAGGAAGCAGAGACAGGACACCTGATCCAAACTAGCCAAAGAGGTATTCCATACCACAGCACATTATGCCCAGTATATAAACTGGGGACAGTTACCCGGAAGGGTGAGATCACTGCTTGGTCGGGCTGGGTATCGGTTGGCGGGTCATGAGCAGTTGTATTCTTTTCCCTTTTTGTTTCCCTTATCATTATCATTATTGGTGGTAGCAGTAGTGGTTTGTGTTATACCTTAGTTACTGGACTTTTTTATCTCAACCCGTGGGAGTTATATTCTTTCGATTCTCCTCCCCATCCCTCTGGGAGTGGGTGGAGGAAGGCGGGGGGAGTGAGCGAACAGCTGCGTGGTTTCTGAGTGACAGGTTGGGCTTTAAACCACGACAACACTCAATTTGAAAGCTATGCCAAAAGATGGAGCCTAAGAAAGTATCTCTTTGAGAATCTTTTCTTCTCATAAAAATCTTCATTAAAAAAATTATTGTGTCAACATAATCCAGAGTTGTAGCTAATTCTGTTCATGTGAAGAGTCAGTAATGTTTGGCATGCTAATTATATGAAAGAGTATCAGATTATTCAGGAGGAATTTATATTTACCATAGCTAAAACACAGTTTAAATCAAAGCATCTGAAAAGAATTTTCTTTTACCTGGGTCGTTATAAAACACAGATTTTCCTCCACACCCTATATGCCCCTTTGGATGTTCCTTATCCTCCTGCAGGAATTATTCATTTGTTGGGATGGAACAAGCAGTTTGCATTTATTTAGAGTTCTTCATGTGGTGAAACAAAGAAGACTGGGTTTGAAAATATGTGTATGTTTCAGCATGAAAGCTTTTCTTCGTGTATCTGAAGTAAATAATTTAAAATACTTTCATTGCTGAATACAGAACTTCAGAAAACATTCCTAGAAATATGTGTCTAAGGCAACCATTAAAAAACAAACATGGGTATTAAGATAATGCAAACACCATTTGAATATAAGCCATATGCTGAAAGATGGTAAAGATACTTAAGTCATATTTACCACAGTAGAAAATAATGTGGATCTCGATATCGAGCATAAGTGCACATGTTACTGAATTTTTTTCCATCTCTCTGACAAATTTGGAAACTGATATAAAAAACTTGTAAAGATGCAGAACAAGTATTCAAAAGTATCATACTTGAGGGCTAGCCAGAGGCAAAGAGAAAAGTCATAGTTTTGAGTTCTCTATTATTTGCCTGTTTTGGTAGTTTAACAGTTGTGGGGGATGTGCTTCTGTGCAAAAGTGTCACATTTGGGAAAGACACCTCGCTATCAAATCATTCAAAATGAAAAGCCAAAAATATCCTTCCAATGCTTTATATAAAGAGACATATTGCAAATATGATTTTGAAACAGTGGTCGTGCTGCAAGTTTTGACCCCTGCAGTGCAACAGTTACGAACTGGAAACTCTTCAGCAGAGCATAGCAACCCTCTAAAAATTATCCTTGCAAAGACATGGAATTTCTAAACCAATGTAAAATAAAATTCAAAGCAATAGGATTTTTTTTTTATATGATCAATGGCTCAGAGTACTCTGTGTCAAACAGACGACCACAACGAACAATGAAAGCATTGTTACTCAAGAAAATAAAGCAGAGGCATGACTCTGTTTCACTACAATTGAATACAGAAAGATGTTGCAGCCCATTGCTTGTGGGCAAAACATAAAAACGAGATTGCGGTAAAAACTAGTTTGCTTAACTCCAGCAGTAATGGTTTCATTAGGGTGATGACAGCTCTTAAACAGAGATGGGAAATGTATTGCGGCAGGACAGCAAGGTTGCTTTCTCCCCTCCAACCCTGATGAGCAGGTAGAAGCACAACATGTATGGAATTAGAAATTTACTCAGGTTGAAGAAAAGGTTTCAAAACAAGGATAGATGTATGCTCAGAAGGTGTTGGAAACGCATCCTGAAACCTATTTTAAAGTTAGTATGCTTAGCCATATTAGCAAGGCTGAAACATCACTGTTTGTGAGGAAATTAAAAAAAAAAAAACAAACCAAAAACCCACCCAAAAAAACCCACAAACACCAAAACCAACCAACCAACCAACCAACCAAAAAACCTTCAACCAAAAACCCCACAAAAAACTCCCCCGGAAACAACAAACCACCAAAATCACTCAAAACCAGTGTAAGAGCTGCTGGGAAATGTACTGAAACAGACCAACTACTCTGCAGAGAAACTGAAACTCTTCCATACGGAAAATGACTCAGTGGAAGGAAAGAGAGGATACATCCTGTTTCCAGCCCCAGCGCTCCATCTACCTGTAGATCTATGCAAGGGAAACTCATAACCTGCACTGAGGGTTGAAGTGCCCTTCTCAAACCTTTCAAAAGTGGAACAAGGCCAGGAAGGGCTGGCTGATCACCATAGGGTGGTCTCCTTGAAGGAGTCAGTGCTGCCTGGAACTTTAGTTTTGCTGCAGCATCTCTGCACCTCTGAAAAATGGTTTCACAGATCAGAGCTGTGACGAGGCCTTCAGTGATTAATGATGTTGGTTAATGAAGAGAGATTGCTGCCTGAACTATTTTACCAGTTTCCTGGTTCTGTACAGTAACACAATGCAACACATGAGATATTAATGTAAAGAGACTGAAATACATCTCAATTTACTGCATATTTGACATGCTTCTACTTATCCTTGACTTTTTTTTTTTTTTGAGTTATGACATTGATTTTGAATTCAGTAGTGAGCAAACTCTAGCAGAGCTTTGTTGTTTATTCTTCAACCTTCCCTTGCTTGTGCATACAAAAAAGCTCCTAGGCATTATATAGAGGAACCAAAGCGTGGTGGCTTTATTTTCTGGAATTGCTTGGGAATAGTGTTTAACTCTGTGCTTGCATTAAACTCTGTGCATACTTTCTGCCTGTGCTCTGCACCACGTTTTGCAGCTAGAAGGCAGTGCTTCCAATGTTCAGTACTGTCTTTTCTTATCTCAGGTGACCATATGAGGTTGCCTACAAAGTTGTTACAAGTCATTGATATTCTCCATTAACAGTCTATTGCATTAATTTGCTATAATTTTGTTAGAGGATTCCATCCTTAAGAGGCACATTTCCAATGAGGAGTTAATATTTGCTCCTTAAGCTACTACTACAGTGTCTGTTAACAGTTATTTAAACACCTGGTGTCTTATCTTTGGCAAAGAGCATACACTTTTGCCTTTATCAAAAATAAAGGATGCACTGAAGGCTGGGACCGAAGTGTTGGTAAGAATATTTAAGATAACACATTTGAGAAGGTAACAGAAAAAAAAAGTAAATCCAACTGTATTAACCATCTGAATGAAATTGTCCTTTTAGGGTACACCATGGATTGCTAACATTTGCCTAATATACTCCAGAAGCAATATAGAGGATTTACTTAAAACTGTTTTGATATCACTCTTAGAAATCCAGCTAGCATCTATCACTATCATCTATCACCAATTACGAGCACTGCTAAAATTCCATTTTTATTCTCAGTTCCACATTATGTGTAGTGATTACATGTAAAACAGCACAAGATATCCATCAGATTCTTCTAAAATACAAATTTAAATCTTGAGTAATCTTTCCCAAAACACGCAGCCACTGTCCAATGCAATTCAGATCAATGCCTGTTATTTCTACAGCAGCATTGACATCATCACTTAAAAGCTGTCAAACAAAGAATTACTGGAAAGGAAGAAATCAACTGGAAAAATTATATATTTTCTGCATGGTGATAAAGACCCACTAACAAAAATATACATTTATTACTTAAAAAAACCCTGGAGGGATTTCCTTAGGCATAACACCTAGTCTTGCAGTTTCCCAGCACTTCAGAAATCTGGTATTTGTAATGGATTTGTATAGGGAACTGTCAACAGTTTATAAGTGAGTTCAGGATTTAGAAGGGGGCCCTTCAGGGAGGTTTTTTATTTTCTATTCATTCTAATTCTCCCTCATTGAAAACTGGGAAAACAAGATTTTTCACAAAAATACTCTCAGAAACAGACTTCTGTTCCTAGCTATGCCAGAGACTTCTCCTATCCCAATCAATAAGGAGATAAGGCTTGTGGTCAAAACAAAAGCATTAATAAAGCTAGAAACTGTAATTGCAATATGGTAACTCAATTTACAAGTAAACAAGCAACACTCTCCATAACTCATCCTTTTACCTTTCTGCCATTAGAAGAAGTAACAGCATTATCCAGATAATCATTACTTTCAGAGCAAACCTCACAGATTTTTCTCTTGTTTTCTTCACAGCACTAGATGGGCAAAAATGTTTGTTTTTTTAATAAAAGTCTTATTTTATACTCTCTGTATTATACTGTATACATCTGTAAATTATGATGCAAGAAAGAGGTAAATATCGCTTAATTTCAAAGTCACTTTGAAAAACCCATAGCTCATACCTTAAAAATTGCAATTTTGCAAAGTTAATTACCTTGCAAATTCTAATCTATCTGGCATGCTTCCTTCTTGTTCAGCAAAGAAGATGAAAGAAATACTCTGCAGTGCCAGCTGTCAGCTGCTCCTGACTTTTGACCCCCTACCACTTGACAAAGAGTCAGCAGTTGATGATCTTACCTTGATGACCTACAAGTAAAGACCATCAGCCCTGCTGGACTTTGAGATGATGTTTCACCATTATCTTCAAGCCAGCTGAATTTACAGTCCATCAGATGTGACGTTCTGAAGGAACTCATATTTTGCACTAAGATCTTTCACCTCTTACCCAGGCCTACTATTCATACTTACTTATACTAGGACCAAAGAAAACAGGGTGCGAAATGCATTTTGAAGAGTACACCACTTGTACATCTGAACTGCTAAAAGTCATGAGCACTCAAAATGCCATGCACAGAAAGTCCATTTCTATCTACCATTAACTAAAAGGTCATGTATCATTTTACTTGACACCTGCCTGAAGATCTCTATATTCGCGTTCCTAGTTGTCATTACAACCCATTACATGCAGAAATAAAATTATTTATTACAAAAGTTCAAAAGGTACAGGCTGTTGCAGACCATGCACTTAATATGCAATGCCATCACTGTACATCATAAGAACAATATGCTTTCTGCAAGGAGTCTTACTTTAATGGAATATCCATTTAAAGATTTTATAAAGGTATAAAAAACCGTGCATGGTGTTAACACCCAGTGGTGGGGATCACACATGGCTGTTGAAAATTATCAGGTTTTTCACATGAATTGGACTTGGATGAGGCCAAAGTCAAAACATAGAAGAAGAATTCCTAATTTCACCTGGGAGCTATCATGGAAACAGGTTATGTGCTCCTCGGTTACATTCAAAGCTGAGAGGAATTCATTAAAATATGCACTGGACACAAGAAATGTTATGGATGCCAAAATTAAAGGCAAACCAGAAAAGTCTGAAAAACTAAGTACAGTTCAATTTGTCTCTACAAGCTGTAGGAGGAAAGGAAGCTTGTAAAAAAGGATAGAAAAAAAGTAAAATATTTAATGTATGCAAATGCGCGTGCTCAGTTACATGCAGTAGTTAATACCAGGTAAGGCTGTATTATTTCTTCACATAAACAGAACAGTTATGATACTAGAGACTTTATTTTTTTTTTTGACTATCTGTTGTAAGAAAAACATTGAACAAAACTGTGTCAAAACAAGGATTTTGTGTTTTTGATGTCAGGGTTTCTCCTGAAGACAGTCACATCACAGAAAATCTTTGACAATATTTTACTGCATTTCTAATGCCTTAATGCTCGGTACAATATGTGTAATTACTTATACCACACAAGCACATTATATTATATATGACTATGTAACAACTCCCACAGTTCCATTGACCTGTCCTATCTCATTTTGCAGGGAGGTCAACAACTTTTATTTGTGATAGCACCTATTTCCACAGCAGCAAACCAGTCTCAAGCACTCAGGCTTGTGATGCCACTACTATGTCAAGAAGAGGATGAGATGCAGCACAATAAAAGAGCTTTTATTCCAACAAAATCACCTTTGATGACAACAAAATTGTCAGAAAAACACTAGTAAGTAAATTGACTTTTTTCAACATGCTCTGGAATACCAAGAGTTTCCTTTCGCTGCTGAAATCATGCTCACCATGACTGCAAACCCCCATGTTTTGATAAAAAAGAAACTCATACCTTCTGCCAGAAATCCCTCCAATGCAGAAATTCCCAGCAAAGAACAAAGACAATTCTGTGTCCTTGGAAACAAGATACTGTTTTGGTTGCAAGTAATTGACATGGGATGTGGGATTGGCAACATCTAAGAGACTGAAATAATTTTGTTTTTATTAAAATATGTCTTTTTGATGCTCAGCTGCATAAAGAATGGTGTGAATGTTTATATACTATAATTGCCTCTTCCTCATTCTCTCACATGTACATCCATAAGATGCACAACCCTGTTTGTTTTCAATATCCTTGTGTAACCGCACTGCAAATGTTGAACTTAGAATCATAGAATCATAGAATAGTTAGGGTTGGTAAGGGCCTTAACATCATCTAGCTCCAACTCCCCTGCTATGGGCAGGGACACCTCACACTAAATCATGTCACTGAAAGCTCTGTCCAACCTGGCCTTGAGCACCTCCAGGGATGGAGCATTTACAACCTCCCTGGGCAACCCATTCCAGTGCCTCACCACCCTTACAGTAAAGAACTTCTTCTTTATATCTAATCTAAACTTCCTCTGTTTAAGTTTGAACCCATTACCCCCTGTCATACCGCTACAATCCCTAATGAACAGTCCATCCCCAGCATCCCTATAGGCCCTCTTCAGATACTGGAAGGCTGCTATGAGGTCTCCCTGCAGCCGTCTCCAAGTGAGTATTCTCACTTCAAGGTCTTACGAATTGGTCATTTGCTTATTAAAGCTGGATTTGTCACAAAATCACTTGCAGTTCAGTTTAGAAGTAAACAGTCGTGTGCCAAATTGGGAAAAGTGTTATTCCTTCCTCCAACACAATTAAACTACAACTGGCTTTAAGAATCTGCAGCCAGACGTGTATATGGAGATGGATACTATTATTTTCCCGCTGTCAAGCTGTAGCTCAAGCAAGAATTCTGTATTTGGACTCCCTTCCTGTTTTCAAGCAAGTATTAAAAAGGAACAAAATTTATTTAGAAACTCTTTAACTTTTATTAGTTTTCAGTTCTTTCCTCTTTTGCTCAAGTTAATTTCAAATAATCCGGTATTCTGCACATCTGCCTAATTGTCTTTATTTTCTCCTGCTCCACTGCCTCATCTCTAACACTTCTCCTTCTCTGGAGACATTCAAAACCCGCCTGGACACATTCCTGTGTAACCTTATCTAGGTGTTCCTGCTCTGGCAGGGGGATTGGACTAGATGATCTTTTGAGGTCCCTTCCAATCTCTAACATACTGTGATACTGTGATACTGTGATACTTTCCACTCTCCAGTTCTCTTCCATTTTTTTTTTTTCTTCCTGTCTATTAGCTTTTTTCCTCTATCTCACAGCATTCACCAAGAGAACAGCTCTATGCTTTTGGTTTTTCTAATTTTCATTTTACCTTCTCAATACTTTACTCTTTTTTCCCAGTTTTCTCCTCTCCTGTAGGATACCATAAGAGAAATATGTATTTTTTATGGCATACAGCTAAGAACATCCTTTGAGAGGCAAAGATAGTGTAAGATTATATGCAAATAGGAAAGTTGGGACAGGGACAAAATTAAAGTAACTCAGTATGTGGGTAAATCAGAGAGATTTTAAGGTTTCATTCTTTCTCATTATGCTTTGAAACTTTTTTTTTTTTTTTTTTTTTAGTTTCTCTCTTTTTCAATTGTCTATTCATTTTAAATAGCTTTTCTACCATTTTTTTTTTTTGACAGGAATTCTTGCCTCTTGACCGTTTTCCTGGACTCCAGATATACCAGCAAAGAAATTTCAGTTCACAAAACCACAACTCAAAATGTAAGAAATAAAACCTGTCTTTTAAAAAAAGCAAACTTTAAATATTGCAGAGTGGGTGAGCTTTTGTAGAGGAAAGCTAAGCTTATAGTTAGCAATAGTGTAGCAATTAACAATAATCAAGAACTAAATAATAATTTTTTTTCATAAGTGTATTTTAAAAGTTTTGGTTTTTTTTTTTTCTTTTTTTTTTCCTGCTTTATCCTTAGGGAAATTAAGAATGGCAGAAAAGAAAAAACTGGCTGCCCTGAGGAAACAATGGATAATCTCAGATAAAAATTGGGGATTTATACATAGCCAACCTAAATCAATCTTTGAATTTTTATGGTTTACCAAACATTAGAGACAATATTGAACAATTTTTGTGAGAGATTGCAAGACATTTGTTTTACATAAAACATAATAACTTCCTTATCAGATCATTCTAGAATTGAAACTTCAGAGAAACAGAAATTTCCAAGCCTCTGACTACTTGAATTATCAATAGAATCTGACCACTAGTTAAATTATCTGTAGAATCCTACTAGTAAAACTAGTGGCAAATCCACACGAGGATTTTCTTCTCAAATAGTTAATTAAGGTGCTTCCTGTGATGCTTTTTTGTTGTAATTACTGAACTTATGAAAAATCTTTCATGAGCAGATTTTTATCAATTAAATTGTTACTTTAAGCAACAAAATCTGAACATTTATATTTAGGACTAATGTTGTGCCTCTAACTCACCTAATTATATGCAGGCATTTCAGTAAGTGTGGCACACAAAGTCACACATTTTAATATTTCAGTATAACAAGCCAGTTTTTATTTGGTAATTGAAACTTTAAGGTGATCTCTGGATGAGACTTAAAGCACAGGGTTTTGTATCTGATTGTTTTTTTTTTTAATTTTGCTGCACACAGTAGAAAGTAGTCCAAACGTGGGAGGCAATCAGATAGTTTACAGTTATGCATAAGACATCAGGAAAAAACAGTAATCCAAATTTCAAATGTTATTTTGGTATTATTTTACACCTGAAATGAATAAACAAAGGTGAGAATGGTCTTCTGTGAGCTGGCATCAATTTAATACAAGGACAATGGCCTTATATGCTGGTATGTTCAACTTTTACTTTTTAGGTACTTAAGGCCTTAGGCACCTGTCTTGCAAAAAGCTGTTGATAAGCCATTCATTCAAGGCATGTAGGATACTTACATGTGTATAGTGAGGTATGTAAATTGAAACAAAATAAAGGAAGCATGATCTGATTTACTTCGCAATCCTAACTCTATTGCATTCTGTAGAGTCAGCTCCTAAGGAACAAAAGCGTGTAGTGGAAACTGATTCTATGTATGGCCTTTTATGGTAAAGAAAACCCTTGTGACAAATCTAGCTGTACTAGAAGAGGAGAAAGATTATATTACAGTGACCGACTCATCATTTCAGCATAACAGCACTGCTATTTTCCATCAGTGTCCCTCTTCAGTTTTGGGTATGGAGGGAGTGAACCTGCATAGGCTAATTTTAAAATCTTCAAATTGTCCTGTTAATCCCAGTTAGAGGGATTATCCAGTGAGATTTCCTTATTACAAAAAAAAAACAAACAAAAAACAAAAAACAAAAAACAAACAAAAACAAACAAACAAAAAAAAAAACCAAAAAAAAAAACACAAAAAAACCCCCAAAAAACCCCCAAAAACCCAAAAACAAACAAAAAACCCCCCCAAACCTGAAAGGGTGAAAATAAGGACTTGAGAAATTAAAAAATTAAAACCTTGGCTCCTAAAAGTATTTTTCATATTTCACAAATAGCTTGAGTGCTTTGAAAACAATCCCCTTCATGGAAATATAGCATGTGATGGGCATGTTCTTATGTTTTCTAAGTAAAAGGACTATACAAATAATTTAGCACCAAAATTACTTTGCAAAAGCTTCAAAGATTAAAGACCATTTCACCTACACAGCTGCCATCTCATTTAAATTTGCATCCAATCTACAGTAATTACGAATACACACACACATGCACACATACATTGTAGCTATCTACTATACTAGATTGAAAACAGATCCCTTATAAATGAAATCTTTACACGCTTCTATGCGAAGCTACAAAACTGAATAAAAAGATGCATCAGGGTGCATTGGCTTGGGTCCTAAATACTGACAATTATTTTTCTTCTTAAGAGGAAGAAATAAGTGATATTAATTCAGTTTTGAACATTTATTTCAGAAAAGATGACAAATTTCTGTACATAGATGTCATCCCACTTTTGCTATGCATAGGATGACCTTCAATTGAACTGCAGAAAGCAAATGGCAAAAAAGTTTCCTGAAGAAGTTTAGTGAGAATATAAGAGATTAATGAAAGTATTTGCAATGGACACTCTCCCCTGAACAGCACATTCAGAGTGATAGAATCATGTTATTTAGTGTACTTTTCAGATCATTTGCAATGTTAATTTATATGAGTTTGATACCGCTTTTGTCTTTTAGTTGTGTTTTATTCTGAGAAATCCCTGGGGAAGGAAAGGATTTATATGCTTTGTGTACACATTCTGCAGACTAAGCACTCTGGCATAATTATTTTTTGGCACTCACTAACTGATTAAAACATCCAATTTAACTCATGATCAGTAAGATTAAACCTTTTTAATATACCTCAAAAGTAAATTATCATTTGCTACTCAAACATCCCTTTCTGCACATGTCCCCAGTAAAGCTTTTCTTTTTTTCGTTAATGTACCTTTTAACGAGGATTCCCTTTTATTTCTTCCTCTGGGCAAAACTGCCGTATCCTTTATAGAGAGGTAGGAACAAAGACGAGATGGAAGCTGACTGTGCTACTACATGGGTTTCTATTGTCATACCAATTATAAGTCACTTTTTGTGTGTGTGTGTTCCGTACAGACTCAGCTGTTAAAGAAAACACATCCCTGCTTTGTGTTTGCTTGATGTACAGATAAATGTCAGCAGTTAGGGGGAAATAATATTTGAAAAAAATCATTTGCATGACTCAGAGTAAAATTGTATAGGCTTGTATTTCATTTGGCAATAGCTGGCTTTATTTTTTTAGGATACATTACATTTTAATTTTGCAACAAGGCCCATTTAAGAGCATGATCAAACTATGCTCCAGCTTTAGATCTTGGAGGGAAGAAAAACAATGGCTTCTAAAGAATGAAAATCCCTCTGCAGCCCTGCATTAGAAAGGAAATACTGTTTGCAGAGCCCAAAACAGGATGGGCACCCAGACACGTATTGCTGAAAATAAAAAAAACCAAACCCCATGACGTGCCTTGATCAGCACAGATAATATGCCTTCCTTGACTAGGACAAACGTGGAAGTCTAGGACAGCCAAAGGACGAAGGTTATAAGCTTAGCAGAAAATGGTTACTATGTAGATGTTGCAGAATGTTAGCCACCTGGATTTTGTCCAGTCAGCTCAGAATGATGCATCTCTGAGTGAAGAAGCCTTGTTTTAGAAAAATTTGGTCCACTTAACTTTATTTCTTATGTGACACCATTTTTACAATGCCACCAATCGAAGCTACTATCACCAATACAGCTCTCTGAAAGAGTTGCATATAACTCACATAAAGATACCTGTGGGATCAATGCTCTTAATATTTCAAAACTAAGGCAGTTAAAGTTGGGCAACAATTCAGAAAATCTTCAATGTAGAATAAGCTGACAGAAAATTAAGCACAGACTTTTAAGCTAGCTGCTGTATCTGTTTCTTTTATTTGTCTTTCTGCACAAAAAAGGGTTGTCATAGAAGCAAGCTATCATTAGGGTTTAGAAACTCTGAAAAATAACCATGTCTGATGGAAAAAAACAAAACTGAAGGAAACAGCTTCTGAGAAGGCAGCTCCAGGCAGCTCTCCATGCCAACTGAAGTTCATTATGGGGTTGCACCTTCGTCAGTGGTGCAATACTCCATTACCCTCTACTTTAAGTTATTTATTTTAAACACAAGAAGAAAATTCAAGATTGGACACAGAAGGAGACAATATCTTCTGGCCTGTTGTGGCTGAGTTTACACGCAGAGATGCTTTCTGGTCTAGTTGCTGAAGGGGAAACAAGTACAAATGTCTGGCCTTGGCTGTTAGGGTCTGATTATAAGCACTGTGCTAGAGAATTCATGGATTATTCATGTGTAATTACAGATAGCTATTGCTCTCTTTTAAATCATCCCTATGGCCCGTTATGGTCCATAACAACTGAAATAGCAATTGTCATAGCAAGGTTTGGTCTCCGTCATAGAGTGTAGGCTCTAATCAATAATGATGAATGGCAAAATTTAACATCAAGCAGGAGAAAGTCTAGATGCCTCCTGCCATAAATCTGTACAAATACCAAGCTGTGCAGCTGCTGGATCTGGAAATTTAAAAGGCAACAATCTCCCTTCACCCCATACACCCGCACCTCTATAAAAGTTGAAAAAGGAGAAATGTGCAATATGTCAATTCTAATAATCCACATGCTGTTAAGACACTTTTCTATTTATTCAAAGCGGGGTGAACCCTAGGTTGTTTTCAAGGTCAATTCCAGGTGAAAGGGGGGGTCATCTGGAGGCCAACTCAGCTCCCATGCAGGTCAATAACGCCTCCTCTCTGCCCCAGAAGACAAGCTGCTCACACCCAATCAATCCACCAACGCTGCCGCTGCACCCAGCGTAATGAACAGTGAATAAATGTAGCCTATCATCACAAAACATGCTTTTTAAGTGCCTTCCCTTTTCATGTAAAACCTCTCGCTGTCAAATTCTACATTCACTCATCCAGCAGTGAGTAGCAAAAGTGAGAAATCAGGCTCTCATTGGGGTTGGTAAAAGGTCATTGCTGACAGACATGGAGGTTAAACTGCCGAGTTAAAATACTGTTCATTACCCACTGCAGCTTTTTACTAACTACACTTCTTTGTGTTACAGTCAAGCAGTACATCAATATGCCCCTCCTCCTAATTCATTAGCAATTGTTGAATTGTACAGAAGGCGGAAAAAGAAGGATTGATCTTTTATATGTTTTTTTTTCTTTCCCGTGTCAGATACTTTTACATCTTTATCCAGGCGGTATTAAATACTCTGCTCACAGACTATGCTGTCTGCTTGCAATGAACAGTCATCATTACGGGTACAATTCCTGAAGGCAGAGACAGCCAGTTCATCTGAAACCCCAAAGGCTTGGGGCTGCTCAAGCAACGGTTTCTTTTCTCTTACCCTTTTTATTAATTGTCCTTTGCATAGTGACATCTGTATATCAATAAAATTGAAACTTTGCACCACAACTGTGTCATATTGAAATATGTTTGAAGTACAAATCAAGGAAAAAGACGCTGCTCCTGCAGACAAAGTAAAAATGGTTAAAACCAGATGTAGCATGCTAAATTGATATCTAGCTTAGACAAAACACCTATGACCTGTTCATGCTAACAGGGTTAGATCTTTATCAAACACTAACATCAGTGTAGATCTCAAGACACTCCCTGATCTAATATTTTATTAAAAAGTGTTTAATGTCTGCATTTTTTGCATGATTAAAGAATTTTGATGTATCCAAAAGAGTCGTTTAGAAGAGCAAGGAACCACTGGAGTTCAAATGGAAACAGGAGTGAAGGCTTTATTTGTACCAAAGGCAGTGATTCAATGGGAATTCTTAACAGTTGAGACCAATTTCCCAAAATGAAATTCCATTCTTTGATTAATTAGTAACTAGATGGAATTTAATTTATTGAAATACAAAGCTTTTGTATTTAAAGATAACCATCTTAAAAACATAATCTCACAAAGCAATAGGAAAATTATCTCTAATCATGAATAAAATAAAGGTTTGTTTACATGCATGCTACAACAATAATTAAACTCAACAAATTACCATTATATATTTAAATCTTTAAAAATACATTCAGAGATTTCTTCAGGAAAATATTTTTTTTTTCCTTCTGTATGCTTTCTCTCTCAGTGGGACTGAAAATAAAATGTTATGACTTAAATCACAAGAGGCTAACATCATTTTTAGCAACAAGGGCTGCATAATTTCAAGACTATGAGTGAGTGGCTGACTTTAACTAAAATGTTTCAGTTCTGTGCACATATAGGTACATAAATAATTCAGAATTAATCCCTGCAGAGGGGACAATGGGAATCGTAAATTATCCATGTGCCGTTCTCAACATTAGAGGCAATGAACCTATAGTAACAAACTATGAGTGTTACTCATTACGTACATTTCACAGACACCTTAACCTTTTGAATATTAATTTCCCTATGCAGCTTGTAGCTTGGTGGCATAATTTTTTCCCCTTCCTTTCCTGCTTTCTTTCTGTGCCTTTACTCTTTCTCTTTCTTTCTTTCTCTCTTTTTAACCTTTCCTGAACAACATATCATTTAAGCTATGGAGTGTGTTGAGTACTGAAGGAATATTGATTCTTTTCCTAACTAAATAGTATCAGAAAGCATTTTTTTAAAAGCTAGATTGCTGTTTCAGTAATATTACATTCAGCAGTTTATGTACTTAGAGATTAGGTATGTGTAAAATACTGGCTTAGCTACTTGATGCAGTCTGATGCATGTAAATCCATGGTCCGTGGCTATCTCTAAACACCAGGAATGTTTTGGAATCCTCACCATTTTCTGATGCCAGTGAATGTAACAATCATTTTATGATATCTAAGCATCCCAAGTTTTCCATGAGAATGGTGGAAAGTGTATTTGATCAGAATTGAAAAGAGAACACAGTCATATAATTATTACCTAACATTTTTTCTCTGATATATAAGTGACTGGGGTTTTAGTTTTGGTTTGGTTTGTTTTTTTATATGTTTGGTTGTTTTGGCTTTTTTTTTTTTTTATTTTATGACACAAAAAATAAAATTTTTCTAAAAACTATATTCAAAGGGAGACATTATGTAGCTCATCACAAAATGTTGCACCTCTGACAGAGTCATGAAAATGCAAAAACTGTATTTTTATTAGGAGCATTTTTCCAGAGAAGGGCATTTCAGGAACAATGCTGAAACCATACTTAAAAGCTTCGATACTAAAACCATACTTGGAGGCTTTTAAACATACAAGAAGAGTGAAAGGGAGGTTATGTGCAGTACGCAGCCATTATGAAACAAATTATAGAGACAGTTGCACATTCCAGGTTTAGCTGAAATTATACCCTGACTGTTCCATAAACCCTTGCTTCTCTTAGGAAACTCTACTGGGCGTTTTCATAAGAGAGTTTAGAGGATCAATATCCATTTGGAAAGCTCATGATGCTATTTCTGTTAAAAAGTGGAACAGAACAATACTGTTAGGACACTAATCCCCTGATTTCAAGGGGACTTTATGGACATGAATAAGGGTTGCAAGTTCAGGCTAAGGTCTGTTAGATTATTACTATGCATTCTTCTGCTTTCTGTGTACATTCATATACATTTCTGCAAACATCTGCACCTGCTTTTAAGGAAACAGGAATGTTGGGCTAGGTGGATGTTTGGTCAGACTCAGTAAAGGGTAATAATACCAATTTTTTCCCAGATGCATTCAGAGCACTGATTTGTTTTGAGTTAGTTATTTCCATGATATATAAGTATGAAGAAAGCAGAAGTTCTGATGTTGTGTTTCATGTAATTTTTTAAAATTATTCTTCTTGGGTTTTCTATGCAGGCCTCTTCCTCCTATCTTTGCTTCCCAGATCTCTTTGACATAACAGGATGGGTGTGGGGAAGGTATACTGATACCTTTCCCTAACACTATATACAAAGGAATTGAGATGTGCTTAACATCAGGTTCAGCTGCCTCTGATTTGTCCATCCTCAAGCTTAAAAAATCCCTTTACAGCAAGGTTGACTGGGGATATCAAGTATTTTCATGTGTGTCTGAAGAACCACTTGGCCTTGTGATCCCAGATTCACATCAAGACATCCTCAGAGTCTGAGTGTTACACCTACACTGGTCATTACTTGATTTAATCATCCTATGCTTAAAACTATCCCATACTGTCATCAGGATTTCTTGTATGAAATTTTATAATTTCTATTTTATATTTTGTAATCCTAAAATTGAGTTTCTTTTATATAGAGAAATTGTCCCCATTTTTCATCACTCTTATTTAGGTTGTAGCACTCTAGGACTGTATTTCATGAAGGTTGTAGGACTATTCATTTTGAAATATAGAAGAGTCCATTGTTTTTTTACTGGGCAAACCTGTCTTCTCTGATTCCTACAGGCTACACATGAAGTGGATTCTTCTTCTTAAGTATTATTAACTTAATACTGTATTAAAATGCATGTATCATAACATCATACATGCATTAGAAAATACCACCAAAAAATTAGTATTTTTGTGGCTAGCAAGGAAGATATTTGCAAATTGATTTAGCTTTTTAAATTAGTTGAGTGTAAACAATTCAGATGCAAAGACTCTATGTGATGGCCAAATATAAAAAAAATTGGTGGCTTGTCATCATGTGAAATTCCATTGAAATAGCCCAGTTTATGCCATTCATTGGAAGACAAGCACTTATTTGTTTCACTGTCTTAAGAAAAAAAACATATCATATAAAATTCTGAGTTAAAAATCACATTAACCACAATATTAAGCACGTTTCCAGACAGAAAATATTAGTATAAAGTATTCACAAAGACATGGTCATGTGGCTATGCTAAGAAGTAACGAAAAATAAAAAAGGTAAAATAAATATTCAAGTGTAGAATTTATGCTAAATGGACTTGCGATAATTGTGTGCTACAAAAATAAATCATGTTAACCCACTTGACTGAGACTTTCATGGTTTCTCTTCTTAGAGAAAAAACCCTCATAAACCACAGACCAATTATTCAATTTCCCTTACCAATTATGGAAAGTACTCATTTCTTGGCCTCAAGTACTAGATGATGTATCTCTGAAGGGCAACACGAGATTTGTCATAATCTGTGGCTCTCTTTATTTAACGAGAATAAAAAAATATACTTCAGAAGTTCCAATATTACAGGTAACTTTGTATCCTAGGTTGAATCTGATTAATGAGTTGTCTTGTACTGAATATGACAACTCAAAGCATTTTCTACTGTAAGATAGTTGTACAGATTGTGTTATTCATTAAATGCAACAAAGCCCAAGTTCAGATAAAGAACAATTTTGTCACTAGCTCTAATATGGCCTTAAATGGTCCCTTGTGGCTCACAATGACCTGCTTTGATCATCGCAACATGGAGATGTCATCTGTTATGACCCATTTAAAGAAATCATTTAAACACAATTCCACCTCATCTCAGATCAACATGTAAATGCATGTGATTCATCCGGTTTCATGTGGATTCCAGGGCTGTTCTCAGGTGGTGGGTAAGAGATACCTAAAAGGAGGTGGACAATGACAAGGATGATCTAAAAAGATGACCTGACACACATGGGATAAGTTGGATTCTGTGACGTGCTTCAGGAGGTTATTTTTCTTTTTGAAAAAAGAAGAATTAGATATGAAATTTCCTCTCCAAAAGCAGAAAACTCAGCTCTTGGAAGAGATTATTCTATGCCCACATCTTACTTTGAGCTAAGCATGAGAGGTGGGATTCACCTCCCAGTAGATATTTCTGCAGCAGACTTGTGTATCTATAATCTCTGGAGAAAATTTCTGAGTCACAACTGACTTCATCCCAGAGTACATTAAAATGCATTTGCTGCATTACCTCCTAAAAGTACCTATTAGCTCTAGTTCTCTCCACTGCTATGAAAGGAAACTTGGACACAGCTGTCTTTAGCTGTAGACAGTTAAAGTTATGTAAAACAAATCCCACACAAGCTATCCTAGTCTAGCCCAGAATATATACCTGTAGCAAAAAGAATTATTGCTTTTCAACATCAAATATGAAACAGTGAAAGTTATAGGAAATGGCTTAGCACACAATGGGCAGAAATCTTGTATTTTTTATGTAAAAGTAGTGGCCAAGTACAGAACAAAGCTGCACCAATAGCCTGTAAATCTTTTTTTTTTTTTTAATCAGATATTTTCAAGCTCTTCTTATAACACCTACCTCAGGGTTGTTTTTCTCTACTGATTGTTGCCATGTCTATTTTAATTAACTGTTCATTCTCCTCTCAAACTTTTTTTCCTAGATCTGTTTCAGCTGTTCAGGAAATTGAGAAGATTATCTGGAGCACATGTTCCACCTTTGGATATATTGATTATAACTAGTGATTCAGTAACTGTCAGAGCACTTAGACACTATTGCAATAAAAACCGCCCCTCTGTTTCTGAAATGTTTCATTCCCTTCTCAGATATAAACATGGCTGTAGTATCTTCTTTTTTTATTTTTTTTTTTTTAAATAAACAGAACTATGCTTATTTTCCAGCATCAACATATAATTTCCAAGGGAAATTATTCTAATTATTCTCAGCCTTTCTTAACCATAATTTTTCTGTGAAG
This sequence comes from Psittacula echo, assembly GCF_963264785.1. Classification (NCBI taxonomy): domain Eukaryota; kingdom Metazoa; phylum Chordata; class Aves; order Psittaciformes; family Psittacidae; genus Psittacula; species Psittacula echo. The sequence goes on along the minus strand of NC_137742.1, from coordinate 80,450,441 downwards.
AAGCTATTGACAGTATTCTGCTAACATCTGGATTGAGTCTGATCTGATTATTCACTTGACAGATGTTAGTGTGAATTATGTACTGGTTTCCAGAAAGATTTAGAAAAATCCATGAAACAGCAAATCAGATGAATGATATGACCATTGCTAAGGAGAATGGTTTGGGAATTCCTACTTCATGTATGGGCATCTCAGTATGAGAATATTATCTGAGGAAAAGACTGGTGGAGAAATTCTAAAAAGTTAAACTTGAAACTTGTGAGTCCAGGTAAATTTAACTAAATTAACAAAATCTGTACAAGAAGAAACAGTAGGGAACAAAAGTCATAAAATAGCTGTTGAAAGGAAGACATCATAGTCAGAGATACCCAGTGCTGAACACACACCTGAGAGATGGTTAAAATGAAAGAAAGCATATGTAATCTAAAACATAAAAAAGGTAAGGACTAACAGCAGAAGTAATGATTTTAGATAGAGGATATCATGATCAATAGCTGCTGGACTTACTAGGCCAAATATAGTCTGTTGAAACAAAATTATATGACTCCTCCCTTTCTTGGCTGAATCTGTCTGAGCACAATTTCCTTTCAAAAAAAAAAAAACCAATGAGGAGAAGCAGCCTAGTATTTCCTTATTAAAATAAAACCAAATCCAAAGTTTGACAAACTAAGATAACATCAAGCATCTGGCACTGTCAATATCAGATGATAACTGAATATCTGTACTAGAAGCAGTAACATGGCCTGTAGGAACATGGGATGAGGTAAGAAAGAAGAAAGGAAGAAAAGGCAAGTGAGATAAGCATCTCTTTATGGGTAAATAATTATGAGTTTTTCTGTGAGAAAGAAAACAGATAAACCCATAAAAATGTGCTATTTTCAGGTACGGTTAGAAAAATATACACAATTACTTGTAGGAAGCTGACTTTTTTTTTTTCTTTTTGAGAAAAAGAAAGGTTAGGATAACATTTTCCATGTTTGTTAAAGGCATATCTATTTAGATTGTCTACTTGTTGCAATATAGTCGTAATACTGTAATGCTGGTTAGTCTCACTAGAATCTACATAAGCAAAACCTTATCTAAATCTGCCCACATCCGAGAACACCAGAAAACACAGTTTCAACAGGAATTTCACAGGCACAGTTGGCACTTGCTCAGTGCAAGTTTGTCATTGTTAGTTTTGTAGCAGCTTGAACTTTGCACAGATCATTTCATAACAGAGAAGGTAGGGGACTGTTAAGCATTTGAAGTGATCACCCTTGGTTGTGTTTACAGTACAGTGCTGTGACACGACAGTGCCTGTGTTATAAGGACATGTCCTAGATTTTAAACCTGACATACTTTAGTTTTCTCTTTTTCATAAATTACATTTGTTTATTTACTACCCAATGAACACTGTACAAAATAATTTTTGTGACACTTTTCAGACAGTAACCAAGCAAGTTTCTGTGTAGAAAATTTTGTCCATTGATGGCAAAACATATACCCATATTTTTAACTTTTGCTAATGATATCAAAGATCACAGCCATACACACTCTATTGTTGTTGATAAGTTGAATGCCCACTTGCTCCACAGTAAGTACTTCAAAATCTATCCATCTCTGCATGAAAAAGGAAAACAAACAAAAAACCAAATCCCGTCTACAACACTCTTGGAAAAGAGAAAATCAATGAATGTTGCAAAACATAAATTGTGGATCAGATTAAGATTAAAAATTAGTTTTGTACTGGATATACATAAAATTAACACAAAAAAATGCGTGCAGCCATTTCTAAACTACAGCAACCTGCTCACATTTCTGAATCTTTCCAGTCTTTTTTTAAAGTCCCTATGGGCTCATGACTACTAGATCTAGGCACTGAAATCAGCAGGTTTAGTAAACTGTATGTTAAGATAATGAAAATCTCCAGCTAGATCTACAAGTAATCCAAACATACAACTTGATTTTGCTAGAAATTGAAATTAAAAATTGTAACATTGAGGAAAAACTATGCCTCATTATTTCTCAACAGAAAAAAGATATAAAGATTTTAGAATAGGTTCTAAGACACTGCAACTAACCATAACAAAGTTTGTTATGTTTGTTTTCTGGAGTAACAGGGAGCTAAAAAAAACAAACCTCACAAAAAGGTATTCAGAGTCTCATTAGAAAAGTGAATCTAGTAACTGAATAGAGCGAACATACACTCAAGAGACAACCTAGCTGATTTGGCAGGTAGATTTTCAAAAAAATGTAAGTACATACCTATTAATTTATAAATTCATAAACATATACCTAATAATGGAGTAAACTGGAGATGTATGTGAGATAAAGTAAAGGTTAAAACCAATACAGTGCCAGAAAAGTAAAGAAATATGTGGTATTCAGGAGTCAGAAGCAAAAGTTTAATTTCTTCCATTTGTTGGATTTGAAGTGACTGAAAAGAGAAGTAGCCTGACATCCGGTTTCAGAAACTGTAAGAGTGAAAGCAAACTCAGGACTCAATATAATCTCTCTTACAAAAAAAAAGCATTGTATATTCTGAAACATTAAAATTATAACAGGTAATGCATGATGGTTTTTATGCAATGAGCTACTTAACAAACAAATAAAAAAGTAGCAGTTTACACAGATGCCCAGTAAAACACTACAGGGGGAAACACAGATGCAGCACACCATGTGGCATAAGTGCTCTAGTACTCATTTGTAAATCTGCATAATTCTTCTGAACATCTGAACGCCTGCAAAAACCCAAGTTTTTAATTTAATGATGGAAATACTGCCACATATTAAAAACTGAAAAAAACCTGTGTGCTTGTATATATAGATGATATGATGTGGTGTTTAATTCATGGCTGCTTCATAATCTATGAAGTTTAGGGAAGAAAACCCAACATGGACAGGCTGAGAAAGTTGGGGCTGTTCAGCCTGGAGAAGAGAAGGCTGCGTGGAGGCCTCATAGCAGCCTTCCAGTATCTGAAGGGGGCCTACAAGGATGCTGGGGAGGGACTATTCATCAGGGACTGTAGTGACAGGACAAGGGGTAACGGGTTCAAACTTAAACAGGGGAAGTTTAGATTGGATATAAGGAAGAAATTCTTTACTGAGAGGTTGGTGAGGCACTGGAATGGGTTGCCCAGGGAAGTTGTGAATGCTCCATCCTTGGCGGTGTCCAAGGCCAAGTTGGATGAGGCCTTGGGTGACATGGTTTAGTGTGGGGTGTCCCTGCCCATGGCAGGGGGGTTGGAACTAGATGATGTTAAGGTCCTTTCCAACCCTAACTATTCTATGATTCTATGATACAGAAACAAAAGGATATCTTGTAGACAAACACAAAATATTAGGTCCTTCTAGCCTCAGTTAACCCAGCTGAGTACAAACCACTTTTTCAATATGCCAGTCAGACTTCCAAAGTTTTGGTCACTTGGCAATTTTATGCTTGTTTCATCTACCTAACTTCTGTTTTTCTTTAAACTCCTCTAGATCATTTTATTTGTAAGAAATTTATATGGAGAGTCATCCCTGGACTGGATTTATTTTTGGATCCTTGGTTTTGTTTAAATCAAAACTTTCTCTCATTTATGGTCACAGTTAACTTCATTGTCACAGTTTTAGAAAAAGAATTTTAGATGATGAAGTGTAATATCTTTTTTAATTTAATTCTTTCATGTAAGAATAGTCACTAAAATGTCATTATTTAAACAGAAAATAATTACATACCCCACTGTGTTATTGCACCAAGTATCTGGACCAAATATGGCACTGTTCTCAAATATATTTTTGTCTATCTATTCCTTCCCTCAATAATTAGGTTCAAAAATCAAAAGAGTGCAAAAGGCTTCATCAATGCTGGTTTAAAGTGAAAAGCATAAACCCTCCCTTCTCGTCACTTTTATAATAAACTGTCCATTTCTTGAACATACTTTGGAGCCCTTCAGATTGGCAAAAATCATTCAAACAGAGCTATGAAATGAGCCAAGTACATTTTCTATTTTGTTAGAAAACACATTAGTAAAATATCTTGCATTCCCCTTAAATTCCATAAAATCCTTCTGAGAGGCTTTTTTATTGGTTTGTTTGCTGCTGTTGAATGTTCCTTGGCTGTACAGTGGGAAGGGCATTCCTTTAAGACTTTACAGAAAGTAGAAAAAATGACATAAAAGCCTTACTTGGATTTGATTGATGTGCTCTCATATTTGAAGTTCACTCACAGCTTTGTGCTAGAAGACCAGGGTCACTCCATCCAGTCCTCTAATGAGACTGTGCAAGAACACTTGCAGCTTTGTAGGCCTTGTTTTAATCAGAGATTGAGAAACACTCCTGACTGATAGTCTTCAGGATCAGATCTAAACAGAAAATAACACACTTGATTTGGCCTCTGAAGGTGGGTTGAGCAAATCTTTGTGATGTATTGGAGCATTTAAGAGTGCAAGTGCACGTGGTACAGTTCCTATTTCTGTCGGCAAATACAAATTTTTCACTCAGCAGGCATAATCAGAGCTAACTTGAGAGGAGAAATAACAAAAACTCAACAGCCCTTAGCAACTCAGCATGGCATAGAGGGATTTAAGACTTTCACATTTTATCTCTATCAGTATGAAAATGTATGAGGAAATCTGAACTTTGGAAGTGCAAATAAACACATTTAACACATTATAAACCACCTATTCTACCAATGACTCCTGGGTCTTTTTCTGTTTTTCCTGTGCCAGCCTCTCACTCCTGAAATAAGAAAGCTGGTTCATTAATTTGGGTTTTATACTAAAAACAATTTGTTTTGACAGAGTTACTTTAGAGGTAAGGGAGAAAGGAAGTGTGTACAATCTATTGTTAACATCTCTAAACTGATAATGGAAACAAAATCATGTTCTGCATTTCATAATGTTTTGCTTCTCTGCAGCTCCTGTTTACTTCCCTTCTCTTGGCTAAGAGACAAATCCAGTCCAGTGCCTGGGGTTGCTAAGGACATGACGACAGTGTTAGGTATCCTACCTAAATCTAATCGAAGTAATTGCATTCTGCAAAAGTAAAATTCACTCTGTAGTTCTAATTATAAATATTTGTTTTACCACCTAGGAACTGCAGTGTCAATGCATGCAGTTTACAATCACTAACATTTTACTATGTGTAAATGTCTGTGTATAAGTAGAAATTTTGGAAATCAAAAGAAGGAATTTTTACATAGGATAGCAGGCCACTAAGGAATAGAAGAAAAATAAATTGACAAGCTTATATTAACACTGCAAAGCATTTGAAACACTGCAGGTTTAACACAGTGGTTCTTTCTCAGCTTGCTTCCCTGTCAACCCTGGGTTACTATATTTGTTTTCTATATCTCCCTCTTCATTGTTTAATCTGCATCAGTTGCATCACCTCCATATGCTGTTTCCCACACCGTGTTAGCTTGTGCCCTTACAGCAAACAAAGCTGTGCTCCTGCCTCCTCTGAACAGCATCACAGGACTGGACATCACAAGCTACTGCACTTGCATTTCGCCTCTGGATACCTTTTAACACATTCACCTCCCACGAAAATGTACTAAAAATCTCCTCTTCTCAAGAACAACAGAACAAGCATGGATTTCGTAGCCAAGCAACTAAATAACAAGAGAAAATGAAAAATAAAAAGAAAGTGTTCAAGTTGCCCTAAATTTAGAATGACTTCTCCGGTTTACTCCAGATTTCCTCTCAAACCACAATTTTTGGTATAGATGTACCATGTAAGCTTTGAAGAGACTGCTTCTGTGTGAGGCAATTTAGAAATGTACAGTTAGAAATCAAGCTTGCCATGGAAAATGTACTTAACTATAAAATGGCTGAAGAGCCTGAAATAAACTAGTGAATGGCTTCAGATTGACAGATTTAGAAGTGCAAAACAGTAGATTTCCACTTCTTCAACAGAATTTGCAAAAGCTGTACCTGTTAGTACTGATTTTGATATCAGATGCTAGGCTGTTAGTATCACTATTTGTTTTCATTCCCAATGAGATTTTTCTGTTACTTTTAGCATGCCACCACAAAAAACTTTTACCAAGTAGATCTGCTAATCACTTACACAGAGCTGAAAGCAGCTACCCGTTATGAATCATTCTGTATTAATAGACAATGAGTTCTTTCACATTTTCTGGCTTAATTCTTTCTCTCTAGATAATATCCCTTATTTCAATTACAGTGTTTATCACTGGAAGACAACTAACCCTCTAATTACATTATGCCTAGAAACACCTTGCTGTTTTTTTCCTTCATACTTCACAGCTCACTACAAAGCGCTGCATCCTTTAATCTTTGCTATCTCATGGACCACAACACTGAAGAAGGAAAATACTGTTGCCCAGGCTATAATTTAGTGTTCACATCAAGCTGACCTATGACAGATATGGCAGCCCCATTTTAACTCCTTTGCAGAGTGCTCAGTGGAGTAGCAAACTCCAGCTGAAACGTGCAAATTTCCTTAAAAAAAAAAAAAAAAAAAAAAAAAAAAAAAAGTGGCAGTTTAACCATCCAGTGGCAGCGTGGGTAGGTCTATACTGGGTTTATATATGACAATCCTCATATATGAAGACACTGCCTAACGACAGGAGTTCAAGCTGGAAGATGAGATTCAAAGCAGCCATCTCAAGCACAGACCTGCTTTCCATCAGCAAGTCTGCAAACAGTGAGATCAGGACCGTGCTTCTTCATGAGCCTTCCATTATGCTGTATGTTCATACCTTACCTCCTACAATAAAGGAAGACTTTTCCTTTTTTTTTTTGTCTCTTTTTATATGTATGTGTCAAACATTGGAATCAGCCCATTTACATTTGTTCCTTCTTAAAGAGATCTCCTTTATTAGCCACATCCTTATGAAAAGCAACCCACTGCCATTTGCTTCAAGAAACTTCAACTGCACTAAGGTTCCTACTGGATTTACCTTCTCATGTCAGGAACAAGCAGTGCTGGGCATAGGCAAAAGCATAGCTCTGCCTTAGGGACAGATTTACTGTAGATGTTTAAGGGAGAAGAGAGTGTTGCTCGCTATCAACATAAAGCCAGTCTGAAATAGAAGCTTTTCAGAAAATATCAGATCATGTATCAGTTATTCAGCATTATACTAAACAAGAAAAAAAGGAATTATTATGTCTTTTTTGTTTAGATAGCTGATACTTTTTTAATGTTTTCTTTTCCTTTCAAAATAATAATCTCCCCACTCCGCCGCCTTTTCTAAATTACCTTAGGGCTTGCCTGATTTCTGGGTGAAATTCCAGTTTTTATTACTTTACTAGCCAGATCTCATCCAAAAAGTGCTCTTGTTAGAGCCTGAGTTCACCCAGAGCTTCCATAAATATAAACGCCCATTTATAAAACCCAGCATCTTGTGCCTTCATAAAATGTTTGTAAGCTTGTAAACTGATATACTGATTTACCTTCTTTCATGTAATTTTTCTAACATTGGTTGCACTTACTGTTCTCACACATTATTCACTTAAAAGTTAGACTTATGTTTCATTTAAAAAAAATAATCAGTTGACAAGCATTATTAGCATGAGCAACTGGTTGGAGGGAATTCAGTCTGGCCCTGCACTTGTGAAAAGATTGTAGCTAGTTGCTTGAGATACATAAATTAGTAAGATGAAAATAAGAGATCAGAGAGAAGAAAAGGTGAAATCTGGTGAAGCATTGATGGGTATTGATTTTAAAAAAGCTCTTATTCCACAGTTACTAACCTCTTATTTGTCTTCTCCCTCTTTCTAAAGCGTATTTACTGCTATATATGGTCTCACCTCAAGCGCCACAGAGATGCAGTGCATGTCTGGCTGAGATAATAAAGGATATGAGAGTAATAAAAAGGTCTTGTCTATAGAGAAATTAGTGCACGTGAAAATATAGGGTCAAATTCCCCTATTAATTTCAGCAATGAAGCTTTATTGAAAATCAGTGGGGATACAGTAACAAAACAGAAGGAAATGTGCCCTTAAAAGCTGGCTCGGGTCCGTGAGGTGTTTAATAAAAGGACCTGCTTCTTTTTTAATTCAATCACTTATCATTTTCTAAAATGAAGCAAATTATTGAGACTCAGTGATATTGCAGTAATGCCTGTCTGCAATAATGTAATACATAATATCTTAGCATCTCCAAAACTCTTTTCATCAAAGAACATATGTAAATCAAAGTGAGACATCCAACTTAGATACAAAAATATGACAAGATCAAATTAAACTAGTGGCATTCTTTCTCTCTGAGGGCAGGAACATCCTGTTCAGAAAAAGGCTTATGAAAGTTCAAGACAGAAAATTTTAGAATAATGTGTAACTGAATGTCTTTCTAATTTCATGACTTTTTTGTTTGCATTTACACACAAGAATGATGTTTCAGACCTTTCACATTTTTACAATGTATTATAATGATTCTGAGTGTAATAAAACAATAGCGATTAGTATTAATATATTTAAATTAAGGCAATTGTTACAAGTTTTCAGCATGTATGTAAAGACCCATATGGCATATGATACAATAACGTGTCATAAATAAGCAAGTTTATAATTAAAATGTGTTTATTTAAATATAGCAGCATGGCAATATTTTCTATATATCTGCAGCCTAAAGAAAGCTATGAGTAGAGTTACTGTGAAGAAAACCCTTCATTGGCAAAACTTAAAATAATAAAAATATCTACCTCTTATGAAGAGAAAAAAAAGAGAGAAAAATCATTTGCAGAGGCTCTTGAAAAATACAATCACCTGTGTCAGGTAACCAGATGCTAACATACACTTACCTAATTTGTGCTTATCTGGTACCTTGCAGCTATAGCAGGAGCATCACTTTCTTTAGCCACTGCAGATAAAATTAGCATCCCACCCAGAGTAATGAAAAATCTGGAAAAAGAACAAAACATGATTTATCAGTATGGGTTTGTGGTCTTTTATTTTTTTTTTTTTTCTTAATTCAACTATATTTTGGCTTCATATCTGTGGCTTGAACATATTCCTGTTAGGGCAACAGCTAGTTTCACTGACCCAGGAATGGTGCCAGAAGCAGTAACTTGGCCAAGTTGGCTCAGGTTGTGGACCAGGCACCCCCTGGCCAAGCAGCTGCCATACTCGCATCCACCCTTCATTATCGTCTCGGGACCTGGCAGAAATGTTGTTTAGTTTTGTTTTTAAATATGTACTGGATGCTTGTATGTACAGTTCCACATCCTGATAACAGCAATTTCGGAGTCTTTCTTGGATGTTTTACATTCAGAAATTTCCTGTGTGCACCTGTGCTATTTTTGTATGCACTCAGTGGTATATGGAGTTAAAAGGGAAAAAAAGAAAATGTAATAAAAAAGCTAAACTCACCTGGCCAGTTTTCTAGGCTACTTCATAACAAATAAACAAATGATACATTGCCCAAATTAAAAGCAGGCACCAAAATACTTGTGAAAAGTTTATGTAAGCAGAAAATAGACAGTTTGGAGTTTTTATTAATTCCTCTAGAAAAGAGATATAATAGAAACAAAAAAAGAATTACTGAAATGTTTTCCTTTCAACAAAGAGAAGTAAAAAACTGAAACCTTTTAAAATGAAAAGCTGCTTTTGTGATGCCATTATATGAAAGTCAGTAAAAATACATAGTAAATTCATACTTCATTATTGCAGTAAAGGATATTCAGATATCCAATAAAAATCAACAAGGCTCAAAATTAAGGGTATATGAAAGTATAATATGTGAAACAGGCATCAAATCATTAAAAAATAGGAAGCAGAGGATGGCAAGGAATGTGCTTTCCATTCTCAGACAAACATCAGTTATAAATAACTGCTCTCCAAACACAAATGTTTCTGAGTCAAAGAGAGAAAAAAAACCCCAAACAAACAAATGCAAAAACCAAACCAAAAAAAAGAAAAGCAAACATCTAACTGCCATATAAACTCATTTCTAACATCATGTCTTATTAGAACCCAATAAGTGGAATGTCTGTTTTCTCCCTTTGGTTGAGCTATCAAATTTGTCAAAATTTTATGATAATTCATTCCATCATTCCTCAGACACTTAAATGACAGACAGTCCTTGGGAAAAAATAATAATAATAAAAAAAAAAATCCGTGTAATCCTACTCTTCATGTTAAACTCCCTCTAGAGAGGTTTTTAAAATACATCACATCATGGTAGGAGCAGATCCCTAAACTTCTCAATTGCACTTATGATTTCCTGCCTTTTTGGAAAATGACAACAAATTGGCTCTCTACTATTCTTGACCTCTTGACTTCTGAACCATGGCTGTCCATGCCTTAACTTTGCTTGTTTAAGTCAGCAGCTATCGTATCACTCTGATCCTCTCCCAGAGGGTCTGGAGATTTAAGTCTTCTGAACGGTTAAGCTCCCCCTCTAGTGTTCGCTGCTCATCACATTATTCCTCCAAGAGGAATGGAAGAGACATGTCACTTTGTAACTTCTCAGAAATGGTTTCGACTCATAGCTTAAGAGCTTAATGGCAGTGGCAAGAAGATTAAAAGGTAACTAGAACTCTTTAAATGTGTTTTTATTTAGCTTTGGTCAGCTAGCTTTGTAAGAACAAACAGAAAATAACAATAAAGATTCTAACTTGAAATTATTGCAAAACAATGCTTGATCTTTCAAAAAATATCTAATGGCATGCAGAGTATATGAAACAGTCAGTGTTTAGAAGGCAAACAATAGTATAACATTATCCCTGGGAAAGCATCAATTTGTACGTAGGTAAATTAATAACTGAAGCCAAGGCACAAGAATTCTTCATTTAAGTGCTGATCACTAATCAGATTGGGATAGTGGTTTCTCATGTATCTCTTTCCTTGCTAAGTCTTGCTAGTGACCTGCAAAATACATCCTTTATTGCTTGAGAGGCAGTATATTCATATGTATTCATGCCTATTGATGATTTGGATTTACTTTAATGAAACAAAATCTAAATGAAAGACAGTTGGTTGTAATAATCAAAATCTAGAAGCCTGAAAGGTTAAAAGTTCAGTCTCTTTGTTAAATACAGCCTTGGACCCACAGCTAAACACAACCCAGAATTTATTGTACTATGGAAATGCAGAAAAAATAAAGCCTGGCACTTCAGATGAGGGTACATCAGCACGTCATCTGCAAATCTGAGCTGGTTTTATTTTTAAATGCATGGTGTTTCAGTTAAACTGATGAATATAAAGGGAGATCTCCCTTTTAAGTCACCACTGCAAATCCCAAACATAAAAATCCCCCCTTCATACAATACCATTAAAAATTCAAAGAACCGATGCTGATCTGCAACAAAAAATCTTGTCTATAAGTCCATATAATTTTTCTTAACTGGTATCTACGTGTGGTTCATTTAAACAATACTTTATACAGTAGCCACTGTTTATCCTCACAGAAATTAAAAAAGAAAATGTTAGACAAATGTCATGCTAAAAATAGTGGTTTAGTTTTAGACATAAAAACATATATCAACTGATCTCCTAGCAAAATTCTGGTGGAGCAATTCCTACTGTTCTAATGCTTCTCTTGCAATAGAAATGCTCTGGAAAACTATATTAATTGTGTAAAAGTGTTGTTTCAAAAAAAAAAAATAGAAATCATAGCTTGTTTATAACTTCTATATGGCCTATTTAACTTTTGCATTTTCAACATGATTTTCCTTCTTTTTTTGTTTTAATGTTAAATATTGCAAAACTTGACAATTGAAGTAAAAATGCAAAACACCTGGATAAAATCAGACTCTTTAATGGATTTAGTATTATTTTTCCTCACTATATTCTTTAATGAACGATTTCAATATCTGAATTTTTCATTCCAAGTCACATTGACAATTTTAACTTCCTACTGTAACGGACAATTCTGCTCTCCACATGCTTCTGCAGGGTATATACCTTAGCAAATACATAGTATTTAAAATGAGGAAGTGTTTTAGAAAATACTCAGGAATTTTGCAAGCTTCTGAAAGTTGTTTATTCTGCTAGTGCTGAAACAGAGCTCTGTAATCAGAACATATTTAGACTTGTTACAGCAGTGAGTTGTAAGTACACGTGGATTATATCTGTGCTGAAGTGGACATAAATGTTGAAATTTAGCTTAGTGCAATCTCTTTATAAAAGTGCAGTTTCTAAAGTACTATAGAAATGAGCAGTACAAGCGCAAAGGTAGAGAGCATGGATTGATTATTTTGGAAGAAAGAGACAGCTAAATGTGAAAATACTAGTCATCATCTTTAATACTATTTATTCTGGGTACAGGGCACTGTTAGACAGTGAACTGAAATATAATGAGCAGTTACTAATGAGGACGTTATATCATCCATAAAGCAAAGAGTGATGTCTTACTTATGTGTAGACCAGTCAACATTGTATGCAGAAGCAGGTATCTAAGTAACATGCGCTTCCATTACTCATCAGTACAATGGCAGTACCCATCCTGTCCTGCTGTCCTCCAGTGAAAGTCCTGGAGACTAAATAATATGCTGTTAAGGCTGAGGAGAAGATTGCCTGGTGTCAAGTTGGTTGGTGCTCCACAATGCAGCAGATGATCAGCCATGTTTTGGTAGGACAGGCCTAATTCACAGAGCAAGGAGACAAGTCAAATGAAAAACTCAACCCAAGGCAGGAAATAAATAGAGCTCAAATTGCAACTCAGAATTTTATTCGGTTTCTAAAGAGTTCCTTTGGCAAGAAATCATTTGCTGTGTGAAGAGGAGCAGGGTGCAGGGAAGCCTTTCACTAACAAGTAGGCAGAGAGGAAATACAGACACAGCTATGTTATCCACCACACAAACTTCCCCATATGGAGGAGTCAAGATAGAGCAGGGGACACAGGGTTTTACTGAAGAATTTTGCTCCTGAATTCTGGCTCCTTCAACTGTAAAAGTCAAAATAAAGAGATACAATGATTGTTTCAGACATCTAAGACTGAAAAATGGCACATATTTCAAACTAGATATTAAAAAATGGTATTGTCTGGTAGTGTAGACCTAAAGTGAATGAGATAAAGGTTAAAAATAAAGAATGAAAAAAGAATTATCTCTATCATTCTCCTAGACAATCAAAATGCTTAAAGAAGAAAAAAATAAAGGAGGTAACGATAGAACTGATAAGGAGTTCTTCATAAAAATGTGTATAATGATTTATTAATCAACCACACTTTTATAGAAAATTACATCCTAGACATATTAAACTGGTGATTTAATGTACTTCTGAATTTACAAAAACCCCAACACTAAAGGTAATAATAAGACTACAATTATAAATCCTACATGAGATTAGAAGAACAATTCTTCACTTAGCAATTTACTGTGTTTGCAAGGTATCTCATCTCCTGCTGAAGATATTTGATCATTATTTGAAGCAATACAGACACTGAACATGAATTAGTACTCAGTTTTCTATGTCGCTTCTGTAACTTTCAAACATAAAAAAGTTGATAGCATAGATACCAACTTGGAAAACCTTGAACTTCACAAGTCAATATGTCATAGGACAACACTCCCGTCTTTCAAATGCTAAATATTTGAGTAAGTGTAAGTTCTTTTAATATTTTTTCCCCTTAATACCTAAAGAGATTTTATGATATAGATATCTGCCAGTAACTCTTATAAGACTATAAGGATGTTAAATCTGCTATATCTGAAGTTGATATACAAATTCATTTGGTACCCAAAAAATATTTCCTTCTTCACTGATTTCTCAAGTGTAGCTTATATAACAGCATTATATCATTGTAAACTCAAGAATAAAAAATCTTATTGTAATTTCAATTAAAACTATTTCTGGCTTGCTTATGACAGTGATGGGACAGAATGCTGATGTTGTTTGAACTCTCTTCCTACCTATTTAAAATATATTTTAGGATATTGCTTCATTATTGTATATCCATCTGTCTTCTATATTTTTTTTTAAATTTAAGACTGCATAACAAAAGCAATTGCTTAATTTCTTTATTTCTTTCCTTGGAGATTGTAAGAAAAAATGTTTGATTTGCTGATAGGCTGTTTGTTTAATTTGGTGAGACAGTTTATGCACGTGTAAATTTATTACATGTGTATGGGAAGGAATTATTTCTGGAGAGAAACTTCTAAGCCTAACCCTGAAGTCAGTTTTGTGTCTTTTCTTATTTCTTGTGTGAATTCATTCCATAATTGAGACTTAGCCTGTAGAGTGGTAACTTTTCATTCAGCTTTTCAGCATCCCTCCTGTTAGTCAAACATTGGACTGAGCTGCTGCCATGAGAGGTCATGGAAAGAAAGCTGGTATCTAGGATAATGCAGAGGACTTAAAGTAGCATTGCCTATTAAGCAAACTGGTGGACAGATCTTTTTGGTAGGGCATGACCCCTCTTACACAGTTACTAAGTGCTTCTTCAGGGTGTTTTCATCCTTAGATATAATGAGCAACAGTAGTTGTCTTACATTTTTCTTCCTCTTTAATTTTGTTACCAAGTAAACGCTGATAAAGCTGATACACATAAGCACCATAGCCATCCAAATTTCATTAACAGAAACATTCTCAGCTGCAAGCAATGCTATAATCTTAACAGTTCTTTCTCTGGAAATTTGCTTTTTTTTCCTTTTTTTTTTTGTTTTTTGTGTTTTTGTGTTTTTTTTTTTCTTTTTTTTTTCTTTGTTTGTTTGTTTTTTTTTTTTTTCTTTTCTGGTGGATCTTATATACATGATTCTTTAGAGAATCAATCAAAACTCCTTTTCCTAGTGTGAATCAATCAATCAATCAATCAATTTCTCTTGCCTGACATTGCCTGTTAAGTACTAAAGAATCACAAAGCACCCATTTGGATTTCCTTAACAACGTATTTATCTTCCCTTTAACACAGAGAGATTGCCAAATACTTTACAGGACAAATACACAGACATTTATGTTACTATCTTCTATAAACTGTCCCTCCTCGATTATATGAATTCTGGTATAAGGCTTGCTCTTAAAAGACCCACATCCTCTACCTGGAAATACGTAGTGCTAGCTGAAAAAATTAAACTGTATACGGACCTATTACATCTTTTGTACCTTACAATAATACTACAGTTATCTAGAGAAAGAAGTCCCCAGACTCCAGTCATTTGCTCTCAGATTCAAGCTATACCTCCGATGAGTAGGGTAGAAGGGACAGTTTTGAACTAATTGCCTTCTGTTTTTGCACCATTGAAAGGAAAAATAGCTTTTCTGCCTTGCAAAGATGTCTAACACCAAGAGGAAGACGATGATGAAGAAATGGGGTGATAAAACCCCTTCTGGCCCTCCTCCCTCTTTGGGTTTGTCTGGTGAATTGAAGGGAATGATATGAAATGAATATAACTCTGCTCTGACTGTTCATTGTGAAGGTCTAAATTTTTCTGTTTTTCAAAACTAAATGATTTATCATTATTTTTAGTGCTCTATATACAGTTAAGTCCTATTATTTTCAAGTTAGAGAATTCAGCTGGCAAAGAAAGTGTAAGATTTAGCACTTCTGTATAACTCCTTATGCACTTTTCTTCTTGTGAAAGGAATATCAGATACAGACTACTTGAAAACCTCTCAATCTCTGAAATTACCCCAGTTATGTTCCCACATGCACAAAGAATGACTCCAAAAATGCTAAAGGGCAAAATGCCCCAATGCAGATGTTCCTAACTAGAATATACTGTAATTTGGAGATAATTTTGAGAAATCATTTTGCTCCATGAATGGATATGGATTGCTTAGTGGACCTTCCTTTTATCTTTGTTTTCAACTTTCAGTTACCTGTCCTTTTACAGAATAAATAGATAAGGCTGAGAAAAATACAGATGCTGAGTTTAAAGCAGATGTTTTCAGCTGAAGAAATTGTCTCCTAGGTTTTTTTCTGCATTTCTTTTAAGTGCAGAAAGCATATTTAGCATCTTTTAAAAGTGCTGGATTGACAGCCACTGAGACCTGTTCAGTAGCACAGGCAGCAGAAGTGAAAGTTTTCTTACATCATTTATTTGAATGGGCTTTAACCTTTCTTGAGATGATTCACTTCTGAGATGAAAGCAGAAGAGCATCCTCTACATTCATTCAGTACTTAAGTCTTCTCTGCAAGATGACAGTAACTTTACCAGGTATTTCGAAAAATGTAATGATAACCATTATTTCATGTTGATTATGGAACATCCACTAACAGTCATGACTTTGAGCTCACTAAATAACATAGCTGTGCTTTAGTATTAAATTTAAATGTGTTTTTACTTAATAGACTGAATGCATCCAAAAGTAATGTTTCATATCATTGAAATGGATTCTTTTTGAACTTAAATCTTACTGCTTCTGATTCTCAGGAGAACCTGACAAATGCACAGCACAATTCATTATGGGTATGAGCAAAAGTATCATAAAGTTGATGTGATGTTTTTTCTGATATTGGACAGACTTTATTAGGAGAAAGCTAAGGCACTCTAAGTGCTTCTCCATATTATATTTGCTGAGAAAAGGCCAGCTGGAGTTTGGACAATACAAAGAAGCTCTCGCAACATTTGCTCAATCATTCTCGTGTGCCAAGTACAGGACTTATAGACAGTTGCAGACATAATAGTGTGAGTACAATCTCTTTTTCTTGGAATTAGATATACTCGTATTTGTAAAAATTTGATAGAAAAAAAATCTAGAAATATTGACTACAGTGGTTCTAAATTTTATGCCCTATTATATGGGAGTGATTAAAGTGCACAACTATTTTTAAGCTTGTCCAGAGTGCCCCATATTCTTCAAGCTTCATGGTAATGAAGTTACCAACAAAAGAAAGTAATTCTCATTATGCTTTTTAACATCCTGAGGTTTTCAGAACTGTTCAGTTTCCCAAGAAGTAGTAGTAGTATTCAATCTCTCTCTTTCAGCTGTATTTATGAGGTAAGGGAAGCCATGTGTCCATAGCAAAAGATCAATATGGCAAATATGGAGATCTTCAAGACTATAATAAAAATCCTATAAAATGTGCTTTTTTTTTTAAGAATGCCAAGTAGTGAATACAAGAAAGGCAACACTGATGTTTACCTAAGTCTGTGCATGTTTTTCATTAATTTATCTCGCAAAACTGTTAGAATATTCAAATACCACCAAAATAGATACTGACTTGGTTTCATGCAGTGTGAGACAAACTGAAGACACTCTAATGATGCCTCAAAAGTAATGATGTTTTATAATGGCACTCAAAATACTTTACCCCTTATCACCAAAATAGTTACCATCTTATTAAGGAGGACATTGGATCTGCCATTAGTGCCAAAAATATTGCACAGGGCAGAAAGATAGGGAAACAGTGTCTGTTGACAGTTATCTTCCTACGTCTTCTTCATATTTCAAGATTTTTGATCATTTCCATTCCAAGTAACAGTCGTGCATGTTGGGTGGCTTTGCACAGTAGATAATTTTAACATTTGAAGTAAGATGCTACACTGAAATAAACTGAGATACTTTTTTTTTTTTTTGACTTTGACAGCTAATCCTGCATTTAAAAAAATTACCTCCTGAAAAATTTACATACCAACCATTTTATTCTTGTGACCAGGAATATTATCACAACAGCATTTTAACAGTTACAAAGTTGGGTTGGATTGCTCTAAAAACTGAAATGATGCACTGGACTTAGAGTTTAAAATGATCTAGCACCCTGTAAAGTAACAAAAAGCTACCTGGAATTCTTATGTGTAGAGACAGTTTAGTAAAACCAGCCCAGAATCAGTCTGCTTTGAATCAGCCTCAGTCATAGCAGGATGCTGAACTCTGAGGGTATAGCACTACTAGGCTGCACTTTATGGAAGAGACACACTAATACAAGCAAATGGCATGAAACAGCAGAGGTGTTTTGATCTGATTTAACCTCTCAAGGCTATAGTCAACAGTCAGAATGCTTAAACCATATAGGGGACAGGACATCCTGTATAATGTGTTTTAAAGGGAAGCATACAAGACACATGACTTTGGTCAAATGGTAGCCACTGTAACCTCTCCTCAAGAAGCTGGTCATCCTGAAGGCTGGACAACCTTTTTCTGCTTATGGAAAATTTAGGAGATTCTGGCACATCCTCCAAGGCCATGGAGATAGAAAATGGTGATCATACTGCCCACCCATACTACAAGATTTTAATGGTCCTAAGATTAATTCTCATGAAGATTTTAAGGCTACTGTTTTTGCAGGCTTTTCTAATACATTTTCTATCCACATATTCAGAAGTTGTTGGTAGTGGGCATCTTGGCTTTGAGTTAGAGAGCTGAAACTTTCTGAGCATGGTTTTCAAAGTTCACAGTGTCTGTGAACATCGAGCTGTTACTGCCAATGTCTTTTACAATCAGGCCTAAGAAGGGAAAATCAGATGTTCAAAATCCATGTAGGCATTTGGCCCTCATTGATTGAATGTTTTGTAGAAAATCTTGTCAAGACACTTAGCTCCTGAATTATTTCTTCTATTCAGTTTCAGAACAATACAATACCACCAGTGTAAACACTACCTCCTTTGTGATTCTTTTCTACCTGTCCACTTAAAAAACCTGAAGACAGACAGCTTAACTGATGAGACATATCAGAAACCTGGAAAAGATAAGAAAATGATAACTGCTGATACTCAGTATTACACCTACTAGCTATCTTCATCAACTTGTATGTTGATGGGCAAAACTTATGTTTTGTCTAATATAACTTCAAAAAACTTAAAACCAAACTGCTAAAACTCCTACTACTTTTTATCACTGAAATCACCTCCAAGCCCTCATTTATCTGTGTTACTGTCCCCCAAACATATACAGCATTTTGCATATGTGTGTCCAACCTCTCTTCCATGAAACAGGGTTAAAATCTTGACCCCACTGCAGCCTAGTTCTGTAACATCTCAAGACTATGACCAAGGACCTGTGAGAAGAACAACAAGAACGCATTACAGAATCATAAAATCATAGAATGGTTTTGACTGGAAAGGACCTTAAAGATCACCTAGTTCCAATCGCTCTGCCACAGGTACAGACACCTTCCACTAGACAAGGTTGCTCAAAGCCCTGTCCAACCTGGCATTAAGAATTAACAGGAGAGTAAAAGAAAGATGGAATAACAATGACTGCATTTTCAAAGCAAGATTTGCTTGGCAGTTCTTGCAGTAAGTATATTACTTTGTTTTCTTTTTCAGAGTCTTGTTGAAAGACTGATAAGATGCTGCAGCTAATGCTGGAACGTAGCTGAGAGGTAAAGTTAACCTCCCTACCATGCTCATTCACTTGCAGATTAGGAAGTCTAAAAGAGCAGAAAGTTTATGTTGTAAGGAACAAGCGGGCACATTATTTTCTATATCACACCAGGTCAATATTGTTTTCTTTAAGTGCTCACTAAACGGTGATGGTCACAATTGCTAGTCCTATTCAATACTGGTCATAACACAAAAAAAAATACAAAAGAAGAACACTGGTGGCTTCTAAATAGGGGTGGTGAGTGGGGGTGTGGGGGGTGGCAGGTGACTTTGATGTATCTTTAAAAATATGCTGGGAAAACTCGTATTAATTGATAGAAGGTGACTTCTATGAATGCTTTGGACAATTTACTGCCTTGATGGTCTTCAAAATGTCTTTTGGTCCTTTCACCATGAGATTTGAGTATTCTGCTGCCAAGATTCTTCATTTTGATACTGTTAATACATTGAAAATTACTCTAGAGAGTGTCACAAGGAGAAAAATTCATAAATATGGAGTCCACTCTGGAGTCAACAAAGTAACTTGAAATAAACAGAATTGTATAAGAAATACTGATGTAAGATATGAGAGAATCTTAAGTTCAATTTATGTTTAAATTAGAGTCAAAAAATCCCTAAAATCATTTACAGAAGACATCTGGGCATGAAAAATGGATTGCATGAGAAAATTGTTCTAGTCTTCTTGGACCCAGCATTCATACAGTTGCCATTCCTAAATTACTTCTGAAGATTGCTTTTTGTGATGCAATGGAAGCTTTGCACAAATGTGACTTACCTCATAAAATTAGAGCTGTATAACTGCCTTTTATTGTTTTGTGCTAATCTTAAGGAGTTTATTATGTCCACACAGATTTTGCCCTCTAGTGCCCCATGGTCTGTCTGTTCTGCTATTGCTGTACTCCATGCAGGCTGACACCAATAATAAATACAAATTCTGTGGTTGAAATGGAAACATATACACATAGAAACATATATACACAGGGACATATATATGTGTGCACATCATGCATACATCTTAAATGTAATAAGAAATAAATATCACTGATGCTGGTAGATATGTTTTTAAAAGGAGTTTTTACTGTGTAGAATGTTATTTGAGGGTGGCCCAAAAGAACATCCAGAAAGAGATGCTCAGTCTGTACATAAATCCCTAAAACTACTAAAAGGTATGCAATAATAATTTTTTCTAAATAATTTTTATTTATTTCTAAATTTATTTCTAAATTTATTTCTAAATTTATTTCTAAATAATTTTATTTCAATAATAATTTTTTCTAAAAGAAATCCCATGGACGAGAGAGGAGGGACCTTACAATAATTATTACTTTTCTTTTCAGGAATGCAGATTTGTTCCTATTCTTATGAGTACAAGAAATTTAAAATAAACTGTTCTTGTTCACTGTCTATTCTTACAGAAGAAGACATCAGATGAAATCATCAGACTATGAAAAAAAAAAAAAGTACTAAGATGCTTATAGTGTAAAAGAAAATCCTAGCATTCAGCATGATCTGAACTCTTTATACTTGTTATTATTCAATATGATGAAAGGAAGCAGAGACAGGACACCTGACCCAAACTAACCAAAGAGGTATTCCATACCACAGCACGTCATGCCCACTATACAAACTAGGGGCAGTTACCTGGAAGGGCTATATCACTGCTAGGTCAGGCTAGGTCGGCGGGTGGTGAGCGGTTGTATTCTCTTCCCTTGTTATTTCCCTTATCATTATTATTATTGGTGGTAGCAGTAGTGATTTGTGTTATACCTTAGTTACTGGACTGTTCTTATCTCAACCTGTGGGAGTTACATTCTTCCAATTCTCCTCCCCATCCCTCTGGGAGTGGGAGGAGGAAGGTGGCGGGGGAGTGAGTGGGCTGCGTGGCTGAATTGCCGACTGGGCTTAAATCACCACAGGAAGAATATTACAAGACATGTCAGCATCACATATTCTGATCCACATGTTCAACAGCTGGGAATTGTGGAATGACAGGAACACTGGAAACCCACCAAAGATAGGAGTGATATTTCAGCATGTTTTTTGTCAATCGATATATCATGTTTGAACCTTTATACTAATTTCCTTATGTTTCTTGCAGAACAACAGCATACATGTATAATTACTTTTGTCTGTACCAACATGAAGCAACAATACCTTAAACTCCTATTCATTCAGGGAGAGCCAGAGTCAATAAAAAGTCCTCATTCTGGGAGAACCAGGAGCGGTTAAGACTTAGTGAAATGGTCTGTTTACAAATGCTCTGTTTAGAAAATGCTAGGTGAGGGCTCTCTAGGAAAACTGCATTAAAGTCATTTCTGGTTTTTATGTGGCTTGGAAAACTGTCCTTTGAAGGTCTGCCTTGTCCTTGCAAACTCAGTGAGATGACTTCTCAAAAGAAACCAGCAAAACAAAACCTGAAGAAAAAACCCCATTTAAGTGCCCTCCCCCCCTTCCAACTTTGCTATGGCTCTCTAAATAGCCCAGAAGAGATAAATCAAAGCCTGAACTGTAACCTTACACTTATATACTTGTTAAATGACTTTTTTACAGTCTGTTATTGCTAGAAATCGGATTGCTTTTAAACTAATGTTGTCTGGCGGGCAAAAGTGAGTGAAACCGCAAAGCCTGGAGGAACACTAATTACTTGTTTTAATTAGCAGCAACTTTCACTAGAGTATAATATCCCTACAGCCCACTTTTCGGTAGGTGTGTAAAAAAAGAAAAAAAAAAGGATAAAAAAAGATGTAGAAACATACCAATAATCTATTATTTGACCCTAAATGAAAGCTATGCTGTTATCCCAGTGCAGGCACAGGGCTTAGCACGAGTGGCTCGCCTGTGAGGGGAGATGCGTACAACTCAGGTTTCTCAGCTGCACTCTACAGCCCCTTATTTTACACTGCTGGGTCATAAGAGTGCTCTTTTTGTTGCATTTCTCCTCTCTAAAGGGCCTTAATCCCTTCCTTTTCAGCTGGGCCTGCAATGAATTCCTCAGGGGCATCCCCACTCCCCACATGGACCACAAAGCCCTGCTGGGGAAGTGCTTGTGCAGCTCTCAGCCTTTTTAAGACTTTTATTCTAATTTTCCCTGCTGACACTCTCCGGAGGACATTAAATAGCACTTTTCATTCCCCTTGCCATGGGGGGAACCCCCTTAATGATGACAGAGAGAGAGAGAAATTCCTTCACACCCTCCTGTGACACCATTTCGCTGCCAAGAGTCACCTCCCCAGCCCGAAAATCAAACATGGCTTCCAGCAGATGGACAGTGCTGCAGGTCATAAGCTGAGGAACCAGGAGGCTAAGGGGAGCTTGGCTTCCCACAGCAAATTAGGTCATCTGAGAGACCTTTCTCGTTTACTGAGAACTGGATTTACGGTTGCTTTTAAGGCCTGAAAGAGCTTGAATACAGATGTTCCTCACTGAGAGCACACGGGCTCACGTGGGTGCGTGACTGATCCAGATGATGATTATTTTTTGTTAATAGCAGGTGACATAAATTTCAAGGCAGAAGAAAAGAAAGAGTACATCTGTTTTCATTACTGCTGTAAAAAGGGCTAGGAAAAATACTGATATCTTAGTTAAATGTTGTCTGGGGTCATAAGATTATGTTAAAGCCTATTGGAAATGTAAGTATATGCTGGATATATAGAAGTCAATATAATGACCTTTTTAATTTCATTACTTTGGAAAAAAAATAGAATGTCCTTATCACTGATTTACATTGTATTGAGCAGACAAAGCTTCTCCTTTTTCGAACAAATCCAAACAGAGCATGAGTTTGGATTTTACTCAACTGTAAAGCTGTGCAACTGCTGTTCCTTGTCTGGAGAAGATACCTTTGAAATCTGGACATTTTTATCTATAGTTTATTTTGCCTTTTAAAACAAATGCAGAAACTTTACAGGTAACAGAAGGACAAATATTTCTCAATTAAATGTTAGTATTTATGTGCCAACCCTTGTGAACTGGAATTTGAGGATAATGGAGGAAATTATTCTCCAGTGATGAATATGCTTTCATATGTGTGTATATATATATATGTTATATATATACACACATATATGTGCACATGCATGCATGCTCTTGGGACATTGTAGAAATCAGTCTATAATGTCAAATTTGTGGACATGCATCATGACATGTATCTATAGGTGGAGTAGAGAGAGCACAGGAAGCATCTGTTTCCAGAAACACAGGTTACAGATGCTGGAGTGACAACTGCTACCTTCTGATCAAAATAGTCATATTTTGGTCTTAATTAATCTGATGCAATGATACTGGGAAAAAAAAAAAAAAAAAAAAGCGCATTTTTAACTGCTGCTTGTTATTTGGTTTGCATTCTGCCTTACAGAGTTGCAAACCTATAATTTAACATCTTTATGTGAAAATGTTTTGGAGTATTATCCTTTTGTTATGCTTTGTCATATATAGGCAGGATTGCCACATTTCATCATGTATTGCAAAATGCACTTTGCAGTGTATTTCAGAAATAAAAGCAAATAACTGCTTTATTAAAACAACAAAAAGAAAACTCCCAAACAACAAAACTCTCTACACCCAGGAGCAAAAATCTGCAAAAGCTAGGGGGGAAAAAAAATTGCAAGGGCAAAAAAAGCAGAAAACACCAAGGGAAAGGTCTGGGCAGTATCACACAATGAATTCTTATTCGTGGCATCTTTGCCTAAGATGGAAGAGTGTCATTCCTCAATAAATAACCTTTTCACTGTCTGGGAAAAAAAAGAGAAGTGCGAGTAGCAAGATATTCAGTGAACAAATTAAAGCAGCTCCCTTGTCATGGAGCATCCACACAACCAGCCCGCGCCCTCAATGAGAGATGAGAGGCAGTTGTGGGAATAAAAAAAAAGAAAATTACAAGAGCTGCAAAAGAAAGCAAAAATACTATTCGGATTTCTTTGCACTCACTTCTTAAAGGACTGGGGCCAGGACGGTTTTACGGTGGGGGTTTTTGGTGTGTCTTATACTACGTTAGGCATGTGCTGGATTTCATTTTCTCTTTCACCTCCCTGTGCTGGCTCCTGCTAGCTGGTTGCCTGGAAAACGGAGCTTAGGAAGGAGAGATTTGAATGAAAAAAGTAAACATTACCAACAAAGGCTATAATTGAAAGGGGCTTTGTGAACAAGGGGTGTTGTCGGAGAGCAGAATGGGCGAGGGTGGGGCTGCCTGGGGCTCTTTGTCTCGGCGCACAGTGGAGCTGCCTGTTGTGCTGCATTGTACTAGGCAGGAATTTACCATCTCTCAAGCAGGCTAATAGCTACCTCCACAAACAAATCGAACTATAAAGCTTAAATATTTATAGCTATTTATGACTCCATTTCAATAATTAGTGGCCACCTCCACTGTCAAGGCCTAGTTTTTTTCTTTTCTCCTTTTTAGTGCCCCCCCCCCCCCTTTTTTTTTTTTTTTTTTTTTGTGTGTGTGTGTGTGTGGACTGTACTAATTGCTTGTTAGGCTGCAGCACACTTCTGAAGCTGTTCTGTGGATGCTCTGACTGAGGAAAAATGGCTATACAGCAGTTATTTGTAGTATTTACAATCCAGCAGTGATTTAGAACCACAGTTTCTACTTGGATGATTAGAAATCTTTCCGTTTTTCATTTAGGTTTCCCGCAAAATTGGTTTTAATCATGAATGTGGTGTCACCTGATGTGTGCAGAACAGAAACAGGGAAAACACAAATAAGAAAAGTGAGTCTTAGAGTGCACGTAGTTGCTGCTAACTAAATGCCTGGCTGTGTGTGAAGCAGTTAGTGCAAAAGTGCAACTGAACCTGGTGCATAGCATCTAACCATCCTATCACTAAACGATACTAAATGAAGCTTGGAAATAATATCAGAAATAACCTTCATTGCATAATTTTTGATCTAATCTATATGCCTACAGGATCTACACACAGATTTCAAAACAGTGCATACCTATACTCTCCTTGATTGCATAACCTTAAGCTGCCACTTGAATTTTTGTTAAATTTCTTTATATTTTATGCAATTGCATGTATATCAATACAATTAAGCCAACAAAAACTTACAGTATGATAGGTAAAGCAAAGAACACCCTAAAAAATCTCCTGGAAAAACCTTGCTTTATGTTTTAAAGCTGTTTACCAACTCTAGCTTCCCTGTCACAATGATCTTCTATTTGCTCAGGTAATAAGGTATAGTTTTGTTTCCTGGCTTTCTCACCGCTGTGGTGAAGGCACTAATAGTATTTTTCATTAAGACATGTTCTTTTTTACCATAATGCCTTCATAACTCTGGGGTAAATCTCATAGCTCAAAACCAGTCCTTAAGAAAATACGAGATTGGTTAAAAGGATGCAAGGAAGTTTTCAATTTATGAAAGGCTTCACTTCTGGACATATCTTTTTGTCTGTATATTTTTTAAGGGTCTTCTGTTTTGTTTGCACCTTTTTTAAGGATCTTGTCTAATACTTCTTGTAGGAAACAGAAAGATCCCAAGTGGCATCACTAGGATTTGAATAAGTCAATAAATCCCTTCTCTCTTCTCTATACAGCAGCTACACCTCAAGAAAAGTCATGATAACTACCCTGTGAGATCAGAACACAGATCTGTAGTTGCAAGCAAAATCACTCAGTGTGGAGCATACAGAGAAGTGGATTTGCTGCATACCACAAGAAGGTATCACATACATAGTTACCAGTTATGAGACATTGACAAGACCAATACTACACATTTGTGTAAAAGCACACGTGTGATTTTATTCGTTATCTTTTGGAAATTAATACCAGGAGAAAGTCAATTCTAAAAGGAAGGGTAACACAAAAGAAAACCAAAATTTGTTTCATAAAGTCTACTCATATTATGCCAATCTGGATGTCCTTCTAGAAGTTATGTAAAACTATAGACAGACAGATTTACTGTGTGAAGGTGATAGCCTCTGCTATGCCTGAAATTAGAGACCATGTTGATAATGGTCCATCTACAAAGGCATAGTATATTATTTAAGATGTTTGAGCTGTTTCTTATCCCCTACTGTATGAATGCCTATATTTCCTCAAACAACAGTAAAATAATTACCCTCTACATGAGCTTTGTACCACCTGTGATGTCTTTTTCTTATCTGCCAAAGTTTCTTTCCAGATATCAGGACCTGCAAAATCCAGAGACCAACAACAGTAAACTATCTGAGGGAGAGCTGGATCCAATACTTATCAAACATTAGGGCAGGCTTTAAATATAAGTTGTTTAACTAAAGTTAGTTGCTGATCAAATCTGTCCTAATGACTGATGCAAGTTGTAGTCCACTCAGAGACAGCTATTGGGGTCATTAGGACTCTGGAGGCTACTACCTTACAAGAGCATAAAATAGAATTCAGGCTGTGAAAGGTAATATCCTTCAGGTTTGCATCTCTCTAATCTGGAGCCTTTGAGAATTAAAAAAATTCATGTTTCATTTATGGTGGCCCTGGAGAAATGATGGCCTCACAAGTGTCTCATGACTGTCAGGTAGTATGAGTACCCTACATATTTGACTTTTTGTTTTGGAAGGCGAAACAAGAAGATAGAACTAACTGCAAAGTTCATGAGCTGGTAGCACTATATACAAAGTCTGTACAAAGTCTGGAAGCATTGAGGGTACCAAGAATCACAGGTTCCACCCCTCACAAACTAAATGATGAGAAAACCCTCATCACAACGAACAAGCTTGAACCACACATAAAGAACGTGTATTTGGGGACGTGATGTTCTGAGCTCACAGGAAGAATAAGCCTTTTCCATTGCACAGAATTATTCCAAAACTCTTACTCTTGTAAAAAGAAGACAGGTTTCCCTATTAGCAGTGGAGCTAACTTTCTTAAGAAGTTTGATAAGTTCTTATACCACAATAATTACCCATGCCCCCCCCCTCTATTCCTGTAGTGAGATGACTTCAGGAGCTAATTCACACCATCAGCTTGGCAGCAAGAACATCACAGTGGGTTTCCTGCAATGAGAGTAGTCTTCCTGAACTTAGGTATTAACAGGGCAGCCACAGTCCAATAACACTGCTAACTGATAATCTTGTACTATAGGTATAAGCTGGGTCTGTCTTCTATATCCAGTTGCTAGTTTTCAGGAAACATGCAGGAACCAAGTTATTTTTTAAACTTTGTGAATGTGTGAAATTTCTTTGTAACCTGTTGAAACTGACTAACTGGTCAATAATTACTAATGGGGAGCTAACAGTAGTCATTTCCTCACGTGTAAAATGTGTGTGTTAGTGACCTTTGCAAAGTTTGACTAGCTAGCTTGGATGAGACGTAGTAAAACATTTTTAGTGACTACCAAGAAAATTAATTCCTTCACTCTACATGATTATCCACTGAATGATGCTTCAAGCATATCTGCAGATGGTAGCTTCTTCCTACTAAATATAGCAGATTTTTTTTTGACTTAACTAGTTATCTTGGAACAAGAGGCTTGTCTTTTACCTTTTGCTCACCCACCTCCTTCACTTATGAGCAATATTAAACCCATTTGCCTGCCTGTCAGCTTGTCACACACAAGTTTACCTCTATACTCCTGTATTTATCTGTATCTACAGCCCTTATGAACAAAATGTTTCACAGAACTGATTTGTAAAAAAAGACCACCTTACCCTCTCTTCAAGATCAATATTTATCATAAGGCTTATGAAAGATCAGCCAACTACTCTGTTCTTGAAGGAACAGACAGCTCTTTCTTTTTCTGTAAAACAATTCCCATGCAGATCTACGTGTAGTGAACTGTGCATATAAAATTTCTTTCTTTTTTTTTTTTTTCTGCAATTTCAGGTTGCAGGCTTATGGGGGCTGAGATTGCTCCTAACAGATTCTTCCTCCTCTTTAAAACCTAAAATATTGCATATTGGCTGCCATAAAGGAGCCTGTATCCTGTGTAAGGTTATTAGGTCAGGTGGTATCATGTGAAACAAAATAGTAGAGATTTTGTGCTTCTATTCAACCGGAAATACTGTCTTGCCAGGAAATGCCCATTTTGTGATTATTTGAAACATCCATTTCCAGTATAATTTGAAAAGAATAACAGGACAGAAAAGCAGCATGAGGATGAAAAATAAATTCTTCCTAATTAAACTGGACACTGAAAACTTTGTCCATAGCTAGTAATTCCAGACTATTACTAGTCTTTGTAAATGAAACGGACTGTTCTACAGGGTTGTTTTACTGCTGGAAGGAACCCCACTGAACCTAGTGAGCAGTGGGAAGAGGATTTGGCTCAGAGGTTTTTGTGAGCTCTAGTTAAGAAGTGAGTGATAAAAAGGATGAGTTCATTTTAAAAGTGAACTTGAAAATATTCTACAGAGGTGTAATATTCACACGCTGGAGTAAATATCACAAAGCATCTTTTGCTTCTGAAACCTAACTGCTGTCATAATGACCATCTGCTAGCTGTAGGTTTCTAACATTCCCTGACCTATGACATTTATGACAAATTATGCACCAAAGTGCTAGAGACGGCTTGTTAAAATGAAGCCTGAGGCACACAAGTTCTCAACCCCTTTTGTCTTTAAAAGCATGGGTTAAACGGGAACAAGAAGTAGTTTGGACAGAAAACAGACATGGCAATGGCTAAAAGGAAATGAAATCCTAATCCTCTAACCCTTTGACTTTTGCAGCTTGCTGCACAGCAATGTGCTTTCAACCATTAAACTACCTTAACCTTCTGAAGAGCCAAATCAGTTCAAATTGACTGAAAATTTGCACATCACCACACAAGCCTTGATTGATTCCTATTGAAAATTGTATGGAAGACAACCATTTAATGCAATATTTTAACCAACAAAATATATTTCACATTCACCTCCAGTGCACAGCATAAGTGGTGTCATATAAAAGCAGTGTGAAGAAACACTTTTCAAAGTCACAAAGTTAGTCTAGCTGTTAAACACACTGGTGTCAGTTAGATTTAGACAGACCTCGAGTTTCTTCAGGGCTAGCTAGTATGTACAGGAGCTTAAAAAATATTTTCATTCTTTTTAACTCTTTCTTTCCTGCATTCACCTGCTCATCCTGTTGTGTTGCTTCTGGGTTTTTAGCTTAAAGACATCAGAAACTCAATGCTTGTTTCTTTTACATGAAACAATTGAATTATGGACATATTATATTTGCAACATCAATACATTATGCATTAAAATGTCAAAAGGGTAAAGTAGCACCTATGAATAGTTTGAAACAAACACCTGTTGAAGTGTCACTGTAAAATTTCTCTTTTATTTTTTAATTTAGAATCTTGATTGAATAAGTAAAAAATATCTCAAAAATCAATGCTATTATAAAGGTTCTGGTAAACACATGAAAAAAAAGAATCTTGGGCTAGAAGTACTTCCACGATTAGGTATCTAAAACCTCTGTACATTTTCACATTATTTTAAAAAAGACCTTTTCATACTGTATCCTATGATCTTAATATTAGGTAATGACCAGTGAAAACAAAGTAGGCATTACACTACACTGTTACATGATGACATGATGGCATTTGGTCAAACCGCTGCAGCGTACGCCAGCAACCTCATAAGAAGAAACCCCCTGCCTTGTAAATTTGTTGCACAAAGTTAAAAATAAAAACTTAGATGTATAAAATTTAGCAAAAGTATTCATAGAACTTAATCTCTTTACAGGCTCTTTTTACCTGTTTCTTTCCTCTTGCACTAGTGAGAAGGAGGCCTCAAAGTTTTGTACATCTATGGTATCTCTAGGAACCTGCAGGCTGCTGTGGTTGACTTTGTCCTAGACCTTGACTTCTCCTTTCAAAAAGTAATGCTGTCCTGAAATAAATGAAATTCACCAAAATGGCTATTGGCATGAAGGAGAGTTTATTTTTAGTCTCTTGCCCACCAGAGAATCAACCAGGACTGTCAACTAAGCTAGTAAGGAAAAAAATGAAAAGGTCATGCAAGGAAAAGGTACCTATAAAAGGAGAAAGCAGAAGAACATGATGGATACATAAGACTCATAATTCAGGTAAGAGTTTAAGCAAGTATGAAAATCACTCTTTCTGCATTTTCAGATTAAAGGCTTTGTTTAAATTGGATATGCTGTTAACTTGTTTCTGTTGGAAAAATACCAGACATGATCTTCATCTCCATAAAGTCCCAGTCACCTTAATTTTCTGCCACACTGATTTACATGAAAGGAAATTCAGGAACATACAACTTAGCTAATGCCTGCTAAACTGTTACCTACAAAGATATATGGAATTGCTCACTGTAAATAAAGTAGCCTACATGTAAAATATCTCTAGGGTATTCTTATCTAGCTTTGAAAATGTAGATGAGACAGTAAATTATTTTCCTGTCTGACACAGGTCTATGAACTTTTCTTTAAATTTTCATTCCACATCAGCATAAAAGGCAGGTTTTGCAATGTTTTCTTGTTTCTTTCTCCCAGAAAAAATAAAAAGGAAGAAAGGGAGGAGAAAAAGGAACTGAGACCAGGATAGCAGACAGCTCAGTGAGCTCAGGCATTCATGTAGGGAACAGAAGGTGTAGGTTTTGTTCTCTTACTGCAAGTTCTCGCTTGCCAGTGCTCTACTGCATTGGTGAAAGAATAAATTGTGTCGTGGCACTGAGAAGACTTGACATAAGCACAAGCACAAGAGAACAATAAATTATTATTTTATTAATAATTAATTTATTAATGATTTATCAATCATTATTAATAATTTCTTAATCACTAATAATTCCATAATTACTTATTTCTGCAAAATGGAATGGCTCCAGCTGATAAGACTAAGACCTAGCCCCACTTTGAACCTCTCAGGTACAAATATCAAGCTTGTCTCCCAAGTTGCCAAGTGAATATAGTCTCCACCAGTCAAGAGTCCTCGTTCTGATTATAAAATGTGCTAGGAGGCTGAGAAATCTTTCATATTCAGTGTGCAGTATTCTTCCTTTCTCCTTCCCACTATCCCTCAGAGGTTTGGTTTTGATGAACTGAATTTTTTTAAATTGAACTCATAAGTCAGAAAAATACTTGTCAATGCTTATTCTTGGCTGTAAAGAAATTATCATCTTTGGGTAATTCTGGGGTGGAAAGACTTCAAACATTAATGTTATTCTTAAATTCATTATAGAGCTTATCACATGCTTAGGGAGAAACATAAAGCCATACTGCACAGTTACAGATAAAAAGCTCTAGCAATTTTGCCACCCCAAAAGTACATATGTCTGTTATTTGACCTAATTTATCGAGCATGAAAAGTCATGAAACTACACCAGGAAGAGTATATCCAGGCTGTAGTCAGGGCAAACACAGACAGACAACAAACAGTCAGACAGAAAATATCTTCTATGCCCACACTAGAGCTGATGTCAGCCTCATTATGCTACTGAGTCCTGTAGTCTTTTTCCATGGCCGAGAGCACATCATATCTAGCTTAATACAAACACCCCTTCTAACAATTTTGGTGTGTCTGTATAATGCATTTCTTTGATCTTCTAAGTAGTTCATTCATATAGCCTTAGAGTTCCTCTCCTCTATTGTTCAAAAAATATCAAAATATGGATTTTGGTATCTCCATTTTCTGTGTCCTCTGAAAGGCATATCCAAGAGGCTTGATCCTCTCTGAAGTTTGTGCCTCAAAAAACTTCAGCACTCTGTAAAGCACCTCCAGTTGACTACCTTGAATTAGAATACTTTGAAGACACTGAAAAATGTGGGTCATTGATCATCTTTAGAAATTGCTTCTTTATGAATCTCTGTTTTCTGGGCTGTTCTAAACTATTTTGTCATGAACATACTACAGAGTACACAATATTTTACATTTTGTTTTCTGTGTATTGCTTAAAAGATACCTATATTGACTATTGAACATACAAGTTTAAAAGTATGCAAGTGACAGAGGAAAAGATGAAACATCTTTCTGTGTGAGCAATAGCCCTCCAACTATTCTGATTACAGTATTAATCATGAGTTATGTATCCCCATTCAAACTGCAAAAATATACTATGACATTATACTCTTTCCAAATCCTCTATCAAAGAAAACTACTAACAACCATGATTTTAAATACCTCCTTGTTTGTCAAAATAAATGAATAATTTAAAATATTAATAAGCAGACATTTATGAAATTACATTCTCCCTAAACAAGTTAGAGAACTTCCACTCAAGAAGTCACTGAATTCCACTTGGATATATGAATAACAATCTGATTTTAACTTCAGAAACACTACCGTATGCTTTATTACAAATGATCTTTGTAGTTTGCTCTTTGCGAAGCAAATCTCATGATTTGAAGCTCTCATGGCCTCTTCCTTCATATGTTTTTTGTAATCTACCAAAACCATCAAAGCAATCTTGTGTCTAGGACCCTGTCTACAAATAATAGCAATAAAAGGCTCACTTTGCATGTTATGTAG
The DNA here is from genome assembly GCF_963264785.1 of Psittacula echo. Taxonomy (NCBI): domain Eukaryota; kingdom Metazoa; phylum Chordata; class Aves; order Psittaciformes; family Psittacidae; genus Psittacula; species Psittacula echo. Next base: position 80,417,925 of record NC_137742.1, on the reverse strand, counting down.
AGGTCACAGATACAAAAATATTTTTCCATGTGGGATTGAAACTCTTTAATCAGATTTATAGGAGCAGGTTAGCCCTTCCTGCACCTACGGGAATCCTTGGCCTCAAAGAGAATTCAACACAACCAAAGGTAGGACATGTTACAGCTACTGCCTTGGGCTTTTCCCAGGTGGAAGAGAACAGCCTAATTTTTTAGATTTGTGAGTCAGATTCTGCTGCAGGAGGGCACTGAGACCAGAAAGCATGCTACAGTTTTCCTGCGCTAGCCATTTGATTTCATTTGTCCTAGGGGCTTCTCCTGAAAGCTTTGCTGCTCTAGCAATGGCCTGTCTGTTTCAGAAGCCTCTCTGCCAGCAGAGAGGTGCTTTGACAAAGCATTACTTCTGCAAAGCATTTTACAGAAAGAATTTATCTTCTTGCTATGGTGAAGTTGGTAAATTACAAGTTATGACAAACAGGGAATATCAAAGATGTGCTTTTATAAATACCATCTAAATGTAAGTGGCAGACACAGCTCAGACCTTTCTCCTCAGAGCCTTGATACTGTGACTGTTTTGCCCACACCACTAACAGAGCTGGAAAGAAGTCAGGGTGATACAAGGTTGAATGCTTAAGCTGTGGACACCTTGATTTCTCTTAGAAAGAGAAGTTAAATAATCCATATTCTAAATGAAGTGGTGCTTAACTAACAATTTTGCCAGAAAAAAAACACCGCAACAGCAACCTTTTAAATAACTTTGTAATGGACTGTTTTGGGCAGTTCAATCTGAGAGACAAAATCTTGGATAATGATCAATGAACATTATTTAAAACCCTAAAATTTTGTAGCAAAGAAATCCTAAAAAAAATGGCTAGCACATTATTCCAGTGGTTTCAAGTAATAGCTGACATGACTGGATAATATTTTGCTATCACTAAAAGAGATATTCAATGGAATTTACAGTATCTATACTTAGACTTATGTCTTACCCAGAGATGCCAACATTGTTCACACTTAATGATAAAACTCAGGAGGAACTTCACGGATTCCCTTTTCTTAATCTCCTTATCTCGTATAAAGAAATAAAAGGACTTTTTTCATCTTCTCCCAGCAACGATGATGATATATTTACTGAAAATAGTGTAGACACGACAGCTATGAATAACTTATGCCAACATATGCTTCAAAATCGCATAGTTATCCTGATATATAAAGGACAAATACCCCATCATTTTTGTATTAAAACCAAAAAATAGGTAGTGAACATAGGGAAAAGCTAAATATCACAGAGATCTAAATTTATGCTCTACTCAGATTGTGAGACCAGTCATTTCACAAAATGACTGAAAATAGTACAGACACACCAGATTAGATGTTAGTTGCCAGTTATTTTATGTTATTATTGAAGTAATAAAACAATTTTCTACATGCATATAAAAAATAGTTTTATATTTCTTTTTTAAATTATCAGCAATAACTGTAGTTTTTTCCATAAGCAATGTTTACTTTTGCATTTAAAATAAGCCTGATTCTTGTTATTACATTTCTGTAAATTGATTCCACCTCTGTATAATGATGAAAAGGTTCTTCTTACAATGGTGGGCTCTGATGCAGGGAATTCGTAAGAATGTGGCCAGGTGCATTGACTTCATAACTCACCTGCCTGAAGTGTAATTGGTTGTGTTTTATCAGCATTCTTGCTGTGAAGTTTGGGCTGTGAAGTCTTCCTACATTGTTCAAGGTAAGATGGCATATATAATTCAGATCTTCTGGGGAACAATTCTGGATGGTAGTTACCTGTCCAGGACCTCTAGCAGCGAAATATTTTCTGGCTCTGGGACTGGTTTGGACAGAGAAACTTGGTATTATGGAGGAATCTACAGAGGCAGAAGGTCTGGAAAAGACCTAGTCCTAGTGACAAACATAGTTAGTCCTAGTGATGGAAGCAGTTGTCTAAAGCAGATTACTGGTGCAACAAGGGTGGAGGGAAAAGCGTAACACAGCAGACATCCACACTGGCTGGACAGCTAATGGTAACCCACAAATAGAGGTTACCTCAGTGTGCCACAGAACTGTACAATTAACATGATTCCTCACAACTCCCTTGGTAGATAAAATATCCATGTCCCATCACAACAGTATGATCTCACATCTATGATGCAAGTCTATATTTAGAACTACCATTTGTATGTTTTGCTGACATGATCTGTTGGGGATGTCTTTTATTTGTCAAGGACCAGGATGAGCTAAGACTGCAAAAGCTTTTTGAGATCAATTCCGTGTTAAATTCAGATTCCTTTATGTTTTCAGTATAGGCAGAAAGAAAGTAGCTGAAGTACTACATCTGTGCATCTCAGATGAATGGAGCTAAGAATGCAACTTGTGGAGATGTTAGTAGCAACTGATACAAGGAAGGTATGGAAACAGAATTGCCATGGAAGTGCATAGCTTTTCTGAGAAGACACCACTGGAGGTGTGGTGTCTGAGGATGTGTGTGACACTCAGACCTTAAGCTACTAAAATATGGGAAGTTCCCACTGGAAAGAGTGTGTTTTCTCCTCCTTCTCCAAGTGGCTGAATGAAATGGGCAGAAAAGAAAAATAAAACATGAAAGCTTTTTTTCAGGGTTAGTAAAGCTGTACCAGAATTAAGATGGAAAAAAAAAAAAAAAAAAGCTTCTATACAGAGTAGTGTATTTGTGCTTCCCTAAAGTAATATCTTAGACAACCATTTTAACAAACTAACAGAAAATTGAAATGACAAATCAGGCTTTCAAGTACTGAAGTGCCATACCACCATGGAAAACATATCATACCTAGACAGTTGTTTAGCCAGTATTCTTCAGATATTCCTAAGCCTAAAAAAAATAATCTGTAAAAAATATTTAAGCACTTAGCTAATTTTCACACAGGTGAGAGGAGAGGACATCTGCTTGCACTTGATGGTGTTTGAGAACTATTCAACCAGAATGATACAAAATATGCTAAACATTTACATACACATATATGTTTATGCATATATCTCAAAGTCCATTGTGATATGAAATTAAAAATAGACAGTGTTGTTAGGTATTACTTAGCACTTCAGATACAAGAGTTCTGACCTTTTTGCATATAAAGGGCTATGCTAGTTTTCCAGGTAATAGGAGCCCAACTTTTTATGCCTATTATACTTCCTTATCAGAAACAACAGAGTTTCATTATCATCTTCATCTTCAGGAATTTATTATGGAATATGGAAGTGTTTGAGGTTCCAATTCACTCATTAAAATACTGACCTGGTCAGCTAAAACCATCTAACAGATATTGTGTATTTAGCTTACATGCATGTTGATGAACTCTAGATCCCTTGCATAATTTGTGGGCAGCAACAATATTTGGATGGTATAAAAATAATTAAAATTAGTATTAAACCATTGATATAGTCCCTATACTATGGAGCCATTCTGTCTTCTTTTTGAAAAATCTGGTCAGTGGGTCTAAACTTTTCCCCAGGGCCTTTGTTTTCTTTGCTGCCTGATAGAGAGCCAGCTGTCTTCATTGCAATTTCCAGTCCATTACTTTTGAAGAGTAATGGCAATTATAGAAAGCACCAATAATGCCCTTGCTGTACTATGGACTCTCACAACATTTGCTACTTTTTCTTTCTAATGTAGCTATGTAATTGCTAAACTACTTTGATTTTATTTTCCTGAGGAAACTTTTAGTGTCTTCACTTGAAAGGTATAAGATCTAATGCAAACATCCAGCACACAATATTTACTATTGTTACTTTTAAGACTGATAATATTTTGCATTGAACATTTTTTGCAAGAGTGGAATCCACTAAGCACTTATAAAATGAGGGTAGGCATCACCAAGATGCCCCACCGCAATGATCAGATATGTGATTTAGAGAGAAAGTGCCATTTCTGTGGTATAAATAAAAGACAGATGAGGACAGGCAACCACCGTCTCTGGTGCTCTGGGAACACTCCAACAAAAGCTTCATTTGTGCAGCTACACTGCTACAGTAGAATTACCCTAACTATAGTTTATTCACTACGGATAATCACAGAGTAACAATATGAAGATGAAAGTGTTGCCCTGTAGAAGCTGGTAAAGACAAATCAAGCTCATGGATCTGGCACTATTAGGATCTACCTGCACATCTCCCCACATGGCAGAACTGTACATCAGTAGTTCCAATATGGAAAGAACTTCTATAGCCACAGCTGGTCTGGATTTTTTTGATAGTGAGAGGTTTCATCACAGAAACGGCAATTCATCAAAGATGAAGTGTTTCAGAGCCAAACATAAGTTTGAATGCATTTATAAAGCCTCCCCTATCTCCACCTAATTGTGTCTGTCTGCACCCAAATCCTGAAACAGGTAGTCCTCTGCAGTCAGGATGTGCTGTCAGACTCGCACATGGTTTTCTGTCAGCTCCTCAGCAACATTTGAACACCCTCCTATGCAACTGCAGAGTAGGCAATAAACTGCCCAGGTGGGCCTCTGGAAGACTGAAAGGCCTGATAACCTGAGCTTCTTCTGATGCTTAGCCCATCTCCTGGTCCTTTGTCAGGGATATGGAAGACTAAACCTGGCCTAGAAATTCTTTGTGCTTTAGGTTCAGGCAAACCTAGCCTAATTACCTAGCCTAGTTTTATTTCAAAGCTTTTTATGTTGGGTATTTTGATTATTTTAAAACATAAAAAAATACAAATAATCCTGATTTATTTTACTCCATCAACTTTTAAATATCTAGAAGTTCTTTCTTCAGTGAATGTAAAACCTGAATTTTGAGACACTCAAACCATAACCCTCTTCACTGCTGTGGGTGCACTGGAAAACTTAATTTTGCTTTTTGAAACACCATGCACTGCCACTTAAACTGTAAAGTTGTAAGATTTAGTTCTCTATCTCAAAACACTTGTTTAATGTAAAATTTTCTGACATTTCTAGGTTGCTTGTGACACTGTGTTTTATAATTATTATTATTACCCTTTGTAGAGTTAACAACTATTGAGATTATACAGCTGCAAACATTTTATAATAGAAATGAACTAAAGGTATTATTTGTATATAGCTACCTATTTAATACTTTTGCATCTGTACTCTATCTTTCCTTGCCTTATGTATTCTTAAATACAAACACAACATACTGCATTCTTTAGTCTATCGGATTTGGCCCAATATACCAGTTATGATTAAAATGACATGACATCATCAATGGTTTCATTATAATTGAATCACTTATGTTTTATTAAATTTTAACCATTTTGGCTGAAATCTTTCAGGTGCATTCTTTGCCTCAGAATATTTTCATATAAAGAGCTAGCCAAAGGAATACAGCTAATGAGGTTGGAGAACATATGTATTTATTGTATAGTTAATGTTGTCTGGCAATATTTTTTCTGAGAACCACTGGTGCCTTGGAGCATGAGGTAGGTCTTATGAGCCAGTGGGATTGAAGACCAGTTGATGGAAGAGAAGAAAATGCTGAGGCCTGGAGAGAGAAGGGGTGGCAGAGGTGGGATGGGTGAGTGGCCAATAGCATGTTAAAACACATTCAGGTGAATAAACATGAACAGAAGGAGGAGAGATTGGAGGGGACAATAGGTTGTGATTGATGGAGGAGGATTGGTGCAACATCATATAAGAGGGAATAGAAGCTCAGTAAGAAAATGGTTTGGGATTAGAGTGAGACCTAACGGAGAGACACAGATGGAGAGCTGAAGACAAAGAGAATGCTATAAAGGTGAAAAAGTGGAGACTAGAATGAAAAAAAGGGAGAAGAAAGAGATGGGATAACTTGGAAGCGAAAAGGTGGACAGCACTGTATCTGTCCCCCAAAGAGACTGCAAACCTACTTCAGCAGTGTTGCAGTCCTTTCCGTGCTGTTTATTGTAATAATGTTGGTAATCATGTACTGTTGCCATCTATTATTCTGTCAGCAGAAGGTATAGGTCTCTGAGCTTTAAAACTTCTTTTCCCATTACTGAAATATAAAGACATGAAAAAACAAGCATAGACAGAATTTCTAGGTTTTCAGTTTCCTTTTTTGAAAGCCCAAAGAAATGAATAAAGGAAGACCCATCTAAAATATTCTGATTGCAAAGTCATGTATGGAGAAGTTAGGAAATATCAAAACTAAGGTGGTTTATGCAATTGTAGTTCACCTGCCCAGCAAACTTATGTTGAAATTTTCACTTGTAAAATTACATATCCTTTGTTTGTTGTTTGTTGTTTTTTTTTTTTTTTTTTCTCTCTCCCAAAGGACTACAGTTTTGTTGTTTTATTAGATGAAGGGAATATTCTCTCAGTATGAATCAAGGGGCTGTGTTGACAGAAGCTCCCATCACTAACTAGTCCTCATTTATCCTGTTGTAAAAGTGTGAAAGCTTGCATGAATAAGGTAGAGGATGCTATCAGTTATATTACTCATGCATATAAAAAGAATAATAGAGATAGTTGGAGTGTTTCAAGCAATTGCAAAACTGCATATTTCTAAGAGGAAGGTCTGGTTTTTGTACGTTAAACAGGTGCCCTGGGTGAATTTGTTCGGCAGTATCATTGAAAGTTCCTTGCTACCCCAAGAACATGGAAAAGTTTTTTTTTCTTCATCTTTGAGACAGCAAAGTTAAACGTGCTTGTGACACCTGAGCAATTTCTAGCATGGGGAAGAGAGATAGGAAGGATAAGTGGGTAGAAAAAAGAAGCTCCTGACAAAGGTTTGTGGGATGATAACTAACACATTAAAAATTGCTTATGGGAAAAATGCAGTAATTGCTAAGATGCTATGGCATAATTCACATCCTCTGGAAGTCAAAAAGACATACTATGCCTATGAGGTTTCTAGTCAGTCTACTAGGCCATCTGAGATTTCTAGTGCGCCATGTGATAACTCACGATAGGTCAATTTTTGACCAGTATTTCAGCAGAAAGTATGATTTTGAAGTACAATGGTCTCTTCATATGCTGTATGGACTTAGAGTAACAGCATATATCAAACATGGCTTATAATCAGGAACCCAGTAGTTTTCCTGCAGGTTAAGGAACTGCACATAAGTTTGTATGTATGTCACATACATTGGTTCTTATTGCAGTAACATTCTTTCTGAAATTAATGAAAAATGCGGTAAGTCAGGACTGATTCCAAGAGGGAAAGGGAACTACTCTTATATTGCCATTTAACCTAGAATGCAAAACTAGGAGTTCCATGAGCAGAACGCATGTTATCACAGGCAAACATGTCACTTATCCTTGATTTCACTTTATCTTGCAAAAAAGACTGGAACTTCCACCTTCATCTTTCTTCACTGTCTGGATATTTTACAAAAAGTCTTCCTATAAACAAAGCAAAAACCAAATAATCTGCATACATATCCACAAGATTCTATTATCAAAAGCTAAAGCTGTTCTTATAGCTCATACTGATGAAGTTAAAACAATACAACCCCTTTTTCTTTCACAGTAATTAAAATGTTAATTTGCTAAGAAGTTTTGCCATTTTTCTTAAAAGCTTTAAGTTTCAACATATAAATATTGGATTTTGAAAACCAGCAGCCTCACAGTGGGGTATGAAATCTGTGAGCCTGGATAATGCCTTTAAAACATTCAGAACATTCTACAACAAAATACATTTTTGAACATGACAGAAGGAGTTAACTGTGATTAATTGGTTTTTGCTCCAGCTCATGTCACAATTAAGATTTCTGTCTCAAGGAATTGTCAGTATAAAACGATATATCAAACTTTAAATATCAGCAATAAAACGGTACAGGAAGATATTCTGTGACTACTTAGAACTGAAAGCATTTTATTGAAAAAGGCCTTGTTTTACTTGGCAGCCATCCATGACCTCCTACTATTGACAAAACTAGCAGCAATTCCTATTTGAGTGTACCAGAAGATGATTCTGCTCAGCAGAAGCTGCTGCATTAGAGCATTTACAGGATTTATCTCTAAATTAATATTTTCATCAAATATTCTCACTATACACCTTACATACTCTTTAAATTATAGGAAAACGCTAGAAGGGTGTTGTGAGAGTCGGCTGCTGAAGTACTGCTGGAGATTTATAGCTCTCTGAAGTAGACATTTGTGACTGACCTACAGCGCACCAGAGCTGCTATTTCCCTTTCCTGATTCATGGTAAGTGCAGCTGTCTTCAAATAAGCCTCCAGAGCCCATTAATGCCCAGTTCATTCCCTCATGGTAAATACGCACATCTCAAGCTTCACTTCTTAATGCTCTGTTGCTGTTAAGTTGAATAGAAAATTAGGTTTTCTACTTTTTCCTCCTTTAAAAATAAATTTTACAAATACCAAGGTAGCGATGACTTTAAAGACTCCAGTCCATACACTAATGTTTCTGTCTAGATAAGTATTAAAGAAAAAAAAAAAAAAGCTATTTATATGCTGGAGACTGTAAAACCATATATCAGTCTTGATGGATTTTTAATCTCTCTAAGTGTGGTCTCCTAGCCTCCTTGCATTTGTTACGTGAAGCATACACAACATACAACCAATTAACACAGTCATTTGCAGGATGATATGAAGGTAAATATTAAAGAGAATACATATTAATAAAATGTAAAAAAAAAAAAAAAGCTGACATATTTGTCATCCCTGCCTCAATATGTTTTTCATTAATAAAATATACATTTTCTTCCATTTGGAAAATTTACTATCAACAGCGCATTCAGCATGCAGCTTTGTCTCTTTGAGATGAAGTCTTTGTTTAAGCACCGGCGATGGGGTTTTTGTGCCATTGTCTAACCTGTCAGAGTGGATGAGCATGTGTATTTAGGGGTGCAAAGATGTGTGGCCATACCTGCTGTGCAAAGCTGCAAACTCACAGCTCTCCCTTCCACTACAATGTGTTGCGCTTGGAGCTCCTTTGTTGTGATGGAGCTGCCGGTGGTTGCATGGCTGAAGTGTCACAAATGTCAGGCCTCATTACGGTCACTATAATAGCTCTAAAATAACCTCCTATTTTGACCATTTAATATTGAAGGGTAGGAAATTAAAGGCTAGATACCTAATAGGTTTTCTGATGTTCAACTGATTGTTCACTGGGATTTGAAAGCAAAAAACAAATCTTAAAAAGGTCTGTTCATATATTAATGTCCCTTGTTCATGTGCAACATAGTTTTTTTACATGATGCCAATAACAATATCTAAACAGGTGACAAGCCATTCAGATGGCATTTACCAAGTGATCAATTTCTTCTGTGGAATTATTTCTGTAGAGTTATAAGACATGAGATATTTAACAAGCCAAAGCTTGTTTTTACTCTTTTCTGCATTAATATCTTACAAAATCCTTTGCCTTGAGTGCTCCACTGGGCTTAGCTTTCAATGTTTATGTTAAAGAAAAATAAATAAATCTTTATTAGTAGTTGGATCACAAGTTTTATATTAGCTGATTAGAGAGAAAACAGCTATAAAACTTGGACCAGATTATTTCTGAGTTCTTTTATGCTAAACAAGGTTCAAAACTGCAGCTCTGGTTTGAGGCATATCTATATGACAATTACAATATCTTTCAGTCACTATTTGATTTTTACAGGTAATTTTATTCACAAAAGTGAAAAAATAATGACTTCAATTGGAAGATGGAAATACATGCAGAATATAGAAATATCAATTTTGTCAGTAATTGAAATATTTGACGGGATCTGTATTTCACTTGACTCTGCATAGTGTGTTGAATTCTTTTGAACACATTTCTCATGATAAATCATATCTTTGACTTTTTTTTCCTCTACAAAGTTACTTCTCAGCAAATGTGGGTTAATGGTTTCAGAGAAATTTTCACTACAGTCAAGTTACGGATGATCATCACTAATTAAAGAATATAGATGTCGTGGCTTAAGTGCAGTCAGTAACTCAGACCCACGTAAGCTGCTCTCTCACTCCCCCCCTTCCTCCCCCCCTGCTCCTGGAGAGACGGGGGGAGAATCGAAAGAATGTAACTCCCACAGGTTGAGATAAAAACAGTCCAGTAACTAAGGTATAACAGAAACCACTACTGCTACCACCAATAATAATAATGATATGGGAAATAACAAGGGAAGAGAATACAACACCTCACCACCTGCCAACCGATACCCAGCCTGACCAAGCAGTGATCTCACCCTTTCGGGTAACTGCCCCCAGTTTATATAGTGGGCATGATGTGCTGTGGTATGGAATACATCTTTGGTTAGTTTGGGTCAGGTGTCCTGTCTCTGCTTCCTCCCGACTTCCCCTCCTCCCTGGCAGAGCATGAGACTTAGGAAGTCCTTGGTCAGACCAAACATTTGAGCAGTAACTAAAATCATCAGTGTTATCAGTGCCGCTCCCAGGCCAAAAGTCAAAACCAGCACCAGCTACTAAGAAAGAGAAAAAAATGACTGCTACTGCTTAACCCAGGACAATAGATAATGGTCTTTATGAAATTATGCTTAAGCAAATCTTACATATGTTGTCAGTCTTACAGCAACATGCAGCCCACTGCAGGATTAATCAATTCTAATCTAGATAGGTCTTTTTAGGGACCTTAGACCTGTATGGCCTCATTAATTCAGATACTACATAACAGTTCAGAGGTTTCTTAAACCATCCGTAACCTGCATAAAGAGACTTTTGTGCCAGGCTGAGACGCACACTGTTACAGGTTAGAATTCCTGTCTTTCACCTGAAGGTGTTAGGCAGCAGAACTGGAACACTTAGTCTCAATTTTCATCCTGTATTACAGGAAACAAAATGTCACTCTCCTAAAACACAACAAAGCACAGAAAACTTTACTGGATCACTTACATGAATGCTCCAGTGCCATTCAAAATATATCATGTAATGTGAAAACACATTATAAACATTAAGGGGAAAACTACAGAACTCGTAAAAAAAAAAAAAAAGTTCAGGTGTACATAGGCTTAAGTTTGACCCATTTCATTTTTCCTGTAAACTAACCACCCAGAATTGCTGTTCTACACAGGCAATGTTTGTTCACTTCCCACCCTTCTCTGCAAACCATTAACACTTGCCATTTGCCTGAAGTTTCATCCTCCTCTGTTACTGACCTCTCTCTTTTCCCTTTCCAAACAAAAATAAACCTCAGTTTCTCACAGTAAGTGTGATATCTTTTGTAAAAGTGTTTCATCACCCTGAAGAACAACTGTACCCTGCTCAGAGATAGCAAAATGAAATACCAGGTCCTAACACTGCTGACTCCTCTACAGCTAGTCCAGAAATACTAAACCTTTAAAACATGCACAAAGTACACAGTTTTCTAAACATACTCATGATTCATAATTTTTCCTACGTAAAAAAAGTCTGAGGGATTTGTAGGAAAAGATTATGGATGCATTGTCATCAGTTTGCAGTCATGTATGGACCTGGGAAGGTAGCACAGCACTAAGTGAATGATCTCGCTCGGAAACAGTGTGCGACTAGTTCAGCCATGGATTAACACACCTCCTGAGAACATCTTTTAAAAGCAGAGTTCCTTTAATGCCCTATTTTCATGATAAATGGGTCCAGTACCTTGCAGTAGAGTCTCTAAAGGACAGACTGTAGCAAACTTTCCTGGCCATAGCCTAAAAGAAAGTTTTATTTTAACAGACTAAAACAGAAGTACTGTATTTAACACAGTAACAGAATAAAGATGAAATAAAAACCATATCTTTTGTCTGCCTTAACATCTAAAGACGCATGCCTTTGAGCTCGTGAACTGCTGTGAACTCAGTTAAAAGTGACTCTTAAGTGATCTTGCAATTTGCTTTGATGAGACAAATGTAATAAACTTATACTAAAATAAATAGAACAACTTGTGCAAAATGGGGTTAAAGGTCACAGAAAGTCCATGAACACCTATGAAACTGCTAACTGCAGATACTATCTGAACTTTGTAGCTCAAGCCGGGATATTTCGCATTATGGATAGACAACAATTCATTAATTAGGTCAGTTAAAATGAATGGAAATTATAGAAGAAAAATGAGAGCTGGGGCTCTACAGAAATACTCCATAAATTCCAAATTAGGATGTAGTGAACCCTGTGGAGCAGAATATTTTGTAACATTATAAGTAGGCAGTTATTGATAGTTCCAGGCTTTTTCATTACTACTGAAATTGTGCATTTAAGGGAAATTTTTTTACACTGCAGCACAGCTGTGAAAGTGGAGTAAGTTTCTACATCTCTGACTTTGTGGTCACTACAGAGAACAACAGGGTCATAGTGGCTTCCAATAAACAAGGTTTTGCAACAAATGAGTATGAAAGAAGTACTACTTCTTGAAAACCTTTGGTATTCTTCAAAGGTGAGGAAGCGATACACACTGGTCACCTTGAGCCTGAACAGTCACAGGCCAAGGACTGATCCAGACCTGCTAAAGACTATTTTACTATTGACATAGAAGAAACAAGATAGGACTTGTCCTAAAGAGTCTAAAACCCAGCATCTCTTTAGTAAATGAATATTTAGCTGTCAATGTCAAGTCTTTAAAAAGAAATAGTTTATTATTTTTTTTTTAAACATTCAGAAATGAGATTAAAGTTTTGTCTATGTAGACCAAAGTTTCTATTACATTTCAGGAAGAAAAAATATGCCTTTTGAAGCTCAGACTCTGGGAAGAAGAAAGCTACTACCGTATTATTGAAAAGTGCAGCAACTTAACAAAAAAAACCCAAAAGCACCAAAAACCATCCAATTTACATAAGTAATACGAACACCATTTAGTTTAAAGAGAAAACCAAAACCCAGAAAACTATCTCTCCAGTGAAGATGTCATTTCCTCATTGATTTCCAACTTCAATGAAATTTTAACATCTCTGGAGGATCAGTGTTAAGATTCAAAACAGAAAATGCAAGTATGACCGTCATGTAATCATGTAGTCTACAATAACTTGTAATCTAAGAAATGACTTAAAGCTTCACTTTTTAAAACACTTTGAATGTGTTATTGCTGCGAACTGCCGTTTAAATTTTATTACTTTTGAAAGAATGTTAAGAACCACTCTGCTTGCTACAAGGTAGTCAGAGAAACTTCAAAGTCAAATAAATTAAATTAGGGATACAATGTTGATATTGCAAAGGAATGTTTAAATCAGGGTGAAAGAAACTGTGTTTTTCAGTCAATAGTAATTTTTTTCTTCATTATATCTCAGAAAGTCTCCACTTAAAAATTCTCAATTTGGGATACTAAGCTTCCTAGAAATCTTCTTTAATTATTCATAAGCATACATTTCTCATATTATTTCCTGCCTTTCATGAGTTGTGCACAATTCATATCACCGATAGTTTGACTCATTTTAAAACTTCTGAACACACAGCCATAAGATTTTTTTTTTTCATAAAATTAATGAAAACTCACCCTAAGTAGCAAATTCTTAAAAATAAAAATGTGTTATTATTCTATGGAAAATGTTGACAGTTGCTAAAGACTACTATATCTGTGATAAGTCTATCTAGATCAGCTAGTAGAAATCAATATTCTAACTTACATTTTTATGTGCCAGATTAATCTTCATATTTGTTTTGATAGAAAAGCAGGCAACAACCTATTTCATGGACAATAAATTCAAGATAGTAATGAGGAGATAGTACTGCTTCAGCTAACTGCACACAGATTGGAGGGTCACATATTTGACACAGATCTAGTATGGCCATTAATGAATCTATATACTTGATTAGAGTTACTGTCTTTTATAGCACTAAATAGCTTTTCACAGAAAACTAGCTCATTTCAAAATGAGTTCTAAAAGAATATAGCCTCTAAAAATTTACAGAAAAAGTTCTAAATGTCTTATGAAATTATTCCAGTAATTTCCTATGTAAACAGTTCAGAGAGCTTCTTTTTTTCTGGGATTTGGAGACAAACAATAACTCCAAATGTGAAATTCTCAATGAAACAGTGTGTGCCCATATTATAGTAACAGATCTGTTCTATTTTAGCCTGAAATCTCCATATTGCCTGCTTTCTTCTTTCCTTCTGAGATTTTTTTTTCCTGTTTACTGCCTTATCTTCTCTAATATTTTTAATGAGTACTTTTTCACATACAATGCCTCGGTCTGTGAATTTCTCAGAATTCACTTTTCTCTCATCTTGATTTCGCACCAGTTGTCAGTTTCCCATTTCAAGATCTTGTTTTCTTTTCCAAGGTATTTGTCTCTATCTTCCAATTATGCTTTTTCAATTTTCTCTCTCTTGTTGTAGGTTATCTATTCAGTAAATCTAATTTTCCACTGGGAAATGTAACACTCTTCTCTATTAGCTTTTATAAGAATTCATATTAAATAGAAGCCAATTTTGAGAGTAAAAATGTGGCTCCACAAAGATCAATAGCAGATCTTGTCCTCAGTCAGGACATCAGGCTAGGAATTTAGGTGGCATCAACTACAATGTTAACCTACAACATAAAACTAGGCCAATAATTCAGAAAAATATATTCCTATCTTTAATTTAAAACATAACAAATGACTCATACCCTATTCCAAGCCATTTTCCAATAAAGCTGCATAAATAGCAATCCATTCGTGTCACATATGGAATCTGCATAAAATAAGAATAATAGGGTGCAATTTGTAATTCTTTACAGGTGAACTATCAAACATGCAAAGAGCAATTTCCAGCTGAGACAAGCTTAGCTTAGCTAGGAAGATAAACCTGTTTTGGCTCAACCTACTAAAGCTGCTACCTATGCATGAAGCTCAAATGAGTCCCAGTTTGAGCTTTAGTTGTTGCAGCATTCAGAGAAAACACAAGTACAGGATGTAGTGCAAGCACACAATCTGGGATAAAAAAACAGTTGCAACATCTAACCTCAGCTTACAACAGAGAAGTTTTAGCTTCAAATTCCATCTGTTTTGTAACAGAGCCACAGGGCAGACTACAGACAGATTTGAAAAGAGCATATAGGCAACACATTTCCCCTGATGCTATCTAACCTTATTCCATGGGAAAATATCTATAAGTTTATACTTATGCTTTTTTTTTTTTTTTTTAATAGGTAGTGTTTGTCACTGGTCTTAATGTGTAGGTGCCTAATAACCACTTTACTCCAAGACTATATAGAAGAAGACCTGCCATATGCTTTGCTTTTGCTCTGCATTCTGGTTGCCATTGCACACCCTTGAATCTCTAGTTTCAGGCCAGCTGTGTGAGTATGAACAGTTAGAATGTGATTTATTTCTCTTCGCATCACCTTGGCAATGTGTGAGGACAAGGGTTTGTCTTCTATTAAAATATATTCCCCCTCTCTATCTCACTCTTAGAACTTTATGGTATTACGCTACAATATAACTGATAAACTTTTTTTTTCTTTATTCCAGGTTATATTTACTATTTAACTTTTGGTTTCCCTTCATGCCCTTTTGCGAAGTATCACTGTAGGAAGCATTGCCATAAAGCATCTGGCAAGGTTTGTGCCCTCTGTCACTTTGTTTCATACACAGAGATGGTGTTTTTCTCAGTAGCTAATAATGCAGGTCTTTACATACAGAGTGATGGCCTCTGTTTCATTCACCATAGTGTCTTCTATTTGTGTGTGTAATAACAGAAATATTAAAAGAGGAAAAGAGAAAACAGGGGTAATATCATCAGATAGCTTTCAGAGTAACATCATCCTTCCTCTGCCTGAATATAACCAGAGTCCAAAACTGAAACATAAGGCTAGGCTATCATTAGAAACATTATTGGTCTTGAGTCTAAATGCTGGGCCAAAAAGCTAACTTTCCAGCAAATAGCCAGAGCCACAGAATATCCCATTCTATACTGGATAACAGTTTAACTTTTAAAACACCATTGCCATTTCAGAATCTCTCTTAACGAGGTGGCATTTTCAGAACACATGCTTTTAGGGTGTGTGGGTTTTTTCTCTATCTAATATTCAGCCACAGCCAGATGAGCTGTGCAAAACTGAAACCAAGATTTCTAAAAAATGATATTATCAGCTCGGAGCCAAGAGCAACACTGAATGCTGGGCTTAACTTATTTCTTCAGATGTAATTTTTCTGACACATGCCAACTGTAATCTCCCTTTCTTTACTGTTTCTAACAAGGCCTCAATGAGGAAAACTAGCTCCAATGGAGATTAACTCATTTACAATCATAGGATCTTTTCCACTATCTCTTTACATTTGTCATGTAAGTTGTAGAGCATGACACAGGTAAAATCCTGTTGCCTGCTTTGAACAAGTGAACATTTCTATTGCCCATACTACAAAACAATAGGAAAATGTTTAATGTAACAGTAAAGTTCTGTTTTCTGCCTCTTCACTACCATAAAATTTTGTGTTCGATATCCTGTATTTTTTTTTTCTGAGAGAATAAGGCATTACTCTCTGTGAGCAATAGTAATCTATTTTTCTGTCCTACCAGGGATACATTAACCAGGAAACACTCTGCACATGTTTATATTTCTTAATGTAGAAAGGACAACCAAACATACACCATCAAAATATATCAATGAAAAATAACATCTTCCTTTAAATTAACTAATATCTACATTTAATGAAGCTCAGTTTATAGTGATTTTCTGGATGAAGTGCTCTTCTTTCAGCCTAATTATTTGCACAGCTTTCAGACAACAAGGAGTGTCTTTAACATTAGATAAGAACCTAGGCTTTTATCTCAATCAATAGTCTTTAGCCTTTGAACTTGTGTCAGAGGAAGATCAGTTCATCACATTCAGTTCCAACTGACCTCTTTCTTCTTAATGCACACTGCCATTTACAGAAGGAAAACATGCGGATATACAGCATATAAGGAAGTAAACTATTTAGGGCATTTTTGCGTAAGGGAGGAGGAGAGCTTTTATGGCTGTAAAAATATGTGACTGCAATGATGATGTTAAAATATTCTTGTTTCCTTTCACTGGGCTTTGTGTATCTCAGAGGAGCCCCATATGGTGCTCTTTGTCCGTGTCATTACCTCGTTAAAGTCACTGTCTGCCAGCCAAAGGTAGAACGCTGCAGCTGTAGACAGCGATACAACTGGAATTGTCTAAGGTCAACAGTGCCGTAATTACTTTAAAATGTCAGCATACAATAAAATACAACAGTTCATCTGGCAGAAAGCAAATTAGCTTTGACCATAGCGTAATTACCCTTTTCTCAGCACCATTAGAAGAGATCAAATCTCCACATTCAGTGTTTGAGGAAAGGCCATCAGAGTACACTCTACCTGACAAGGATGCACATTTGCCATTTTGAGATGTAATTAATTGTCCCTATAATAGAAATTTTTATATTTGACTCTGGAATTGAAATGTGTAATAACCTGGCTTCTTTGTATTTAACCATTTCCACTCTGAATAGCTATGCATTGCAAAGTGGAACTAGGTGATATCAACACAATAAAAATGTACTAATCACTCAATCAGTAAAAAACTGAAGCAAGTTATTTTTATGAATTAGCTTAAGTTTAATTGACCAACCTCTGATATCATCAACATGGGTTTAAATCTGGGATAACTTTACTGAAGCAAATAATGTGACTTTGGGTTTATATAGGCTGTTTTGACTTTGGGATCCAGTTTGTTATGTTATATGGGAAACAAAGTTTCACACAAAGGAGAAAAGAAATTAAGACTCCAAAAGCACTGTGCATCATAAATAAAAAAAAACATTTTTCCCAGCTACTTTCTCCAAATTTATTTAGACTGGTTCTAACCTGGCCAACTTCAAATCCTGATCATGATCTCAACTTCAGCCATAAACTCTTATGAAGGGATGGGGCTGATGAAGACCTTCTCATCTGGGCTGTTGTGCCAAATGTCTCATATTGAACCAGCTACTTCTTCCAGGTATTTATTCTTCCAGGGTTATATTAACAGTACGTTTATGTACATGTTCACCAGTGATGTGGTAATCTGGTTAAATGGGGAACAAATGGCAAGAAGCAGACCAGTAACTATGGTTGCTGTAGGGCAAAGCAAGGTGCCTTCCATGCATGTTCAATTTCATTATTTAAGGGTTGTGAGGAAGGTCTAAGCTGATTTAAAATTACTTACAGCATCTGAGCAGTATTCCCCTGTATGTTTGAATATGGATTCACATGAAATAACAGTTTCATATCAGAAGTCCTTTATAGAGTACTTAGGGAATTCCACCAAACTGAAGACATTCACAGCTGTAGGGATTGGTGCACGGACAGGAATTTGCCAGGAGGGACAGGAACCAGCTGACTCTGGGGAGGTGCTTAGGCGGCAAATATAAGGAATTGTAACTGCGCAATAAATTTGTTGTTGACCCGCATTCCGTGAATGCTCTGTGTCTGAGCCCTAGTTCGGAGGGAACTAGTGCTTCCGTCCCTCACCACACTAGTAGCAAGAAACTACACATAGCCATTGTGCTGTGGATTTTATTTATGTTTGTAGAATTTAAAATTGCAGTATATTCTTGTGACTAGAACTTAAAGCTGGAAGGTTTGATTAAAATAAAAGCTCAAATATGGCCAATAAGAAAGAAAAAAATGTTTTAGTGAATGCTAGACATACTGGAAAGCATTTAAAAATCATGGGGTTTTAACTGCTGTTTCTTTTGAAAGCATACATTTTTATACTTATACACATTTTTGAAGTGCAGTACATCAAATAACACCTTGAAAACCAAGAGTACCTAGTTGTTAATTCTCATTGCAATACTTTGACAGGTTCTAACCAGCTTATATTCCCACAGTGTTTGCCCTGTCTCAAGTGTCACTTGCAAGTCCTTGAATCATAATTATACAATGATATTTATACACACGATAAACAAGCAAACAAAGCTTTTTTCCACTGAAATGAATTCTCAGTAGGACAGTGTAGATAGTCACAAACTGGTGAAAGCCAGACTTTCTCGAAAAATCCCCCAAAATATAAAACAAAAGAGAAAGAAAAAAGAAAGGTGGAAAAAAAAAAAAAAAAAAAAAGGCAGAATTGTAGTTCTCTGTGGCTTTGCTTGCTTTGTGCTCACAGCCAAAGTAAATGTAAAGTAAAATCACTGCATACATATGTGCATGTTTGAGGGTGTTACTGAAGATCCAACTCAGCTTTCCACATCATTGGATCTGTAGCTCAATCTTACTCAATCTTATCAGCACTTGCACTTAGAATGGAAAGTTAATGGAAACTCAGCGCAGTCAAGTGGGAATGAAGAGGAAAACACAAAAATAAATAAAGACAAATCACCAAAACTAGGTCAGAATAGAACTCAGTTCTTTACCTAATTTTGAAAGTCTATGTAGAAATGCATGCATCAACAATACAATTAAAAAAAAGATTGCATAGAATAACAGGAAAATTACTCAGAGTCACTCTGCAGTCCTGAAATGGGAGACAATAAAAGTAAAGTAATTGAAATATCCACAAAACAACAAACAGATATAGAAAAAAAAAATAACTGTGAGAGATGAACATACCCCTTATTTTTTACCAGTTTTCATTTGTGAAAGAACACATATTAGTATAGAATGTAATTAGTATCAGTTAGAATTTTTCTACTGTTTGCAAGATGACCTGGATTTGCCTTCAGGAACACAAGAGGAAAAAGAAAGAACAGAAACCAGCAAGTGTTGCAGCAGCCACAACTATCGAAAGGTAATAAAATACTAGTAGTACCATCCCTAGCCTCAACATGCCTGAAAAGAAATCCAGCTAGGATAACACATCAACCAAAGATGTACTGAACCTGGTTTTATATGTATATCACTACCATGAAACCTGTTTATATCCAGCAAATTCAATTGTAAGCACATTGCAAATGAAATCCAAATAT
Organism: Psittacula echo; assembly: GCF_963264785.1. Classification (NCBI taxonomy): domain Eukaryota; kingdom Metazoa; phylum Chordata; class Aves; order Psittaciformes; family Psittacidae; genus Psittacula; species Psittacula echo. The sequence goes on along the minus strand of NC_137742.1, from coordinate 80,398,224 downwards.
TTGAGAGCATCTGTTTGGACCACACTGACATAGGCAGAACACAGGACCAAAAGACAGAGTACCTGTTCTTCACTGGGCCTGACTGAGAAGCAGCATGGTTTGAAATAGCAAAGGTTTTTCTTTTAACAGTGACATTTACACAAATTCCTGAAGCAACCCTGAAAACTTGTCCTTGTCTAGGTTTTATATGACAGCAAAGCCTTGTTGACTTTTTGTTTGATTTTAACTCTAAAATCTTGTCCATGGAATGACAGCACATGTCTTTAATTCTCTGGCATCAGGTATGGTTATATGAGGACTTACCTGTGTAAGGGAAACAGTGAACTTTACAGCTGTGGAATAGTATATTCAAAACCATTTTCAATTTATCAGGATTAATAAAATTACATAGATATGAACGACAACAACTTAAGACTGATGTTTTCGTATCCCATAAAAGCATGGGACACACACTTAAACATCTTACTTTTCCAGGTGACTATGTCTGTTCTCCCATGCAGTACCTTCCTATGGTTAACTTGCATGGTTTCCTTTCAAGATTCCTGATGAGTGGAAAGGGAAAGGAGGAAAAAGTTCATTGGTAAAATTAAAGTTCATTGGATGCTGTTTTGCGTTACCTTATCCAAGGTATCTCCTTTAGGTAATGGGCTTATACAATTATTGATAGTTCATTCAGGTGGCTGAATGAAGACAAGACTTCTCCAGGGCTTTGATCCCAGGCAAAAATCTTAATTCCTTTCTGCCTGTAAGAAGTACTTATAGAAATACGAAAATGGAAGTGTGCATATTCCTAGTCAGTCTGACAAGACTGTCATGATCTAGTTACCTTCAGTTACACAGGCAACACATGCAGACATGCAGACTGGAATAAAAATACCAGCTGTACCCTTTCCCCAAAGGCGACTAAGTCCATCCTTCCAGGATTCTCATTCATATCACACACAAGTTCACACACACAATGTAAAAAGTTATATGTACAATGTTACAACACCTTCTCAGTTTCAGAGGAAATAGGATACTTTTGGTAATGTTTTAAAACCTTTTGTGGAAAAGTTGAAGTTACTTTAAAACAATAGTTGGAATAGTAGCATACAACAAAATCACTCTTGTAATTAACATATATACATGCATGTGTATGTACATTCACACACATGTATATACACACAGATGTAAATACAGTAGCTTAAAGTGGATTGATCAGCTCAGGTAAATCAGCCTACAACTACCGGTGTCAAAAAATTATGCTGTGTTTTACTCTGGATCTCACAAAATGTCCCTCTGCAATGAAACTGAAACACAGCATCTGATGATCTAGCTCTACTTTGCTTATGTCTAATGAGCAAATACACTTCAAATTGTTGATACATAGTACCATAGAAAGGAAAAAATAAAAGGTAAGCATTGAAAATAGGGGGTTGGTTGACAACAAAGTGATTCTGACTGGTTGTAAAATTTCATTCAGGCTCATAGTTGGCCGGCTTTGAGAGAAAAGAAGCAGTTCAGAGGTTAGCATGTGTTTATGCATAGTGCAAGTATATCCTGATACCCAGTATCATAAGCTGCCCCAGACATTAAATATTCTTTGTTTTCTACTTGAAGAGATAGTTAGGTAACTGTGGAAAACAATACATGACATGCAATTTTGTGATGTTCTGTATAGCCCTGACTCTGCATTTGCAATAGATATTTGGTTACATAAAATCTTTGTAAGTTTCCAGAGAAATTCTGTAACATACAACATTAAACATTATTTACATTTAATTAAGCAAAATGAAATCCTGCAAGTTAGTTCATTAGATTTCTCCAACACTAGTTGTTTATGTAAGCACTGAATCGTTAATATGCTTACTTAATATAGCTACTTCCATAATTATAAGGCTGTCAGATAAGAAACCTGCTGCCTTGAACTGATAAACAAACTTTGAGACAGTCACAGATATAAACCCTGTTTCAGTTCTACCACGTTTGGGAAAGCCTAGCCTGGAAAAGCAAACCAACAGCACAGAGGTAAACTAACAGCACAGAAATGAAACAATGAATCCCATATTGATGAAACTTAGACAAAACAGCAGAAAATAATGACTGTAAATCCTTGCTGCATTTTTGGAAAGAAGAAAAAGACCATGAAGCTGAGCTATAGTGTTATGTATAATCCTACATTTAGGAAGGTTGTGAAAGCATATTCTCTTTTTTGACAGGAAAGAATTTTTTTTTTTTTCTCTTTTCTTTTTATGCATCTTTATTTAGCATCATCTCTGAATGATCTGGTGAAATTCAAGGTGGGGTCAGCATGTTCCTACACAGTACAATCAGGGATCTTTCTCTAATGCTCCTTTTGATATGTTTCATCACACCTTAACAGTTCCCAGAAGCACCACATATGCATGATATCGTCTACAGTGGACTCCAAGAATTACTCTAACATGGTAGAAAGATCTACTTTCAAAGGATCCAACTTCATTTTTTCCGTATTCTACCATAGGTTTCATGGTAGCAAAAAATTATTGAAGACAAAGACAGGGCATAGACTGAATGCTGAATTTAACTGGTCTCCTAGAATGGCTTCCCAACTGGACCTTCTTTTATGGGGTATTTTATCTTCAAATTTTAAGCTTGCACATAACAAAACCACTCATCACTTGAGGGTGAAGCAGTGTATTGACACAAGAAAGGGAAATTCAGGCTCATTTGAAAATCCTTTTAGCTAAGGACAGATGCTGACATGGCAATGAGAACACCTGTCTTCTTAGAGGAGGGCTGTGCTGCCACTGAGTAACTCTTCTATTTAAAAAAAAGCCTAAGCATTTACATAGAACCACATCACAGACACTCTGAGACATCCACATATTACTGCTTTGTATGACAGTATTTTTGTATCTGTGGGAGGTCTCTGAAGTGGTCTCTTGGGATACCCTAAGATATCTGAAATGCACTGCTGACCTCACTTCAATCACATTAATTAATCTGTACAGAGGGTGTTCAGTTCATAACAGATAAATACCCAGGGCCATTTAGGAGGTCTCCATAGTGTATGAGACTCCCAGGCAGAGCAGATGAGCACAGTGTCACATTTACACCGTCCTGCCCTGTCTTGGTGTAGCAGCTACAAGTGAGGTGAGGGTCCTTGAAGCACTTCAGGTGACACTGCAGAGCTTGATTCCAGACACCAGAACCCTGCTCTGTGCAGCCAGGTGTAAGCTAACTGTTCATGCAGAGAGACAGACAATGGACTTCTAGGCATTACAACTAGGATTAACATAAAAATTTAGTGCAACACCACAGCATAGAATCATAGAATATTTAGGGTTGGAAAGGAACTTAAGATCATCTAGTTCCAATCCCTCTGCCATGGGCAGGGACACCTCACACTAAACTATGCCACCCAAGGCCTCATCCAACCTGGCCCTGAACACAGCCAGGGATGGAGCATTCACAACTTCCCTGAGCAACCCATTCCAGTGCCTCACCACCGTCTCAGTAAAGAATTCCTTCCTTACATCAAATCTAAACTTTCCCTGTTTGAACCCATTACCCATTATCCTGTCATTACAGTTCCTAATGAATATTCCATCCTCAGCAACCCTATAGCACTCCTTCAGATACTGGAAGGCTGCTCTGAGGTCTCCATGCAGCCTTCTCTTCTCCAGGATGAACAGCCCCAACTCTCTCAGCCTATCTTCATACGGGAGGTGCTCCAGTCCCCTGATCATCCTTGTGGCCCTCCTCTGGACTTGTTCCAACACTTCCATGTCCTTTTTATGTTGAGGACACCAGAACTGCACACAATACTCCAAGTGAGGTCTCACGAGAGCAGAGTAGAGGGGCAGGATCACCTTCTTCGACCTGCTGGTCACGCTCCTCTTGATGCAGCCCAGGATACAGTTGGCTTTCTGGGCTGTGAGCACACACTGCTGGCTCATGTTCATTTTCTCATCAACCAACACCCCCAAGTCCTTCTCTGCAGGGCTGCCCCGAATCTCTTCTCTGCCCAACCTGTAGCTGTGCCTGGGATTGCTCTGATCCAGGTGTAGGGCCTTGCACTTGGCATGGTTAAGCTTCATAAGGTTGGCATTAGCCCACCTCACAAGCATGTCAAGGTCCCTCTGGATGGCATCCCTTCCCTCCAGCGTATCAATCGAACCACACAGCTTGGTGTCATCGGCAAACTTGCTGAGGGTGCACTCAATCCCACTGTCCATGTCACCGACAAAGATATTAAACAAGACCGGTCCCAACACCGATCCCTGAGGGACACCACTCCTTACCGGTCTCCAGCCGGACATTGAGCCATTGACCACAACTCTTTGCATGCAGCCATCCAGCCAGTTCTTTATCCACTGAGTGGTCCACCCATCAAATTGACGTCTCTCCAATTTAGAGACAAGGATGTTGTGTGGGACAGTGTCGAACGCTTTGCACAAGTCCAGGTAGATGACGTCAACTGCTCTGCCTCTGTCCAACAGTTTCGTAGCCCCATCAAAAAAGGCCACCAAATTGGTCAGGCAGGATTTCCCCTTAGCGAAGCCATGCTGGCTGTCACCAACCACCTCCTTGTTTTTCATGTGCCTTAGCATGCCTTCGAGGAGAATCTGCTCCAAGAATTTGCCAGGCACAGAGGTGAGACTGACTGGTCTGTAATTCCCTGGGTCATCCATTTTCCCCTTCTTGAAAATGGGGGTTATATTTCCCTTTTTCCAGTCATCGGGAACTTCACCTGACTGCCATGATCTTTCAAATATGATAGCCAGTGGCTTAGCAACTTAATTCACCAGCTCCTTCAGGACCCGCAGATGGATTTTGTCAGGTCCCATGGACTTGTGTACGTTTAGGTTTTTAAGACAGTCTTGAACCAGATCCTCTCTCACAGTGGGCCTAGGGTCTTCATTCTCACAGTCCCTGCGTTCGCCTTCCAAGACTTGGGTGGTGTGGTCAGAGACTGTGCCAGTGAAGACTGAGGCAAAGAAGTCATTAAGAACCTCAGCCTTCTCCAAATCCAGGGTAGCCAGTTCTCCAAAATCTTCCGGAGGGAGCCTACATTGTCCCTAGTCTGTCTTTTATTCGCTACATACCTATATAATCCCTTCCTGTTATCCTTAGCATCCCTAGCCAAGTTTAATTCTAACTGGGCCTTACCTTTCCTAACCTGGTCCCTAGCTTCCCAGGACACATCCCTGTGTTCTTCCCAGGCCGCCTGTCCTTGCTTCCACCTTCTATAAGCCTCTTTTTCCCTTCGAATTTTCCTCAGCAGCTCCTTATCCATCCAAGGAGGTCTCCTGGCCCTCCTGCTGCACTTCCTTCTAGTTGGGATGCAACACTCCTGAGCTTGTAGTAGGTTATCCTTGAATAACAACCAAGAGTCTTGGGCTCCCCTGCCCTCTAAGGCTGTATCCCATGGAACCTTACTAAGCAGGTTTCTGAAGAGGCCAATGTCTGCTCTCTTGAAGTCCAGGGCAGTGAGCTTGCTGCACGCTCTTCTCAGTGTCCTGAGGATCTCCAATTTGATCATCTCATGATTGCTGCATCCAAGGCTGCCCTGGAGTGTCACATCTCCAACCAGCCCTTCCCTGTTAGTGAGCATGAGGTCAAGCATGGCACCTCTCCTTGTTGGCTCCTCTATTACTTGCAGAAGGAAGTTGTCTTCCACATAATCAAGGAACCTCCTGGATTGCTTGTGCCGGGCTGTACCATCGCTCCAACAGTTATCAGGGTGTTTGAAATCCCCCATGAGAACAAGGGTCTGTGAGCGTAAGGCTTTTCCTATCTGTCTGTAGAGTGCTTCATCCACAGAGTCCTTTTGATCAGGTGGTCTGTAATAGATCCCCACAGTAATGTCCCCCACTGCTGTTCCCCCTTTAACCCTGACCCACAAACTCTCTGTTGACTACTCACCTGTCCCCAGACAGAGTTCCATACTCTCCAGCCTATCCCTAACATAAATAGCAACTCTCCCTCCCTGCCTACCAGACCTGTCTTTTCTAAAGAGCCTGTAATCTTCTGTTCCAACACTCCAGTCATAGGAGCCATCCCACCATGTTTCTGCGATGCCTATTATATCATACCCCCGTAGACGTGTACACATCTCTAATTCCTCTTGTTTGTTCCCCATGCTATGGGTGTTTGTATAGAGGCATCTGAGCCGAGCTCCAAACGAAGCCGGCTCATCGGCTGGAGCGGCTGGAATACCTCTACATTGCTCCAAGCATTTATTGTAGGTGCTGGCAACTGACTGGGTGTGTTGGGATGGCATGATGCCCCCCTCCTCCAACACATCTAGTTTAAAGTATCCTTGACCAGTCTGGCAAGCCTCTTACAAAACCACTCTTCCCCTTCTTTGTCAGACCAGCTCCAGCAGCCCCCAGTAGACCTGGCCTACTAACTTGGGTCCCGTGTTCAAGACACCCAAACCCCTGACTATGTGTTGTGGTTTAAGCCCAGGCCATAAATTAGAACCACGCAGTCTACTTCCCCCCCCGCCTTTCTTCCCCCCGCTCCTGGAGGGATGGGGAGGAGCATCAAAAGAATGTAACTCCCACGGGTTGAGATAAGAACAGTTTAGTAACTAAGGTATAACACAAATCACTACTGCTACCACCAATAATAATAATAACGGAAATAACAAGGGAAGAGAATACAACACCTTACCAATCGATAACTCACCCCCACCCAGCAGTGATCCAGCCCTTCTGGGAACTCTCAATTCTACATCCCAGGCATGACGTGCTGTGGTATGGAATACCTCTTTGACTAGTTTGGGTCAGGTGTCCTGTCTCTGCTTCCTCCCGGCTTCCCCTCCTTCCTGGCAGAGCATGAGACTCACAAAGTCCTTGGTCAGAGTAAACATTCTGACCAGCAACTGAAAACATCAGTTTTATCAGGTCTGTTCCCAGTCCAAAAGTCAAAAACACAGCGCTGCACCAGCTACTAAGAAGGAGAAAAAATGACTGCTACTGCTAAACCAGGACACTATGACACCACCCTTTTAACCATTTATTAACCTGGCCAATCCTCCTAGCCTTTTTAGGGTCCTCCCCTGTATCCTGGAGAATTGACGAAAAGACAATCTGAGCTCCAGAGCCCCTAACCACCTCTCCCAGGGCTCTGTAGTCCTTCTTTATTTTCTCCAGGCTACTGCTATCTACATCACTATCACCCACATGGATCACTGGAAGTGGGTAATAGTCCGTGGGATTTAGTAGAGCAGGCAGCCTCTCTGCAACATCCCTGATCTGTGCCCCTGGTAGGCAACACACCTCCCTTGAGATTGGGTCAGGCAGACAAATGGGTGCCTCTGTGCCTTTCAGAGTCCCCTACTACTATGACCTGCCGCTTTTTCCTGGTAGCACCAGTAGAGATCTTCTTTAGCAGTGCACCAGCTGGTTATTTCTGGTGCGAGCTCCTCATCAGCTGCCTGCAGGACAGCAAAGCAGTTCTGGGTGGGGACAACAGACTTAGGAGGAAGCCCCTTGCTTTTAATTGTCCTCTTCCTCCTTATTGTTCAGCTTCCTGGGTTAACAGCCTCCTTCTTTCCTTCATGAACTACAGGGGACACTTGAGGCCGCCGCACAGTTTGGGCCTGGAGCAAGCAGTCCTGCTTCCTCTCAGGTTTCCTGACATCTTGCAGCCTATTGACAGTGTCCCGCAGCTCAGCCACCTGCTGCAGGAGGACCTCCACCAGGGAGCACCGAGTGCAGCCCTGCCTATTGTGCACCGTTCCCTCAGGAGACCAGTGCAGGCACTCTCTACACTCCGAGCTCTGCACTGCAGCCTCCCCTCTCATCGGCTCTGTCTGGGTGCCTACGCTGGCCACCGCCGGGGCAGCCAGAGCAGAGCTCCCAGAGCAGGCCCTGGGCACACGGCGAGTACTCACCATCCGCTTGCCTGCCCACGCAAACTACCACACAAACTGCCTCGACCTACCCTGTTTGCCACGCTCCTGGTTGCTCACGCTCCCAGGGGCAGGTTTTTAACCAGTCAGGGCTCCTCCTGGCTCCGCCCTCTGTGAGTCCCTGCTCGCGTCAGCTGAGCTGCCGGCTCCTGGGCAAGTCCTGTCGAGGACCTGAGGCTCTCTCAGTGGCTCTGGGCGCTCTGAGTTGAGGATCCTGGACTCTGAGCTTCTCCCAGCTCCGGTGTTGAAGGCATCCTCCCTCGAGCTACTCACCTCAGCATGAGATGCCCTTGTTTATTCTTCCTGACTGATCTAAAGAGGCATACATTTTCCAAGACCCATGACTTTCCCATCTGCCAGTTCAATGTATATCCACAGAATATTAAGCTTTAAGACAGCTGAAGATGAACTAGGCCCGAATTGCTCCCCAGTGTTTAGACATCACATTTGTATCAGTAGTATTGTGGCCAGGGTAGTAATCATTCTCCTGTACTGGGCATTGGTGTGGTCGCACCTCGAATCCCATGTTCAGTTCTGGGCTCCTCAGTGCAAGAGAGATGTTGAGGTGCCGGAGTGGGTCCAGAGTAGGGCAACAGAGCTGGTGAAGGGCCTGGGGCACAAGTCTGGTGAGGAACGGCTGAGGGACCCGAGGGGTTATTTTGGCGAAGAGAAGGCTGAAGGGGAGCTTACTGATCTCTACAGCTACATGAAAGCAGGATGGAGAGAGGTGGGAGTCAGTCTCTCCTGTCAAGGGAAAAAGGGAAAGAATAAATTCTGCCAAGAGAAATTAGAAATTTGTTTAAGAAATTAGGAAAAATTCTAAACAAAATGGTTATCAAGAATTGGAACGGGCTGCCAAGGGAAGAGGAGGACTCACCATATGTGGAGGTGTTTAAAAGATGTATAGATGTTGAGCTTAGCTACATGTTTTAGTGCTGAACATAACAGTGTAATGTTAATTCAAGGACAGGATGAACGTAAAGGTCTTTTCTAACATAAATGATGCTATAATACTATAGTTTGAAGATTAAAAAGGAAGATACTGACTTCTTCTCCAAGAAAAATGAATGAAGGTAAAGGCTGAAAGAGAATGGCAGAAACCTGGACAGGCATTGCACATTGTGACAGACAGTAGCAGACACTCTTCCCTGTGATTTTGATCCTGCATTATAGAACTGTAGGAGCAAAAAGGGATAGGACCACCAGACCATGAAGCCCATGTATCCTATGTTTCTTAATACTGTCCCCCTCTTTGGAGTTGCAGGAAGAGTGAGGATCTGGACAAGACCATGGGAACCACTCCTGTTCTCCTAGAGATGGGCCTGGACATAGCTACTGCATTCTTCAAGTACACTAACACAAAGTTAAAGATTGTGGAAGGTGACGGAATTTTTGCAAGGTGTTGTGCATGGTGACAGAGGGAAGCTGACTAAGTATCCTGCATTCCAGAGCTGAAAGGACAGAGACAAGACTACATCATGATGTCAGATTATGTGCTCATAAGGCGCAGAGCAACAGATTCCACATTCCACACCAACTTCAAGGACACTGACAAAAAGCTGAGGATTCTAGAATGTGATACAACTCTGAGAATGCGTTCCACATTGTGACAGGGAAACTGACCAAGTATCTTGCATTCCAGAGGTGCAAGATCAGACAGAGACAAGACTTTACCATGATGCCGTAAGTTCCAAAGCCACAGAGGCACAGATTCCACACCATCTTCAAGGACACTGACGTAAGGCTAAGTATCACAAACAGCAGCATCTGTGGGCTTAAACTGCAAGACTGGGGGAGGCTGAGGCAGTGGTTTTGTGCATAGCATGTGAGGGAGTCTGCTGCTTTGTTTCTTAATACTCTCCCCCTTTTTGGAGCTGCAGGAAAAGTGAGGATCTGGACAAGACCATGGGAACCACTCCTGTTCTCCTAGAGATGGGCCTGGACATAGCTACTGCATTCTTCAAAAACACTGACACAAAGTTAAGGATTGCGGAAGGTGACAGAATTTTTGCAAGGTGTTGTGCATGATGACAGAGGGAAGCTGACCAAGTATCCTGCATTCCAGAGGTGCAAGAACAGAGACAGGACTATACCATAATGTCAAATGCTCATAAGGCACAGAGCCACAGATTCCCCACCATCTTCAAGGACACTGACACAAAGTTAAGGATTCTGGAATGGGATGCAACTCTGGGAAGGCCTTCCCTATTGTGACAGGGGGAAGCTGACCAATAATGCTGCATTCAGAGCTGCAAGGACAGAGAGACACAGGACCACACAATGGTGAAATAAGGTGAAGAATCAGAGACCCACAGACTGCAAACCTTCTTCAAGGACACTGACACAAAGTTAAGGCAAAACTCTGGGAAGGCGTTCCACATTGTTACAGGAGGAAGCTGACCAAGTATCCTGCATTTTGGAAGCGCAAGAAGAGGCAGACATGAGAGCAGACCACGGTGCCCTCCATCATCAATCACACAGCCACTGATTCACCAACACATCCAGGCACACTGACACAAAGCTAAGTATCAGAAATGACAGCGGCTCTCGGTTCAAACCCCAGTACATTCCCATTAAATTTATCAGGAGGCTGGTGGTGAATCTAATCCGTATGGGATGGGTTTTGCCTGTCTGCCTGGGAAATGTGGGGCTGAGAGCCTTGGTGTGAGACTGGGAGAGGCTGAGGCAGTGGTTTTGTGCATGGCTTCTGAGGGAGTCTGCTGCTTTGTTTTTGAACACTGTTCCTCTTTTTGGAGCTGCAGGAATAGAGAGGATCAGGACAAGTCCATGGGAAGCACTCCTGTTCTCCTACAGATGGGCCTGGACACAGCTGCTGCATTCTTTAAGGACGCTGACACAAAGTTAAGGATTCTGGAATGTGGCAGAACTCCGGGAAGGTGTTGCATATGGTGACAGATGGAAGATGATCAAGTATTCTGCATTCCAGAGCTGCAAGAACAGCCTGATATTGGGCCATACCATGGTGCTATAAATTCACGAGCCACACAGCCACTGATTTACCACCACTTCCACAGACACTGGCAAAGCTGCAGGTACAGAGAGGATCAGGACATGTGGAGCACTCATGTTCTCCTAGAGATGGCCTTTACATTTCTACTGCCTTCCTGAATGACAGTGTCACTAAGCTAAGGATTCAGTAGTCTGTCTGAAGCTTGGTTAGTTGTTCCCGGTAGTAGCAGAGGCTGCATGACTCAGTGTTTATTGTACTTCCCTTTTGGCCTTGAAGGGCAGGGTCTCAAGACCTGTCCATATATCAGCCTCTGTTCTTTGGCCACACAGCCACAGATTAGCTACCTAGTCCAAAACATTTGCACTAAGTTGAGTTCTAATCTACACATCCAGTGACATAATGAGTACCTTCTCTGAGGACACGGTCACAAGGTTAAGATTAAAAGTTTTTCCATCCCCATTTTATGTTGTCCCTGTTCTCCTTTTTTATTATCCTGCCTTCTTTATATGTAGGTCTAGATAGGACAGGAATTGACCATGTCTCACTGTTTTTCCCTTGTCCTCATCTATGTAGCCAGTGATTTCTGCTACTTTTTACAAAGATTTCTTTACAGGATGAAGGGAGCACACCCAATCCTTTGCTCACCTTGCCACATTCCCAATGACAACTGGAGGCTCCCAGTGACCATGGGAAATGTCATCATTTTTCCACCTGGTCTCTGTGCCTATAATATAGCTTGAATTTAAGTTTCCTTATTCAATTGACTGGTTCTTGTCACTTATGTGGTCTTGTGTGCTAAAACTGGTGTTTTTCTTTATTGTTCATGCTAAATGTGATTTTTAGATCTTTTTAGATATGTAATATCTTTATATATATATATAAATTTTATTTTCTTCTTTCATGCTTGAAGGGGCAGTGGCTGCTGTGTAACAATGGGGGTATGATTGTTTCAAAATGTGGAACTTGGCATGTGATCGAGCACTTGGGTAGTAAGCCAAGAGACATGTTCTTGGTCAGTGGGGTGAGGTGGGAGCCAAAAGTCAGCCTGTGTTGCAATGGCTTCACACAGACCTCACCAGGAGGTCATTTTTTATCAAGGGTACAAATGGGATGTTCTGCACTCTGCCTGTAGGAATTTTCACCTGAGGTCATCGAACGAAAAGTCTTACTATACATATCCTAAATCTTGTATACTCCTAATCTGCTGCTGTGATATAATTTCAGGGTAAGTAGAAAAAGATACTAGGAACTGTTTAAATCTTTCAGAAAAAATAGCTAGAAAGCTAAGCAGCCACAAAAAGCCATTTTGCTAAAATTCCTCTCTCTAAGTCTTATGTCACCATGCTGGTATACTCATTAGTTTGACAAAATCAGAGCTTTACATATGCATTCATTACCTCAAGCAGCTCTTAGTTTCAGTAGTTTCAGCAGTTTCACTGCTTCCTTGTATTCACAACAGTGTACTAGATGAAGTTATGTTTGTATCTCATGTGTGATCTGTTGGCCTTTTTCACATTTTAAGCAGAGTAAGCACTCTCCAATCAGGAAAACACTTGCTAAATCTATTGGAACATTTGTTCAATAGGTAATAGACTTCAAAAATGTAAATCAGGTGATGCAACAGAAGGAACGGAACATAAACTGAAAATAATGTTTGGTGGACAATGATGTACCTTCATACAGTATGATTGGCTTTGTGATGATGCCTCTCTAAAGCATTATTTAGAAGCAGACAAAGGAAAACTCAGGCAGAACAAGCCTATACTATGCAGAGAATCTGTAAGGATTGAACCTTTCCTTTTTCATAGGGGACAAAAAGACTTTACAAAGTAGAGTAACAAAAAAGGTAGACTAAGCCCTTTTTCTAGGAGAACAAAATAATGCTCATTGAAACCAGACAAAAAAACAAAAGGAGTTATCATCAGCTGGTGAACAGCCTATAGAATTGACAATGAATGTTATTAAGATTTTGATGCGTAACACTGGGAATGTATTTTTGTGTGTATAGTGGAATTCCCACAGGTTAATAGAAGAATAGAGATTAATAGTGGGAAGAGTATACATATATTTTACATCTGCATAGCTTTGCAGAACTGATATAGATACCAATAAAAATATCATTTGCTGTCACAGTGGCAGGTGTTGATCAACTGTTCAAGCAGCCGTGCTGCTTAAATCTTTGATGCTGCTCTTCAGCAGTAAAGCACCCTAGGTGATCAGCTGTCCCCACCATCATTCCTTCCCCACAACTGTTTACCCTGCCTCTATTTACAAATGTGGAGCATAACACTAATCACATGCTCATTCCCCTAAGCTTGTCATAAAAATTTTCCTCTGTAGTATTTCTTGCGCCACCTCAGGCACATTATATGAAACAGTGCAGGAGAGAGGATGAGGACCCAACCACACTACTCATATGAATTATGCAGCAATTTTTTGTATGAATTTTTATTCATTAGCATTTTCATTTTCTCAGCCTCAGACTCCAAAACCACACGATTACAATTCATCTTTTGGCACTACAAATTCTCTATGCTTGCCCATTGACTTCTCTTATTACAAACCCACAAGTATTGTTTTCCTAAAAGCACCTTTCAAGTAATCTGCCTTTTACTGAAATGTGACTGCTGCTGTGTACTATTTTAAAAATGGCTTGACAGAATTGCTAATGTTCTCGTTCCTTCAGGATATTTCCTAATACTTGTAGCCTTTTCATGTTTCTAATTAGGCCAGTAATGGTCCCTGAAGTTAAACCAATTAAAATTATTTACTGTGACACATAATGTGGAGATAATTATCTGATATCTGAATCCAACTTCTGCTTACTTCGCAACATTACTTAATAGAAAACAGGGAAACTGATGCCCGTGCTTTCATTTTACTTGTCTACCAAATGTATTTGCCCTGTAGCAAACTGTTTAAATAAAGCATTAAAATCTTTGCGGTGCTAATCAAAATGTTTAAAATCCACTCAGACTTCCTTTATAGTTCTAAGAAGCATATAAAACATTTACACATTACCTTTTATGTTATAGTTGCTGACCAATGTAGTAGCATTGTCCATAGATAATGCAGCTTATGCAGCTTCTAAAAACATTTCCAGTTTTTTTGTTTCTTTTGAAAATGTTCATGCCAGAGAATGAAGACTTGATATTTGTAGGCTTATGAACACAGTAAGGTTACTTTTTTCATAAAAATATTCCATCTTCTGTTATGTTTTTTTACGTCACATTTTCTTTAGCTGAGTTTTTCTGGGAAAGAGAGGAATTGAGAGCATTTTCAGAAGTACCATGTTCCATAATTAAGCATTTTAAATTTAACTAAATTTCACTCAGAATTTACTAATTCCAAAAACATCATGGGAGGCGAGGAAAGACACATGAGAAGAGCGTGCAGCAAGCTCAATGCCCTGGACTTCAAGAGAGCAGATATTGGCCTCTTCAGAAACCTGCTTAGTAAGGTTCCATGGGATACAGCCCTAGAGGGCAGGGGAGCCCAAGACTCTTGGTTGTTATTCAAGGATCACCTGCTCCAAGCTCAGGAGTGTTGCATCCCAACTAGAAGGAAGTGCAGCAAGAGGGCCAGGAGACCTCCTTGGATGGATAAGGAGCTGCTGAGGAAAATTCGAAGGGAAAAAGAGGCTTATAGAAGGTGGAAGCAAGGACAGGCGGCCTGGGAAGAATACAGGGATGCTGCCCGGGAAGCTAGGGACCAGGTGAGGAAGGCTAAGGCCCAGTTAGAATTGAACTTGTCTAGGGATGTTAAGGATAATAGGAAGAGATTCTATAGGTGCGTAGCGAATAAAAGACAGACTAGGGACAACATAGGCCCCCTTCGGAAGATTTTGGGAGAACTGGCTACCCTGGATTTGGAGAAGGCTGAGGTTCTTAATGACTTCTTTGCCTCAGTCTTCACTGGCACAGTCTCTGACCACACCACCCAAGTCTTGGAAGGCGAACGCAGGGACTGTGAGAATGAAGACCCTAGGCCCACTGTGAGAGAGGATCTGGTTCAAGACTGTCTTAAAAACCTAAACGTACACAAGTCCATGGGACCTGACAAAATCCATCTGCGGGTCCTGAAGGAGCTGGTGAATTAAGTTGCTAAGCCACTGGCCATCATATTTGAAAGATCATGGCAGTCAGGTGAAGTTCCCGATGACTGGAAAAAGGAAAATATAACCCCCATTTTCAAGAAGGGGAAAATGGATGACCCAGGGAATTACAGACCAGTCAGTCTCACCTCTGTGCCTGGCAAATTCTTGGAGCAGATTCTCCTCGAAGGCATGCTAAGGCACATGAAAAACAAGGAGGTGGTTGGTGACAGCCAGCATGGCTTCGCTAAGGGGAAATCCTGCCTGACCAATTTGGTGGCCTTTTTTGATGGGGCTACGAAACTGTTGGACAGAGGCAGAGCAGTTGACGTCATCTACCTGGACTTATGCAAAGCGTTCGACACTGTCCCACACAACATCCTTGTCTCTAAATTGGAGAGATGTCAATTTGATGGGTGGACCACTCAGTGGATAAAGAACTGGCTGGATGGCTGCATGCAAAGAGTTGTGGTCAATGGCTCAATGTCCGGCTGGAGACCGGTAAGGAGTGGTGTCCCTCAGGGATCGGTGTTGGGACCGGTCTTGTTTAACATCTTTGTCGGTGACATGGACAGTGGGATTGAGTGCACCCTCTGCAAGTTTGCCGATGACACCAAGCTGTGTGGTTCGATTGATACGCTGGAGGGAAGGGATGCCATCCAGAGGGACCTTGACATGCTTGTGAGGTGGGCTGATGCCAACCTGATGAAGCTTAACCATGCCAAGTGCAAGGCCCTACACCTGGATCAGAGCAATCCCAGGCACAGCTACAGGTTGGGCAGAGAAGAGATTCAGGGCAGCCCTGCAGAGAAGGACTTGGCCTACGAGAAAATGAACATGAGCCAGTAGTGTGCGCTCACAGCCCAGAAAGCCAACCGTGTCCTGGGCTGCATCAAAAGGAGCGTGACCAGCAGGTCACAGGAGGTGATCCTGCCCCCCTAGTCTGCTCTCGTGAGACCTCACTTGGAGTATTGTGTGCAGTTCTGGTGTCCTCAACATAAAAAGGACATGGAAGTGTTGGAACAAGTCCAGAGGAGGGCCACGAGGATGATAAGGGACTGGAGGACAGGCTGAGAAAGTTGGGGCTGTTCATCCTGGAGAAGAGAAGGCTGCATGGAGACCTCAGAGCAGCCTTCCAGTATCTGAAGGGGGCCTACAAGGATGCTGGGGAGGGACTATTCATCAGGGAGTGTAGTGACAGGACAAGGGGTAATGGGTTCAAACTTAAAGAGGGGAAGTTTAGATTGGATATAAGCAAGAAATTCTTTACTGAGAGGGTGGTGAGGCACTGGAATGGGTTGCCCAGGGAAGTTGTGAATGCTCCATCCTTGGTGGTGTTCAAGGCCAGGTTGGATGAGGCCTTGGGTGACATGGTTTAGTGTGGGGTGTCCCTGCCCATGGCAGGGGAGTTGGAACTAGATGATCTTAAGGTCCTTTCCAACCCTAACTATTCTATGATTCTATGATTTTATGAGAAAAAGATGTAAAATAATTTGCAGCATGGATAGTGTTTCTCACTAAAGTAACTACTACCAGAGCATCCGCCTGAGAGAAACAATAGAAATAAAATAAAAAATCCTCTACACCAGAAATTCTGCATTTGGAAAAATTTGGCCTGTTTGCAAAGTGAAAGTGGTTGAAGTCTTCACATAGAAACTTGAACCAGTAAAAGAATTTCTATTTTTGCTTTAATCTGTCAATTGCTGCAAATTGCAATAATCTAGAAAGGTGTTCAGCAAACTACAGGGACAAGCCAAGACTACTTCCACAGGACGGCATGTCACTCCTATAGCACAGACTGTGGGAAGATGCTATATTTGCTTTGCCAAGTTCTCTGAGCTTTGTGGCCAACCTGAAACCTAAATGGAGTGTTTATGGGTTTGTCTAATTCAAATTTAACTTCACATTTTTTGTCACTTCTCTGGTAACTGAAAATGTATACATGAACTTAGTAAGCAAGAAATGTGCTCTACTTACAGGCTGGAAGAGCGGAGCTTGCTGAAACACATGCAAAGCAGGCAGCAACACAGCCTGTTCCCCTCCCTGCTCCAGGGATGTGACTTTTGGGGGATGAAGGCTGATCAGCATTTCATGCTCAGCTAGTCACTGGCCTGTGTGAAAAGTCAGCTGGGCTGGCTCTACCTCCTTGCTCTGTGATTTTTCACATCTGCCTGATAAATCTTTAGCTTAACATCTGGGGGTGCCACCAGCGAGATTGTTTGTGTATGATGCACAGGAGGAAATGTAATTGAGTCACAAAACCTTTTCTTTTGTTACAGATTTTAGTTCATTGGAGACACAGAAAAATATGAGGAAAGTATATGTATGCTGCCTAAATTTTCAAACATTTCAAAGCTATGATTTAAACTGAAATATACAATGAATAAACATATTCCTACATCATCATTATCTGATCCCTTTTACTTTCTTCAATTTTGCATACATTGCAGTCATTAACGTGCCATCAAGTTGCACTTCAATAAACAAAGCAACTGCAGATGCTGTTAAGCATCATTCTTATGGGGAGAAAATGTCATATTTTGTCAAAGTTCTCAGTCCTGATAAGGGAGATCAAGTTAGCTTGTGGACAGTAACTACTCTGCACATCTTAATTTACTTAGCATTTCTTTCACCCTCTTGTCATTGCAAACTAATTCAGATACTTACATTCTTTTGTCTTACTGATCACCAGAGCTAATTAATTCTTATCTGCTCATGGTGTTATTGAGAGCAAAGAAATGTGTGCCAATTCCTGTCACCAAGGAGTTAAAAACTCCTTAGCCTTCACTCTGGAAGGTTTGCTCCTATGCCCTTTTAGACAATGACAAGCTGTTAAGTGTAAAACTAATTAACATTTCAAAAACTAGTGTTAATCAACAGCACTCAGATTCATTGGGAGCCCTGTTCTGTCCAGTTTTTCCACTTATTCTTTTATGCCATAACTTCCAAATTATTGTGCTAATTTTAGCTGTTTACTGAATTAGGAACAGGATGAAACATTATAAGGCTAAAGTTCTAGAAGTACATCACTGGCATTTTTTTTTAATATCATCTCCCCTAAAATATGGTCTTTATTCTGCTGTTCCTCCTTCTTCCCTCCCCCATCATTCCCTTGAGTGGCAGAGCTGATTTTCAGTTGGTTTTATTGTTGTTCTAAAGGACACGTTATATTTAAGATAACAGCTGATAATCATCCTCTGTCTATCAGGAATATGATGGTGAAATTTAAATTAGAGCCCTCCTAAAAGTCCATCCAAGTGATAATGTTGTTTGGTTGGTTTTTTTTTTTTATGTGGAAAAAAAAAAGAAGTTTATTTTCTATGTTTACAGTTTTGATTTTGAAAGCAGAATGATCATCACAATTTTACTATATAGAAATTGGAGAAAATTTTATGTTTTAAAGAAACTGTATTGCTTGGGCCTGCTGTTGAATTCAAGTTCTAAGATGCATTTGGATGTGATCTAGATGTTGAAACAGTTCGGCTCCTGCTGCAACAGATTGTAATGGAGAACCATCAGCAATTTATAAATGCAAAATTATCTTGTCATGATCAAGACAATAGCTAGACATTAGTGGAAAATGAAGAAAGAGGTGAAGGAGGGTTCTAGCAATCTCTTCAAAACTGTGTGTGTGCATGACTCATTACGAGCACCAAAGGTGATGACACAACTGACTTATGTGGTTTGCTTTCAGTAGCTTCAGGTTGGGAAAAGTGGAAGGTGTGCTTTGTTGCTCTGGACAAAACTGTGAGGAAAGGGTCTTGTATTTTCTCATATTTCAGTAATTCACACCTGAAACTTTAAAAGAGATGACCAGTTTCCTTCAAAGTTTTGTTTGCTATCAACTGTTTAATAAGTAGAATCCCAAAGTTTACAGTGAATGTAGGAAAGGTTTAAAGCAATAGGACTAAGATAGCTTTGAAGACAGAATGGTCAAATTAACAAAAATTCAGATTTACAAAGATTTGGAGGTAGTCCAGCTGCCCTGTTAAGAGGACCATGACCCTCCAACCTTAGCTATCAGATGCATTCACTGAAGGGCTGGAACTTCCATAGGAGGAAACAGAGACTTAGTTTATCTCCAGAGCAATGGAACAAGCCTCTTACTTCAGATGTCATACACCAAAGCAGACATAATAGACAAATGTGATTAGCACATCCTTAGGATTTGACAGGGGTGGGTAAAGCCAAGGACCATATTGCACCATGCCATCCTAGGGGAACCCCAGAGATTTTTGAACTGTATTTCTGAGGTGCTCATGGGCTGGGAACTAGCACTTAGTGTAGGACTGGAACAGTACCATAAGCATTGTGTGGGACAAGAGATGACTGTACATGCCTGCAACACAGCTGACGGTTGCGGGCTGATGCCAGGAGGAAGATTGTGGAGAGAGGAGTAACCTTGGATAACATGCTCACCATGCTGGCTTACAGGTAGCCTGACAATATTCTTTGTTCTTCTAAATGCTGGGGTGCACCTCAGACATAATCAAGTTATTTACATTTGTCCCATTACTTTTACAGTCTTAACTTTAAACCTTTTAAACTTAGATCCTTAATTTCTATTGCATTCTCTCTGCATAACGGTTGATGAAAGAAACATTATTGCACAGGCCTAAAGGGAGACTGGTATTTATGTGGACATCTGATGAAAAATAAGTCATGCTCATAGCATTTGGTTTGACTACTCAGTTTCAATTTGAAAGCTGTATAGTATCATATTGAGGTCTGTTGTACCACTGATTCAAGTATATCACAAGGCAGTGTCTCAATATCCTTATTGGGATCACTGATGTGACATTCTTCAAGAGTATGACTCACTACATTGCAATTCAATATCCACTTTATTGTATACTATTTGATATTAAACCACATTTCTCAAAGGAAGTAATGGCATTGCCAATGCATCCCAGTCTGAAATTATTTTTCTAAAACTAAAGAAATCCCATCACTAGTCAAAGCAGATGTTGCACTTTAAGACAAGTTCATAGTCCCTGCTTGAGCAGAACAGATAAACTCTGCTTCCAGGATATGGACCCTCTGATAACTTTGTCTTCCCTATGGATACTAGCTTCAATATAGCTCATTTTAGTCATATAGTTTATTAAGGCAAAGGGTCTACAAGCAGTAGTGAAAATTTCTGTTTTGCTATCAAAATATGATGTCATCATTTGATCACACTGAATTTATCCCTTCAACTTCAGCTACCCTGAAGAACTGCTTAAGAACTTTTGTAAAAAATTCAGATGGCAAGGAATCTTACTGAGGCTGTTTGCTCATGAAGCATATTGCAATGAAGTCTTCAAACTTCAGACTCTTCTGCAGTTCCAGGGGAACTGTGCTTTAATTTTATTCTAAAGGCACAATAAGTTGATTGTGGTTATTGTTCATATTTTGCCAAAACAGCAACTTAGAGAAATGATAATATAAAGTAACCCTGCTATACTGACTCAGCAACAATCAAGGTTTTCCCAAAATTCATATTAAGGAAACTATATATTAAACAATTCTGTAAATGCATTGAAAACAAAATATTAATTCTGTGATGTTTACCTTTTACTTTGTTCTACCAAAAAAAAAAAAAAAAAAAAAAAGTATCAGGGAGTTTTTTCTCCATCAACGTGTTTTGAATGGGTTGACTGGAGTGATTTTTTTCCTGCATCTGAAAACAATTGTCTTTTACATGTCTGTCTTCACCCTTTTCTGCCTTGAAGTGCAAGCATGACCCATGAAACCTCAAGCAAATGTAAAGAATAGGGGTATTGTTGTGCCAGCACCCTTAATGATGGTACAAAAATTTCTTTTCAGTGGATCACTGACTGCACTTCTGACTGACAGAAATGCCGAAACATTTCAGACTGAAGAATAATGTTAGTTTTGCTCTTTTCAGTCTGTTTTTCTTTTATATGACAAAAGGTAAGATCAGATGTTATAGTTTTCAAGAACATTCTGTGTTATATCCAGAATCACAAAGATCAGAAGAATAAATTATTTACCTAGATTTTCCATATATTGGCAACCACTTAGATAAAAATTGATATTCAGTCTTGATCGTCTGGAAAGCTGTGGGACACTGGAACTAACAAATCAATCTAAAAAATATTGCTGGTCTGAAATCTCCAATTAGATGTTAAGGTTGCTTTTTAGAGGATGGCAAATATATGTATAGCGTGCGTTAAGGAAGCAGAAATGAAGGAAAAAAATAAATCTGTGGGCAGAAGTGTAGTAGCGATAAGCGCAATATGTGTCAATAAGGTTTTCATGTTCAACAGTTTGCTGTTACACCAAAATGTAGCTTTTTGTGAACTGAACTGAATGCTGCAAGCCACAAACCTTTAAAAGAAAATAAGTGAAAGCTGGGGGGGAAAAAATAATCTCTTTCCATTGCTAGAAACTTGCAGGTGTCTACTAAGCCCATATTCGTGGATCATCAGCCTAGATTTATGTGTATACAGCAGGGAGGGGGCTTTCTCCATGATATAGCCCCTGTACTGCAAGCACAACTGTTTGTCACACACCTTCAACTACAGCACGGTTCTCTGCAGAAATCTCCAAACCCAGCAAGTGTCCTTCTGACAGAGGAGTGCTGAAGTATTTGCACAAATTAAAAAAAGTTTGTGAATACAATAGTTAATTATCCACGGGCTCCTTTGTTCTTCTCTAAAATATAGCCATGATATGTCAGCTCTTTATTCCCCATACACAGCCTGCACAGAGCCTGGTGAATAAGTGGCATGAATTTGCTGAAAGCACTTCAAGACACCCACACTTGTGCATCTACAGGAACAAGGGGCCAGAAAGGCTGTTCATGCTGCTTGAGAAGAAATCAATACTTCTTCTCTGCAGCGGAGGTGCACTTCAGTACCATTAAACCCATGATTATTTACACTCTGGGAGTGTTCCAGACCTCTGTAGGCAGTTTAAACTTAAGAGTTTATCATTTCTTTTCTTCCCAAACAAAATTCTTAGAGTCACAATTTTTCCTTTGTGAGTTTCTTGGAGAAAAACATAATGCTTTTATGTGTGTTATGGGGATGAGGTGAAGTATATGTCAGCAATTCTGTGTAAATAATTGATCTTATTATGCTTGCAAGTGAAAATCCATACATCTGTCCTTTTCATTGAGATATGTTTCATTAAAGGTGGTAATGTAAACCACTGTATCATGAAGTTTTTGTTAGGCACCATTTTTTAAAGAATTCTGTGAAGTGTGTTGGCAGTTTAATTTATACATTTTTGCCCTCTCTTGACACAACGGATAGAAAGGGCATAATCCTTCCTGGTGCCCAAGACAACCTGTTCACTCAAAGAAGCTGAACACAATCCTCTTGCGTGTGGGTGAGATCCAGGTTTCCCAGACTCCTGAACCTTTTCTAAGCTCTCGGAAGATGACATTGTGGGATTTCATTATAGATGTTAGACCTTAGTAATTAAACAGATATCTATCTCTTGCTAAGTGAACCTGTATAATTCATGTTGATAAATTTCAGTGGGCATTTTTGCAAGCTCTAAACCTCCGTGGTAGGTCCCAAGATCTTGTCACTCACGTAGCACTGCACCTCCTCCTCCTAGAGCCTGTGTTGCAGCTCCATTCATGTTCCTACTTCTCTTCTCCTTGGTCTAGCACCTAAGATCAGCCACTCCGGGCACACTCTGAACTCTGCACTCCTGGCAGCTGTGCAGCCCTGATGAGGAGCCATAGCAAGTCATTTTCCAGTAGCAGCGTCTGGATGTTTGGCTGGTCTTTTATATGGGTTATGCTGGCTGTAGTGATGGCAGAAGAAAGTCTGTGAGGCTGACAAAAGAGTGGTCTGGTGGTCCATCTAGTGCTTGCAAATGTATTTTTCTTATTTATTCACATTTAATTGTCATAAATTTATCCCCTGCTACATGACTGAATAAAAGCCCTGAGAAAATTCTTATTTGGGGGCATGGAACCCTGACCATCATGTTTCTTCCCATGGTCCCTTTGCATGCTCTCTGTTTATCCTTGATAACCTCCCTCTTGCACTTGTTCTTCTGTTCCCTTACAAAACCATAATGAAATTATTTTGTGGTTAGCATACATGTTCATAAGACATTTCTCTGTCATAAGAGGCCTCCTGCTTCTTTCAGTTTCAGGGTTTAATTTTAGACCAAGACTATTTCAATCCAGTTCATATATCCTATGCCATACTCATTGTTTGATTCAAAGAACAAGATTATTGTTGTCAAACCAGTAAGTTTTTTATCTTTTAATCAGAATATTAAGATGGTATGGAATTTTGTTTTTAATATAGTTCTCAGGAATCAGAAATACCTATTTACTTTATGGTCTTTCCAAAACAAGACCATATGAAGCAAGTTACAAAGGCTTTTGTAATTCTTTTTCTCTGTCCTAAACTAATTTCCCCTCCATGCTGTTCTCCAATTGCCCGCCAAATATAAAACTTAATGTTTATGTCTCTAATGTCCTCATGTTGACAAAGTTTAATATTCCCTCTGTCTTTTGCAAAATTTTTTTTTGTCATATTAGTCAGTATAATAAATAAGGTATAAATGACTCTCCTGGGTGAGGCTTACAATGGGAAATGATAACATCTTTAAGCAATACTTAAATTTGGATGCAGTAAAGCAGCAGATTATTCTGCAAATAGATGGGGAATTCTTTCCCTCCTCTCCTTTGTTGATAGCTTTCTGATGTGAGCACAAAAAAAAAAAAAAAAAAAAGAATGTAAATAGGCTGGAGGTCCTTGCTATGCTAAATACAACTCCCTATATGGTAAGACATGTGACACCTATCTCACAGACAGGAGCTTACAATCCTGTTCATTAATTTTATCACTAATATAAACTTTTAATATGCATATGATCAGTATATGGGACTTCCAGGGAAGCTTAAAGTGACTGTAACCTGTAATTACTGCTCCTGTACTTGATTATAATAATCTGATTGCAATTATTCAGTGATTTTAATACAAGCCCCAAGCTACATAACAATAATTCAAGTGCAGTGATTGGGAACATGTTTCTATTTGGCTGTGAAATGATGTTTTAATCCACACTGATTCAGGAATCTGGCTATAGTTCTATTCGTGTAATTAAAGCACATTTATACAGTCAAGTAAAATAACTTTAGTTTGAAGTGAATATAATTAATGCAAGGACTCCATATAAGTCAAAATGGATCATAAGCATGAATTCCTTAGATAGGAATAATAAAACAAAGATAGCAGTACTTGGCTAGTGTGGCCATTACAATGAGCTGGCTAATTTTTAGATAAAAATTAGCAAACACATGGGAAGATGGGAGGAACCTGTTCACAGCAGCGCTACACAATGCTTTATAGATGAGGTACAGAGTAATTACTAAAAGTTTTATCATGTTCATGCTCTTGACTTGGACCTGGGCTTAAGCCTATGATCAGAAGCAGGACTTTAAAAAAATCCTGTAAGTGCTTAATTCTGTTGAAAATTCTGAGTTTATATGAGAGTAAGCTCTGAAGGCAATCTTGTCCATTGTTTTTTAGACCTTCATTTGAAGGCAGTCAGTAAAAAAAGAGTTTCACACAACAAAATCAAAGCCTCTGCAAAGTGGATTTTGAGGACTTATGTGAAGACTATTCTCAGGTAGCAGAAACGTCTTTGCACTACTTTTAAAAATCCCTTTCTGAAGATAAAAAATAAGATATTGAAAAAGTGCAAATGCTTCATGAACACATGCCTTAGATTAAAATTAACATATAAAATATTTTTTTTCTTTATTGACTGCATATTTACTTAAGCCTGTGTTTCTTACATGTAAGTGGATTTTAGTCTAACTGAAAAGGAAAGCAAATGACTTAATTACAACACTTTTCTTTTTAGTTCTTTCATTTCTCACCTGAACCAAAACACTTACCTGCCTTACAAGAGTAAAAGAAAAAATAAGCTTTTATGGTTGCATGGGCATCACAGTTTTTACACAGTAGCTTCCTAGGTTTTCTGTATTTGTTATGGTACTTAGGAATGGAAACATCTAACAAATCCAAAACCCCAAAATTGCACTAAGATTAAATCATGGAGAAAGTCTTATATCAAGCTATTTATTTGGGAGAATCTTTTTTCCTCTCAGTACTACTACCATCCTCCTACGGAAGCTTATCTTTTCTTTTGTTGATGTTGATCCTAAATGTGCAATTTACTTATTACCCAAAAATTAAGTAATTACAATAAATCAATAAATTGCTTTGATCTGATTTGGTCTAAACTGTGAGAACTAACCTTTTTTAACCTGTGACATTTGACAATAATGTCACATTTAACAACAAACTAAGAAAAAGTAGTATGCATTTCAGATGGTAATGTCTGAAGTTGATCAAGTTCTTACACCCAGTTTTAGGTACTTCCAAACCCTTAACACTGTCTTAAGACTGGTTGATATCTGATCTCTTGCTTCAAGAGAAAATTCACTGTGGTGAAATATCTGGTTTTGCAATGGACCTTCCATGAGAGAAAATTAAAGGTATTTTTAATTTTTGTTAAAAAAATGAATTTATCATTCTGATAAATCCTACAGAGGACAGGAAAAGTATCTGGCTATACAGACTGAGCAGTTTTAGCCTTCTGATTGTTGGTGCTGTGAGATAAAAATTCTGGAGACTCTTCATTAATAGTGATCAGATGTTGAAAAGCATGAGACTGCATATTCAGGTGTCATGGCTACTCTTACTACTGCACAACAACATAAAAGTTATATGTTACTAGTATGGGCTGCATATACTAGTACCCCTTACTCAGAGGCAGATAAATCATGCCTAGCAAGCAAGTTGCACCTACCTACATTAACAAACTTTGTGTCATTGTGATAAAAGAAAACTCTTAACTGATGGGATATACTAAAGTTAAAGAATGAATGAGACTGTGGCTACATCTGTTTCACCAATTCCCTGAAAAAAATGTTGATCAAATCTAACTACTTGCATTATATTTTCAAATAATCCTCAAATAAAATGGGCTCCAATACTGCAGTTGGAATAATATACTTATGTTCATTCTATTCTATTCTATTCTATTCTATTCTATTCTATTCTATTCTAATCTAATCTATTCTATTCTACATTAAGATAATCAAGTTCCAACCCCCCTGCCATGGGCAGGGATACCTCACACTAAACCATGCCACCCAAGGCTCTGTCCAACCTGGCTTTGAACACTGTCAAGGATGGAGCATTCTTCCCTAGGCAACCCATTCCGGTGCCTCACCACCAAAGAACTTCTTCCTTATATCCAATCTAAACTTCCCTGTTTAAGTTTGAAGCCATTATGCCATGTCCTATCACTACAGTCCCTGATGAGAGTCCCTTTCTATCATCCCTGTAGCCCCCCTTAAGATACTGGAAGGCTGCTATGAGGTCTCCGTGCAGCCTTCTCTTCTCCAGGATGAACAGCCCCAACTCTCTCAGCCTATCTTCATACGGGAGGTGCTCCAGTCCCCTGATCATACTCGTGGCCCTCCTCTGGACTTGTTCCAGCAGTTCCATGTCCTTTTTATGTTGAGGATACCACAACTGTACACAATACTCCAAGTGAGGTCTCACAAGAGCAGAGAAGAGGAGCGGGATCACGATTTTTCAAATATGATGGACAGTGGCTTAACACTTCATTTGCCAGCTCCTTTAGGACCTGTGGATGAATTTCATCAGGTCCCATGGACTTGTGCACATTCAGGTTCTTAAGATGGTCCCAAACCTGATCCTCTCCTACAGTGGCCGTAGGATCTTCATTCTCACAGTCCCTGTGTCTGCCTTCCAAGACTTGGGTGGTGTGGTGAGAGCATTTGCTGGTGAAGACTGAGGCAAAGAAGTCGTTGAGAACCTCAGCCTTCTCCAAATCCAGGGTAGCCAGTTCTCCCGACATCTTCCAGAGAGGGCCCACGTTGTCCCTAGTCTTTCTTTTATTTGCAGTGTACCTATAGAATCCCTTCCTGTTATCTTTCATATCCCTGGTCAAGTTTAATTCTAACTGGAGTTTCATCATTTTCAGTGATGGCAGTGGCAGATCCAGGTCTAAAAATGATGAAAAGAATTTGTCTACTGTTTGTTCTGAAAGGCATTATTGGTATTGCCCCTGTTCCAAGGTACATTTCATGACACAGTGTGATTTATTTGGACACTGAATTTTCAGCTGGCACTTTCCCTGATGTATCAAGTACCAGATTGCCAGTAAGAAATGTATTTTAGCAATATTTTAAAGGCCTAAGTCACTGCATTTCTCATATGAATTGCCATTTTGATTGTGCAGACACATGCCACTTTAAAAATTAGAAATGAAGAAAACCTGTAACAATTTTCTAGCAGGAAAGCAGAGGAATTTTAAAAAATTAAAACATCCTCTCTCTTGTCCTAGTTCATGATGACATCTTTTGTTGGAGCTCAGGAAGTATCTTGTTCTGTTTAGATCACTGACAGGGCAAAGGTTTGAACTTAGCTTCAAAATATTTGTCAGCCCTGACTATCTACTCAGTAATGTTCACAGAATTGTGAACCAATAACATGGTGTTATCCAACAAGAGGTCCTGTACTAAAATTCACTAATTACAGACTTGAAAAGTATTCTGCTATTTTTCATTTATTAACTAAAGTTGTGTGATTTGGAGAACAACTTTTTCAAATCTTTTTAGAACTAATGAGCACATTTCAAGAGATTACTACCTTGTCCTCAACCAACTTCTCGAAGACTGCTCCAAGGGAATCACATGAGTATTTGACCTCTGTAAGATTTTTAAGAAGAAAAAACAAACTTCATAAAACTTAATCATATTAGTTAAAGCTGTAAGGATATTTTAAAGCCCCTCCTAATACACCCAGTTCCATTACCTGAAACCCATCAACGTAATCCTTCTTTAGGAAGAAAGGAATGAATCAAATTGAAAAGATTTGTAATTGAATTATCCTCAATCTCAGGGCAATTAGAACCATTTTTTATTGGAACATCTAGGTATAACCTTGACTGCTTCTAATTAGTCCATCAACTCAGATAATAAGAAAATGGAGGAACAATTTTACAGTGTTGTAAAAATTGAAATGAGTTCAATATTGTTGCATGTGTGTTGCAGGAAGGCATAGTGAGAAAGCACGAATCAAAGTGTAAAACAGATACAAAATAACTCCTTCAAGAAGTACTAGAGACTGTTCTTATAACTGAAGTTACACATTCAGTGTTTTGATTAAGTACTTTTTGCAACTTACCATGCTTTATTTTCAGATCCTCTTTCCTATTTCAATAAACTGTGACAAAAATTAGTATTGGAAAAGCTTAAAACTATTGTTTGCGAAAGTTCTGAATTATAAGCCTAATAAAAAAAATATTTTCTTCTAGTATGTTTACTGTCAGTTTTTATGGAACATTCAATTTCACATATGAGCTTCAAAGACAAATGCAGCAGTAGTACACAGATCACTATAGGAGCAAGTAAACACAGTAAGATATAATCCTGCATTTTCTGTTCCACTTTCTTCTTATGCTTAGAATCCCAAATTTTCTCTTGCAGTTCTATTCTATTACTTTCATATCAGAAAATCACTCTGACTTCAGATGATGAGGTGCTATGGAATTAGATTTTCATGGAGCTTGTTTCTGTAGCTCTTGTTATTTGAGTGTGGGTGATTATTTTCATGCTTTTTTTGTGATTTTGGTTCCAGAATATGGAAAACTCTTCATAAGGCAGATCTTCTATATCTTTGCCTTTGCTCTGGTGTTAATTTAATGTAAAAATAAGCCCTTGGAGAGGGGAAAAATATTGTTAGCTGTTACAGAGGAGTAGGATATTCCTTAATAAGAATGTGCATTTAAATGCGTTGAAACATACCTTCACATGAGAATTCTAACCCTGAACATAAATAAAACTTTTACAGTGAAGTTCAAATTTAAGCTTAACATTTTCACACAATCTTTTTAAAATTTGTTTTAAGCTACTTACAGTACATTCTTTTAGAGTGGAAAACAGCTCTGGAAGTTGTACTCCTATCTACCTTTTCTGTGGAGACCTATCCTATCTTCTTCTTTCCAACCATGCTGTGCTAAGGCCACAGTGGAACCCAGAGCAGAAAAATAAGGGGTGAATTCTCAGCTTCACTGGGAATACAGTAGAGCTTTAGTTCTCAGTGCAGCAAATTTCAGCCTTTTCACCACAAGTCGTGCTTGCACAGTGTTTGGCCAGCTATTTGGATCATATTACTCTTCAAACTATCAGCCTTTTTATTTTAATGATCACTTTTTTTCGGTCAAATCTTTCAAATGTATCAGAATAGCTTATAGACCTAAATCCCACTGTTGATCAGAATGAGCCTTCAAAGTTAGCAGTAGCTTACAAAAATGTTACCTGCACTACTATAGATTGAAATAAAAAGAAAAAATTTAAGATCCATGATATATGAGAGGTAGGGATTTCCCTTTATGGACACATGATGAACTTTTTCATCAGTGGAAAAATAACTGTATTTAGTATTTTGTCAGAACTAATTCGTACTGTCACCTCTGCGCTACTTCTGCTACTAGATGAGGTATTAGTATTTTAGTATTTTGTGACATGTGGAATAACCTTGAAAACACTTAAAGACTAAATAGCTAAAATAATTCAAATTCCAATATCTTTGGAAAAGTCCTATAGTTATTTATTCAGGTGTTAGAAGTCACACACACACACAGAGAAAAGTTTGAGTTGGAAGGGACCTTAAAGATCATCTCATTCCAACCCCCCTGCCCTGAGTAGGGACACCTTTCACTAGACCAGGTTGCTTCAAGCGCCGTCCAACCTGGTCTTGAACACTGCCAGGGATGGGGCAGCCACAGCTTCTCTGGGCAGCCTGTGCTGGTGCCTCACAGGAATGAAAGTCTTCCCAGTATCTAAACTACATCTACCCTTTTTCAGTTTAAAGCCATTCATTCCCCTTTGTCCTGTCCCTACATGCCCTTGCAAAAAAAACGCTCTTCAGAATCAGGAGGACTGAAGCAGATGAACAGCTCAAGATGAGGCAACAATCTTGACATTTTATTTTTCTTTTTTTAATACTACATTACTACATGGACTTTCCTATTGAATAGCCATATTTCGCAGGGACAATATGGTTGGAATATATTGAGATAATATTATCTATTGCTCTTTTCTTTAACCTTGATGCAGTGGAACACTACTTTATCCATATAGCATTTTTAGTCTTGGCCACAGGATAGGCTAACTTCTGTCAAAGTACAATTCAAACTTATGTCCTCTATTTTGAAAATAATTGATTGCTACAATGTAGCAACAAGTACTTAATGGAGAAAAATGATAGCTTCAAGAAGTAATTTGAGGGTCAGATTTATTTAAAAGTGTTTTTTGTTCTTACTTGAATCTAAATATGTATTAATGTGGATATAAACCCTACATTTCTTATACTGGAAATTTCGAAGTAAATTATAAATTAATTTTTAAACAATTATACCTGAAAAAGGCAAAGCAGGCATAGGGATAATTTAAAAATAGTGGGAAAAACAATTTGATTATCTCCTTTATGACTGGCTTTACTTTCAAACACAAACCACACTTTTGTATGTACAAGTAGTAATATGCATCTGTATTAACCACCATAAGAGCAACTCAGAGGAAATCGTTAAAGTCAATATCTGTGGCAGCTGTATGCACAGCTAGGAGGAATATCTCGGAAAAAGAAATAACAGCAGTCTGATAGGAAGTAGAGTAGGGAATTTTGGCAGATGGAATGAAATGATCCAGACCTGAAGAATACTAAGTCATGATCCCCCAATACCAATGTCTTTTTATTTTACACTGCGTCTCATCAACTGCTTCTTGGATGTCAGCCGCTCTCAGCTCACACTATGCCCTTTGATGAGTAACTCACTGAATCCAAAGAGCAGTAGGTCCTTTTAAGACCATTAATAATAAAACTTGTCTGTTATTAAAATCTTAATGTGGCAGAAGTCGTTCTATACAGTTACCAAACAACAAGAGGAAAGCTATCAATGTGGAGAAATTACACTCTCTAACTGGAGAAGCATTAATGTGCTTGCTTTTATGTTTCTCTGCTGACAGACTACAGCGAGATGAAAATGCTTCACTGCTCTAGTACATTACAGTTGGGTTAGCTGTGGCGTGGCATTAAGGAAGAAATAAGACGTGAGTTTCTGGAAAACTAAATTGAACATTTGGGTCACTCCCATGTACTTTGTGAACCCTTCAACTTTGCTTTTTCTGTGAAGGGTTAGATGTTAATGACACTGGGCTTCATAACAGTGCAATTAAGTAATAATAATAGAGTAATATAGCAAGATAGATGAGTACAAAAATATATTAACATCTATCAAAAGAAGAAGGAAGAAGGCATAGATTTATGCAGATTTTTGAACCCCTGAAAGATTAAATGATGAGTTTAAAATGTGCCATGGCAGAGGCAAAGAAAATGCAAAATGTGAACTTTAACATTTTCCTTTAATTTATTTACTAAAGCTAATATGAAGCATTGCACCTGTTTGAGGTGATTTACATAGATACATACATAGATTGTACAAATATAGGAAATTGTGAAAAACTATGTTAAAGTTTATAAACTTTAATACCTAAAAGTTAAGAACATACCATAAGTTATTAGAGCAGAGGAACAGTGATTGTGTTCTAATGCGAGTTGTCCAAGATTAAATACAGATTTACTTCCCAATGAAAATTTCACCCATTGTTACAATATCTGAATGCTTTACAAATGCCAATGATTCTTTTCTGATGGCGCTACTGTGTATCTACAGAGGCAGCCAGGCTTGTAGACCAAAGCTGCCTCTAACTCCAAGTGCCATACTTCAACAGCCTACAGATGTATTTTCAGAATCTAACCCTATTATACCATATACACAACTTCTACTTGCATTTGTTCAGAGAGGGGGAGGATCCATAAAAACCAGCCACCTTGGAAACAGTGGTTTAAGTGACTTGCTCGCACAGAGAAGATTTTTTGTAGAGGCAGATTCAACTCTGGAGCATGGCAAACCACTTTTTCCTTCCTTGTCCATTTTGAGAATGTACACATAATACCACAGAGACCCTAGGATGGGTGCATGTATTTGCAAAGAAAGACTCTTTTGTGACCAGATAATATAATCTCCTTTCTCTTTCTGTGCCTGGGACACAGATACAACCTCATTCTCAGAAGGAATAGATGAAGAGAAATCTTATTTTGCCTCGGTAAGTTCTACTATTGCAGATACTGTTTTCAAACAATTTGGCTGCCCTTTCTACAACTTGTTTCCTGAGCGGCTGCTGAAAGATTTTCTTAATGGAAACAGGAGACATCTCTCTGATTTCAGAATTTCTTACAAACATCCTTCAAATAATGAAGGACATATCTTCCTAATTAGATGTTTAAGCTATTGACAAACTGCTACAGATTTTCATGTTTGCTCTTGGTAAACACTAAACAATATAACTGGAATTTTTAAGAACCTGAAGCCTGAACAATGTGATTTTCGTCTTTGCTGGTTCAGGCTGGACAAGTTAATATGAAGCTGCAAATCAGGTCTTAGAATGATGCATATTACTTTGGTTTGCGGATGATTCTGAAAGCAACAAAGAAGTGGCTCTTTTTCTTAACCTTTTTTTTTTTTTTTTTTTTTTTTTTGTCATTTGACCTGAAGCTTATTGAGGATTCCATAAAAAATACAGACATTTCCTGACCAAATTCTCTGTGGGTCCCATGCCAGTAACTCTGCATTTTTGACTCTCTGGGGGCGATGGCAAGGGAGAGTATTTGTTCTAGACTCCTTCATAGAAACACAGAAAGGTCTTAGAGTAGAACAAGTTTACTCCCAGCTACTTTGCTTGAATAGTTTGCAGAGACAAATAGACATACTCATTATACCATCCTATTTGCCTGAGCTCCCACCAAACATCTGCTGCAAGGTCAACAACTGCTTGGCTTTAAAAGCTAGACTAAAAGTACACTGATGATCACAAAAAAATTGCCAAGATGTTTTGCCAGACCTCAAAATCCCTACTTGGAGATTAAAATATAGCAAGTGAATTCATTAAAAGTCAAGTGCACTGGTCATTACTCTGTAAGAAAAAGAATTGTTTTATCTTGCAGTTGTAGAACACACAGCAGTAATTTTTTACTTTCTAACATAATACTTAAAAACTGTCTTTGCTGAGATGACATAAATGTAAGTTTTCTCAATTTTCTACTCTGTACTATCGTACTTTTATATTTGTTTGAAAAGAAAAACAGTAAGAAAGAAACTAAAAAACAAGAGCACCTCAGAAATCAAACTCTTATTTCAGGAGTTAGACAAGAAAGAGATGCACATAAGTCTGTATAACCAGAAAAGATAAGAAGATCATTAAAAAGTCAATACACATCCTAACCCTCAACAGATAAAATGGAGATATGGGACAGTTACAGATTATTACAGCAGAAATGGCACTAAACACTGTGACAAATCTATGCTAAATCTCATACATCACACAGTAACCTCTCTCCTTCTAAAAATTACAAAAACAAACTGAGAACAAACTACAGGCTTAACTTTAGTCCTGATTTTCTTTCATTAAATACAGAATAGTTCAAAGTCAAACACTATGTGATGTGATTTACTTTTCTTTTATGAAAGACATTATAGAAATGTCCTGTAGAAATGTCACTCTATTGTATCTTGTTGTATTTGGGAATTAACTACTGTAGTATAGCCACAAGAGATGAATATATGTACTGATGTAATCAACCCCACCAATTACTACTCACCAGCAGTTAATGCAAAGCACTCTTGAGTAAAGAGGCTCAAAGACAAAGGAATAAACACATTATTTAAAAAGGGGTTTCATTTAATACTAGAATTTTTTTTGTGTGTTCTAAGAGAACCTTATACTACAATATTTTCTTTTTAATAATAACAGCCTTTCATTTAAATGATGCAATCAGTATGCCACAAGCAGTTTCTTTCTTTGGTAGGAGGAGTTAGCAGCTCCAACATTCAATTGACCTGTTTCCAAATAATCTACAGGAAAAAATGGAGATTAAGTCCTCTAACAAGAGCAGTTTTCACAGTCTAGCATACAAAGAGAAGGATTCGGTAAAAAGATGAGAGGGCAAGACGCATTGTGCTGGCTCACTTAAATCTTATTTCCAATTCACTAAATGTGTTATTTGACTTGGCAAGTGAGCTGGTATGTGTATTAGATCAGCAGGGAGCCTAATCAAGGAGATGCCAAGTTTGCTTCAGCCCCTCTGTGCAGCATTAGCCTCAACTAGTGACCTTGAGCAAAGTGGGTGGTTGAACCCAAAAGAGAATAGCGTTAACTTTTGCTTGAAGTTCAGCCTGATTTGAAGTCTCCCTTTGTGCGTTATTAAAAAAAAATGCAAAAAGCATTCAACAGAACTGAATCTAGTCTGCTCAGCACCATCTTCACATCCACAGCTTTATAGAAGCCTATCTCCATTAATGCTGACACATGCAAAAGAAATGAAAAGCATTAACTCAGCTAAGGCACTTGATTTTGCAGCTGCAGAACAATTCACTTTGTAACCCAGTAACTTGAAGTTGGGTTGATTTTTTTTTTTTTTTCATGCAGATAAACTGTTAATTTGTTAATTGCAACAAGAAGTATTTCCAAATATTAAAAATTTCTCAAGTAACAACAAAAAGCATACAAAATGGATGTTACATTACCTGCTTATATCCTCATTTTGCTAGCCATTTGGTGTACGCATTTTTAAACATTTTCTGCATTTACAGATCCTGAGAGAATAATGTAAGCCTTTCCTTTCCAGGGAATGTAATGAACTACATTATATTTAGAGCCTGAAGGTTTGGGGGTTTTTTGGTTGTTTGTTTTGGGGGTTTTATTATAATTATTTAATAAAAACTTATTCCAAATAATATTTTTAGCTTAGATTTTTTTAACAGAAAATGTTATTTTTAAACATCTTAAGAGGTGAGTATTTTATAGATTTAGGCTTTGGATGCTTTGGTCTTCCCGTAATTTCTCACTCTAATTTTAGTTCATTGCTGTACTTATAAGCTGTTGTTCATTACCTCTGTTTCCAGTAACATCAAAGTTAATGCAAACACCCTTTAAAATAACGTTTCTATCATTCTTTTCCCAGGTGTAGCTTATCTCTGCAATGCACTTTTAGGTGGAAGATGTGACTCAGAGAAATCATTATCAAAGAACATGCTATAAATAATGTTAGTAGACTCTTTTTATAAATTGTCACTGTTTTCAATATTTTCCATTCTCATTTTTACTGTTTAAGGCTTTTAAGCTAAGTAATAGAATCAGTTTAATATCTGATTCTTCGTCGAGGGAGTTTCTCTCTCTGCCAAAAATCATTCAATTATCCTCTATTCCACGGTATTTTCATATATAGTCACATGTACTGCATGTATAAATTCTTTCTCACTTTGTTCTAGAAAAAAGATTTCTTTAGCTTCCCAATCCAAATGAATCAAGAGATCTGCAGGAAAAAAAAAAAAAAAAAGGACTTTTCTTCAAAGGCTGAAATAGCTTCTGTCTGCCTGTGTACAGCTCTGTCCCTGTGAAGGGACATACAGAGTGTGAGAGGTAGCTGCATTTCACATTCCATGTTAGCTGTGCCCTGTGCATATCCTGCTCCTTTCTCTCTCACAGTCAGAGATATGACACGAAGGATAGGAGTATCACATTCAGCTCATTATTCTTCTGTTGAATTGCATCAGTTTTTAGTGTCCAAGATCCCTCCATAGCCACAACCAAGAAAAGTAGATTTGCTGTGTAGAAATCACCCTTGCGAAAATATATATATTGGTCTCCTACTCAACAACAAATAGTGGGTTAAGTAGGTTTTTGATCTAGACAGTTATAAAACATAATCTGTTTTCCTAATACAGTATAACAGCTTCTTTCATTGTGAGAGACAGAAAAAAAATCCATTATTTCCATTACATGCAATAATAGCTTATCAGAAAAAAATACTAATAAATAAAAACAAACTATACTTCAAATGAAGAACTTATCTTCAAGGATCTCAGAGAACTTCACAAACTTTCACTTGCCTCAGATTCTCTTTAATTTCTTGATAAAAAAAGTGATAGAAAAATTAAATTATTTCTGGCTAAAGACTCTGCATGGGTAGACCTTGTGAGCCTCTCTGTGTTTGGCTTATCAACCACAACAGCTACAAAAATCCGTGATGACTTAGCAGGAATAAAGCAGTTATGCCCTATTTGGAAGATAATTACATAGAAGATCCTATATAGGTAAAAAAATAACAATGACAGAACAAGGATCCAAGAATGTACTGAAGGCTCTTGCTGGTCCTGCATTCTTCAACCTCATATGGCTCTTTTTCACCTATACCTCACAATGCCTTAATCAACTTCTTTTGAGATTATGTGCCATATCACATGAAGGCAAATGGGAAAAAAGATAGACAATGATCTGTGTATAACATATGCATGAAAAGCTCTAATTTGTGATTAATTTGTATAACTGACTTAGAAATCCGCGGGAAGTAAAGTTTGTCACAAAAGGGCTAACCCAGTCTGACCCACAGCAGCACTACTGGGCGCCACTGACATATCAGAAACTGTGGTATAAAGGAGAGCCATATAAAGAGGGTAAAATGAGGGTTAAAAGTCACACCAAACATACTGGAAAGGCCTGCAGGCTCCTCAACCTTTATTTCTTAATTGGGAGGAGAAGAGTTTTTACTAAAGCATAAGTCTACAATGTAGGCCGGCAGCCCAACTGGGCAATACCCTTGATTTGTGCAGTTTGCAGCACTTCTCTTCTAAGGTCTTCATACAGACATTTTTCAAATGTAGGAAATATTTTTAAAAGTAAAAAGAAATTTTACTAATTTTTTTTAATGAAACCTTGACTGCCAGAAATACTTGAAGTTGGTAATCATTTGCAGACTTCTTTCCCCTTGCTCACTGCAGGACTGAGGGCAGTAGCACAGCTGGCTGCCAGTTCAGCCCTTATTACCAACACCAATTATTGGTTGAAAAAGCCTACTATTAGTATCTAGTTACATTTCTTCACACAAGACGTTAAGAAAAAGAAAGTAAAAACCTAACCTTATGATAGTAAATGTGCCTGGTTTTGTATTTTATCACGAACCTTCAAATAAGAGGAAGTAGTGAATCATTTTATCTTTGGTTCTCATTTAGGGGCAGAGTTTAAAAAAAAGCTTTGTCAAAAAAAATCCCTTCTCTCATGTGATCTTCGTGGCAGGTATTACACTTTTGAGAAAAATCCGTGACAAAGACAGCAGCAAGAAAATTGAGTGCACTAACTGAAAAATATCTGTAATTCTGGATTCCTTCAAAAAGAATAAGTTCAATAAAATCAAAAACATATAAATGAAATCAAAATTTATTTTCCACCCAGCAAACACTTGGCTTAGAACTG
The DNA here is from genome assembly GCF_963264785.1 of Psittacula echo. Lineage (NCBI taxonomy): Eukaryota > Metazoa > Chordata > Aves > Psittaciformes > Psittacidae > Psittacula > Psittacula echo. The sequence goes on along the minus strand of NC_137742.1, from coordinate 80,360,882 downwards.
GATATAAACATTAAAATACATAATCAGCGTTGGCTAAAGATGTGTCCTGAAACACATAGCAGGAACTGTCATTTGAGAGAAATAAGCAGATTTATGTAATCAATCCAATACTGCATTTAGATGGGAAAAGAGCTTGGATAATTTTTATATTAATAACAACATTTGTTATTATATAGTAGGCATTCTTACAAAAACAGTACTTACTAAAAATTACCAGCAGAGAGACTTTATTAAGTCTATTTAGACTAGGTAGTATGGATAGTGTGTTAAACACCATTGTATGGTAGCTTATCATGTGCTTACAAATATTATAGGTGCCAATAAACATCAGTCATGGGAAAGGTCTGGAGACATTATTTTGTTTATCGTGTATCGTTCGTTTAGTGAACCTACCAGGAAGAGAGGAAAGTGGTATGTATGTCTCAACTCTACCTAAAATAATGATCTTTCTAGCAGGAAGGTCCCTCTTCAAAAACTATGATAAGACACTCTGTAAGGTCAGTGGGATTTTTTGTTAAATGTTGTTATATAAGGAGGTTATAGAGAGGATTTGGGTGGAGATCTGGATCTGTCAATGTGTCCATACATGTCAAAATAAATTTTTTATCACAGTCTGCCAAACTTTGGTGCGAAGAATCACTTAATCTGTCCACAGAAGCAAAATAAATATGTCTTGGAAAAGTGTGTCACATACTCTAAATGCATAAGTAAACGCAGAATATTACTGAAGTAAAAATAGAAATGTCAACTGTAATCCAAGCAAATTCAATTTTGCCTTTGCAATCTAAATGGCTTATTTCAGTTTCATAACTGCTGGCACCGCTATATATGTAGCAGAGGTACTGTCTTTAAGGTCTGGTTTCTTTGCCCTTTTGACAGAAGAACTGAGGCAATCATCTAAAATCAAATGCCTAAGTCTTAGATCAAGTTTGGTAAGATGAAATCCAGCTGTATAGTCTCACAGTTCATAACAAAGTCACAGACCTTTCATATCTTGCTCATCTCTGAAGACGTAAGTTTTTTGTATTATTCTTGCTTGGTTGGTTGTGTTTTTTTGTTTGGTTGTATGGGGGCTCGTTTTGGCGTGTATATATATATATATTTTTTTTTTTTTTTTGGTATGATGGAGATTACTTCTGTATTTGCAAAGAGAAGCTAGAGTTTTTTGTTAAAAATAAAAATAAATCTTTTTCATATATATTGTCAGCTTAACATACCTGAATGGAAAATCTTCCACATTGTACTTTTTGGATTTCCATAGTCTCTTCTACAGATTTCTATCAGGGATAAGACAATCCGCTGCAAGGAGTAAATACAGTCTATCAAAAGTAAATATCACGGTGATAAAAACTTAGACCAATTTTCTGAAATATATGTACACATGGAAATAAATGTTCAGAGCAAGTTGCAAAATTCTTTTACTGGATTTCTTATTTTATCCCAGACTTTGATTCATACCACTTGCATATTTTGGGACTGTTGGGTGATACTTACACAAAAGATGTGAGGCTTTCATGAAGAAGGTTATTTCTTGATCACATCCAGGATTATTGCAACAAAAATGTTGCTCCTTAAATAATGAATATGTTGACCATTTAACTTGACAGTACCTGTCATACTTCGTCAAAGACAAGTTAGTATATTTAAGGTCACCAAAAGGAAACTATTAAAACATAAATGTTTTCATTTCTTGTGATGTGGTACTTTTCCTACAGCACTACATATCACTTTCAAATTGCCTAATTAAGAATGATGTTTTCTTTCTGCTCTGGTTCTAAAATGCAGGCATTTGCCTGCTGTGTATTTCTGTTCGTTACGTACACATAGGGAATCTATTGCTTTGTAATAAAAAAAAATCCATTAATTCATAATTAAACAATGGCAATCTCCTTTAAAAAAGTGACATGTTCAGCGTATTTGAAAGAAAATCTGAAACACTGGAAACATAAACAATTTCTACGTGAATTGCTTCCATGTTTGGCCCTGATTAATCCAGTCCAAGTTCTTGAAATCTGCCACATGCAGATGAACCACTGCCTTAAGCAGTCTTCCATCTGCACTCCTCCCAGGATTAGTTCATAAGATATGCAAGCCTCCATCTTTTCGCTTCCAGTTTTATTTTTAAATAACAAAATTCTTAGCTCATTTTAAAGTATAACACTTTAAGGATGCATATAGGTTCAACTGACAGACATTAATTTAAATTTACTTGGCCCTAAAACTATGGTTCTGTTTGTTTCAGTATAAATCTAACTCAGCTTACTTTCTTCTCTGTCAAGTGATTTGTATTCTACTTTGAGAAATGAAGTTTGGTTTGTGAACTACTTAGCAACCTTCCCTATCCCCAGTTTTTTTTGGAAGAAAGAAGTCGGTAAACAGAAAATAGTCTCTCTTCATAAATTCAGATCATAAAGTAATTTCTAACAAGAAGTTCAAAAGAGGTTAGAAAATATGAATCCATATTTGGGGTTTGGGGCATCAGCTCATTAAGGGTAATATTGCAAGCTTCCAGTTTGAAAAAGGCTCAAATTTGTAATGATTTCACTTTCAAATTTCTTTTATCTCAGCTGCTGCTACTTCAACAAATACAAGTGCTTCAGATATAATAGGCAGACTAATGAGCATTGCAGCTGATTACTAAAATATTGTAATACTTCCCAAGGCATAATGACATCTTTTTCAAAATTAAGAAAACAGAATAGTTTTCTTCTTTTCTGCTACAGTGCATGACCTCAGCCTAAACTACAAATCCAACTTTTCTCAGCATAGTTGAAGTAAGAAGTGTCTCATGAGGATTAATTTTGTTTTAGGAAAGTTTCTAATTTGCTTTGGTCAATGTGTTCAGTATGGCTGTAGTGAATTTAAAGCCCATAATGTGCTTTCACAAATCTTGAATTTCCTATGTTATATTTTAATAGTCCTTATACACCATTATTTTTTATTCTCAACGTTTGTAGTTTAGAATCAGAAGATAAAAATAATTTAAATGCTGTGTTTCAAAAGGACAGCGGAAATTGTAACATAGCTCTAAAATCCCTTCCCAAGAGACAAAGCACCACCTTTCGGCACAGCCCTTTTAGAAGACATCTGTAAAAATATTCCAAAACCATACCTTTCAAAGTTTATTTCTGTAGGATGGGCTGATAGCAAGAAGGGTCAAGGGAAAGGTATTGTGATGGGATCCTTGTGTTCCAGTGCAAGAACATTTTGAGCTATGGGTTTTATTTTAAGCAACACTGAGAGAGAAGAAGCCGAAGGCCAAAGCAGAAACAAACATATTGAAAACCATCTTTGCCTCCCTTCTCCCTGTTCTTCAGGTTCTGTGCTATGTATCCAAACTGTCCTACAGAAACTTCCTTGAAAATTAAAATGGGAGTAGTAACTATATTACAATCTCTAGTGAAGTGTAACTGCTGTTTTTTTTCTTAAGATTTAAATTCAACAATACAAATTTCCCAGCAATTCTGAACTAAAGGATTTCAGTGAAGCCAGATTTATCCTAGAATTCAAGCTCAGTAATATGTGTGCTAATATCTATCAGTATTTATTCAGTAACGAACCACATGCATTAGACGGTTGAAGATTTTTAAGACATACATTTTGCTGAAATGGAGCTGCACTGAGTGGGCGGTACTGAGCATTCAAAAAACTGCAATCACCTGACATGTATGCATGTAAATTGTTTCATAATATGTTAAAAAAAAAAAACCCACAGAAAATTCCCAGTATGACCCACAATATGAGACATCTATAGTCCTTAACAACAGAGAGTAACTAGCAACATCTCAAAGGCCTCGTCATGTAATTCAGAGATTTTGGTTTTTTTGTTTTGGCTCTCTTTCATTCTGGGTTTGAAGACAGATTGCTTTACAAGGTACATCAGCCTGCAGGGAATAGCAATTTCCTTTTTCTTCTGCAACAAAACAAATGTAACTTTTAAAACTGTTTATCTTTGATCAAAAATATATTACTTAGCACACTAAGTAAACAGCTCTATAATTTGTCATTGAAATATTGCTTCCTGTGGCTATTTTTAGTGTTTTTATATTTGCTGGGAAATTGGTAACAAGAACCGACATTCTGGCCATTTTTTTTTTATTTTTGTAATGATCTTAGAAAAAACGTTTTGAAATATGAGCTGTTTTTTAAAGCAATGGATAAACTACCATGCTGCCAGGAATTATACGCAACTTCCTCAATAAATAATCATGGGAACTCAAGTAACAACCACAACCCACACACATAATGCATGAAACCATACGGAACACATATATTATATTTCTGTGGTAACACATTTGCCTGGGAAGTCCAACACAGTATCAGAATATTTTAAAAAAAACCAACAAACCCACTCACACCTCTTGTCTCACCCTGCTGACCACAGAATCAAGCACTTTAAAAAAAAAAGCCTTGGAAGAGGATTTGTAAAACTGAAATATATCTCTCTATTAGACTCTGGAGACAATTTCTCTGTGTTTTCCTGATTTACTAAATAGACTGCAACTGTATTTTTCAATGTGCTGTTACTATAACTCATATTCACACTTTATCCTCCATGTTAGAATCATAGAATAGTTAGGGTTGGAAAGGACCTTAACATCATCTAGTTCCAACCCCCCTGCCATGGGCAGGGATACCTCACACTAAACCATGCCACCCAAGGCCTCATCCAACCTGGCCTTGAACACCACCAAGGATGGAGCATTCACAACCTCCCTGGGCAACCCATTCCAGTGCCTCACCACCCTCTCAGTAAAGAATTTCTTGCTTATATCCAATCTAAACTTCCCCTGTTTAAGTTTGAACCCATTACCCCTTGTCCTGTCACTACAGTCCCTGATGAATAGTCCCTCCCCAGCATCCTTGTAGGCCCCCTTCAGATACTGGAAGGCTGCTATGAGGTCTCCATGCAGCCTTCTCTTCTCCAGGATGAAGAGCCCCAGCTTTCTCAGCCTATCTTCATACGGGAGGTGCTCCAGTCCCCTGATCATACTCATGGCCCTCCTCTGGACTTGTTCCAACACTTCCATGTCCTTTTTATGTTGAGGACACCAGAACTGTATGCAATACTCCAAGTGAGGTCTCACAAGAGCAGAGTAGAGGGGCAGGATCACCTTCTTTGTCCTGCTGGTCACGCTCCTCTTGATGCAGCCCAGGATACAGTTCGCTTTCTGGGCTGTGACCGCACACTGCCAGCTCACGTTCATTTTCTCGTCGGCCAACACCCCGAAGTCCTTCTCTGCAGGGCTGCTCTGAATCTCTTCTCTGCCCAACCTGTAGCTGTGAGGGCCATGGTGTAACACTTGTCTCTTCAGAACTATCACTTTGTGTCAAGGTTCTTTATCTTTTCTTGTCATTTTTTCTCTTTGGCTTTCATTTTCTGAAGGTGTCGTCATCTGAAGTCTGCTGTGGCTTTATGTGTCAGCATGCTACTGTTCATCGATCCCAAGCTGTAAGCCCGCTACTCTGTTTCACTTCGATTCTATGCAAAACAATATCTTTGATCTACCACTTGTCTTTTCAGGTCACAGAGAGAATATTCTTTGTCTTCTTCATTTGGCTCTGAGGCGATTTAAAACTTGGGTCTTTGATTTCTTTACTATTTAACAAATTCACCTTTTGCTTGAGGGAGGTATAAATTAGGACACCCAAACACTATAGAATTTATCAACTTCTTAATATCTTTTAAAGAGATATTTGGTGTTAGACATGGAAGAAAAGAGAGTGTGATTATGATTTCTCTCTACAGCCTAGACAATTTTTCCTGACAATTGGATATTGACTCAACCTAGAAATTCTTTGCTTTGTTCCATCATTTTAACTCCACCTTCAAAGATTCCTGACAATTCCAAATCTTACCCTACATGAACCGTTTTTTTTTCTGTTACTCTATGCCCACAGAGGTTCCTTGTGACTTTTTTTCTTACTGTATGGAAAGCTTCCCAGTATTTGGAAAGTAGCAACACCATCTACTCTCCTCCCTCTGATGTTATGAATGTGCTATCTACAAAGTACTCTATGATCTTCATACAATGTCACAGCACTAGGTAATGTCAAGAAATTAAAGCACAGTCATTTATAGCTTCAAAATAACTTAATTTCATCTAAACCTGGATTTCACTCTCAAGATGTCCATCAACTTCTATCAAAGACTACGGAAGCTCTGCAGGTAATTCTAGACTCATGTTTTTGCAGTTTATCTCATTCCTAGCTGAATTTATACATGTTTGAAGTGTGCTCTTCATTCAAGCTGAAAAATTATCATCTCAATTATAAAAGCCAATTTATATTCTAGAATTCAATATCATTCAATTTCTTTAAGAGAATCAGAAAATCTTGTGAATCTCTGGATATCTTTCATTATCTACATTTTCTAAAAAAACCCCTCAACATTCTAAATATCTTCAAAATGAGAATATATTTTTACTTTTACAGCTTTTTTTTTTGGGGGGGGGGAGGGGTGGAGGTGAGCTGGCATTATCTATAAATTCAGGTTTAAAATTTCCTTGCAAAACGAATATAGCAGGCTCTTCTGGGGAAATCCCAAACTCAGCTGATTGCAGTCATCCATTCAGCTGTTCTGAGGTAGCTATTTTTGCAGTTCTGCATCAAAGATCCAAGGTTCTGAAAATATGAAGGATTCATTTTTCCTGTTTTTTCTTCTGAAAAACAATCAGTCCTTAAGTGTCTGCCCAGGGCAAGAGAATTTCTACTGGCTGATACCCATGAAAATTGGGGATTATTATGGGGTTGAGATTTTTTTTTCTTTCACAGGTATATATGAATTAGGAAATTTCTGAAATACAGAAATTAAGAAAGAAGTTATTTCAAAATAATTTGCTAAGTACTTCTTCTTGTAATTTAGCTGCTAATATAGGCCAGGGTTTTGAATGACAGAAGAGGTGGATCAGAAGTATATCTGTAAAATGGAGATTTTATTTCCAAAGGGTAAGTAAAACAACATAAAAATCTCCTTTGTTCTTGGCTTTCTCATATTTAAATTTTTGTACAGGCAAATATTGTTAGAATTGGAGGATGCAAAAATGATGCAAAATCTAATGTGCATCTAATCAAGACTCTTCTTTGGAACTTAAAACTTGGATAATAAATACATTAACAATACTAATATCAACTGTCCATGGACAATGATGATGATGACCCACTGGGACATTAAATTCAAGACTTAGAGTATAGCTCATGCCCTACACTATCTATCCATGCATCGTTTGATCCTATCTATCTCAGGCATGCTCAATAAGGTTTCTAAAACTTTAGAAGCCAAAACTGGACAAGAGAAATCGATATAGTTTAGGCTTAAAATCACATATAGTTTAGACTTAAAATATAATCCTGGTTACTTTATGCAGGATATCGACACACATATAAACCCATGCATACACATGCATACATATAAACAAAACTACATGGAAAATCTTTTGAACTTTGTAGAAGAAGCAGCTGTGCACTTGCAGTTGTCAAAGTCCCCAGCTGTGTCTTCTGTGTAAGATCATGCAATGCTGTCTCCAGATTGTCAGGAGAACGTATTAATTTTGCACCATTTTCTGTTCTCTTTACACTTTTTGTCATGAAAATGAGCTTGTATAATGAAGAGAACATGAGAGGCATTAACATTCGGTGATAACTCACTTCACTATCAAAAATAGTGGTCACACAATGGGAAGTGGCATGTTTATCCAGTCTCAAGGCCAACTTAGGCATGAAGACTTAAAAATGGCATGGCACTGCTACACTGCATTTCTTTTCAAATGATTATATCATATGCAGATGCAAAAACAACATTATGATTGACAACCAAACAAAAATACTTTTTAGTAAATTGCCAATGTAGAAAATGAGTTCCAAATTTCCTTTTTTTTCCCCAAAAATTTCAGGAGTTACAAAATATTTTTGTCTTGAAATAACTTTGTATATCACTGCCAGAATCATTGAAGGAATCTCTGTGGCTAGAATAAAAACCTCCTTGAAAACTAACTTCAAATCCCTTTGTGACAAATGACTTCTCGCCCACTATTTGAAAGACATCCCTTTTTGTTTGGATTTTTTTTTTTTTTTTTTTTTTTTTTTCCTGAAACCCTGTCTTCTATATGCCATCCTTTAACCCACAGGATCTTTTGCAGCTAGACAGTAGGGAATGGAATGGAAAGGAAATGCTGAGCAATGCAAACACTAACATTATTGGGCCATCTGAATTCAGCTAAATAATTTTCAGCTGATTTTGTATGGTTGAACATGTAAATCACCCATCCTGACTGCTGCCAACTGCTACAGTAGCAGCTGCTCTGCCTGGCCTCTAGACCAGCTCCTTCTTCTGTTCCCAAACATAACAAGTCAGAGAGGTAAAAGTTTCCTCCGACAGTTGGCAATCTACCCTCTGACTTCCTGAGAAGCCAAAACACAAGCCCAGGGTGCCAATGATGTAACTGCATCACCCATGTAGGAAACAGAACATCATTTCTCTTTAATGCTGCTCAGGAAAAATAAAAAATAATAAAAAAAAAAAAAGCCAAAAACCCAACACACCTTTTTTCTGCAAGATTTATTTACAGCTTTGCTGTTAATAGGCTCCAGACTGTCCTCATTCATATGAATCAAACTCAGGATTTTGTGTAAGAAGAGATGATCTGATAGCTCTCTACTCCTTAATCTGTCCCCAGATCTTTGAGGATAGATTACTGGCTTGCTCTCCTTTCACAAAATGGCCATGAGGGCAGCTTAACCCACCTGATTATGCAGGTTAAGATTATAGGAAAATAAGGCACTTTATCATGCAGCAGTAAGAATCAAAAAATTCCTATAATAGTAAGACAGGGATGCCCTCGAGGCTTGGGCTGGGAGAGCACTCGATACAAAATAAGCTGAAGAAATCAAATAAGCATTTCTTCACAATCTCTATGCTCCTGGGCAGAGAACTGCTGATTTCCCAGTTATATTAACACAATGCCAAGTGTCCTCTGTGTGTCTCTACCTACCTTAGAAATATTATGTCCTTCTTCTCATTCTCCCTATCTTTTTGGCTGGAAACATAAGTAAAAGGTGGGATAACTCTACTGAAAAGGATCTCCTAGTTCCAATCTGAGCATCAGATCCAACACCTACCTCAGAAGTGCAAAACATGTAGCATTTTCATATGTTGATCAAATGCCAAACTGCAGGATTGGAAAACGCAAGAATGTCTGTCTTCTGGAGGGCAATATTGTTAACACCATTGCTCACACAGCAAATGAGTTTTATTAACAGCTTCTAGAAAATCTCTTCCATGATCCTCAACGTGATTAACTTTTAGTAGATGACTATTATGCTAACCTATATTCTTTTGAAAAGCTATTCTAAGAAGTTCAGAGTTATTCTGAAAAAGAAGAAAATTCGTGTCTTCCTTAGTTTTCATTTAGCTAAGTCCCATCTAAAGCCCTGATCCTTCACAGCAAGTGTGAACAGACTGAAGCATGTACAGTAGTATTTTGACATTTTTTGCCAGATGTGCACTATTTAAGCTCAGAACAATCACAGGAGCATCAGGAAAGGAGATCTTTTCATTCCCACCTCCTGAGTAGAAGCAACACAAACCGTTTGTGCCATAGAAATTAAGGTATTTGTAACACACTTACCATACCTGGATGTCTAAAGGAACAGATATTCCAGGATGTCAGCTTAGTTGTCTGTCAATATGTGCAATATTACTTATGCAGCTGAACAGGGTGAATCATCAGATGACTCAAGCTCCAAAACACCACAATAACAGTAAATAAATAAATCCCTTCCCTCACACCAAGAAATTGCACGCTTACACATATCCTTACTGAAAAACCTGATTCAAAGCAATTTGAAAAGAAATAAATGCAATTTGAATTTTTTAAAAATCTCATCAGCCCTGCTACAGTTTCCATGAATAGACTGATCTGATTTGTTAAATCTCTTTAACTTTCAAAGATGATTAAGGAGTCATTTTTGTTGTTGTTGTTGTTGCTATTGCACAAATGGATGGATACATTTCCCAGCAAGTTTTGGAGACAGGCTGGTAGTAGGTACAATTAATTCAGCACATATCATTTACTGCATCCTCGCTTCTTTCACAGAAATTCTTGCCAACTGATCCCAGGCAGAAGATTGGCTTTGGTTCTGCAAGCAGCTGCTCATCTTCCCACTTTGCTGGAGGTGAGTTGTCACAGTAAAGCAGCTGCTAAAAGAGTGGGAGGGAGACACCAATGAGCAGAAACAATTGTGTTGATAAAAAAAAAAAAAAAAAGGGAAAAAATAAAAAGGAGCAGCAATCTCACTTTCTTCAAACAGATTGGGTTATACTACATCTTATTTGCCTAAAAAGAAACAGTGTGACCACAAGTTAACCTTGAAATATGTGAACTCTTGGAAACTTACACAATTCAGAAAGCCAACAAAACATAAATCTACCAATGGGATATTATTCTACTGATAATGAGTTCTGTGATCAGATTTGACATACGCAGAGATCTGAGGTTCATGAAGATTCAGTGTAGATTTAATCTCATCTGATTCTGCTTTAAATGCATTAAGCCTGCTTTGCAAGAGATAGTAATTATTTATGTCAACACTGGAATAAGTAAGAGTTCTTAGGCTCACACTCGAAGAAAACAGAAGTGGGGATAACTCTTAAAAAATCTGTAATGCTGCAAGTCAAGAGATTAAAAGATTAATAATAATGATCTTTTGCATAGCAGTTCTGTGTTGAGATCAATGGTACTCTGTTGAGATGCAAAGATCTGTCATAATTTTACTTACATAATTAGGCATGACTCAAATATGTCAAGGTAAATTGCCAGTTATCACATGTAATTAACTGTTACTTGGAAGTTTTTTAAGCTCTCGATTTTTAAAAATGGTCAGAGCCTGAATTATTTTAGAGGATATTATGCGACATTCTGCACTTTATTAAAACACCTTGGAATAGTTCAGAATATTCACCGAGCTCTTATTTGAGAAATAAAATTAAAAACCCCACCAAAAGGTGCCTAATGCTGAACACTGAAGAAAGACATATCACATTCCCAGTAGTTTACAACTGCAAGATTTAGAAAAGTCCCAGGTTTTTCCCAATAATGCATTTGCATGGTTTTTTGGTATTCAGACAGTAAGGCAAAGTATATTTCTGCAGTGGAAGAACTCAGTAATGTACATAAAGCATGTAACTCCTCCACCAAAAATAGTGAAAAATGAAAGCAGTCCCAGAAGACTTTGTTGTAGATGAATACCTGTCCCAACGCTATAGGATATACTATATTAAATGTATAATGTGATCCAAGACATGAAATTTTGGACAGAAAACATAAAAACATGGGAAATTTTAAGGCGTGAGAGTTATATATATGTATAGGTAGTAATACACAATGATGTCTACAGTCTTAGTACCCTGATACTCCACTTGTTAATAAGATAATGAAAAACTCATTATAAAACAGGAAGTGAAACATCTGAATTGTGTAATATGTAACAAGCAGCTGGTGTTCACAAAGAACAGCAGCACCTATCCCACAGCAGGACATTGCGAACCATCGCATTGTAATGTCTAGGCTGTAACAGAGAAACTGATTATTTAATTCTGGTTACCCCTACATTCACCAGAGATATTTTTGGATTCCTTCTGATAGTCAGTTGACACAGCAAATAAGTGAGCCAGTAAATCAGATCTTTGTTTCATACTGGTACACAGATTTAAATGTTATTCCTCTTCTTCCAAGTTACAGAGATTGCGGTTTTATAGGGCCTCCTCACTGTTTTTTGGGCTTGCCTGTTCACAGCCCCTTTGTATCCTTACTAAAACTATTGTTTAGGTTATTTGTCATTTTCAAGAGATTTAATTATATCCATATTTTTTCTAATTTAAAGGAAGTCCGTAATGCCTATGAAGACTAGAAGAAACAACATACCAAATCTAAACTGGCACAACTAGGTGGCATGCATATGTATGGTATCTACATTTTCATTAGAATGTTTATCTCTCCTTTCTGTCTGATCCTTTTTTGCCACAAGCTTAACCTAATTTTCTTTGTTCACCACTCTGCATTTTTATAGCATAAAAGTTTTGATATGTTTCATTGTGTTTCTTGTTTTTAGTCCTAACAGACATACAACCTGGAATCAATACTTCATTATCAACATTACATTGATTAAAAAATACAGCAAAGACAGAGTGTTTAGGTATAGATATTAAATCAGCAATGTTCGAATGAGTTCAAAAACAGCTTACATTTGTCCGTCATTTATCTGAGCTGCGCTCTCCTCCAGCCGCTCTCAAGCTTTATCACAATACAGATAAAAATGAAAGAAAGAACCCTCTTTCTCCCCATTTAGAGATGCTGAATCCTCTTGCAACTAAATTTTTGATGCAAGAATTCCTTATACGCAAAAGTTAAGTTGTGGGTGCTTATTGGGCATAGTGATCTGCTCTTTACTGTGATAAGCATTTGAAGTTTTGTTATAAAAAGAAATCAGTGAAAACTTTGGCCCACTTCTAATCTTTCCTCACTCTTTCTTACAGAGAGGAAGCTTAATTACAACTGATCTTCTAAAGTTCAAGTGTGAAAACCACAACAGAATTGTGAGTGAATCTCAAACTTCCTCACCCTCATCTTCACAAGCTCCTGTTTTCCTTCAACTCCACTTCTTCTCCTCATCCTTTATGTGTGCAGTTGGATTAACTGAGCCTGCCATGACAGTGTTAGAGTTGTTTTCCTTGAAAAGAAACAGTTGGTCAAAAAACCACGGGATTGTTAACAGCAAACACAAATCTGGAGACTTTTAGACCAAGCTTTCATTCTCTTCCTTGCCTTGGTCCCTGGACCATGCTGATGCATGGGGCTTCTTGGTAAATCATGTCAATGAAATGGCCCCAGATTAACCCTCTAAAAATGTCTATTTTGCTTTACCCATCTTATTTCAATGATGTGATTTATAATATGAGGTCTTCTGTGTCACCCAACATGGCAGAGGAATGAGAATGAACAGTGAGGGAGCGACAAGGTCCTTTGCCAGATTTACCACAGGCCATGAAAATTGGGAATACGCTATTCATCTCCTTAAAGAGTTTTCCGTCTCTCATGATGTCATTGCTACATCTGATACCAAAAAAGTTATTTTCTGCTTTTACTTATTGTGACATCAGATCAGAATCAGGCAGAAGCACATAAGCTGGCTGTTCTTTTTCCATTTGCATTTACAGGAAAGGTTGCCAATCCTTTAAGAATAGCCAACTCTTTGAAGCTTATTGCACACAAATCACAGCAATGGAGACATAAGAATAAAAAACAAGATGGAAAACAGAAGGTTCCAGTCCTGGTTCTGGTTTTAGCAGCTCCAGGTCTCAGCTGAATCAACCCTCCAGGAAACAACAAAGGAAAATGGAAACAAAGTAGTCTTGTCTGAACAAAAGTTTCCCACTTTAAGTAAAAGAAAAGGAAAAGGAAAAAAACAGAGCAGGGGGGAAATGTCAACAGACTTTATGAACTCCCAAGCTTGTGATTTAACATTTTAGATAGCATGCAGCTTAATAATTTACAAGTTTCTCAGTGACTAACTGGTATAAATTCATAACAGCTTTGTTTGATTTCTTGGTCCTGGCATGTGTTTGGCAAGGAACAAGTGATTTGAATTATCCTGTATGTGCAAATTGTGAATTCCTGGTAATTTATTACCCAAGCCACCATACAGTAAACAATAATTTTGGAGTATTTGCTCCTCCTGCCATTAATTTTATCTTCCCCAATTCTTGCTTTGTGAAAATTGATGTCAAAACTGATTATTTTCTATTACCAAACTACACTCTATGGAAAAAACCTAACCAAATAAATGCAAATTAAAAGATCCCAAACAAACAAACTTAAATTTTCACTATTTGGCATAACATTTACAGTAGAAACAGCATCATATATTATGAGTAGAATATTTAAGCATGGGCTGCCACATGCCACTGCCAAGTACAATTCAATAACATTAATACCTTCTTCTCCTTTCTACTTTTATCACTAACATCCAGGAAAAAATAACTAAAAACCCCTTCAACAACCAAGCATCTAACAAGGTTGGGCAGAGAAGAGATTCAGAGCAGCCCTGCAGAGAAGGACTTCGGGGTGTTGGCCGATGAGAAAATGAACATGAGCTGGCAGTGTGCGGTCACAGCCCAGAAAGCGAACTGTATCCTGGGCTGCATCAAGAGGAGCGTGACCAGCAGGACAAAGAAGGTGATCCTGCCCCTCTACTCTGCTCTTGTGAGACCTCACTTGGAGTATTGCATACAGTTCTGGTGTCCTCAACATAAAAAGGACATGGAAGTGTTGGAACAAGTCCAGAGGAGGGCCATGAGTATGATCAGGGGACTGGAGCACCTCCCGTATGAAGATAGGCTGAGAAAGCTGGGGCTCTTCATCCTGGAGAAGAGAAGGCTGCATGGAGACCTCATAGCAGCCTTCCAGTATCTGAAGGGGGCCTACAAGGATGCTGGGGAGGGACTATTCATCAGGGACTGTAGTGACAGGACAAGGGGTAATGGGTTCAAACTTAAACAGGGGAAGTTTAGATTGGATATAAGCAAGAAATTCTTTACTGAGAGGGTGGTGAGGCACTGGAATGGGTTGCCCAGGGAGGTTGTGAATGCTCCATCCTTGGTGGTGTTCAAGGCCAGGTTGGATGAGGCCTTGGGTGGCATGGTTTAGTGTGAGGTATCCCTGCCCATGGCAGGGGGGTTGGAACTAGATGATGTTAAGGTCCTTTCCAACCCTAACTATTCTATGATTCTATGAAGTTTAACTGATGAAAATACAGCCTTGGGGGTCTAAGAGGGATGTTGAATCTAAAACTACAGAAATGTTTAAAGCCCAAGCCAATGTTTAGATCACCAAAAAAACAGTTCTCAGGTCAAGAAAGCTTAAGCTGTTCAAACACCCACTGGGATATTTCGCTTCCTGTTAGTGTGCAAAAAGGAAGCAATAACCAAGAGAAGTTGGATCAATAGGCTTCTACAGCACATTACACTCTTGCACGTGGAAAGCCCAAGCGTGCTAATTCCAGGCCACAATTTTTCAGCCTGTTTAGGCATTAAATGATGAACACTGCCACCATTTTACTATAAAAGAGAGAAAAATGAAAAAAAAAAAACTTTATAAAATGAAGCACAATATTAATCTGCAGAGAAAACAGAACAACTGTATAATTCAGCTTTAATAATCTATTATATCTGGTGATTTATCATCATCATAGGAGAGGCATTTGAAAGTAGTGCAGCTGAGCAAAACATCTTTTCTCTTGTGTGCTCCAGCACTGCTGGGCTATTTTTGAGTGAATTCAGAGTGCATGAGAAATTCTTGATTGACAGCTCTGGAGAATATATTTATCCACAGACAGGTGGAAGCTAAATAGCAACAATGAATGCTGGCCCCCCCATCAACTCTGATCTTCAGTTGCAGGTGAGTAGCAGATCCATTTGTGTGAGGGTGAGGTTCCATCAGCTAAGGATATTTTTGATTGATTGCTTCTTTTGCTTTGTTTATTTTTATTTTTTAAGCAATTCCATTACTTTGCAGAAATCTGCTACAGAGGGGCATGAGGATTTGTCTGAGGTAAGGCAAAGCAGTGGTTCTCTCTCTTCTCTTTTTGAAGTAGTTTTTCTGGGGTACTTCCTCTTACTTTCAGTTGAATTTAGCTCCTAAGTGTACTCTGCCATGATTAAGTTGAAGTAGAAACCTTTGATTGTGAAGAAATTGCCATTAACAATTATTGCTTCTACAGCAGCTCTTATTTGAAGACTATGTCTTAAAGCAGTAATTAATGCCCTAAGGTCCTAAGATGTATTCCAGCATTGGTATGAAAAAGTTGTTATTTGGTCTTTTGCTTTTTCTTCCTTTTAATTCTGTTGAGGTATTGTCTTGTTCTTCTTTTTGCTGTATGGTAAGCTTGACTCCTCCAGTCAAAATTAAACAGGTAGCTCTCCAATGCAAAAGAAAAGGAGAAATGTTGGAAGCTTTTGAAAGGAAGATTGAACATTATTATTTATTTGATCTTTTAATTGCATGTGAACACGCACACACCTATATAAATTTCATGATGTTTTAAATTACTAAATAAAGCTGAGTTCTTTTCTTTATAAGAATGTAAAAGAATATTTAAGTTGGTTACTAAACTGAGATGTGGGTCCCTAATCATAGCCCACAAAGCCTGTGTTAGGTGAAAATAAGTTTAAAAGTAAAATATGACTCCTGCCTCAGACAATGTATGACCCAAATGAGTTGAACATGTTCGATTTCTGGCACTCAAACCAGAAGCTTTGCTTCATCAGCTCACTCCAGAGCAAAACCTGGAAAAAAAAAATCTTATTAAATAAATGCAATTCTGTTTCACAAATTATTTCTTTATCTCCCTTACACCCTTTACCCCCCTCCAAAGTGTTTATTAATGAAATGCTGATGAGTGACAAGAGAAAGTAGATGTGTATAGCATCCAATGAAAGGGAAAAATGTTTGGATGGGAAATGGAACAGATACTCTAAAAGTGGAATTTATTTCCCAAATTTAAAACTTGAAGTTCTTTTTCTCATGTAAAAGCTTAGTACATAAGAACTTCATGAGCAAGCAGCAAAATAGAATGCATGATTTATACTGATAGATGTTTCTAAGTCACATGAAAAAAGCAGAGTCTCAAAAAGATCTACTAGAGATGACATATATATATATATTAAAAATACTCCATGATAATTACCCATGATTATAGCACAAAAGAATTTATAAATGCAAAGACTACTCTAGTGTAACTTTACAACTGCTGCCATCAGACATACTTGTGATAATTTGGTTCTCAAAATGCAAAGATGTCTTCTTTTTTCGGTTTTTTTTTTTTTTTTTTTTTTTTAATTTGCAAATTTATCATCTGCAACTAATCAGAGAATGCCACCGCAATGGAAATACACCATGTAGAGCATGTAGCAGAAAATTCTAGTCAAGGGGAAAAGTGGGTCTCCTGGACTTACACTTCCAGATTCACATTAGGTTACATACATTTACATTCAATTAATTGTCATCTTTTTTCCCAACACTGTAAAAAATATTATTTTATTCAGTTTCTAACACAACTTAAAAAATAATTTTAACTCTTGTTATCATTCTATCATCATTCTAACTCACCCTAAATGAGAAGTGCGTCTTATTGCAACATAAATTAGAACACAAGTGAGAAAACTGTAAAGCATTGGGTAAAAATGGAAAGTTACAGTGTAAACACTAAAAAGAATAAGTATATAAATTATTTTCTTGTTTACATTGTTTACAAGATAAATGACAGAAAAGTGGAGAGAGTTAGTGGACTATTGCTTTGACTCCTAATGGAACATAAATTTGTATTTAGCACTTAATCTAAGTTTATAAAGGTATATATAATATAACATTAATTACTGCTCAATGTTTACTGGATCTGCAAGTGTATAGCTCTGCCCTCCAACACAGGTAACTGGTTTTGCCTCCTTTGCAGCAATAACTGTCAATCCATACTTTGGGAACTATTAAGAAACCCCCCAAACCTCATAGAAAGTAGCAAGGTGAGAATGGATATGTCTATTCAGTGATGCAACAGAAGTAAAAAACAAAGAGATTTATAGTTTTTAACCAAAAGAGAAAGAGAGAGACCTGTTCCCCTCCCTCTAACCTAAGGACAATGCAAAGTAAAATAACAAGATACTCCACTTCTGTAAAGGAATTCTTCACTGCATTTGTATGGATTCTTATTTACAATGTAAGTTATTTCTGGTTTTATTTTCTTGGACAATAACACTAGCAAACATCAGTATGAATATCTAAGTGGAGGTCACTCTATTTGGAGAATATGCTGTAGTCACTGAAAATTCTATTAGTGAATTCATGAACAAGTGAATGAAGGATATTTTATGTCACAATTTATATTCCTAAATCAGAAATTCTCATCAACTGAGTCAGCTCAGCTTTTCTTCTAATTGCTTAGCTGCAACTGACTCCAGGGCTTCCTCACGGATAAAGTTTTTTCAGTGTAAAATTTTCTGATGGGGGAAGTTGAAACCTGCCTGAATTGATTGTGGATTTCCAGATGCACGATGTCTTACTTGCAGTAGCTGTAAGACTGCCAGACACATGGAAGCACCAGACGTTTTGATAGTATGTGCTCAGGTTAACTACTGAGCTCTGGCATAGCTACACTCCTCTTGCCAGGGAACACTGAATTTTGCTGCACAAGTGCTGCAGAGGTGATTTGTGTAAGCATGGTACGTTACAGTGAAAGCCTTGTCTTTACAAATACATCCAATGTTTCCTGTAGGCTTTGAAGTGCCAGCAATTTATGATACATGTGCACATGCACATATTTATGTAACTTCAGTGTGAAGCACGGAGGACCTGAACAAGTACATATTCTGCAGCTCCCAGCCTCAGTTTGTGAGTTTCACTTCAAATCAAAGCACAGTGATGGTTCTTACCCTTATTTCATGACTTGCATAGTTTACAATTGATTCAGGCAAAAAATGTTCAAGAAAAAAACTTTCAAGAAGGTCTCATCTAATTCTCAAGTATGGTCTGTACAACATATATTGTGATTAAAAAGGATTACAACACAAATCAACAGTTTCACTAATGTTACTGATTCAGCAACGAGATGCTCACACGCTGTGCAAAAGGTCTTTCATTCTTTTGCAAAGGCAAAAGGCAAAATAGAACAACATTATACTTTTTTTTTTTTTTTTCTCTTTTCTTCGCTTTGTCTCAGGGTTTTAAAGATTTTGGTATACATAGAACTTAGTTGTTATCCAAATACAATGAAAAGAAATTTAAATCCCTAAAAAATTCTTGGTTTTCAGTTATCTTCGAAAATTCTTGTGAGATTCACACCCTGAATGGGCAGACATATGAGCCATCAAAGCAGTAATGCTTTTTCTCCACCAATAGCTACCCAAATATCTTTATGCTCATTCAAAACTCATAAAACTTTTTTGCAATTCTTTTTAGATACCATACTTTCAAATTAAACTATAGATTATTTAAAAAATAAGAGGAATGCCTAGGGAATGCAACGGCATATGACAGCATGAGGCTGCTGTAGATACTTAGAAGGGTAATAGAAAAAAGTACTCAATCATTAGTATTCATAGATTTTTATGTTAGACCAAACCAAGTGACCCATGTTTGCTTTATGCTCCTCTATATGTCAAGGGATGAAAGTGCAGCTGCAATGGAAAAGTCTGATTACTTTTTGGATTCTTGCAGGTCTTCACTGTCTGAAAACCAAACCAACCAAAAGCATCCAGCAAGATCATGTATCAGATCCTCAAAGAAACTATACTAAGGCCATGGAAAACAAGGGGGTAATATAATGACAGCCAACTTGGCTTAACTAACGGCAAAATTGGACCTGGCAGATTTGATGGCCTTCTTTGATGGATCTACAGCATTATAGACGAAGAGTGATTGATGCTATCTACCTGGATGGCAAAGCATTTGACAGTGTCCTGCATGACATCCTAGCCGCTAAATTGGAGAAATATGTGTTTGACAGATGGACAAGTTGATGGATAAGGAATTGGCTGGATGGTCACACTCAAAGACTTGTGGTCAATGGTTTGATGTCCAAATTGAGGTCAATGACAAGTGGTGTTCCTCAGGGGTACGTATGGAACTGACACTGTTTGCCATCTTTGCTGGCAACATGGATGGTGGGAAAGTACCCTCAGCAAGTTTGCTGACACCACCAAGCTGTGTGGTGCAGTTGATGTGGTAGAGGGAAGGAATGGAATCCAGAGGGACCTGGACAGGATGGAGAGGTGGGACAGTGCTAACCTCATGGAGTTCAAGGCCAAGAGCAAGGTCCTGCACCTGGGTCAGGGCAGTACCAAGCACAAACACAGTCAGGGTGGAGAATGGATTGAGAGCAGCCCTGAGGAGAAGAACTTGGAGTGTTGGTTGGTGAAAAGCTCCCCATGACCCGCAGTGTGCACCTGAGCCCTGAAACCAACCGTGTCCTGGACTGCTTCAAAAGGAGTTGTCCTGGTTTAGCAGTAGCAATCACTTTTTTTTCCTTCTTAGTAGCTGGTGCAGTGCTGTGTTTTTGACTTTCGGCCTGGGACAGTACTGATGAAACCGATGTTTTCAGTGGCTGGTCAGAGTGTTTACTCTAACCAAGGACTTTGTGAGTCTCATGCTCTGTCAGGGAGGAGGGGAAGCTGGGAGGAAGCAGGGACAGGACACCTGACCCAAACTAGCCAAAGAGGTATTCCATACCACAGCACGTCATGCCCGGGATGTAGAACTGAAAGTCTCCAGAAGGGCTGGATCTTGGTGGGGTGGGGGTGAGGTACCGGTTGGTAAGCAGTTGTATTCTCTTCCTTGTTATTTCTTTTACCATTATTATTATTGATGGTAGCAGTAGTGGTTTGTGTTATACCTTAGTTACTGGACTGTTCTTATCTCAACCTGTGGGAGTTGCATTCTTTCGATTCTCCTCCCCATCTCTCCAGGAGCAGGAGGAAAAAAGGTAGAGGGGGGGAAGTAGACTGCGTGTTCTAATTTACGGCCTGGGCTTAAACCACGACAGGAGTGTAGCCAGTAGGTCCAGAAACCTGGAAAGGGCTTTTGAAAAGGGTCTGTAGAGACAGCACAAGGGGGAATGGCTTTAACCTGATCGAGGGGAGACTGAGATGAGATCTTAAGCAGAAGTTCTTCCCTGTGAGAGTGGTGAGGCCCTGGGACATGCTGCCCAGAGAAGCTGTAGCTGCCTCATCCCTGGCAGTGTTCAAGGCCAGGTTGGACAGGGCTTGAAGCAACCTGGTCTAGTAGAAGATGTTCCTGACCGTGACGAAGGCATTGGGGCTGGGTGAGCTTCCAACCCAAACCATTCTAAGGATTCTATGATCCTTAAAATTATGTTTACATACACACAACGAAGTTAACCAAGGTTGTCATAAATGGGTAGCACATGCTGAAACTGTCAAGAAGGATGAGCTGCAAAATGATCCACAGTAAAGGCAAAGGCTGAAAAAAACCTTCTGTTGCAACTTTCAATGTATGTCATTGGCACAGTTAGCACAAAAAAAAAAAAAAAAAGTGAAGGTAAATAGTTTTTTAATTTTTCCAAATTATAGATTAGATAATACCTGATACAGTGACACAATTAGCGAAATAAATCGGAGGCTATGAAACTCTTGTTTCTGTACACAACTGATGAAAAAACTCTACAATTTTGGGGGGATAATTTCAAACTCAGTATAATATGTAAGTGTAAAATTCAGGGATTTTTTGACATCAAGTGTAAACAAAACTTTTGTAAGTACCCAAAACTTGGTATTATGCTTTTTGTTACAAGATGAAAGAATGCAGATTTTAATAGAGTAATTGGACTTCTGGCATTATTGCAAATTGACATATATATAGGAAAAATTAAATTTGTTTTCAGAAACATATATCTGAGGTGTTTGAAAAAGATATATTTTGTATTTGATATTGAAATTAAAAATTCAAGTGTTGATTATAAGGTGAAATTCTATGCTTACATTCAAGTTCATTATGAAGCAAAGCAGATACTCAGTAGCTCTTTAATGATAAAAATGACTAACTGGATTTATAAATAATTTTCTAATAGTCTATGACTAACTGTGAAATTTACCATTTTACCGTGACTAATATGTGAAATCTGTCATCTTTCCTTATGATTTACACAAGGTCCTAATAAGAAGTACAGAAAGTTGATAATATGACATGAATAATATCTTGTATTGTAATTTTCTCATTTACTTTAGGAGAGATATTTATCGTTACATTAACCAGGACCTTAAAGTTCATCTAGTTCCAACCCCCTTGCCATTGGCATGGACACCTTCTACTAAAGCAGGTTCCGCAAGGCCCCATCTTACCTGGCCTTGAACACTGGCAGGGATGGGGTAGCCACAGCTTCTCTGGGCAACCCATTCCAGTGCATCACCACCATCACAGTAAAGAATTTCTTCCTTATATCTAACCTAAATCTCCCCTGTTTAAGTTTGAAGCCATTATGCCGTGTTCTATCACTACAGTCCCTGATGAGAGTCCCTCTCTATCATCCCTGTAGGCCCCCTTAAGATACTAGAAGACTGCTGTGAGGTCTCCATGTAACACATTTCTATCATGGTCTTCAAAGAGACAGAAAATATGTCCCTTGATCTGGAACCATTGCATTATGGTATGGAAAGTTGTGAGGTCTTCAAGGACTTGTGGAATTCGCTACATCACATAAATACCAGCATTTGAAAATCCTTTTCCAAATTGTCCCTTTTCCCACTATAAAAATGAAAGGAATGAGTCAGCAAACTGTCACAGAAGTTTCCATCCCAATGTAAGGTATTTATCAGAAACATCTATAGAAAATATGCATGTTGTTTCCTTTGTACAAAAAAAAAAAACCATATGCATCTTGCAAAATGCAACAGTTTATCAAGGGTTTTGGTATAACAATGTATCAGAGATATCTTACAGGGACACAACCTAGGATAAATTTTCCTTAAGAGGAACTAAATCTTTAACCCTCCACAGTGATGACGATATTCTTACAGAGATATTAAGATAATGTAACTGCATTTGGTGACACCTTACATCAGTAACTAAGAAAATGAAGAAAAATCCAGCTAGCTTTAACAGACTGAGGAAAATGAAGGTAATAATGCTTATGAATCATAATGATAATGGATATTAAAGGACATAAAGATTTGCTGGACAGGAAGAAAACTGCTTGGCTCATAAAGCATGCTTTCTGCTTTGTCACTGCACCTTTCAGTGTCCTCCCCTTTCATAAAAATATCTAGCTGTCTCTTGCATTTATTTATAATATTTTCTGTGATGATCCAGCTTGGCAACTTGCTACATATACTTACAACTCTGGCATTATTAAATAATTCTGCCTGAATTCCCAGCTTTTACCACTGAATTCCCAGCATGTGTTTTTTGGTCTCCTTAATTCCCCTCCATTGTAAAAAAAGTATGCCACTATTTTTTCTCACCTAATAAAACTTTTTTTTTTTTTACTCTTTTTTTTCTGCCTGTATTATCATCTCAGCATTTTATCTTCACTGAAAAGAACATTTGTTATGATAAAACTTTCAGACACTTGACATAATATTCCTAAAACAGGAAATCCTTTCAGTTGTCTCCTAAAGCATCATCTTTAAGGTAAGATGTTTTATACATAGCTGTTGCTGATCTGTCCTCAATTCTTTGTTGGTGACACCTCTTAGAACTTCAGTTATCAGCCAACTGCTCAGCCATGGACCCTGTACTGAAGAAATTTTATTGGGTATTTTTCACAATCTGACAAAATGTGTGAAATCCTTTGCTAGTCCTTGTACCACAATTCCTATATAATAAGCGTGTTTAATTTTGTCTCAAATACAGATTATTTCACATTTGTATGTTCAGTGCCTCACCTAGCTTTTTTCTTCCTTTTAGAAAAATGGTTAAACTTTTAAAAACTTTTGTGCTGTTTTCTTGTATATTTTATACTCATATTTATTTGTTAATAATAGTAGTTCTGCACTCATGAACTGTATAGATGTTGTTTAAGGTATGAGTGCTAGAAGATAAGGCTATATAGATATAGATAGATCAGTGGAACTGAAAAATGAAAAAAAATGAGTCAGCTGCATTTAGTGTAGGGACCACAAAAAATTTACATAAGGTAGTTTTATGAGTGAATGAATAAACTTGTAGAATCACTATTTCTTTCACCAGCTAAACCAAATAGTTTTAAAAAATTTTAGGGCTGGATTCATCACCATTACCAATGATGTTACTGTTACTGATTTCAACTGTACTGTACTCAGGAAGGCTTGCACTGAATTTTGTCCCCAGAAATACAATTTCTGTTTGTCAATAGGAATCTAGTATCCTATGTTGCCCCTATCTAATAAGTAATATTTTTAAAGAGTATTACCTTCTTTTACTTTCAAATAGGTCATAGCTGAAGGAGTCCACAGCATTTTATTCATAATTTTATGTAGCAGCAGCGTCCAGAGTACCAAATAAAGGACACAGTGATAATAAATAGATGTAAGAACTCGACATATGTTCTCCAAAATATTATTTGTATAATATTTGACTGTGACCACAGAATCTTTCTGCTGACATCAAATCTAAGTTCTCTAGAGTTGTTGTTACATTATGGTTACTCCATTACTTGCTCAGCCAATGTTTCTCTGTTTTTAACAAGTGAAATTATTTATTTTAGAATCTACAGACTAACCTTCCAACTTCCCATGAACAATCTGTCAACAATTCAGAACAAAAATGGTTTTGAAGATTGGAGTTTGTAACAAAGACTGACAAGATATTTTATTATGTGCATAGGTGGCACACAACTCAGATTTACAGAATTTTCAGTCCTTTATCATTTCTGCTTTCTAGTCTGTGGATGATGAGAGGAGATTTCTGGCATGTACTGTGTGACTTTTAGGAAACTGTTAGCTTCTAGGAAACCGTTCTTTATAAAACAACTGGGAAATATTGAAGGAAGTGTGAAAAACACTGTAGTAGGGCCCAGGTCTGCAATGAAGAGAGTCATAGAAAAGACATAGAGCTTACAACAACAACAACAACAACAACAACAAAAATTAAAACAACAACAACAAAAAAAATCCTCAGGACACGTCCCATAAAAAATTTTTATTTTTTTCTAGCTAACCCTGTAGTATTATAACTGCATGCCCAGACTGATTTACTGCTGTCTCAGTTATCAGTGGGAATGCATTAGTTTACTTACCCTGATGGGTTTTGAATGCTACTCTGTTTTCTTGGTAGGCCTGTTTCAGGTTGTTAAACTGGATCAATTACAACACAAATGGGTATTAATGAAAAGCTTCAGAGTCAGTTATGTTTACTTTGTGATGCAGATGTATTCTCCAGGAAAAAAACCAAACTTGTATACAACTATATCAGCAACATTTCCTATGGGGAAACATACTGTCTCAAGGTATCAGTGACAGTCTTATGCTCAAGTATATGATGATGATGATGGATTGGCTTAGCGAACGAAGATTTGGGAAGGGCATTATCACAGTCACTACAAGCACGATGACTAAGGGCAAGTGGAATAGGCAAAACTGATTGGAGAAAAACTGCTAGGCAATCATGCAGATTCTGCACGAGACTGTCATCTCCTAGATCAAGCTCAAACGACCAAAGGCCTGAACCGCCCAGAAGCATGGTTGGACCTGCAGCTTCAAGTATATAGTCACTGAGAAACAAGAATTTATGGTAATGGATTTTATACGTATTTTAGAAATAAATTCAAGAAAGAATGTAAAAGGGAAATTAACAGAAAGCTGTCTCAGCTATAAACTGTAGCACTGCATTTCTCCTGAAAATATGTTTTAATGAATGACCTCCTTTCTGGGGTGTCAGGCACCAATTCTCAGGTAATGTTTAATTTTTGATAGGCTTATCGTGGAAAGCATAGTCTAGCTCTGATGATCAGGAAGTCTAGTGAGGTTCATTACTGTTGGTATTTAGATACAAAACAGCATTCCTAAATAATTCAGCCAAACAAAGAACCAACTGGATCATAATGTCAAGAGTTCTTCTATTGACAAAGAAAGTCAATGACGCTGCAGATTTTCTGACACTTAGTGTGTTGATTGACATGATACTGTCATTATTTTCCACCATATATTTTGAATTCTCTGTAAAACATAAAAGAGTATGCAAATATTCTCCTTCATGCTTTACAGGATATAGCATTTATCTTTCTAATGCTCCAGCCAAAATCAGCACCTGGATGAAGAGCAGCTGGCTAAAGCTGAACCCAGGAAAATTAATGCCAGTTGGAAAAAAGAAGCTCTCAGAACTTGCCTCTTCAGTCCATAATACCTGCCCCCAAACCCTTAAAATCCTAGTTATAATTTTCTCCCATTATCTAAGGTTTGGCTCTTTTACAGGGCTTTTCATATATATAGCATTTCCTACTCCACTTTTTCTAGCAGTCCTATAAAATTTACTGAGAATGAAACTGCCCCATTTCCTCAAGGAGTATTTTCCATCAGTGCGTGCATAACTTCCATTAACATTAAGAGGATTTACATACTTTGATTGAAAAGAAAATATATGCATTTATTGTTTAACTTCCATCTTAATCATTATGGTCCTATAATTCGATTTATCTTTTCAAATTACCACCAGAGTTACCACTGTCTTATTCTTAGCTTAGCTTTTTTCATCCTTTCCGTATTATCTTTCCTGCTTGCATTAAGTCCCATTCAGTTTTCTGGTTCAATGCTCTCTGGGGAAGTAACAATTTTATATTTGCTCTTAAAAAACATGCAGCTCCACTAGAGATGAGTCACTTGGCATTTTCACTCTAGTACAGAGCTTAGACTTTCAGGCTTAAACTTATGTTGCTTTACTTTTCGTTATTATCTGTAAAGATCACCTTTTTCCAAAGACAGATTATTTAAAGGACGCATTTTGCCTGTGTATTTAAGATAGCATCTGTAGAGAGCTGAATAGTGAACATATCCACTGATTTGAGCAGCTCCTGTGCAATGCAGTTCCATAAAAGACCCCACACAACACAGGTGTGTGACATGTCACACCAGTTTATAGAGAATTTTGTTTCCCTACATCTCATTTTTCCTTACTCACATTTTAGTTTAGTAGCTCGCAGGCTGTAGGACCATCTAAAAGTCTTTTCAGGGGCTTAAGACACCCACAGGAGCCTCTCTTGATTCTCAGTAACACAGTCTGAGATGTTATTCTGCCTGAAAACATCTCATTCGACCCCAAAAAGATTTTACTTTCTGAAAAAGATCTTCATGATTCAGTCCAGCAGAACTGGCATTGCTTCCTTCAATAATGGCTGTTTACGTCTACCTTGATCTGCTACACAAAAAGCACAAATATTTTAGTTTCTGGGAGTTTGGAAGCAACAGAAATGTACCTCAAAGTTCTGTTCCCTATATTTGCTCGTTACCATAATTAAAATTAAAAAAATCCCAAACATAACAAGCCATCAACAGGCATAAAAATTCTAGGTGTGTAAATGACGTAGCTTTTCCCCATATGTATCAGAATATTCAAATAGCTAATGTGTGTTTTGTACTATGGCATAGAAAATATAAATGTGGCGCTAAAGGACCCTGGATAATGAAATTCCTAGACTGGACACAACTTTTTATGCAATTTTGCATATATCTTATTTTCCAAATAAAAAAATTAATGACATAGTAGTTTTTTACTTTAAAAAGACACAAGATGAAGTGTTAGTGTAACTGTGAAACCAGAATTCAGAAAAGCTGAAGAGCCAGACTACGTAGTAAGACTTGTCCGAGGATAAATTTTACTTTTTTTTCCCCCAGATTTACTACAGAAATTGGCCTATATTGATAAAAAGTAGTAATATGGCACACCAGAGAAGGATTGTTAATGTGAAAATTGTGGTGCTGGGGACTCAAGCTGTCTGTTTCATGGTGTCTAGTTAAGACTAGCTCAATCTGGACTGACACTAGCTTGTTCTTGTGGGCTGAATGCTTGTTAGTAATGGGAGTGGTTCAGATGTTCTTTTGAGGCTTGTTTTCCATTTCATTTCAAGGGAAGCCAGTCTATGCCCACAAGACCACTCCACAAAGCAAACACATGAGCAGAAATTGGAGATGATTAACAGATATGCTTCAAAAGCACACTCCTGAATGTAAAGTAGAATGCTAATCTAGACGTAAGGCTGTTCAGTGACGTTCTTGAATATCCATCCTTTTCACTCACCAAAACTTGATTGCACAAGTCCCTGGGCAACCTGATCTATGTTTATTCTCATGTAGGAAGAGGGCTGGACCTCCCAAGTTGACCTCCAGAGATCTCTGAATTTCAATTACTTTAGGATTTTTAGTGTCCCTGATAGATGGAAGATATTGCTGTCATCTCATTAGCAGCTTTTATACATTCAGTGATGTGAGTATTCATGTATAAACTGTTATGACTTCAATTTGTGGAAAATTATTTTCATTCTTTTATACTTTCTTTCTTTTTCAATTTAATAGCTATACAAATTTTGATTTATGAAGACATTCAAAGTGCAGTGGTGAAAATTTCTTTTCCCCCCACATTTCTTTATTGCTATGGAAACCTCATAATAAAAATACACTGAGGAGTAATTAAAAAGAAAACATTCTCCATACATACCCCACTGATAATAAGTGGAAAGTATCTATATTTTCACCTTTTGTCACAGGAAAGATCAATGCTTTTTTAAGAAATAGGACTAATTAATTTTAATATTTAGCTGGAGATATTTGTTGTAGCATGAAAATAAAATCTTGGGGAGCAAAGAGAGACTGAAGATGGAACCCAAACCAGAGACCATATCATTGCATACTCTTCCCCTGTACACCCAATCTCAGAAATAGCAGTTTCTGATGACCTGTGTGTCTGTTGATGATGTATAGCCACAAACACATAGTTGCCACTGAGATGTGGCACCTCATTGTGTTTTGTGAAGTGAACACTCATAATGTGATAATATACATGAGCAAATAGAGTGGTTAAACAATTTTCTGCTTTGCACAGTCCCAGGAAGCTCACACTGAATAGTTTTCAGACATAAAGGAAATTACTCAATATAGGTTTGAATAAGCCTGCAATTTGGTATGAAAGAGGTAGGAGAGTGCACCTTCATTCTAAATCCTTTGTTCTTCCTTGGAAAGAAAGAAGAAATTGTATTAAGTTGGATGAGGTGGAACACAGAAGACTGTCAGTTTTTTCCAGGGACTAAATAGCCATGACTTAGGGTATTGTTTGCCATCAGAAAACAGACAGCCAACCATGCAAACTAGCAAGATACTCTGACCTTTCCCTCTTTTGTCTTCAGGAAGGCAGAGGTTTTTGTTTGATTGGGTTTAGCTTCTTTTAAGGGGAAGAATACACACATATCACACCTACTGGTAAACAGCCAATAATTCCCTGTATTATAGTCCCTCTGTACAGGAAAAACAATGACTTTGATTTTTTCAGGTGTAGATTTGCCCTTACATTATCTCCTTTGTTATGTTAGCCCATACAGCATCAATAACAGAAAAAAAGGAAAAAAACCTCCAAAACCAAAAAGTCAGAAAACCACTTAGCGTCATAGAAAGCTGGGAAGAACAGATTCTTCTCTCAGCTATCTATTAGAAATTTCACTTGGCAATGGTATTTCACTTCGGCACTGCTGAGAGAAATGTGTAAACAGTAGAACTTCTGAAAAAATGTGCTGTAAATCTCATCTGATTCCCTTTTTTCAGGTTCATTTTGATCCAGAAAGCACTGTCTCTTTCCTATTCCACCCCTCCTTCTTTCTGTCCCCCATCAGGTAGTCAGTTTAATTGAAGCAGCTCCACAGCAGAAAGTGATCACAAGCAGGATGTAGGAATTGACACGGAGGTCTAAGTCAGACACTGATTCACAGTGGCACTTAACGGTCATATAGGTGCTTGGTGGAAGATAGTGTTGGTCTAGATGTGCTGAGCATCCAAGAAAATAAATAATTTCCATTTTAAGGAATAAAAAGTAGGTGAAGGGCTGAGTTCAGGCCTAGAAAGCAGCTCAGGGAGTTTTGGGATGCAATGGCAGAAGTTCCAATAGTTGGACAAAACTGCACTCTACTCTCCAGTGAATGGATCTTCCCATGAGTGTGTTCCTGCTGAGGTTTCCCCAACAGACAATATAATGAAATAAATGTCACTCCTAAGAAATATTATCTGCATTGGGAAATAGCCAGGTTGTACAGAGCCTTGCAACATAATCTAGTGTGTGGCAGCCTTACCCATAGCAAGGGGGTTGGAACTAAATGATCTAAGGTCCTTTCCAATCCAAACCAGTCTGTGATTCTATGATTTTATACCTTGTAAATATCTTTTCTCAATGCTACCAGGGAAAAATGGAATGGAGAAGCTGAAGGGTGCATGAAGAGGACAAATTCAACAGGTTTTAAAATTTGCTAGAGGAAGGAAAAAGACAAGAATCTGCTAGCGTCATCCTGTTGCTCTTTTATAATTTCTTTCCTGTTCTTTTAATTGATTAATGACAAATTGTGTAGATGACAATAAATTTCTCCTACTTAACTGCCAACATTTTTATTTTTATTTTAAATATTCATAAATTAATTTAATGCTTATGTATGTGGGAGACTAATAACATTAACTAGAGCCAGACAAAGCTTAGGCAGGCATTGTGCAAGATTTTCCACGTGGCTGTGCCAGAGCAACTAAATCTTTAATACTTCCACCAACATTCCAAGCACAGGCTCCTTTTGTTTTGCAGATAGGAGAAAAGCTCCTCTGGTCTTACAAAATGTGTAGATTATAACAACAGGAGTTCACTGCTATGCTAATACCATGCTTGAGGCCAGACAAACAGAGGTTGTTGGATGTCTGAGGGTGGTTCTCCTTATATTACTAGTTTCTTGTAAGACCATGCCCTTTTACCATGTACTTAGAGAAGGTGAATGGAGATGAAAAAAATATGTGGCTGCCTTTCTGCTTCACAAAAGGTTGAGCAGCTTCAGCCTCTTGTTCCTCAATGAATCTGTGTGCACCTCTTCAGGACAGCTACCTTTTCAGATCTCCATCAAAGACAAGTAGATAACAAAGACAAACCAGGGCTATGGCAGTCCCCTTGCTAAATGACCAGGATTCCTAAACCTCTAAAGACCATTTCTACAGCCTCTAAAAGAACATTTTAACATGGCTGCTGGATGTGACTGGTAGCACTACCTAATTCTACATGGAATGCTGTGCCCAACTTATGGGGACCCAACACAAGAAGGATACGGAGCTGCTTGAGCAAGTCCAAAGGAAACCACGGAGATGCTGCAAGGGCTGGAGCAGCTCTGCTGTGGCGACAGGCTGAGAGAGCTGGGCTTGTTCAGCCTGGAGAAGAGAAGGCTCTGGGAGACCTTACAGCAGCTCCAGTGCCTAAGGGGGCTACAAGAAACCTGGAGGGGGGGTTTGGAGAAGGACCTGTAGGGACAGGACAAAGGGGAAAGACTGAAGGGAGGCTGAGATGAGATCTTAAGCAGAAGTTCTTCCCTGTGAGGGGCGTGAGTCCCTGGCATAGGTTGCCCAGAGAAGCTGTGGCTGCCCCATCTCAGGCAGTGTTCAAGGCCAGGTTAGACAGGGCTTGGAGCAACCTTGTCTAGTGAAAGGTTTTACTCCCTGTGACAGCGGCATTGGAGCTGAGTGAGCTTTAAGGTCCCTTCCAACCCAAACCAGTCTAGGATTCTATGATTCTATGAATGACGCTTACAAAGGGTGATTCAGATGCGAACAAAGTATTGCAGAGCATTTCTCCTACAGAGGACCATTTAGATTCTCTAGTTTCCTTCTCGTATCTATATAAAACTACCAGAAAGTCTCTTTGCATGTGCTGCAGAAACCAGTTCATAAAAATCCTTCCCAGTGTTGGGAACCTCTAATTAGTGAGAGAGTAACAGGAATCTGAAACCAGTATCATCCCAGTAACAACATTTAATATTTTCAGTAGGAATGATTAGAGCTTTGAATCAGCCACAAAAACATATTATGGATAGGAGAATCAGATAGTTGGTAATGTGAGGGGAAAATGATGAATAAGGAGAGATAGCGTGAAATAAAGACATATTGAAACTAGAATAACTTTGCATTCAATGAGGATCTATCTGCCTCACACTTGGCAGCTATTTATATATTTTCCTATATTTCTTGAATTTATTAATGATTGAGAAGGAAACTAAGAAAATCATAGAATCATAGAATAGTTAGGGTTGGAAAGGACCTTAAGATCATATAGTTCCAACCCCCCTGCCATGGGCAGAGACATCCCATACTAAACCATGCCACCGAAGGCTTTGTCCAGCCTGGCCTTGGGCACCACCACAGATGGAGCATATGAAATGTAGTATATGATATTGTACAGACTCCATAGCCAAGTCAGCCTTACAATTGTACAACTAAAATAAAGGCAACAAGCCCGAAGCAGTGGTCAAATCAAAACCTGAACACCTGGCTCTCATTTATTATAAGTCTACAACTGAAAACAAAGTCTTGACTTCTACAGCTGAAAATTTTGAGATTTGTCCCAGCAGCTCATAACAGCACTTCTCCACCCTGACCAACACAAGAGCAACATAGCTAAGAACAAAAGCAACCAGAAAAAATCAGTATGATAACCTCTTGTTCTTAGGTGTCTCCCTCTCCTGGCTTCTAAACTCAGTGCCAATGTTTTAAACATAAAATAGAAAATATGACAGCAACAAAACTGTTGAGCTACTTACATCCACCCACACACGTATAGTGATAAAACCAAAATATGACAGAAATATTTACTCTTGGCAGGGCAATTCAGCTTTCTCATCCTGAAGTATCACAGTCCCAGAAAACATTTTTCTTGTTAGTAATACCCTCCTTCTGCCCCTCTGAGATTCTTAAATATATCATTGTACTGAGATGCAGCCATTTCTGTCTTTGGTAGGAGCCTGATTTTCCCCAAATGGATACCAAACACTTTCCTGTGGAGAAGTGAGGAGGTTCAGGGTGAATCAGAGCCTGGATTTCTAGCTCTGTAGGAAAGTCTAAAACTCTGAAGCAGAGACAATCTTCAGCACTGAAAACAAAATCCCAGGGAATGAGAATTTTGAGACCTCATCAAAGAATCTAAGGTGGGGGGAACCAACAAAAAAAAATCCCCCCAAAACGAGCCAAACAAGAATTCTGAGACCAAACCCAACCCTATCACTGTGGGTTTTCAGCATAAGCCCACATCCCAGGTTGCCCAGAGACCTGATATCCTGTTCCCAGGCTCTCTGCCGTATAACTGAGTGCTTGGCAGTAACAGCAGCCAGGGTGCCTGCAAGCCTCTCACATCTGCAGCGGGGAGCCTGGAAGCGCTGAGAGCCCTGATGAGAGCTGGGTCTCCCAGGGCTGCCAGGCAAGCTGCTGGGGAGGTGGGTGAGCTGGCAGCAATCCTGCAGGGTTTCTGTCAGAAAATATGAAAAAATCTGCATGTTTCCAAAGAACATTTACATTTCATCAAAATAGCAGTTTCCAGCATAATATTTTTTCACCAATTTCTGTCTTTCCATTTGTTAGTGTCATTATGCTTGATTTTTTTTTTTTTTTTTTTTTTTTTGCCCTGTTGCT
Source organism: Psittacula echo (assembly GCF_963264785.1). Classification (NCBI taxonomy): domain Eukaryota; kingdom Metazoa; phylum Chordata; class Aves; order Psittaciformes; family Psittacidae; genus Psittacula; species Psittacula echo. The sequence continues at coordinate 80,327,728 of NC_137742.1, read as the reverse complement.
GACCAGCTTTGCCCTTTATTTGGTGCCACCAGCCTCTCACCGCTTTGAGGCACAGTCTGCACTGAGGATATAGTGAGGAAGCACCCACTCCTGCATTCTGTGCTGAAGTAAGGATGTTTCTTCCTCCTCCCTGACTTGCAAGTCACCCTCCTCAAGCAATATTTAAATCTTAAGTTAGCACATTGCATACCAGCATCCAACAAAAGGCAAACAGAGTAAAAAAGTGAATTAAAGTGTATGGCTATTTCTACTTTAATTTGATAATTAATTTTGCTCAATACATTCATTACTGTTTTAGCAAGAGTGTTCTGTGCGGTAGGGTTGACCAAAGCCATGCTAATCATTCCCAGTTTTAGAAAAAGATACAGAAGAAGTAATAAAAAACATGCAGAGAAAACTGTTAATGTGGGCTTTGCAAAGAAGAAAAAATCTAATTGCATGGTAATTGCAATTATAGTAACATAAATTAATCACAGAATCACAGAATCTCGAGGGTTGAAAGGGACCTCAGAAGATCATCTAGTCCAACCCGCCTGCAACAGCAGGGTAATCTAGAGTACATCACACAGGAACTTGTCCAGCCGGGCATTGAATATCTCCAACGTAGGAGACTCCACAACCCCCCTGGGCAACCTATTCCAGTGCTCTGTCACTCTCACAGTAAAGAAGTTTTTCCTGATGTTCACATGGAACCTCCTATGCTCCAGTTTACACCCATTGCCCCTTGTCCTAAATTAATATGTTTCTTACAAAAAAAATAAAAGCATTTATATAAAGAAGTGATAGCTCTCCCTTACTCTCATATTGACGTATATAATTAATCTGTGGCATTCTCTGCTACAGGATGTTATTGCAGCAAATACTGAGTTCTAAAACATTATTTCTATGAAGAGTATAATTTGAATACAATTACAAGGGATTACCCATATTCTTGTTTATGACAAACTGACTATCTTCTTAAGAAGAGACTATGTTTCAGTTTTTAATGGAAACAAACAAGCAAACACGCAAACAGAAATAGACAGCTTGGGAAACAGGAAATTTTGATTTCTGTAACTCTGGTACTGACACTGACTCCCTCCACAGCCTTGAACAAGGCATTTGAATTCTCTTTGTCACAGAAACAATGCTTGACCACCTCTTTTAACTCTTCAAATGATTGATTTGTTAATGTCTTTAAAGTGCTTTGATAATGAAATCCAACCCATGAAAATCCACTGTGATATAACAATATTAGAGGTTTAATTTCCTTCCAAAGCATTAGATGCTGACCATCATGACACAGAAATGACATATTTTGTAGAAAAGTCACAGAATTTAGCCTGTAAGTCAATTTTCAGGGTTCCTGCTTCTGAAGCATTTGCAAACTTGTAACTTCCACTATAGGAACCATTACTGTAAGATATACAATAGATATATAACTTTCAAAAGTATTGCTGTGGCTGAATCTGATACACATGGAGTTATAACACTAAATGTTGCTTCAGCAGACACAATTTACATTGTTAGGATGTACATTCAAACTTTGTATCAAAGGCACATTTTTGCCCAGTTTTGTTGCTGTCTCTAAGCATTATCATCTTGCAAAACTTATTTTCTGTCTCTGCTTGCTATTTAGCAGTAGAATCCCTTCCAAAACTGCCACCCTCTGAAGCTGTCTGAGCAGTAAGTACAAGAAGAAACCAAAAGCACAGGTACTCAGGTACAAAGTGAGCCAGAATGTGCTTTTTCTTTTTTCTTGATGCTCCCACACTGATCGCTTCACAGTTTTTCCTCAGTATTTTATTATTTTACTGGACTGTTTCATTATGGCACAAATGCTGAGTTTCTCTCACACGAGATTACCTTGTTATAGACAATCTGGTTATTGAATGTCCTCAATGAAAAACAATCTTGTTAACGCTTGCCTGCTCAAAGACGTGTCACTTCAAATCCATCTTGTATCTGGATCTCAGCTACATATAAATGTCCTCATATTCAGCTCCCCTTCCTTAGACTGGTGATGGGTGTTCTGCTTTGGAGTCAAATGCTTCACAAAAGACTTACTCAGCTGGCAGAATTTTTTTCACATAAAAACAGTTTTACAGAAATTTTACCGAAATGACCATCATCTTTCTTTCTATAAGCCTTATAGTTGCCATTTTTGCAGTTTTCCTTGAACACTGCAATCTATTAAATTTTGACTGAAGTGAAAATATAGGTCGAAAAAAAGATCCACATATGCAGGGGAAATGATGTGAATATATCTCTTTTGAGGCATCATTGGACTTGGGAATGTTCAGGCACATAGTTCAAGGTCTGTGAAAACTCTGGGTGAACATTATTCCATCTGTATTCCCAAACATAAAGGGGGAAAATAATACGTGCTTTGGCCTTATAGCCTGGTACACCCGAAGGCAATGCTGGTTTCTGGGGAGTTGCTGGTGTCTGCACACTTACACACCTACAATCCTGTCATGATTCTGGTGTTGTTCCCCAGCCCTTTTAGTGGGACTAAAACCATACATCTCCCACAGGACTACAAACACCTAAGTTGGGCACTGACCCAAAGGGTCTTTGCCAAGAACTTCTCTTTCATCACTTTCTTTTGTAGGTTATCTCTTATGAAGACACAGTGGATGATCATGTTATTTATCAGAAGTTAAAGAAGATACAGGTTATATTTTGGCTTAATAACAGAAGGCACATTTCTTATTTCCATGCTACAGGGTGAGGATATGTTTTTGACAAAATCTCTAAACTGTATTATTTGCAACTGCCATGATTACAAACACTACATTTTGAAACAAGGATTTATAAAGTTTTGGGAAGCTCTTATGTTTAACTCGAGAGATTCTTGTGAACAGTTCACCTCCTGTCTTACGTGGGGCATCATGAGTTGGGAGAAGAGGCAGGAGATGTGATCTGAAGACAAGATATTTTTACATTTGAGAATGTGACTTACAATCATTGGCACAACATCAAGAGGACGTCCTGGCACACAGCAGAGGTAACAAATACATCCTTAGAAGAGAAAGAATATCAGAAGTTGCACAATGCACGAACCTCTGCGGAGAGACAGATGGAGGGTACGTGTGCAATAGCCAAGTGGAGCAAATAAGAAATAAAAGTTATAATAAAGAGCTTGCTAGCAACTAACACTGCTGAATGGCTTGCTGAGACCAACCTCAGCTCACTAAGATTATAGTTACATTGGTACAGGAAGCACCATTTAAGAGAAGAATGTCCATTGCAAAAGAAAAAATTGAAAGTTATTCTGGATAAAAGAGAGTGTGTCAATGAATAAGCTGTTGGCTTTTCCAGGATCAATTTATTAATATCAGGTCTATATAAAAAAAGATCTTTTTCTTGCTAACTATATCTATGACCTTGAATGGAGTGGTGCCAAACACTTTAGATGTCATCTTAATTTTATATATGCCTATAAATTCTCGTAAACATACTATTTTAAGCCAATAGATATAAATATATCCTAGGTATAAATGCTTCATGTTCTAATGAGATTACTGCTATGATTTATTCATTTTAAATTTCACAGGAGATCAACAACAACTGCCACCACACCAGATTAATTCATGTAATTCCTCAATTCAGTTCCTTGTAAAACTGAAAAATATCTGTGAAAGAACCCACATGGTATGGAGGTGGGAATGAGGATCAGTAGGAGGACAGTACTGCTTCTTTTGGCTGTCGTGATAACTTACACTGGTTCAAAAGGTTCATCTGTTGCTTTACTCTTCATCCTATAAATGCATGACTGTTTTCTCAGAAATAAATTCTGACCACAGACTTCAGTAATAAATTTCAGAAGAAATAAAAGGTCTACTTCTATGTATACGTCTGGCTAATAAGATTTTGGTCTCAACATTCAGTAATTATCAAGTAACTATTTTGTTCTCATTCTGGGAACTGTAAGTAAGGGATTTACTGACAAATCCCAGTTTTCATTTGATGAGAAAATACAGCAGAAAGATATATGCAGGTTCTTATGGAAGCATGAGTGTTAAGATGAAACAGATATCATTCAAGATATCTTAGCATAGCTTAGTCAAATAGATTTAACAAATAAATATACACTATTGCCACTACCATGCACAGGAACACCAAATTCTGTTTTTTCTGAGAGCCTATTATTACTCTTTAAAAGGTTTTAAGAGAGTAAGCAAATCACTATAATTTACTGACTACTAAAGATATCTGCTAATAAAAACTTCATGATAAAATCTTTGCTTCAAATTAGACCAATTTTTTTTTTCAATATCCTGCTTTTCATGTCCTGGCATTTAAATTCTAACTTTGATCTGAACTAAGAGCAGCAGATAGAAAACCACATACGTATGGAAATGTAAAAAAGTAGGCAAAATAATGTAACCAAGCATTCCCAAACAGTTGTCTTTTTATTTATTGGTTACTTTTATTTTAGGCAGATATTAATGCAATCTCAACTCTCTCCAGGTCAGTGTGCACACCAGCTGCTAGTATAAAATGTAAGATTTTGTAAGTGACATGTTACTCTAAAAACCTATGGCCTATGATTGTAAAATACATTTCAGTGCTTTTAATTGCAGAAGCAAGAGATAGCATACTGTCTTTGTGCCATAGTCAATGGACTAATTAACCAAATCTGCAACCTGAATGTGAGTACATGGCCAGCAGCTATGTAACTTGACTTTCAGATTAAATTTGCAAGGCTGACAGCTAGAAAAACATTTATTTTATTTACAAAGTACCTACTTGAGAAAGAAGTCACTGAGACACAACAAATATGAAATGTCAGGATATCTTTACAGTCACTTTTCTGAATATATTTTGTGTTGTACAAAAGAATTATTTTTGCCATATTACATCCTCATCATATTAATCAGCTGAACCAGTTCTATTATGTCTTCTCTTCTGTATTTCAAACATCTTAGCAATACAGAACAGATTTATGAATCTGGAAATTAGTATATTATAAAGAATAAAGGGGGGAAAAAGCAGCCTGTGTTTACGGTGCCTAAAACAGAAAAGCTTGAGTGCACGTGTATACAAACAAAATTAGAAGTTGCTATTCTGAAAAAGAAATACTTGAAAACCACCATGGTTTAAGGCTTTAGAGAACATAACATTGTACTCAGCGTAGGAAGTGAAGACAAGAGGCAATTTATTCTGCGGCTGGTTTAGAAATAAACACAGCAATGGAAGATAAGGAGTGAAAGAGGGATAAATCCTCCTGTAGCAAACTTGATGGACAGACAGGCTGCTGTTAACAATGCTGCTGCTTTGTAAGTACAGAGTGATGTGGAGATACCCTGGCATTTATACTGTAGATATGGTCCTTAAAGATTTTACACCTCCAATTCCTTAGAATTATCAGCTATCTCCAGACTGTCACTCATCCTGGCAATCTTAGATTTCTAGCTTGCAGGCCAGGCAGATTATTGACAAAGCAATCCAGGGTGATATAATACACCCTGACAAATAACAGTGAGGGGGATTGTGTTTACCACTTTCCCTGCACCAATTCAGCTAAATTAATTCTTAACGCTGAAAGCAAACTTTCTCTTGATAAGCGTTCACTCCCTTCATGCTATTGTTTTGTGGTGCTACCTTAGCTCCATAGAGTAGCAATGCATTTTGATGCATCTAATTTAACCTGCTTGCCCCTAAGTGGGAAGAAGTTTTTTTTGTACAACACCAAGCTAGGCAACACCTACAAATATGAAAATGCTGGCATATGATGAAGCTCTAGAAGCTCTGGCTTAAAGAGAAAAAAGGCAGGAACATTTCAAATTTAGGCTTGCTTCTCTGTCTTCACCTCACTTACCTCTACTGGGACCGTCACACACACATTATGAATATTGAGATCACATAAAGTTTAGAGACTTAAGGACTGGTGTGAAAACATACAAATTAAAATTGGTTCTGAGTTGACTCTTTTTGTTCTTTCTCCCCCCTCCTCCCCCTGCTTTTGCCCAAAGGCACTTTTTAGCTTTCAGGTTATACAGTTTGTGGATAGAAAAAAATGGTTTTAAAGAGCTGACAGACCCTTAGCAATAGGGATGACTCTATATGCTGCCAAAGTTCTGAATAAATTACTTAGTCTAGTTTCACAAAAACAATTATTTTATGCATTCAGGATGAAAAAAAGCACTGATTTAACACCCAGTGCTTCTAACTACAACTCATGTAAATAGTGATGTCATAAATGTGGGAAAAAACATCACATTTACTTGGTTACAACTATTGATGAATCTTTCCTTTGTCAATTTTATCAGACACAGCAATGTTAATCCAGAAATAACTTATGTGCCAGGAGTTCAGTCATTTGCATGAGATGAAGTTAATTGTAAAACAGAAGTAAAAATCCAAATCCCAGCAGCCTTCAAAGGAGGAAAGTGTTAGACAGTGGGTTGCTATTCATTCTGAAAACTGAAAAAAAGAACCCTAGTCTTATATAGAGGTAAAAGTCCCTTGACCTTAGAAATGCTCTGACCAAACTTTGATTCAAGTTCATCTTTCCTCTGAATTTGCAAATTCCCGACAACCAGCCCAATCACACACCTCACACATCTTTAAGTGGGAATTCTGCCAAAGAAAGGGAATTTCCAGCAACAAAATATACACTTGATTTGTGTCCTGTGGAAAATGCTTTAATACATCTCCAGCACTTAAAGCTAAATTAAGGGCATAGATGTTTTAAATGCTATAGCAGTTGTGCATGTGGGACCTAAGCAATTTCTGCTTCAGTCTCTTCAGCTGCTCACTTTCTGAACCCTAATGACAAAGAATGAAATTTCTGGCCCTTTTTTTTCTTAACACAGCTCTCTTAGATAGCTTAAGTCCTTTTACATTTATTCAAAACTTCAGCATGAAGTTCCTTTTCTGAGGAACTAATAATTCTTTCTAGAAAAACAGCAGCAAAATTGCTCTTAATTATTATTACTATTATTATTTTAATAAGAAACGTGGAGGAAAAGCAAGAAAATAGTTATTTTTCATTTTTTTTCTGATAATTAAGCCTTTCCTCCATAATATAAGAAGGAAAATAAATATTACGTCATTTGAAGAACAGCTCCCCAGTTATTGTTTCCTGCAAAAAATTCCAATGCTACATCACGATCAAAGGTTGAGATACACACTCTTCCACTTGTGGTATGGTTATGGTTTGGTTTATGACATTTTCCCCCTCAATGTTCAGGGAATAATTGGTTATTTAATTAACCAAACCTATTTTTGTCCTTTTTCAAACACTTAGACATGTTTCATTTTCAGCCCAAAGTGACCTTCCCTGTTTCCTATATCTGAAACCTAACAATTCATGGTTCCTGTCGACATCTTGTTGAGTGCCTTCCAGTGAGGGCACCCATAGGTCTTTATCTGACAGTCTCATTTGTCAAGGTGAAAATTTTCCTCTCTACTTCCTTCTGAAATGATTTTCACATTTTTCTTTATTTTAACTATTAATTTATTAGCTTTCTGTAACTTGGCACTGGATATTATTATCATTAATAATCTTTCCTAAAAACCTTTTTGTATGAATACAATTTTAAAATTTTAAAAATATGTTAAGTACTGGGAAGCCAAAGCCACTGTAAGTCATTGAGACTCAGAGTCCTAAGACAACTGGATGTGGTTTGGTATTAAAGTATAAGTATTTTGTTAGGGATAGTAATGTTTTTAACTGAGCTAATTGCACCAGCATAAACCTTATATAGGTTCAGGATAACAAATTGGATGATATCATGTCACTTACATCTTCTGACACACAACAGCAAGCTATTCCACTCTTGGCCTACATATTTTGGGAAAAGATGGATGGAGCTGAGGTCCCTTCAAACCCTAATAATTCTGTGATTCTGTGAGTTACATAAAAATACCTGTGGACCCTCACAAATCAGCCAGGTGTATTTGGAAACTTTCTCCAAGTTTTACCAGTCACACTTGGTAATATGAATTAAATAGTCAGAAAGAATAAAATTCATTAAGTTACAAAGTGCCAGAATTGCTGGAGAATTATCATTTGGTGGCTCTTTTCTAACCTGACTTACATGTTTATCGTAGCAGTCCAGCCCATTTGAGGCAAGCAAAATTACACAGCTTTAAAATGTTATTTTAATGCACAGGGATAGAAGACTTGCACAGTTTGGAAATATAATTGTTTCAGCATTTTGTTTATGTTCTGTGAAGTGAAAGGAAGGGAGCATTAATGCGGTATCACAGCAGCAGGAGCAGAAAGCGCTATTCTGTGCTACACTAAAACATGAATTTTTAAAAAATACTTAATGACATCACTGCTATGCAAAGTTGGAAGCAGCGCAAATCTTTAAAAATTCTGCCACCTCAACAGCAGCCTCTATAGTGGGGTTTGACCTCTGAAGAGGTTGCAGGTACAAAGGGCAAATATTCTGAGATGGTAAGAAATCGTGCAAATTGCAACAAAGGAAATATACTCTTGACTGTGCTGTAGATGCTGACAGAAAGCAAAACTGCCTGAATTATAACAATTATAATTTGTTGATTTTAATTATTTATAAGGAGATGACAGCCGAGTTCCCAAAAATCTTTCTATTAAGAATTCTCAGTATAAATCTTTCTGATATACTGTAATGCTACTTTATCTCTGCTGCCAACTGCGCTGGAACGCAAAAAGCCCCTCATTAGTTCACGCCTCCGCTTACAAGGATTGCTTTAACAAAGGGATCTAGTGTGTGCTAATGACTCTTAGAATTAAGATATGACTGTGGCACAACAATAAATACCTCCGTCTTATTAAAATGATTTGGTAACAGCAGTGCAGAGCTGCTTTGTATTTGCTTTTCTCTGCACGCATTTTAGTTCAGGCAGAAAACCAGGGATGCACTCCAGAGAAGCACATAATGAGGTCAGATGGAAAATCTTGTCTTGTTTCAGATATGAATTCAATCCATCCTTTCTTCCATGTGAGACAATATACACAGAAGAAAATGCTGCTGACATGTTTTGACTTCACTGACACTGCAAATGTTTTCTCTTCAGCTGGTGCTTTTAATCTTCATCTGAAATATTATATATAGAATTACTGGTTGTGGCCATAAAATCAGGTTTTATTTACTCATTTAACCTCTGCTTTTCATCTAATGTGCTCTTAGCACCACTGCTCAAAATTCTTTTGATAATTTTGTCAGTTAATTCACATCTAGCAAAGTGCAGGAAAAAAATGTGCTAGATGTAAGGTTGTCACCTTTTCTGTTACTGTGCTAAATTCCTGGGGGGTCTGCAGATTTTACAGGGAAAACGGTGGGGGAAGGGTTCAAAAACTCTGGAAAAGAATACTGGTCTTGTAGTTAAAAACTGGAAGAACTGGAGTTCACCTGTCACAAGCAGGTACTTTGGTTCAAAACTATTCCCTAGAGCCATGTTTTGCTATTGAGCATAAGTCAGAACAATGTGTCAAGACTTGGAGTGCAGCTCTTCAATGTCTAACACAACTATTAGAGAAAGAGCTAAAAAAAATTTGGTTGTCAGCATAATTTGAGTTTAAAATGATTTTAAAGGAATGTTTAATTCCTAATTAGCCTATTCAGTGCATTATAATGTACATTTATATCTAGCAGTGAAGGAACCCAGGGTAACCTTTTTATGTAGTGTACCTTGTATGCTATGTAACTGCCGATGGAAAACAACAAGGATAGCTAAATTAACTATGGCCTTTAACATGCACAGGTCACACTAGAGAAAGTGCTATTTAAAAAGAAATACTGAGCTGCACATCACTAAAAGGGATCGTTCCCCTAACTATAGCCCTGCTAAAATGTGTTTCAGTTCTGTCTATCAGGAGGTAGATCAAGGCATACCGTTAAGCTTACACATTTTTCTTCATTTTTCTTCATTTTCATCCTCCATTTTAGTAACATCTAGTGACATTGCGTTGAATACGTATGCTTTGTTTTGCATATGTTTGATTATGGTACAAGGAATTATGCTTTATGCCAATGTCATACAGAAGATTTTACTGAAAGAATGGGGTTCTGGTCAACAACCCACCCTGGCAGCTGAACCACAGTGTCTTTCTCCTCTCTCCATGGGAAAACAATGCCCACATTTCTGAAAGAAAAGCATCGCGGTGTTAAATAGTCAAAAAAAAAAAAAAAAAGAAGACAAATACTATAACAGCATGAATGTCAATTACTACATCATCCTTAATATTTGTGAATGGTTTATATATCTCTGCTACAGGAAGCTATAATGGTAAAGGAAAATATACCTTGAGTTCTATCATCTCAGAACCTGGAAATGCTATTCAGGTCAGGGGCTTGATATCACTGCCCATGATTTTCACAGTGGTGTTACCTTGACTCTGAGGATCTACCAATTACAGGTATTTTCAGGACCTCTCTGAACTTTTCCAACCAGATTCTTTGCAAGGAGACTTAACTGTGAGCCAGAGCCTGAATCATTCGAAATTGAGGTAGTGGCACTGAACTTAAGTAAAAGTGAGTACAAATGAAATGCTTTTAAAGTGCTGGTTCTGATGATTCTACATACTGACAAATTTTACAGGGCATTAACATTTGCACCCTAGTTTTTACTTTCTTTGATTCTAACTGGGTATGAAAAAAATGATACAGGCAAGAACTGGCACTCTTCTATGAATTTTCATATCACAATTAATTTTTAACTTGATTTATAAAAAAATACAATCTCAGATCTCATATAAAAGATATTGATATCATACAAAATACAACACTGACAACATTGGTACAGAAAACAAAAATGAACCCTGATAATTTTTAGACCTTACAGCACTTATCTGCTGTAAGAGAATAATTCTTGGAAGAGGTTTGCCTGTCATTCTATCAAAAGCAAAATGTGAACTACTATATTTAAAAAACAAGTTGCAAATGTACTGTAAGATTGGAAGCAATAGATTTTAAAAGATACATCATAAAAATACTGTCTTCTACACTATAATTTTTATATGAGAGTTAAAGATTAGCTACTACTAAATAAACCAAGGATAAAAATGTGGTTTTAATCCCAAGAGTAGTGGAAAGGTATGAAAAGGCAGGGTAATAGGAAAAGAGCCAGCAATCATATCATCCGCCAACCACAATGATGTTATTTCATGAATCCATAAATTTGCAAGTGAAAATTGTACAGCTTTTTCTTGAATTTCACAGCTGTGCATTTGCAGCTTAAAAATATGTAACTTTTTTTTTTTTCTAAATTGTGCACAAGTGTTTGTGGTTGTCAGCTAGATGTTCAGTTACTGCAGTGAAAAAAATCAGAGTGGCAAAGCCCACATCAAGAAAGTCTCATCTGGTTGCTGAGCTGAAGATCACAGCCCAGCTGATTAAGTTGTCTGTTAAATGGTGGAGCAAAAGTGTTTTGATTATTAAATGGTGTAAACTGATCAAAGTGGTGCAAGACAAACATTTCTGGCACAAGTTAACATGCCTTTCTCAATGAGCAAAAAAAGTTCTTCAGTCACAAAAAGTGAACTCTGCAACATAACCGAATTAACTCTTTGCTTACTGAAAAACAGAAAGTTTTAAGGATTTATTCTTAAGCACAACTATCCTTTCTCAATCGCAAAATCAGAAATATAGGCCTCACCAATTCAGAAAGAGATAAAAAAAACAGGTACAGCATCCATGATAGAGGATGCTTTTATATCTGTTTGAACAGAAATAAAACTACTTCTTAGATGGACCCAACCTTTTTTCTCTACACTTACTTGCTCTGAACCATTAACAAAAATGAGCATGGGATCATGGGACAGCAGTTTTTTCAGTACATATTTGCAGAAAAAGTCTGCTTTTCTCCCCTCAAACTGTTACTTTTAAATCTTTGTATTTCTAAAAATTTATTTGAATTACAGTTTTCAAAGGTCTCTGAACTGTAAGTGGCTCATGAAGACAGAAAGTACTCCACATTTTGCGTGATATTTTTAGAGATTTGAAGCATACAGACTAAATAACATAGAATATGTTTATGTATGTACAGAATGACACTAAAAATTCACATGCATTAAAGAAAAAGCATCACATACTCCACTATTTTATTAAGGGTAGGGAGATTGAATCAGTCAACTGAAGTTGAAAGTCTGACAAACCTTATCTGGTGCAAGAGCAAAAGAGAATAGGAGAAGAAAGTGGATTTAAGGTAACACTGTGCTCCATTCCAAACAAATGCTAGTCATGTCTGTGGCTCTTACTTTATCCAAACACATTAAGACTTGATAAAACACCTGCAGTCAAGGGATGATTGAAAGTCACAACAAATACCCTGTAGATTTAATAAATACTGTTTAGTTATGTTTATAAATATGTTTTTAATGCTTTCTTCAAGTCATCAACCAAGAATATAAATTTCTTATCTATCTCCACACTGGGTGTGTTAAAACTAAAATTATCAAATCACCAAAATTCAGATAAAATATGAATACAAGAAAAACATTAAAAGGCATGTATAGTTACCTTTTCTAACATAACAAGCCAATTTTTTTATTTAGTATTTACTCGCATCCACTGTTACATATCTCCCCCTGTGTTTAAGCATACCTTCCAATCTGAACAGCGCAAAGGAATTTGGGAACTTGGTGCAAACTCTAAAGCTATGAGCACTGACTTGATGACTTGCACCTCACCACATAATCCAATTAAAAACAATAATTAAAGACATATAGAAAAAGGGAGTCCAAAATTAAGTAATCCAAAACTAGGTCTGAATAATTTCTGAAAGGAGGTCTTAACTGTCATCCCCGGTCAGCTAGAGATTCCTGGTGTTGAAAGTATCTCTGTAAGAAGAGCTCATAATTTTGTAATACTTCACCACTGACTAGAAACTCAAACACTAAGGTCTAGAAGGCATTCATAGAATATCACAGGAGACAACCTTTCGGCTTGTTAGGTTAAGGTGAAAAGGATGCAAAATAGAAAGCTTTTGTTAAAATAAAAGGAGATAAACTGAATTTCTTTTTGAATGGTACAAAGCTAAGGACAAAATTTATGAGATTGTGACTAGATATTGTTTATTCGTGCTGGCATATTTTAGCCGTATTTGAGTATCTCCTATCGCCTTTGACAATCAATGTCATATTTGACCAAATTTGTAATCTAGCTTAAGCAGTTAACTGATGATTCCCATTTTCACAAAAAAAAAACCCACCCCAAAACCCTACTACATAGCATACTAATATGTCATTATTCCCAGGTGCTATAATACAGGTTTTAAAACAAGTAGAGCCATTTTTTGTGCATTTGTACCTTATCTAGCACAAGACTAGAATGTATTGAAGTGTAAAATGGGTCATGGTGGGGTTTTTTTCTATATTTTTCTCTTGGTAGAAAAAATAGAACCTCTAAATAAGGAGCTTCTGTCCACAATATATCCTGGAGCAGATTTACATCAAACTAAAGACGTTTGCTACAGAAAACTAAGCTTAACAATGTAGGAACATTTTTTTGTGCTTGAATTTCATTCTTGATAATAACAGACAATCTCTCACAATTCAAAGTCAGTACTACACTTTCTCAGTCTGACAACTGTTGTCCTTGTTGGGGTAGTACTCTCAAGATAAATTATGAATGCAACGTGAAAGCTGTAAAATTTGTTGTATCTTCTATTATCTCCATGTTAAAGGCCACAAAAGCTCTTCAGTGAAGTCAGCCATTAAGAAATGACAGGTATTGCTATCAGCCTTCTTTATAGCCTATTACCTGCAATGACAGCAGCTGCTACACTACCACTGTACAGCCTATCACATTATTTGCAGCTAAAGCCAGCTACTGTGTCATTTTGGTTCATTTTCTTGACAGTGCCATCATAAATCTATGCAGCTGCAGGGTAACTGTCGGCTGCCTCGATTATCTTCATAGCCTGAATGAATCTTGAAATGTGTGTAACAGGCAATGACTGTTATGGATCAGGCACAAGGGCCATCCTCTATCCATTCTGTCAGGTCTCTGAAGCAATGCCTAGCACAAAGAGAGTTCCTAAACTACCGTCATGTAATCGAGTAAAGTACCTGAACTTTGAGAAGTCTCACAGTTCTGTGCTGAAACCAGAAAGCTTATGTGGCCTCATATGTCTTCCCAGAATGGCAGTTTTAAAAACTTGTCTTTTGCAGCCCTAGTGGAAGGCTTTCAGGGTGTTGTTGGTGGTGGTGGTGATTATCAGTGTTGTTATTATTATTATTATTAATTCTCTGACTGATATGCATGCAAACATGAACACCCCTAGGAAACAAAATCAAATCAACATTGATTTGCATCCCTGCAAGTTTTGGAGGAAGCAAGTGGAAAGGTTTCCCAGCACCAGCAGTCTGAATAATTTTAACATGTACGTATAAAAGATTTTTAGTAGTAAATACACTGCCATTTCTACTAGTTTGTGATTACTTCTACTCTGAGCACAATCCTCCAGCCAGAAGAGGGTACTGAGACGTGGCGTTGGAACATGAGAGCAAGATGGACAGTGGGAGGTGAAACCAGGTGAGAACTGAGGTGTCAGCAGGGCATGAAGTAATGGTGAAAGACCTTGGCATATCTGCAACAAACCATTTAAAAGCCAGGAAAAGAGATTTAGGTGATAAAGGTAGATCCACACCATCCTTTTCTTGACATACAAGTTTAAACTGTGATTGCATTATATGTAAAAGTGAATTTTATGGTGCCCCCCCTACATCTGTTATCCTTGTACATCTTTCTCCAGCAAGAAAGTACAATAAATCACCTCAGACTCAGCCTAGCTAGCCTCAGGGTACAAGTGAAAAGCCTAAAACAGGAGTTACATTGACCTCAGTCCCTAATGTAGTCAACATACAAAAATAAAATATACCAGCTTAAATTTACCTAAGTAAGTGTTGCATGTTGCAGCCCTTGTATTAGAGAGACAACTAACGATTTTTACTACTTCATTTCAGTGCCCCACTTAGGAATGTATAATTCACTGAGATGGATTGGAGGTGCTTTTTCCCTGATATACTCTTTTTTTTTTTTTTTTTTTTTTAATTAAATATTTAAGCTTATAAAGTTTAGAAAACATAAAAAGTAAATTAAAGCCAGAATAAATATTTTATTCCCCTTTGCGTGGCTTTTATCATGTACCAATAAGTATTGAAAATACTGAAAAAGCATGTCTATCATTTTTGCTGATCCTTCATAGATCCTACATCCCATGTATTACTTAAGATTACGTAAAAGGTAAATTTATAATCAATATGGTGTCAGTCTACTTCTGTTGAGTCAATTAAAATTCCAGTGAAGCAAATAAAAAAATTTTCCTTTGTCATTAGAGTTTCTAAAGGGTCCTCATTTTCCGTATTTAAAAGCGAAAATTAACCTCTGGCTCATCAAAGTATTTAAAAATTTGTGCTACTTCAGACCTGGTCTTTTTGTAATTAAATTAATTTGGATTATTTACATGCTTAAAGCTATTTACTTTTTTGACTCTGACTTAGACTTTACTGCAATATCTTGTATGGAAATCTGATAGTCAGAGCAAATGTGGTCTTTATAGTGCAGCTTTCACTGCCTCTATGAAATTTTGTGTTTTAAAAAGTGAATTCAAATGTAGCCTGAAAGTACTTTTTGAATAAATAACCTGCCTCAAATAAGTCTTTGAGGACATGAAGAGTATTTTGATGCTTTATCTTAATTTTAAATCAGTACAATACAACCCATAACCAAGCCTAGGGCCAGAGTTAAATATACATATGTCTGAAATTATCCATCTGTTCTTCCTATTTAAAGAAAAGGTGTCTTTAGTGGTAGGGTCAGCAAAGAGCTTGAAGGACAACAGGTGTGGAGATTGGGTGTGCCTGGGATGAACAGTGGGGACCAAATGCCATGTGATACTTGTGGAAGTAATTGTTAGCAGTGATGTTTTCATGGCAATTTATTTATAATTCTTCTCTACAGCCTACCACTTGCAATGCTTTATTTTGTCTTCCTTCTAAATATTCAGTAATACTTTCTCTTAGATTTATTAAAGTGAACCAATTCATTGCTGATTGATTTCACTGGAGTTAGACTAAGTTTGAATCTAGGCCAAAAATTTACATATAACTGGATTTAAGATTTAATATATTATCTGAACTGAATTTCTCCCCAAATTAAGTCAGCACTGTAGATAAAGAAATAACCATAGGAAATGGTAGGACTTACTTCCTGTAGCTGCTCCTTTGCTCCCATCAGTAGTCTTTTAGAATATAAATTGAACAAAAATTAGTAATAGAATAATTTACTATTCCACATGAATAATAAATAAAAAGGATGATTTACTATACATATATTTCTGCTTAAATAGGGCTTTACTTCTGGCAAGCCTGTCTTAACTTCACTTTAATTAAAAAAACGTTATACTGGTATAGGAAACACTAGTGTAGTTTAGCTCTCGCAATACATTTAAAGCAGTAAGAATATTCTAACCAGAATAAGTAAATGTTGCAACAAATTTTAGAAGGCCTCTTTAAGTAATCATAAATACTCAAAATACCACAATTTTGGATTGCACAGCCAGAAGACACTCCTGCAAGACACAGAAATCCTCTGTATTCTCAATAAGCATTTAAGCAGACATGTTATCACATATTCTTTTTATGGTTGTTCTTAATATCTAGTGAAACTACAATTTTACTGAACAATCAAACAGTCCTCATACAAGTAACTAAAGTAAACTATCTTTTTCCTTATCTCTAACCATCATTTTTTCCTCAAATAGCACTGCTACAGTGTGGATGTAGTGGCTCAGGACAGAAGATCAGGAAAGTTAGCCATTTTCTGCAAAAATTCTGGATTTTCCTGTACAAGAACTGATCCGTTCATTATGGCAAAAATAATGCTTAAAAAAGCCACATGCAGAGGTGAACAGTTTGCAAAGCTGAATGTAAGAAAATATGCAAAATCCAGAAGTAGATCTTGAGACGTACTCTCATAAACATAAGAGATGGTGACCCATCTTTTTAGAAATGTATATAAATCTGTGTATAAAATAACACATTAAATATATTTATAGACCATATATATTTTAGCTGCACAGTCTAGAAATACTGTTAGAATGTATTTAAATTTGGTTTTCAAGATTATTAGCCTTTTGTACAGACAACCAAGAAGTCAAATTGTCCATTTATTTGTTATCCAGTCTCTCTCCAGCTGGTAGGTCTCATTTCACTTCATGGCAATGCTATTTTAATTTACTTAACATACAAGAATTTTGACTACAAATCTGTAAACACACTGGCTATATTTCCATTTTGATGACTTATTACATTAATCACAATTGGATACGGTATTGGAAATTTGTCCCTCCTCCTTTATATGCTACAAATTAGTCGAGTCTTTTCTGGACTATGAGTTTGTTGGGGGTTTTTTTTTGTTTGTTTTTGTTTGTTTGGTTGTGTGTTGGTGTTTTTGTTTGTTTGTTTGTTTTTTTTTAACGTTACATGTCTGCCATCCAATAGTAATGTATATTGTGGAACAGTTCCTTTTAGTTCTCTCATTTTCTTAACAGAAGACCTCAGCACTCTCTGGTCATCTGCTTAGAAGAAATTCAGTGGAACTGAATTTCCACCTAAATTACTGTTCCTTGCCTGTTTGGTTATTGTAATTGAACAGAAAAATCAATCAACCACCAGTGTGCAAAAGATTCCATTGAAAACCATTTCAATGTTACTTCAGAAAAATAGATAAAAATTATGGGTTTAAAAATCTGTACTCGAACCAGCAGGTCCAAGGAATCAGATTCTGATAACAGACACTGTAGTGTAAGTTTCTGTCTTCTCTGAAGCAAAACCTGATTTGTGAGCCCACATACCATTTCTCAGACTGAGAGTGCTACAATGAGCACATCTCAGGTTAAAGCAGTGATGAGGCACGTAAGAAGCTGAAAATAACTGAGCAGATCCCTTGGTTATGGGGCACTGATGGTACTTTTACTATCAGTGATTCTAGTATATTTGGCCAGAGGGTTGTTGCTTTGTCATCTCTGAATATGATGCTTTTAGATGCAAAATCAAGGAACAGACCTTTGTGGCCATTATGGGTTTTAGTCAACATTTCCCGCTTTCCTTTAATGATTTAAATTTACCAGCAGGGCAATGCCCCAGCATATTTGCAATGTTAAGTATCTCAAAAGAGGAGTAATGACACAGAATCCTATTTCAGGGTTTATTTATTTATAATTATAAATAAATTCTAGTAAATTAGTTATTTACTAGAAATTCAAAAGGAGAAAGTGGAAAAAAGAATGTCTTGTATAGAATTTTCGTGTGAATATTTAAGGGATGCATATCCTAGCTTTGACACTTGGACTCACCAAGCTGGTGAACATTAAATTTGTACTGAAAGTGCTAATATGACCACAGATGATTAAATGAGGCAAGAAGTGATACAAGCACACTCCTAAAAGCTACAATTGCCCACAAATACACTTATTACATGTCAAATGGAATTGTGTTGAGGAAAGATAATTGCAAATTTGTAAACGTAATACACCTTGCTATATGTTTATATAATAGGCTCCTGCTTACTGAAAGCTGCAGGCAACAACATTTTCAGTCCTTTTCACTGGAATATAAGTACAAAGGTAATTAAATATCAACTAAAGGATCCAACTGTGGTATTGCTAGATAAAATCAGGCATATGTGCCTGATTACTTCATGTGTGATCTTAGAGAAAGTACCTAGAAAACAGTTAAATAATATTTAGCATATTTAGTTTTGGGGTTTTGATTGTTTCCTTTTTTTTTTTTTTTTTTTTTTTTTTTTTTGGTTGGATAGTTGTTTTGAAGTAGTGACACCTCATTCAAAGACCACCACCATTTTTTAAATAAATCTGGTCCTTTTTTTTTTTTTTTCTTTTAAATCAACTCTTTGTTTTCACAAATGAACTTGTCATCAATCTGATATCACATCTCAAATTCCAAGGATGGTGAAGCAAAAGTCAAATTTTCTTCAGTTTTTGTTTTCAAATTTTTGGTGATAATCTTCCAAAGGTTTCCAGTCAAGACATATCATTATGCTCATTCAGGTTGCATCAAAAACAATATCACATGGTCTATTTCACTAACCCAGCTTTAATTTATACTGTCAAGTGTCAAGTAATAGATGTATTGTTTGTTCCTTATTCACAAGGCCACACTATATTTAAAGTCAAGGGATGATTACCCAGGAATTTGATTCTGGACATACTGAAGACAGGAAGAAAATAAATACATTGCTCTACATTATTATCTACAAGTTATGTTCTTACATTTAGTTTACAATTATTGTTTTTATTGGAAGTTTTAGTAAGAAACAACATTTCTAAATATTTAGTCTGAAGCATGTAATATTATTCAGCTAATGGAATTCATTAATCAGACTCAGACAGTTTTAACCCCTGGAAAGAAAAGCACATGCAAAACCAGAATTTCCCCACTGCTTTTGGAAAGTCAATTTTAATTTCTATGCTGGGGTGGGGTTTTTTTTTTCTTTTTCCCTTTTTTTCCTTTGGCACCAATTTGCATTCTGCTAGGATAATTGACTGATGGTATTGCCTTTATGTAGTTCATTAGACGTTTAGGTCTCAGGCTTATAGCCAGTTCAGCCTAGACAAACATCTACACGTATCTTATACATGTAGCATTAGGCCTTCTATGAGATTTAGTGGCTTTTTCTAGAGAAATAATAGATTCTTGAAGTGTTGTAAACTCAGTATTTCCTCTGAGACACTAAAGATTTATAGGTAGCAGTGACTATGATGTCAAGTCTCTCACAGGATACAATAAGCGAATTATTTAGGTGGTGATATTCTAAGATTAAGTGAGCTTCCTCACAAAAACACCTCTTCATTATTACTACTTATTCTCTCCTTGATAGAGCCATGAGGAATATCAGCCTATGCATGGTTTTACAAGCTCTTGTGCACTTAAAGAGCCTCTGACTACTTTCATATATTTTGAATCACCTTTTCCAAGGAAGAGCTCTTTTTCTTTAAGCATGACCATCAATGTGATGGGTCCTATGTTTGAAACAAGTACTGCTTTGAAACAAAATATTTATTTCTATCGAGTATCCCAACACATTGTGATTGATCTTTGTCATTGTCATCTATTGTCTTCACTATTTATCACTTTCCCAGTCTTTCTGTCATCAGCAGACTCTGTCAGTAACAATCTTGTATTTTCATCCATTTATGGTCAATAAAATATTGAATAGCGTTGGACTGATACCTGGGTTCCAACAAAACTAAACATATTTGGAAAAAAAATTATGTTCACAATTATTTTTTACATTTAACAGTAAACCAAGTTTTAATCAGTTAACTATGATTATACTCCATGTTTGATTCAGAATGGTTTATCCCTGAAGTCAAATGCAGTGGATAACTCAGGAACAAGTATATTTTAGCAAAAAAAAAAAAAAAAAAAATTATAAAAATATTAGTTTGACGGCATCTGTTTTTCATAAACCTTCCTTTAATATCTCATTAATTTTGTCCTTCTTTTCCCACATTATATTTTTCATTGTTTTACCTTGGGAATAGCACTGGTTCAACATGTCTAGAAATGTTCAAATCAAAAAGTTAATCCTTATTTAAATATTAGGACAAGATTAGGTTTCTTTCCACAATCTAGCATCTTCCTGATTTTCTAAGATCTACAAAACTGAATGCAAGTTAAATGGATTTTCTATCAAAATATTGTTTGGCAGCTGCTTTCACATCCTTCATTATTCCTGAAATGAAAAATGAATTCTTTGTCACACAATAAGAATAAACTATCTAAGTGTTCCTTGCAATATGAACTATAAATATCTATTGGATGCTTCTGTTTTCTCTATATCATAAAAAAATGTATCATCTTCATCTAATAGTAGGCTAGTGTTATATATTTCCTTGTTTTTCCTTAATCTATTAAAAAGCAAAAAAAAAAAACAAAAAAAAAAAACAACCCTAATAAAAATTATCATCTCAAACTTGTGTCCTTTTGCTTAATGCCTCCATAACCTGGTCTCACTTCCATTCTTCAGTCTTTTTATAACATGCTTTTTTTTTGCATTTTACCAACACATTCTTCAAGAGATTGAAAAGCAACATTTCCTCCACTTACTTTGCAAGAATCTCCCAAAATATTTTCAAAATCTTGCCGCCCTCTCCTATTCAGATTAAGCTAATCTCTTACAAGATCACAGGGGTATGTATTTCTTCAGAGGTCTCCTGAGTTCTGGAAGTCATCTATAGCTGTGATTTATTACTTGAAGCAGTATTGGCTTTTTTAAAACCTTTTGTTAATCCTCAAGTAGTTTGTGCTTTTAAGTAACACAAAAGAAGGTTGGTTTTTCTTTTTCTGTTTTGTTTAAGTTTCCAGTATGAAGGAATATTGTGTTTAGAACATTTGGGTTTTTTCCAAAGAAAAGAGTAAATCTGTCAACATTTTTAGCTTTTTTTTTTTTTTTTAAAATAACATTTTTTTTTTTTAAATAAAAATATGATTATTGGAAGCCAGATTTTTCTCAACCATTTACTGAAGAAAATTCAAACCTCAGAAATATCAGTGAGCTTCCTTTTTATTTTTTGACTTATGCCCTATTTTATCTCAACATCCTGATCTACCATGTGCAATACATTTACCATGATGGATCATAATAATTCTCTTTTGTAAACCCCTGTTAATGTTATGGATTACCGGATGCAATGTGTTTTGGGGAATTCAGTCTTTACAAAACATGGGAGCATAGGGCATAAAGGTTATACATGACAATCAATACATTTGATCATAATAACATAACAAGCTGACATATTAAAAACTTATTAAACAAGAAACTGATGAAAAATAGAGTATGAAATGTGTGTACAACTATAATTTTCTAACAGGTCTTCTAGTGCTTGTGAGATCAAATATCAGTTATAGAAAATATAAGCCAAAATGGAAAAGTAGTAGGTGCCCAGAACATATACAAATATCTTCTTACTTTCTGCACTATTGTTTGACCACCTATGAAGTCTTGATTTTTTAATTCTGCAAGGTTTGCCATGCAGCAGTTTTCTACAAAACTCATGGCTCATGGTCTTGGCGACAGAAACAACCATGATATTGACTACTTGTTCAGATGTAGGCTACAGCTGAACCTTATTTTATCAAGGGAGATGGAGGAATAGAAGACTAGAATATTTAAGAATATGAAACTGACTTAATACTTCATCTTTTCTTTCTGCAATATACATGTGACTTCCAAGAACATTCAGAGCAAAGACCTCCAGAAGGAAACCTATGGTTTCCCTATGCAAATTTGTGGCACTTCTGTTTCTCATCATCCGTCTCCACAATCCTGGCATGAGTAAAAGCCCCAATGAGAAGAAAATCAGTTTTCAAACTACTGTAAGTATTTTGCAAGCAGAAAACTCAACATAGACAGCTTGATCAGAGCTCCACAATATGATAAATGGTGGGAAGGGACATCCAAATAACACAGGTGGAAAAGCTGGCATTAAACTGCAATATAGACAAATTACTGGAGGCTATTTGTTCATGTGGCCTGAAAGAATACTGGTAGTACTGATTTCTTGCCCATACATTTAAACATTTATTTTTCTTTTGTAATGGCTATAAGAAGATCAGTAAACATAAAGCTAGCAAATGAATTAAACCAGAACTATTATGTCAGAATTGCAAAAGACTGACAAATTTTGTCATATTTGCACAAAATAAATGCGGTCTATATTTTTATTAATTTTGAATGTCTTAGGTTTCCCTTAAGAAAGCATTCTTTGTGTTAACTTTATGAAATCCAAGGATTTTTATTTCCTTTCTATTTCTGAAACTCATGAAGAAACGCAGTGAAATTGTAATCACAGCAATGCACTTTTTCTGTTCCATTTGATAGAAGAGAGATTGTATAACAAGCCGTAAAGGAACTGACATCAAAGTCTACATGAAATCAGTGCACATAGCGGACTGATCCTAAGAAAGGCATTGTGCTTGTTATATTTTTCAATGTGTTTCTACAACTAAATTTTTATGATGAACTTGACTTCAATTGCTGTGGATGATGTATATACACAAGGGAATGTTATCAAGGGAGGCATAAACCATCAAAAGCCAAACCTGTGTTAAAATAAGAGAATTAACTGTTTTTCTCAGTAGTTTCTAGTTGAAGTTTCTGCTTTTTTTCCCTGTCAGTCTCTTATTGTTATTGATAGACTCACCAGCCTATAAAACATTTTCTTACAAAAGTAGCCTTAACTTCAACTGGTCAAGAAAAATATGCCATCAAGGCTCACACATAATCACTAATTATATCAAATATTTTTTTCCTCTAATAGATGCACATTGACTAAATTCCACTGTGATCAATATACATCTAATCTATTTTATAGTATCTCTATATGTATGACATGTATATGTACATGTCATATACTTAGGAGAAAAAAGAGAGATTCCTATATTACATGCATGAGAAAGTGAATAGATCAAGAAAGTTGACAGGACATATATTATAAAAGCAAATAACAGATACAAGATTATATAAAGAACACCACATAATGGAAATTCTGTCTTAAAGAACCTTTCAATACTCCCAAACAAGCCAATTCATCTCGAAATAATAGACATATTCTTTATTTAAAGTGTATGGTCCCATTTGAGAAAATAATGCTTTAGCAGCAGTAAGAGCTGAGAAGCAATAACTTTGTATCCTTGTCTAGTCCCCATTTCTCTTCAGGCCTTCTGCTGATAGACATTACACTATGCGCAGAAAATGTACATTATCACCACCTGTTGAATGTTTGGTGATGTATATGGAATAAGGCAACAACTTGGCTCCTAAAAGCAGGTGCCTGTATTTAAAGAAAATAACAAAAACTCAAAGAGAGCACTAACTGCTATTCCAAATAGTGTTACAAGCAGAGGCCAAAGACTGGACTGATTTGATAAATTAATACCCCTCCAGTCTAGAGTGATAACAGGATAAGCATGCTACAGGATCTCTGAAACTCTGCATTGAGAGGATGAGGCAGTGGGGAGAGAAAAAGGAGATATTTATGCTTTGAACAAGGCAGGTCTGAAGGTTTTAGTCTCTATTCATGACTGCCAAGACAAAAACAAAAGCAGGCTGGTTTTACCAGATAGCCTGCAAGAGCAACAAATATTTCAATTAAGAGTCTGAGTCAACATTCAACTCACAAGGTCCAGTTCCTAATTTCAGAGCTACAAAGGTATTTATGTCCTTTTTTGCCTGTACTTCTCTTGTTCCAATCCTGTTATAATTCAGCAGTACAGTAAATACTAAAATTATTACAGCTACACAACTTTAGAATGATGGAAATATTTAATAGCAGTTACAGGAAGGTATACATTTAGTGTGACTTGAATTTCAGACAATAAACAGAAACCTTGTAATTAAATGCAGTATCCTTACACTTTAAATGCAAGGTCTTAGTTAAATCCTATTAGAATTAGTCCTTAGTAAGATAATTTACAGAAGAAAATATTTACAGTGGTGACTAAATGAAGCAAAATCTGGTTCTATAGTTCTAATTTGAGTAATTATTATAAATAAAACCAGACTAAAGTTACTCAATGTCAACAAGTATCTAGAAAAAAAAAGCAAAAGAAATGAAGGGGAGTAGCAGAAGGATGTGGGAGAACTGAGTAAAAGGCAATTTAGACTGAAAATTAGGAAATACTTCCTGATGTAGATTCGTGTTATTTTTTTTCCATGACAGTCCAATAGGAAATTGAACTCTAATACTGGTTATGTAAAGACAGGCCTAATAAGATGCTTAATCATAGAACTGTGTAAAGAGGATGAGAACAATGGTGTTTTTATTTTTGGTCTTCTGTTGCTTACATTTAGTGTCCTGCCTCTGAAAAGTGTTTTAGATTTTCACAGCTCACTAGCTGGGAACTAATCAATATCTCAAAATACTTAGTGGTTTTCAAAAAGACCATGTTAGTTACTTCTGTTGATCAGTCTAAAGAATTGCTTCCTTAATTATTGGAAATTGCATAATAAAATTATAAATCTGAGAGATATTGAAGGTTGCTGAAGATATCTTACATATTTTTGCTCATTTTTTATAAATTATTAGCAACCCATTCAGCAGGAAAGGGCAAGCAATATAATTTTGTAGGCTGAGAAAATTAGTGATTCCCCCTTCTTGAAACTGCTCTTGTTTTTTTAAATCTAAAGTACTACCTCTCAAGAAAGCACAATTCACTAGCTATTTATATTGAAGAAACAACAGAGATTAGGAAAATCTGGATTTATATTCTTAATAGAAATGTAAAGAATTGAACTTTGGATTGAAATACATATTAGAATATTCAATAAAAATACAAAATAACCAGAAAGATAAATTTAAGAAATTAATTTCAGTTTAATAGTTTCATATAATACATGAAGTGCATAAAATTAACATTATAAAGTTAAAAATGTTAAGTATTGTCCTACATAAAAAGACCACTGAAATATGTAATTTTTCCCACAGTACATTGAAAACTATTTGTATTTGCTCCCAAATATGTAAAATTCACTTAGAAGGCAATGTTACACCATTCCCAATTGTTACACTCATCACATTTCTCCCTCCCTAATCCTGTTCTTTGAATTAAAGGAAGAAAAGAGAAAGGAGAAAAAAAAAAATAAATCGGCTGAACACTAATTATTTAACCTTACCTCCTACCTACTTTCTCTCTTTATTCTGAGGTTTCTTAAGGGCTATAATGAGCTGTCCCCACACAAACAGGCCAAATTAGTGGATAATTACTGCTGGGTCTGTGAATGTTCTCACTCCTTCTTTCTTACAGTTTCACAACATTACCAGAATGGTCTGTCACCTCCCTACCAATTAGGCACAATTACGACTTTATAACATTAGTGGTGGCAGGCTTATTATGTTGGAGGATATGTAAAAGCCAGGGAGGGTTGGTGTGAGTGGGCAGCAAATCAGGCCAGAGGAGTTCATTATCATATTGATAACTTATATAGTCCTAACTTTATTTTTATTTTTCAGGACAAAAGCTGTACACAAAGTTAGGAAGGAAAAAAAGAAAATAGTTGGGGGGGGGGGGGGGAGGTGTGGTTGTTTTTTGGTTTTGGGTTTTTTTTTGTTTGGTTGGTTGTTGTTTTTCTTTTTTTTTGTTGGGTTTTTGTTTCTGTTTGGGCTTTTTTTGTTTGTTTGTTTGTTTGTTTTTGTTTTGGTGGGGTTTTTTTCCTGCTTTTGTTATGTTTGGATTTTTTAGTAAACAAGCCATCATCACTTTATGTTCCTCCAGGTTTTCCAGGTGGTGGCGCTAAAGCTTGCCTGAATTTCTTTCTTCTTTTCATGAAAAGATGTCTTTTGGCTGACAGAAAAGGATGTGTTTGTCTGGCTTCATCAGGCTGAAGTAGATATATTAAGTATGTCATGTCAAAGGGAGTTACACTGACCTCAGAGTGCACCAAAACATTCCCTTCCAATCTGTATTTAAACAAGCGAGTTTAGGTCAAGATAAATCTTTGTTAAATGTTCAGAGGAAGATAACTTCTAATCTTTTATAAACAATACTATGCATGTAGTTAATTTCTGCCTTCTTTGAAAACAAAACAAAACAAAACAAAACAAAACAAATCACCAGTCCCTCACCCTCCAGAACTACTCACGGCACCCTGGGATTACCATTTCTGCACTTTATATTTAAATGGCAGACAAAAGGAAATCTTTAATATTGCTTGTTTCACAAGATACATTTCTGAGAGTGAAACGACTCTCAGAAATTTAAGAGGAGGACACCACAGTTTATTTAGTGGTTTTGAACATATGGTCTCGAATTATTTGCTTTAGAAATTCTTTCATCAAGGAACTTTTCTCCTCCTCTTAGAGTTTCTAAGCTCTTCTTCTGGTGCTTACAGGATATTTACTTATAAATAACGATAGAGAAATTAAAATGTTTTGGATATTAAGCACTGAGCAGGACTGTTTAATTTAAAAGCACTATTTAAAATGTGAATTTCTATTACAACATTGGAACTGAGAAAGCCTTTTCTGTCCAGGTGCAATAATCTTACATAAAATTGTCACCACTCGGTGAATATGATGCAATAAACCTGCAGTCGTATTTCTGGTTTATAGAAACTTGGCCATCCTTTTCATAGAATGTACAAGGTTTGCTTGTTTTTTTTTTTTTTTTTTTTTTTTTTTTTTTTTTTTTTTTTTTGGGAATTGTGGATTATAAAGAGTTTTAACTGAATATGCGTGGAATTGTCATACTCAGCTAGTTAATTTGAAAGTTATTACTGTGGAGTGGAGTGAGCAGTCTCAAGATGCCCATTAAACATATTGCTAGCACACCATCCTGCAGCACTGAAATTGCAGAGGCTTTGAGAGAGTGGCATTGTCACATTGTGCGAACCAAGCTGAGAGAAACAGCGAAAGGTTCATCTGCTCCCTCTTTTAAACTTGGTAATTCCTATTCCTATTACTGGTACATCTTGGATACAGATATCACTTGTGGAAATTACTACCTCTAATTGCTGTTCGATTATTCTCTGCCTACACCAATACTTGGCAAATTGGATTTTTCAATAGAAGAAAAAAGAAAAAAAGATTTAAGAGGGGAAGAGCACTGGGCAGAGTAAAAGACAAGTGGAGAATATGGTCCTCTTGAAAGACACTTTGACGAACACCATAAGTATATCCTTATATGGTACATTCTTCATTTGAGTACACCAAATATCAAAGTATCTCATCTTTCTTCTGAAGCAGAAAATTATGGACTTACATGCTTGTGCCCACTATAGCCTCTTGTTTGTTTGCCTGTCTCCAGTTTTAAATATTAGTGACAGGAAATATCCCAAAGTATTTTTACATTAGCAGACTATACTGGTTCAGTCATTTTAGATAGTCCTTTCTCTTCCCAGTGGGAAAATGTTACAAGATAAAGCACAGCAAGGGTATAACCCTTGTGAAGGAGATGTAAAGTTTCTTTGAGTGGCTAAGTGGGAAGTCCTATGAACTCATTAGATAATTCCATGAACTCATTAGATAATTCCTCTTCAACATTCTCTTACATGCTACTGATGAACACGTTTACTTACACTATGCAACCTTATGGAGGTCAAACAAGTGTGTACGTAGGAGACAATCTGTACTATGCAGAAGTCAGCAGCAAATCCATTTCAACAGCTCCCACATTTTACTCATGAATTTATCATCAAAATTTGTCTTCTGAAAGGACTGTGCAACTAGTCATATAACTGCATCAAGTCATGAGCTTAATTTGGAAGGGAAAAATTAAAACATGCAAAGTTATAAATTATGTCAGCTGTATGTCATGTATCCAGTTTCACAGCTCAGAATATGTAAAAAATAATTTTGTTCAAATTTTTTGTAAGGACTTACAAGAGTAGTTACAAAATTCAAATTTTTGCCCTGTTATCCAGGGCTATATTTTATCAAGGCAAGACCAGATCTTATTTTGAAGTATGAATACTCTAAGTTTTAAAAATTTTAAAGTATGAATACAATAGCACAAGGATATGACAGTGTGACAGCCCTAGGGACCATAAAATCTAGATTTTTTTAGGGAGTGGGAATCAGCACCTGGTTTAGTCACTAAACAAAATTCCTTAAACCTATTCTAATCTTCATCAGCTTCAAATGTGAAGAGCACTACACTGCTGTAGCTTATGTGCTGTTCAGTTGAAGAAAATGAAAGTGAAAAAGAGAAATGTGAAGATTTTGTCAGGGTCTTCAATATTTGTGAGAGCTTTGTGCCAGTGTACCAAATCTGCAAGATCATCATGAAAAGAGACATTTTACTGTGTGCGTTTTAGTCTGATTCAACTATCAGGACACACAAGTATACGGTAAAATGAGTTGGAAAAGAACAGTGATTACAAAGGAAATATATACACAAAAGATAGCACACTTTTAGCTCATTTTCCAGTGTGCTCACATGACACCACCTATTTACTTTTTCTATTACTTTAATAGGACAAGAGGTAATTTCAAAAGACAATTTGGAAACTGAATGGTGTGAAACTAACAGGAAGATGAAAATTAAATTACCAGTTTGAGTTCAGTGACTAAATTCTTGAAGGGTAGGTGCAAGGCAGAGGAAAATACTCCAGCAAAAAAAAAGAAAAAAAATCTAATTAAAAGCTTGCCTTCCATGTGCCATCTTAATCTCTTCGACTTTATGCAAGACCAAGAACTTAATTGTTATGTCTTTTACAGTGTTGTTGTTGTCTTTAGTGATAATACTAAAAAATGTGGCTGACTTCCACTTTGACATTTCTGAAGATCTGAAAGCAACATCAGCTGCACTCTAGAAACCTCTGGAAAGACACCATTCCTACTGTATGTTTTCCACGGAAAGCTTGCACTGAGATCCCAACAAAGTAGAATGCAGAGACTATTTGGGGAATTTTTATATGTTTTAGATATCAGGCTAAATCTTAGAAAAGTCAGACATGAAATAGGAAAAAAATGATGAGCCAGTTGTGTTCAGAATCAGAAATGGCTTTCTTTTTTCCACTTGGACTAAAGGAAAATAGTAGTTATGGATGAACTCATATGGTTCACAACAATACCTAAAATGCTCCTACTTATCTAAGAGGTATATTTAAAACTTTTCAAGCTGGATGTGTTCTAAGAAGATTCCTTATGAGATTTTAACAGTATCTGGGCTTCAACTAAAGTGTTGGAAGTAATAGGACTCATAGTCATGCCTGTGTAGTAGTTCCATTTCTAGGCGTCAACAAAAAAAAAGAAAAATTATCAAGTTTTTTGATTTGCTGATAAAAAAATAGAACAGAAGAAAAACATTGTTTCATTTCTACTTTCAACATATGTTGAGCTCTTGTTGCTTGTTGCAGTATTGAAGATAACTTATCCTTCTAGTGAATTTTTTTTCCATTCTAGTGAATGCTTTTTTTCCAGAATCACCAAAAATTTCAGATTCTACATATTCAGTCTACAAATCCCATAGGTCTCAGTAGGGTGGGTTTTGCTGTTGCTGAAGATCCATGAGGGGATAGTTAGATTCTGAGATTGGTAAAAATAATTGTTTCTCATAAATAAATCTAGCGACTGTTTTGGTGCAGATACAAGAAGTAGCTGACATTTTTCAGACAAACTACTGTTAGAATTAATGTGGCTGTTGGCAGACATATCCCTTATTTTCTGTCTGCGCAAACAGAAACTTCACCAACTGGTTCAGAGACAAATTTTACTAAATATGTGCAACATCCCTGCATATATTTGAACAACTTATTGCTGCCATGCATGAGGGGTGTCCTAGTTGGGTGAGTTAGTAAGAAATTTCAATCCAGGTGTTCCTATAGGTGTAAAGAAGATCCACATATTATTAACAGAAGACAAGTCTGTTTAAGGTCTGGAATCATGAAAGGTGTTTTGTGCAAATTTTTCATAATCATATCATAGATGAAGGATAGTTAACAAAGAATCTTCATGGAAATAAAGTCTCCAAAGTTTTCAACTCCATCTTTCTTGACAGTGACTGGAGAAGATCAAGACCATCCCACGGTCCATCTCAGCTAGTTTAGCTTGCTGCAAAACTGCAGCATAGCTCTCTTGGTCTTTACAAGTTGTTTATGCACAAGTGTTTTTTATAGCATTAAAAAGAAAGCCAAAAAGGTTGCATTCAACAAATGAAGTCTGAATGCCATGTTTATTTCAGCAGAAGTAAACCCTATGCTTTGCCACATTATAACTTAAGAGGGTGCAGAACTTATGGTGCCAAATTAACCTAAAATCCTCTTGTCAAAAAGGAAAAGTACTTAAAAAGAAAAAAAAGTACTGTACTTAAAAAGAATTTGCCAGAAAAAGTGTAGTTGTACATTGTCAGGGAAAGATAAGAAGTATTCAGTTGCTTGTGCTTCTACTCCCACTTTTTATATAAACAAAACCACTTTCTAGTGCTATCACTCTGTCTCCTTTAAAAAACAATAAATTCATTCCATAGTTTCTGAACTTGAAAATTAAAGTGGCCTTTTCTCAACACAAAGTTCATATCTATCTTTAATGCAACATAAAAATATGTTACTGATTTCACAGTACTGTGGCCCCAAGGAAACTTTACAGAGCTAATTGAGAAGTTCACATATAAATGTGATTTGCTTTATTGTCATATAAATGTTAATTTAATATTTTTACACACATTGCTTCTGTTTTTAATTTGGAAAATGATGAAGAAGTAGAAAATATACTGTAGGGAACAATTTAGAATTGCTAGAAAGATGAAATAGGTGACCTACAAAAGTTTATTCTTTTTAAACTTCCAGTACCTTATTCCTTTGGTACACACAATAAAACCAGAGGCAAAAGTGGTATGCATATCTCAAAATTAAATTGGCTGACTATACTATAGAACTACTAAAGCAACAATTACTTCTTAGATACTGCTTACAGGTCCACAGAGCAAACTCATATTTTGCCTTTTCACCATGATCTAACACTGCAACCTTTGTTGAGTGGCAACATCCAGTTTAAGGTTTTGCCTGATCTCTACTCCCTGCTCCTCACTCTAACCCTCCTCCACTGTCTTCTGACCCTTCCTGGGTGCTGGTACAAACATTACTCCAGACTACAGTGGAATGACTTGGGAATTATTTCCTCCAAGAATATAAATCTGGCAAAAAATAATATGTACCTGTTTTAGAAGCTACTAGAACACTTGGTTTGAAATGGAGATATGCGAAGTAAGGGGACAAGAAAAGAAATGGCAATAATAGGTATTCGTGTTAAACACCTTATGGTATTCCAGCCTGGGAATGAATGCTCCTTGAGACCTTAGATCTTTTAATCTTGCAAAGGAGAGGTCTAGCTTCAGACCTGTCCTTTATGTTGTTTTTGGTTAGTCCAAAGAGTTTTTGAAGTCTTTGGGTTAGATCTAATTTTTGTCAAGTCAGTTATCCAACCTCTAGGAATTGGGTTGCTGCAGTAGATTTGAGAAGACAAGGAAGAGGTACTCTCTGCTTATTTTATCCAGTGTTTCTAAAATGTAAAGAAAAACAGAGGAGCAGGGCTTTTTGCCTAAGTCTACCAAATGTAGTATATTTTCACATCCTTAGGCAATAATCTGAAGTAAAAAAGGATAAAAAAAGAAAGACTACATTTTTCCCATGCAGGCCAGAATATTTGGCTCAAGACATCTGTCCACAGTTCCCTCTTTCTTCTGGAGCTGCATTTTATGCTACTGGATTGTAGTAGTACTCCCTTTCTTTCTCACAAGGTTTAGCCATACTGCTTTCCCATTTTCTGCCACCTTTATCTACCAGAGGGTAAAGATATCCAGTCTTTGGGTTTTTATTGTGTGGTTACATTTAGCTCAATTTTGCTAATTCTGGATAATTTATTTATAACAAACAAAGCTACCCTTTGTGTCCTATTCGCATTACTTATTTTCTTTACCAGCATAACTGTTTTCTAGCCTTATTAAGTATATTGCAAGCCAAAGAGTAGATAAACTAAAGGAACACTTTTCCAAAAATCAAACATGTTTCCTCCACAAATAATTGTGAGTTTATAGTTTGTGTAAAATGCAAGGAAAAATTAGGATGTAAATATCTCTTTTATTTGTATTATATGTAATGTAATATAATATAAATATAAAATATTTATTACATTATCACTTTGCAGATTGTTGTCATATAAATGCTTTCTCAATCTAATGATTATATAAAAATGCCTTACGAAAAACAACTAAAGATGAATTAATCTTCTTGTTTTCAAAGTTTTATTGGCCAAGCACTCTTTTTGGAGGGCTCATAAACCTAGACTGAGTCCATAAAAGTACATCTGAACACACACACACACACACACACACACACGCACACACACACACACCCCCCCCCCATTTGTACTTTAAGTTAAGGTTTTGTTTCATTAAAAAAACCTCAAACCCTCGAAAAAGAAGCATAGTTTAATGCAATGAACCAACCTAGACTTCCAGGCTTACAAAACATTAAAAAGTGTCTGTGATCAGACTGTTGTAAAAATGTTCAGGTTTTTGATCTTCATTTCAGCCCCTTCGCATTTGGTATGCACAAATGCTTCCTTTCTGCTCCTATGCCAAAAACCTCTGTGCATTTATTTTACCTTAATTTTGTTCATTATTATATAATCTTAAAGAAATATGAATTAAGATCAAATCAAAGTCAAGTTTTCCAGTTCAAGACCTTAACCTGACAGGAGCAATTCTGGCTAGTATAGGAGAGAACACTTGCCCTACACAATATGTTTTTGTGATTGTTAAGTATTTCCTCCCCTGTCTTCCCTCTCCATCCCAACAAGACAAATCTCCAGTTAAATATCTGTGTAATAAGGCATGGCAAATTTAATCATTCTTGGAAAATGCCAGTATTCTTAATGTGTATGTGCTTGCAAACCATGATGGATAACATCACTAATTTTTCAAATAGAATCAGTGATAAAACTGAAATTTTCCTTTGCACTTTAATTTATTTCTATTGTATTTTCTCTGCAGGCTATTGGTGATACTTTGGTAGGTCTTCAGATGTCCTTTAATATTTATGAATTTCTTTGCATTATCTCAAAATGTCTCACAAATTTTTAAATCAGATCCAACACACAACAAACCAAAATAAAGAGGTGTTTTTGTTGGAAAAGAAGGAAATAAGCATTCCCTTGTTTAAATAAGCACATTTTGTCTCAGGGGAGATAAACTGAAGATCAAAGCCCTTCAAGGACACACCATGCTTGAGGGACAGAGACTAGGAGAGAATTTAGGAACCTGAATTCTCATTCAGCTTACATTTGACACTGACTGTGATATATACATGACATGCAACCTGTACATATCAAGATTGCAAATGCAAGTTGCTTCTGCTGATCTAGAAGTAGATATGCAGTGTATCATAATTCAGATTCCTTCAATTTGTTAATTACACAATCTCACCACACTGTTATGTGTGAAGTGGTCTAGGTCTGTGTGGTCATATTTGTTGACTATAAATAAGTCTACCACTCAACTTTCCTTGGTAAGCTTTAAGTCTAAATGTGAAATATTTTTAGTATATATATAATTAAAAAAAAAAAAAGTGTCATTTTATTTTGTCATGCCTTCATTAAAATACTGTGTCTTATTTGAGGCCTGTATGAACTAGTATAAAATTGAATTATAGTTCATGCATTTCCTTTTATCCTTTCAAACAGCATTAAAATGACAATTTTCTATTATGTAGTATATTCGTTTTCTTGATATTTAAAGGTTTCCTTTCTGTTCCTAATTGTTAAGATTAAACCAGCAATCATCTTCTGAAATATCACTGCTCTTTCTGCTCCTAAAGGCAGAAAATACTCTTTTGCAAATACTGCACTTAAACAAGTGGATGTGCCTGTTCTAAATGTATTCGACATCCATGATATGTCCAGAGAAAGCAGAGCAAGAGCATCTGCCAAAGCTATAATTAATGCACTTTACTCATTTGGCCAAAAAGCAATCCACCATAAAGTAACTGATAGCACTAAAGTAACTGATAGAGCTAATTTGATGTTCTTCCCTTGAATTTCCTCAAATGGCAGCTGAAGATTTCACATCAAATTAATACTCTTAGTAAGAAGTAAGACGCTTACTACTTTTCAGGAAGGCTGTAGGAAGAAAAATTCTAAAAAAAACCCCACAGTTTTGAGGTGGTCCTAGATCTTAGAAAAAATGCTGTGCTTCACCACTAAACCAAGTAAAAAGCATAAGCTCTTCCTATATTTAATTATTTTCATGTATTAATTTAAAAGCATATTTTAAGTTGCTGCCTCAGCCACTTGGAGAAAACGATTTCAGAAACCCATGGGTCAGGGTATTTCCAATGTCTCAGCAGAGAGCTCTTTGGCACAAGCAAAAGCCTCTGTTCCAATGACACTTTCCATACAGCTTTTGCTACAGACTTATACAAAAAAACTTCTTGCAAACAATCAGAAACAAATAGCTCAAAAATTTTCATCATGCAGCTTCAAACATCTGGGGGAGCTAAAAGCTGGAATCAAAACAGGGCAGAGCGTGTTAATCCTTCTGTTCATGTGACACTGCACAAAGCAAAAATGCAGATGAATTTTGTACTATGTTCCTGTCTTTGGGACCCCATTCAGTCTTTCTTCTACCCTCCCTAGTGGAAACATATTGGAGAAAGCTGGACGCAGCACACTCAAAGTACGATGTCTCATAATCTCTGATAGCTTTAGAGGTTGAGAGGATTTTTCCCAGTGTGTGCTCCCGTCCTCTGTGGCCTGAGAACTTGCAACCCCATTTCTCTTTCCAAAATATAATCTCCTAAAAGTATCAGCAATAATTACAGCGTAAAAGTCCACGATTTGAGCCTACTTTTTTCTGCACTTGTACTTGTTTCAGACAGGCATACAAAGGAATTAGTCTAAATATGCAGTGGCACTATGGCAGAGTCAAGCCCTGAGATGCTTTAATCCTCTGCTATTTAACACTATGAAATTCACACTGCCAAAAAGTACCAATGGGGGAACTCTGTCTAAGCTTTGATGTCACGTTACCTATTTCTGGACATAAAACATTTCCCTCTTGATTTTTCTAGTCTCTCATCAAATGTGCACAAAAAAGATAAACTTCCCAAGAGATTATTCTGACACGGGGTTGAACATATGCTTAAGAAACTGCTCCATTTTGGCAGCCCCTGATATTAATGGGCTGTGTAAGCCTAATGTCCAAGCCTTTTTTTTCCTTTATTTTCTATTAATTTTGAGGTGGGGTCTTTTTTGGTTAGCTTTTTTTTTTTTTTTTTTTTTTAACCTCAGAATAACTCATTGTAAAATTGGCTGCCAGCCTACCATTTGAAAGTGAAGAAAACATCTTGATTTAACATCTGAGCAGGGATTTTTTTTTTGTCATCTGTAAACAATTGGACCATATGTAGTGTGATGGGAAACATGAAGGCTGTGATAGAATATCATTTAAGGAACCTGGTGTTTAATTACTGCTCTTGATTAGCTAGAATAGAAATTAGCTTTAAATGTTTCATTTACAATATCGATTTTAAAGGTATATAAAATAGTTTTCAGTAAATTTAAGAAGTAGATGTGTTAATGACTGCGGAGTTTCTCTGATTACTTACAAGAATAAAAAATAAAGTTACAGATATATCTGCCTTTCAATGAGAGACACATTGGTTCTAGGATAAAAGAAAGAACACTGACTATAATATTTACTCTTGGCTTCTTGAAAGTTCCTGAACTTTCCCTCATATTAATCCAGTATCTTCCTGTTTTCCTTCAGCTCAACCAGTAAATGCCATCAACTAAAAAGCCCACTAAGCCTATTCTCTTTTTTTCAGGACATAGCTTCAAAGCTAGTGCAAGATTGTTAAAATAGGAGGAGGAAAGTGTATGTCTCTTACACACCCAGAATTTACTGATTTAATATGAGAAGTCCCCACACATAGCCTGTAACTTGTGCAAGATTTTCCCCAATCTTTCTTTGGAGGTAAACGCAGCTGCATTTTCCTATCAGCACAGAGGAACATAAAGGGAAATTTCTGCTGCTGGAACATAAAGGGAAGGTTTGCTGCTCCCCTCCTTCTTACTGCAGCCCTCCTTGGACCTGCAGGTAAACCAAAGGCTCACTATGCGCAACAAACTCTCATTTAATTCTGCCCAAGACTAAAGTTTCTTTTGACATCAGTGTCCAAAATACTGGGGCACAAAAAAAAGAAAACTACAACAAAAAAGAAACAAAATGAGCTTCAAAACACTTGACATTTTGGCTGACAAGGTAAAGAATATCTCTCCTGTGTCTCAATGCTATGTTGAGTTAGTTACTTCATAAATAAATGAAATTAGTTACTTCATAAATACATGGTTCTTCCTTTTAGCAGAGGACCAGGCAACAGGTGAAATAACATTTTACTATAATGCTGGACAGCATTCAAACAGAAAAGAAAGAAATCATGAAGATTCCTTACTGCATCTTGTCTAGCTTGGTAAAAGCAGCACATACATTTTGAGACTACAAGCGTGAGACACCTAAGACCTGTCAGAGATAAGAAAGATAATGACCTTCTCTCCTGATTTATGTAGGTCAAAGAACACTCATGATACTTCTGATGAAATATGTTCTATGTACTTTACATTAAGAAAAGAAAAAAAGTTGAGAATTCTTGGGTTATGCATTTTTTTTGCAGGCAAAGTGGGGAAATTAATTCACACTTTGATTCCTTTTGATTGTTCAGTAATGTGTATATTAAATACAAACCCCAGTTCCTGCACTGTCCTTGTGCCTATGCTCCCATGTCACAGAAATTCTCCACTCTGGTCTTAAACCAGAGCCAACAACCTAGCCCCAGAATATTGGTTATGTCTCCCTGGTTATTTTGAGAGAATATTTTAGGCCTCGAGGCTACAATGGTTGGACATGACTGTTGTAGAGAATTCACTTAACTTCCTTTTGCTGAACTAACTGCCATCTCCATAGAAACAGAAAAAGACAGACAGTTGGCAGCCGGCAAACAGAAGTTTAAAGAATTTATTCACGCTAATATCTGCTGTATGCTATCACTGGAAATCTGGAAATGCTGGTCACTAGCAGGATGTTGCTCTGCAGGTCTGGTGTTTTAGAAGATGGACAAGTCTGTACATCTTTTGTATTCTTCTGTATAAAGCAGAAGAATATCTCAGCTTTTTTTTTTTTTTTTTTTTTTTTTTTTTTTTTTTTTTTAAATAACACTCCCTTAATTCTGCTTATACTTAAACTTCCTTGTAAAAAATGTATTAGACTGTTGATTTAAACGCTTTTAATGGCAGAGTTGGTAACGAGAGTGCTGAGCATTAGAGGTTAGAACAAAGAAGATTAAGACTGGGAATTTTAATCCTGGTTCTTGCACTGATGCATTGTGTTATACTGAGCAAACAGCACACATGGAACTGATCAAATTTTTTCTTACAGTTTGCAAAAGTAAAAAAATTACCTTATTTCAGAAACTTAAAATATAGTAATTGTTGACAATGTCATTGACAACATCAGTTATTTTTCAAAAGTTTCTTACAATTCTTAAAGTGGAAAAAGTTTCAAGAGCTGCTACTGAAATATTTCAGACTGACTTTGAAGTAAATGGAACATTTTCATAAAACACTTCAATATTAAAAAAAGAAAGGGGAAGGAGTAAATCACTTTAGAATGTATTCCTTTTTAAAGATTTTAAATTAAAACTTCTTTTTTTTTTTTTTAAATGAATGCTAGCTTCCTCTTTTCCCATTTTCCCCATATGAGAAGTGAGGATAACAGCTGTGGAGATCACAGTTTACTGTCTCTCCTCACTCTGGCTAGATAGCAATGTGCTTTATTACTTTATATGTAGTCTATTGTGCTTCTTCCCACACAATCTTTCTTTCTGGGTTAGCAGATGGTCCAGAGTCCAGAGAGAACAGAAAGGTTTAGAACCGGTCATAACAAAGGCAGCTCAGATCCCATTATGAAGAAGAAGATGGAGTGTGAAAGGAGAGATATACAATCTTATTCTAAAGAAGAAGTTACCCTTTCAGATGAAAGAAAGCAGGGGAAATGATGCCCACCTTTCTAAACATCCATTTTTGTACTTCAGAAGAAAAAAGCAACACTTTCCCTACAATTTGCACCAGGTTTGATTTCCTCCACGAATGCAATTCTGCTTAGTTGCTTTCTACTCATAAGATCATGTCACACTGTACACTAACATTCCAGTTTGAATATAACCTTTAGAAGTATCCTCTACCCCTGAAGAGCCTCTTAGTGACCAAGAATTTGAACTTCTGTCAAAATGTGAAGAAAGATTCAAAAGTGACATGAATGCAGATTTTCACACTATGAGTTAAAATATCTATTACTATTTGCACCTGTCTGGAGTGTCACACTGAAGTGTATGCTTATCAACATATAAATATATATTTCTTTTTTATCAAGATTAAAGAAAAAAAAAAAAGAAAAACAAAACAACAAACCACAAAACAACTTAAACCACCCTGTAATTTTATTTTCATTATTTTCACAGAAATCTGAAAAATAAACTCTTCTGTTTTCCTTTGATTTGAATGATGCAGATATACACATGGTAATATTAGTATTTGCCAGTATCACAGTCCTTTTTTCCCCCTAATTAATGACACCTTCTCATCCCACAGTCTGGAATTTATCTGAAGGAGAACATTGTACCTGTTTGTAATCATTATCAGAATTGCTGATCTTGGATCCAGTAAAAATATTATACCTTGTCTCAGGGGCCCCAGAAAAATAGCAACTTATTTTTTCTTAACTCTACAGTGAAATGCTGAACTTACTTAAAAAAAAAAAAAAAGACATTGATAATCTAGAGAATTATGAACATCTGATCTTAACTCTTAAATTAGCCATATGTTGAGTCTCAACAGATTGACAGTACTTATTAACATGAATGTAAAGTTTTAATATTTTAAATCTGCATTTTATTAATATTTAATCCAGGGTCATAGGTAATGTCCATGTGTGTCAGATAGAAAAGAAAGAAGGAGGTATTACAGGAATCCAATTACTTCTGCTTCTAATTGCAAATGACTTTCAATATTGAGGCAATGTTCTTCTTATGTGACCTTTAGTCCATATTCTAGACTTCATTAAACACCTTTTGTTCTTGTCACTTCAGGTAAACCCCATCTTGTCCCAGTCCTCTGAATGTATTCTGTCATCAGTTCATGATCCAATGAAAAATGGTTGTGGCAAGAAATATACACGGGAGTGTTTAAGATATGTGCCATAATTTAATCTATATTTAGGAGAAAACAAAATCTTTTGTAAGTTTTCCTCACACAACCTTCAGGCAACCAAGACCAACAGTTATTGTCCATGGAATTATAATTTTTGTCTAATTTTACAGTTTATATATAAATATTGGTCCCTACAACTGCTTTACTCTGTACAGTACAACCTTGGATTTGAAGCTTAAAGAATGTATGTCATTCATTCCACTAAACTCAATGCTTTTTAATAAAAAAAAGTTTGATATAAAATTTTAAATTAAATGTAGAGAATAGAGTTTAAGATCAGCCTAGTATCACGTGAAAAAGTCAGTTACAGTTATTTCCACATAAAGGAATATTTATACCATGCAAAAGTATGTAGAATACATAGGTTAATGTATAGAGAAATAGTAAAACAATAACAGTACAATAATTATTATAGTGTGATAATGTTATATTAGACCGAGCACTGCCATTGTGTTAACATTGTACATGCACAATACTTTATATGAATAGTGTCAGTTATAGACATAAAATAAAATGAAACAGTCTATTAGATATTGTATATAAATAATAAGATAATGTAAATAAATTAATTGAGAAACATATAAAGAAATGGCTTCTATTCTCCCTGAAATTATGTTCTGTGAGTTTCTTTTCTGGTTTTGTTAGGAGTCTGCTTCTGCAACACGTGCTCATATTTCAGCTTCTGTACTTGTAGATGTGAAAAGTATTAGGGAAATGGTAATTTTGGCATATTTTCAAAGTTACATTCTTTTAAATGCGTTATATTCATATATTGTTAGGCTGCCTCTTTGTAATAACTTTTTACATCCAACACT
Source organism: Psittacula echo (assembly GCF_963264785.1). Classification (NCBI taxonomy): domain Eukaryota; kingdom Metazoa; phylum Chordata; class Aves; order Psittaciformes; family Psittacidae; genus Psittacula; species Psittacula echo. The sequence goes on along the minus strand of NC_137742.1, from coordinate 80,287,211 downwards.
TTCAGTTGATCCTTTATCTCCTTACAACACAACTCAAAGTAAGTGAATCTAGAGAGGTGACTGTCTTCTGAGAAACTCTGAAGAAGACCAATATTTATCTCCTTTTCTTTCATGCACACAGCTGAAAAGGCACAGTGGTCAGAAGGGTCCCCCAAAACCTTTACAAGATTCAGTTTATTTTACAAGAACAAAGACTGCCTCCAGTTCAGGAGAAGCTAGTTTTTGAGTCAGGATACACTGAGGCAAAACAGCTTGCTGAAAATGAAGCTCAGTTCTTTGAAAATTATGCCAAAAACTTTCACCAATAATCTCTTATTTATAAGAATATTGTCCAGTTTCCAAGGATGTCTTGGGTATTTACGATTCTATTTCACAAAAAGTTACTGGGAAGAATATAGCTTGAATGTAGGTGCAGGTCTGTGTCTCTCCTTGGTTTTTAACAACTTTGCCTTACATGGGCGCCTTTTAAAATGTCATGAATTCAGGCTTTTTTCTTCATCCACAAGTATGAAACCTTTGTCACAAAATGTGATTTTGAGTAGCTCTCTTTTTGCCTTACTTCAGCTATAGAAATTTATATTAAATTAACAATACCAAATCTCAGAATTGGAACAGTTTTGTCTTTTGGGACTGGTGGAAATGAAGGCTGTAGAAAAAACGTTTAAAGTCACATGTTTTATACTCCTTCTATTGGTGGCAATAAAAAAATACTGCAATGGGAGAATCTATAAAGAGTAAACACATTTATATTGTGATACCTCATCAGATAAAAGCCTTAAAAAAAGGCATTGTCACAGCTTGGGTTTGGCTACTCTGGATCTTCTCCCACAGCCTTCATTCCTAAGTCATCTTGACTTACAATACAATAGTCCCTGAGTTGTATCTGAGTCCTTTGTACGCATGAGCTGCTGTTCTACCGTATTTTGTGAATCTCCTGGTGATCTCTACTGCCAGCCCAGTGCTACATTTAGCTGTAAATTCTGCTTTTCCCTCAACCTGCAGCAGGGCAGGCTCAAGCTGGGCTGAGTGGAGGAGTTCCCTCAAATGCAGGTAACACGATACAGCTGTGATCATGTAGTTGTGTCTGAAATGGGTTTTTGATACTTTCATAGGTTTTTAATGTGTGGTTTGGAAACTCGGCACTAATAATCACACCTTCACTTTTCTATAGAATACGAATATTAAAGCCATCAAAAAAGATATATGGCAGTAGTAATTGATATGCACAGGAAGAACATATATATATATATATTTTGCCATCTGTAAATATTAAGCATAAATCTAGCACATTAAATCATATGACCACACCACATAAACAGGACAAGTTTTAAAGTTCACCTAAAAGGCAAATTAGATTGGCATCTACTGTTCTGTTCAGGTTAAATTCTTGAGCTTTTAGAAATTCTGGGATTTGGGTGTTTATTTTCTTATTTTTATGTAACTGAATTTTCTCTGTTTCCAGTACCAAAAGATTACACATTATTATTTGAAATAATCTTGCTTTTCAGACAAGCAGTACATTTTCCTTCAACCTATAAAACCCAAATATTACTGGCATAGTAAATATGTATGTTTCAGAACAGGAAGAAAAGGAAAATGAATGTCAGCTAGAATATTTACAGTAAGTACTGTTTAAAGAAAAAAATGTGTTTGATCTTTGGCAAGTTCCCTGGCTTTGAACTGACACTAGACAAATGATTATGGAGGGAAGATGCATGAATATCTACTCCTTCACTTGTGGGCTCTTACATTTGACTGTGCAGCCAGCATTCCTGACTAGGGAAGATTTTGCTCCCACATACGTTACTAAGGTCAATTATTTTTGGTATATTAGGACAGAAAGGGGAAAGAGGGGGAAGGCCTTTAAAGCAATGGGGCTTCAATTAATTTAAAACACATAGTAATGGGCTCCTAAATAACAGCATTTTAACCAGTGAGTTCATTGAACATATTCTCAGATACATAACCATTATTTTGCTTGGTCAGATGTTTTCTCAAAGGAGAGTTCATTCATTTTAACTGCTTAAAATATATGATGAATGAACCAATTTGCTTTTTTATTTACATTTTACCATGAATAATATTTTATTAAAAATATCACCACAAAGCAGCAGAGTACAGCTTTAATTAGTATTTAGTTTTTAGGGCAAAGCTTTTTTTAAATGCAAAGAATATAGAAATGGTAGGTTACATTTACAAATCAAATATTCTGATGTATAGATGCTACCATAATTAGTTTTGGAAATCCTTGTAGCATACTCCTAATATTATAAAATAATTATATGTGTGATAAACCATTATGCTAAAGGGTAATCGGAGATATGGGCTATTGCTCTTGAACAGCAGTTTTGCCAGGGCTGACTTCACCAGCATGATGCAGACAGCTTAGCAATGAGCTTAGTGGGTAAGGCTTGTAAATAAAGCAAGGAAGCAATTGCAGAAAAATAAAGGAGGGTCAGACTGCTGCAAGGCAAATGTGATGTAGCAACTCACATTATCTGCTGTAACAGATCTGCATGAGCACATGTATAACAGCTGAGGAGCTAGGTATTCCAGGTGCTATTTTCCTACATTAGATGTTTTCTGTACGACCCTGGGCAGATCACCTAACCTTTCTAAGTCTTCATTATCTTTTAAAATTCACACAGTGATATCGACCTGCTCCCTGAAACAGCTCTGTGAACCTCAGAGCAGGATCAAAGTGCAATTTCTTAGATTTTTAATATTAGTAGTGGAGTGCCAGGTAGGGGTAAAACAAGAAGTACTCTTTCAGTGCAAAGGAATCACATATTAGTGTGCATGTGTACATTTGGTTATCTACACACACACGTCAGTGAAAGTGACATTATTCAAACAATTACATTGGCACTTCATCAACATCTGAGATTTACTGTCCAAAAATAAACCTGGATGACCTGCCTGAAAATGGAGACGAAGACCATCACCCCATGCATTTTACATCTCTACCGCATCAACTAAGTCTTGTAAGCCAATGCTTCATTAAGGCTTATTTCATTGTACTTTTCCTTTTATTTCTGCAAGACAGTAAGTAAAAACACTGGGTCCACAAAAATCCAAAATACCTCAGCTTTTATGACTTACAAGCAGGTATGCAAATGGATTTTTTTTTTTTTTAATTTAAATTTTTCCTATAGGACTGCTTTTAATCAATAGTGATGGAGAATTGCCTTGGACAGAACAAACTTGGTCGTTCGTTGGCTTGAGAGGTACAGTTGCCCTTCTCGGTCATTAGACAATATAGCTCTGTATGACCATTTGATTTAGATTGGATCAAGTTTCTGCAGAGATGAATGTCCTATGTAAAACTAAGCATAAGTTAGAGTTTTAGCAAATGCATTGCACTTAGAGAGTGTACATGGGATTTAAATGGGGGAATAGACCTTGAGCTGAACCAGTAAAAAGGGCTGAATTGTACCTTGCATGAGGATACCTTGCAGACGGAGAAGGAAGGTCCTTGAGACAAAACAAAACAAATTAAAACCATAAATAAAAATTTAAATTAATAAATCTATGATTAAGACAGCCTATCAGAATTAATCATATCTGTCAAGTCATTTGCTTGTGGTCTCCATATTACACAGTTTGATAGCTAAATGACATAATGTACAAATAAGACCTATCTGTTTTGCTGTAGACGCTACAGTTAACAGCTGTCTGATGCTAGGACTGGACCTAGCAAATGCCAGGGTGGTCCAGAAAGTTAGATGTAATGAGCCAGGAGCTCCATAATAAAGTAAACAAACCAGTAATAGATAATGGGAACATAAATGCCTTTATTGCACAGTAATAAGCTCTGGGAAAAGATAAGATTATTACAGAATTATGCTGTCCATTTTATATTTAACTTCTGAATGAGTAAATTGAGTAAAAACCCTATGCATTTTGTTGACAATAGGTGCTGATGAAGCTCAGAAGTTACGACTTGAAGACTGGCATAAGAATGCTCCTGAATTAATAATGATTTTTGACACTTCTGTGCATGAATTAGGGCAACTATCAACTCTACATTACTCAGATTTATTAATGAAAAGTTATGAAAGAGCCAATCGACATCCAGTTGTTCTAATTTACCACATGTTTTGATCTTTATATTGGCCCTTCCAAGCCTGAAATTCCTATACTATACTACAAATTCCTATACTCTGCAGCAATTTCAGAGAAGAATAGGGAATTCTGGTCAGCCCTGCAGCCTAAGTGCAATTACTGATTACTGAAGCAACTGCTGAGTTTTTAACTACTGCTACCTTGCTCAAACAGAGACATATCCACTGTGTCAAAGGTTCTGCAGATGGGTGATGTTTATTACTTTTACAGCTGTAGACAAAAATAGCAGACATAAAAAAGGCAAAGAAGGATGGGATTCTCACAGAAATTCATACTAATGACAACAGGGACCAAGATTCCCCTCCAAATGGTCTAGAGTTTTAAAATGCATCTTCCAGTTTTCAAAACAATAATGTGATCAAGTTCCTCCTACTTTCAAGCAAAAAGGAGGTGGCTATCATGGAGGGAAGCAGGGAGCTGAGACTTTTGAAGAAGCATGGTGCCACGTTAAGCTAGGCAGCTGCACAAAGCATTATTCTTAATTCTATCTTCAGATTAAACATATACTTCAGGCCTATATATATATGTGATGCGTACATTGTGTATGTGTAGATATATTTTTGCTATTGTCTGGTTACCTCTGATAAGTATTTGCTCCCCTTCAGCAAAGATAAAAATGGAATCTTCAAGGTCTATTTTAATACTATTTTTAACTCTCTATCTTCAGACATCATTTCACCCCCTCTGTACTTAAGCAAAGACTTCTTCTTTTATGTTTAATAATTCGGAGTATCGTATTTATGTACTTCTTGAAGGCATCTTGAATTGCTTATCAAAAAGGGAGAAAAAAACTTCAGAGGAAAAAATGTTTCCAAGAACTAAGAAAAAAAACCCCCTTTCAGCTTAGAAGGGACAAGTGAACAGCAGCTTTGTTTGATTAGCGTTTACTTTAAAAAAGTTGGCAGACATCAAAACCCTGTTGTAGCAAGCTAATTATACGACAGCAAGAACCATCATTCAGGAGGAGAGGGACTGACCAACATGCATAGTTGTTGCGTGCAGTGCCAGAGACCAAGCACAAATCATATTGCCCCCAAAGACTTCTGTGAACATAGAAAAAAGAGATGCCAAGATATTATTTGGTGATTACTACGAGAATGAGGACAGCTATTAAAAAGCAAGCAAAGATGTTCAATAATTAGTCACATGCACCTAGAACAATGTTAAGTAATATTAAGCTCCTGCAGGAAAACATCACGATCAACAGTACTAATGGCTGAAGATTAATCCAGCAGCAAAAAAGAAGCAATCTACAGATGTCGAACAGGCAGAGGTCAGTGCTGCTCTACTGAAGGGTTTAATGCTGCCTCTGCAGTGTAAGTTGTATGTGGAGACTAATATATTTATATATAAACAGAATGACAACATGTAAAGATCACATAAGTAAATTTTATACATTATGCTGCAAATGTTATGCAGGAAATATACTCTCTTGATTGATATGCAGAATGTTTGCCACAACAGTGACAGCCAAAGTAAGTTCAAAGTCACAGGAAATGTTGTCATCAGCCTACTGTAAAAATGTACAATTGCTTGCTATTCTCTTTCTGTTTAAAGGTGACTACTACCATTTTTTTTCCCTAGGCTACTTGTTCACTGTAGCTTATTATCATTACAAAGTATATAATGGATTAGCTTTTCCATATTGTGTTCATATTGGGAAGGGTATGTTTCAGACAGCACACTGACAAGGTTTTTGAAAAAGCATTTATTCCTCCAATAAATAAAAATTACCAAGCAGCTTGTTTTCAAGAATAAAAATCTCTAAATTGCACGCTTGCAAATTCCTCTTTCCCAATAATTCATTTAACATAGAGCAGTCAGAAAGAAGAAGCGAGCAGTATCTAATTAATATCTCCTAATGCCCAACTGATGTCAAGCATGACTCCAACTTATAACCAAACTATATTTTTACATTGTAAAGTTCAATTACATTTACTGACAGACTTTGAAATGCCACATTATTTATATTGGCAAACTTTGCAGTCTCTCAGTATATTTATTAACATTCTTTCCACAGAATAAGGTGTATATACAATACAGATCACTGCATTCTTCATTTTCAATCTTTCAAAGCAATATGTACATCTGCTGGAATAGGATGGAGTTGCCTCTTTGCCGGATATCCAGAAGACCAAATACAGCCAGCAGTTAATGTGCCCTCCCTTTTGATTTTCCAGTCAAAACAAGGTAACCTTGACATTTCTTTTCATTCTCTCCCTCCCTCTTTCTCTCTTTCTTCTTATTCCCCTTCTCTCCTGCTCTTTTTCTCCCCCACGCTGCACACTCTGTGCACACATCAACAATTTTGAGCTGTGAAGAGGTTCAATTGCCACCTTAGTGACTCACTTATAATGCACAAATCATTTACTAGGATAGCTTGAGGACATGACAATGACAGAGAGACATCTGTTGGGTGGATGGGATGAAAAAAAAAAGAAAAAAAAAGGAATTAAAAAAAAAAAAAAAAAGGAGGTTATTCACAGCTGGTACATTAGCCATGCTAGCCACTAGGCCACCACAGTGTCCTAGTCCTACAGCTTCACTCTCCTCCTTTCTGCCTGTTCCCTGCTGTCAGCTGCCAAAAGATATCTGTTCTCACCCTTTGCCGAATGAAAAGGTGCTAATGCATGACTTCAGGATATGTCAGAACATACAGTACTTACAAGTGTTTGGAGATGCAGCCAACCTGACCATGGGGAAAAGAAATAACTAACTAAAGACTGATTTTCTTGAAAAAGAATGGTTAGAAAAATAGTGAGGGAGCTATTCCTTTTTTCTAGCTGTGCCAGGCAGGACAGGTTTTTGCCTTCTTGATGCTTGTCTACATTTCTTGTATCATACTAAATATCCTACCAAATGTTCAAAAACTGGACTGAGTTTTCTTCTGCCTATAATTTCTGTACTAACTAAACTTAAAAATATATCCCCAAAGGAAAAAGAAATGCAATATATCTAGAAGACTCACAATAAAATAAACAGCTTTGAGAACCTTGTTTGTTTGTTTGTTTGTTTTGTTATTTTTGGTGTTTGATTTTTTTTTTCTTCTGATTTAAAGAGACAGAAAAGAAGAGACTGAAGGAGGGGGTTGAATAAATTGTGATTACCAAAAAAAGTACTTGGCTGTTTTGCATAGTAAAAGTGCCAGAGAGCAACAGAGTAGTCAGGCAGCAGCATTCTCTCCAGTGGCACACAAGGTCTGCGCTCTGGCGTAAGCCCAACAGGCAGAGAGGGTGGGCACACAAGGTCAGTCTGCCAGTAGGCTTCTGAAAGGGTTTATTTTCCCAAAGTAGTCTGCTGGTGAAGGTAGAATGGGGCAATTTGCAAACCACTTTAAAACTCTTCACTGCAAACCTTTAAAAGCGTTTGCAGTGAGATGTCAGTGGGGACAACGCTTGCAGTCTACACAGTAAAATAGCCATACCCTTGTTAACTTCTTTGCATAGCATGTAACAAAAAAACCCCCACAAAACCTCATAAAGCTAACCAATAGTTCTAAGGCAATGAAAAAATACTGGTTTGGTTTTGGTTCCTTTTTTCAGTAAGAAACACTTTTTTTTTTTTTTTTTTTTTTTTTTAATTACAGCAAGGGATTCTGATATGAAGCCCAGCAAATATTTCCAAAGCTATTGTATAGCCATGCAATAGAGATCCCCTACCACACACACTCCTAAAATTGGTACACAGAATAATGAAATCTCCCAAAGTGAGCTGGCATGCAGCTGTCACTCAGACCCACCTAATACCTTGCAGAGGCTCCTGTTAAGAGTTAAACACGTCAACCCTGTCCTTGAGTCACCTCTGAAATTGACACTTCTGCAGTTGTGGCTTGTGAGGGAGAAAGGGAGCAAGGCAGGGAGGCAGTAAGAGTCTCTTTCCTTACTTGAAGCGCAAAACCTAGTTTTCTTGAAAATAAAATGTTTCCTTGCTTTACCATGTTAAAATTCCAAAAAGAGAAGTAATTATTGCCTGCCCATGGCAGTGGTTCAATTCTAGGATTTTTTCTTCCTGGACCTCCTAAGAAGGCCAGCAAGAAAGACATATTTTCTCTGGAAGAAGGAAAAATACTTCCCTTTTCACCAAATACTCTAAGATGCTGCACATTCAGGTTTTTTAGAGTTAAAAAGCCCCCAAAGGTCTAAATCAGTCACAGACCCAGAAGAATACAGCTCCCACTGCCCCACTGTGCATTGTACCATACATGTCCGCATGTTTAAACTGTTCCTGAAATTCCTGTTCATTTGCCAAGTTAGCCTGCATGTTCAAGCTATCAGCAGTGCAGACACAACCTGCCTATACATACATACGCTACTTTTGTTTGTATGATGAGGTCACACAGATTCTACAGCAGCCATTGTCTGTCTTTAGAAAATTTAGATTATCCAGACTTAAAAATTTTGTTCACTGGTAGATGGATGGGACTATTCAGCTTTTTACTAAACTTTTGTGAATTTTGTTCATCAGAGTCTGTTTCAATAATGTACTCTGTGATACAGAAGAGGAGACTTTACTGAGAATTTGCTTAAGAAAAAGGATATCTAAAGAACATTAGGAAATGAATTAAACAAAAAGGACTAGAATGTAGAGGTTTTAAAATTATTATTTAATAATTAAACAATTAAATTATCATTATGAAGAAGAACTATTATATGCAAATTAATTATATATAAAGAGAAGGACTTTTTTCAAGGCCGAGTAGTGACAGGAGAAAGGGGAATGGCTTTGAGATGAAAGAGGGCAGATTAAGGTTAGACCTGAGGTAAAAATGCTTCACTATGAGTGTGGTGAGGGCCTGGCATAGGTTGCCCAGAGAAGCTGTGGCTGCCCCATCCCTGGCAGTGTTCCAGGCCAGGCTGGAAAGGGCTCGGAGCAGCCTGGTATAGTGGAAGGTGTTCCAGCCTGTGGCAGGAAGTTGGAGCTGAATGAGCTTAAAGGTCAATTCCAACCCAAATCATCCTATGATTCAGTGATACTATGATTATTTGAGCAGTCTTTAATATTCCAAATAATATTTCCTATTAAATACATACGGCAGAAAAATAGGAATGAACCAGATCCAATATTTTAAAAAAGATTGATTCTAACATGGACTTGCTTGGACGATAAAAGGAATGGTTTGTGTCAGGCTCTTCCTGCCTATGTCTATATATCTACCCAAAGTTTTACACAAGCACTTTAATATCAAATAGCAATAGTATGCATTTATAGAAAAGTAATACAGCATAAATATAGGATAATGTTATTATCCTCATGTTACAGAGATAAAGAAATCGGTAATTTTTCTCCCAACTATTCATTAGCACTAGAAAACTGTCACTGGCTAAAATTAAAAATAAAGGAAAAAAAATTTTTTTCGCCCATGTGATGATTCTCTGTCACATGTTGCCTATGTGTACAAGTCTATTTTTGTGTTATTTTTTAGCTCCTTTTAGTTGAGGGGCAATTCAGTGCTCTTCTATTTTTGCCTGTTATCACAGTTAGAAGAGGAAGGGAAAATTTCTTGGTCTTTGGATAGTTTAGCTCTTCTCTTTTTTGCTTTTTTAATAAATTTTTGTTTCACTCCAATAAATTTTCTTCTGGCACAAGCAACATAATGTATGCAAATTATAATGAAAATAGAGAAGGTCAACTCTTGCCTTATACTTCGATAAAATTTGACATAGCAGTTGTAATTCAGTTCCTATTTGTGATAACAAATGACCTCAAATATTTATTAAAATTCAGAATTGACAGATCTTGCCAAAACGAAATCTTGGCTGAAGAAAATATCTTGACATTTACTATTCAGAACTTAGCTGGAGCCCAGTGGTAATATTGTCAAAAAGGCCAAAAAGTGCAGTTCACTAATCCTGTGGTTAAAACACACAGAAAAAAATCCTGATCACCAGAACTAGAGGTTGGAGCTGCCGTACTCCAAGATACCAATTTCTGTGAGCAGTCTTTCACAATTTCCTTCTGCAAAGACAATTGCAGAAAGCTGAGCTTCAAACCCTCAACTTTCAGTTTTAAAATAATTTTTTGTAAGTATATTTAGTGAAAGCACTTTGCTCTAGACAGAATGATGCAACACATCTCTCTAGATAGAAGAAATAAATCTACATGCCAAATCCAACACCAAAACGCTGTTTTATGTGCAACTGAAAGTCAGAAAGGAGCTTTGCAACAGTTCCAATTAGCTTTATATAGTTCAGCGTTAGCTCCAGATGTTTCCAAGCGGTAGAAGCAATTAACATGCTGAACTGCCTGCTTTGGCACTGACACCCTCAAAGCAAGAATTGCTACGTCTGTATTTGCAGTTTCTTTGCACCTTCTGAAAATAAAAAGCACGAAGTAGATTTAAGCTTTTAAGTACAGAAGCTGATTGCTCTGGAAGGTTCAGAAATTAGCCAGTAACATCAAATCCTCTTACTGTATTCACTGAAAAATCTCGCCATGAACATACACGTTAAACATGATTCATCCTTTCTAATTAATACATGCTTACTCAAACAAAAAAATATCCAAGCAATAAGAACTATATTTAATTTGTATTGGTATTTTGTATATATGACCCTTCTGTGTGTTTGCTTGTTTTGTTCTTTTTTTTTTTTTTTGGGGGGGGGATATGTGTGTGCCTACAAAGATCATTGTATCCATACATTAGCTGACTTAGTGGATAATTAGTGAATAATTATTAATGGAAAATGTCAGGATGAAAACAAAAACCAGCTGTCAGAAGAAACCATGTTATCTGACAACAGAGATTTTCCTTTATAGCTATCTGTTTATAAAATTATACAGGGTCAGTATGAATTTCCTCCAAGGGCCTAGATTCTGATCCCAAAATGGAGTTAATATTTTATTCTTTCTCTGCAGTGTAAAAAGTTTAACTTTCTCCACTGACTGGGAAAAAAAAAATAAAAATCCATGTTCATTTTCTTCATTTTGCGCAGGAAAATATTATGTCTCTGTAGGAGTCTCCCATGACCTCCAGAGGAGGAAGATAGTGAAAAGTTAAATAGGCCAAGGGTTCAGCAACCAGGGTTCAGATAGAATCATAGAATCCCTTAGGTTGGAAATGACCCTTAAGACCATCAAGTCCAACTGTTAATCCAGCATTGCAAGTCCACCACTAAACCATGTCCCTAAGCACCATGTCTACATTTCTTTTAAATACCTCCAGGGAGGCACTCTGAAATGACATTTGGATATATAACACTCAGAGCTCTAGGTCACCACAGAATTAGAGGGCAAAACAGCAAGTACATCATGGTGCATGACTCATTTGGGACCATTTCACTACCTCTTTGCAATAACTTCTGGAACAAATTAGCAATGAATTGTCTGAGAGTAAATTTTCAGCTATAATGGTCCAGTGTGCTTGATTTTGACCAGTTCACTGTACATTCATTCCATTATGCACTGATTAAGATCTCTGTATAAGAAGCTTATATGAATTTCAGTGATGACCAGGGTTTTGTGAAAATTTGTTACATCTGAAAAGGTTTTATCCATATTAAAGGTATACTGCATATAAATCAGATAAACTTATAATACCACAGTATAACAATCAACATATTTTTGCATTGGATTGTTTTGTCAAGATTACTCACAATTTCTGTCTCTGGAAAAGTTTCCTGTAGGAAGTCATCTTTTAAGTAATACCGATGGCACAGAAGGTCTAGACCAAAAGTTCATGTAAAAAGCAGTGAGGTTTTTTTTAAGGAAAATCTCAGTTCCCATTGGATAAAACAAATGAAGAAGCATGAAAGAACTTCTGAGCATGCACAGTTTGTTAACATTAAGCATCCAAGGAACTTTTAAATTAAAATGGGACATACCTGATAAATTTTGCTCCCTGAAAGGTTAATTACTCCTTTAGAAAATGTAGATTGGATTGTTATCTATCAAAATGGCATGCTGCAAATCTTTTAGATATACTGGATCCTACCACCCAAAAAGCCAAACTCAGTGCTTGAGATGCACAAATATTTGTACCACAAGTCTAGAAGTCTGGTTCTAAACATGACAAAGATTTCTGGATGAAGAAAATTACCTTAAACCATCTTGAAAGGCAAGACTGCTACTTCCCACTACATCACCTATAAAGCCCGTATTTCCCAGGAACTCTTCAGCCCTAATCAAGGCTACATCTGTACACAAAAAGATAGAATATATACAATTATATTTGGCTAATAGAAGAAGAAATGTGGTTGCATTTAGACACTAAGTTTAAAAAATAAGTTGGCATACAAGGTTGGTTTTTTCCCCCATAGAGTTTTTCATCTCTCTATACTGCACACTCTGATTTCTTAAATTAAATATGTATTCTCCTTTGGCTGAATAACAGCTTTGCAACTGGAACCTAATTAACAATTTTGCTACTGACATTTTGAGGAGAAACATTTCATTAAATATCTCTGGCTCTAAATAGGCCTAAAATCCAGTTTTTGTGAGCATGATAGAACAGAAATTAATTTTTCTCTTCTGGGAAAATACAGTCTTTAGGAAAAAAAAACAACTTCTATCCTTAAACACACAAAAAGTAAGCCTGTTAAAATTTGTTGAAAACAAAGTGAAAAGAATGATAGTAGTTTGAGTGAATTTAAATACATTATTTTTTTAACATGAAGCTTGCAATATCAGATTTTAATTTTTACTACTTTTGTGAGAGCTATTATTTCTATTACCTGTATTTTCCTTCCATAAAGTCATAAATGGGAAAGTTGAACAATTTCAAAACTGTTTTTGCAATATGTATCAAGACACTGAGAAAACGGTTTCAAAATATTGAAAAATCTGTTAAAAGTTTTCACTTTCATAGTAGTTGATTTGATGAACTGACATTTCAGGATACATTCTTTTTTTCCCCATACGCTCCAATCTTGACTGGTTCTGGTGGAGTTTCTTCAGTTGCAAAATGATGGACCCTATTTCTGTAAAGTATATGCCTCAGCTCCCTTTTCCTATATTAATAAAATATGTTCCTATTGAGTGCAAATGAAAATTGGTTGCCATTCATCTTTGGACAGAAAGTGGCAAATACAAGAAGGAAAGCTAAATTCCCAGTGTTTATGTAGTTCTCCCAGTCAATAAATACGGTATCTCCTAGTGAAAGAATGACCAGTGATAAAGTCAGGAAAGCACACTGAATTGGTTATGGGTTGAGGGTGTGTAAAAGTAATTTAGAATCCTAAATTTTGTGCAATTCATCTAAAAAATGCCAATCGGTTATGGAAATTAAGCTCTTAATTAGATGAGGGTGTAGTCAACAGAAATTAAATCAGTAAAGTGTTTTTAAAATGCAATAGATGAAGGCATTTCTTCCTTTTCTTACCCTCTGCTTCTTTTTACTACCACTCTTGATATTTCACTGAACTACTTATTCTCTGCTTGTACAGACAACCTGATTTCTTTATATATGCAACCTTCAGGTTAAAAAGGAACAAGACTAATTAATTACCATGCTTGATTTTCGATCTTTAGTGTCTTCCAATGAAATACGATAACTGGCATTGATATATGGTTTACTGGTTATATTCACCACCTTTTTATTTCACTGTATCCTTTTATATTAATTATGCCTCTAACTTAATATTTTATTCATGTATGAAGACTTTTTGATTAAGTGCTTTATCTTACTAATAAAAATACATAGATAAAGGTTAGTTAAACTTTTTTCAGCATCTTTGGGATAAACAAACCGGTCTGACTCCTGGAATAATTTTTGTCTACTGAAAGAAGGTATTAAAAATATCCCCTGTTAAGAACTGAGGCCTATCATCCTGTTCAGAAAAAAAAGACAAAAGCATATATGAATGACAAAAATGCATAATATCTATACAGTCCAAGAAAACTGTGGATTTTATAATTACAGAATATTTAGGATGTCATAGGGATAGAGTTATGATACTGAATAAGCTTATACAGAAAAATTGCTATATGAGGATAATTTCTGGTAAGTTAGTTTGTTTATCTTTTCATGTCAGTCTTAGTGATGGATACAAATTCTTTTGCCAGTTACCAAAAAATGGAAAAAAATCCTTAGTTTGTCACTCCATACCACTGTAAATTTCATCCATGCCATTTATGTGTAGAACCACATGCACTTGGAATTTACCTGTTTGATACATGCCTGCAAGCCTTCATGAAGGGGATACAGCAATATGTTTTGCCCACAAGTATTATATTTAGGGATTGTTGGAGTTTAGTTTAGGTGGGTTTTTTGGGGGGGGTGTTGGTTTTCCTTTTTCCTCCTATCAGCAATGTTTGTGATAATGGACAGGACTGAATCCCAATAGCAGGCAAGAAAAGCATGAGGTATTTTATTCATATGGCTAAAGTAACAACTACTGAAGCTTGCTCCTGTGCAAGAAACATAAAGCGAAAAAAAAGCTCCTGTTTATGTGAGCTTGCACAGAAACCAGAAAATTGGCAATACAGAAAAAACTGACTGGATGCATCGTTCTGCAGCTTTTCCAGAAAAAAAAATATATACAATTTTTGTTGGTGAATTTAGACACATTTTAGTCTGACTTGTTACACATAAAAGGCATTGAGAGAGAGAAAAATAAATCACACTTAAAAAAAATTGGGTTTTAGCTGCTTAATTAAAATAGGTGAAGAGAGAGAATCAGTATTCCAGATTTGGTTAAAAAATCATTAGGACTTGCACCTTTTGGATAGCAAGATTAATAGACTGCTAAATACACATTTGTAGGAAATAGGAGTCAATGACTTTGGTGCTTCTAAAACGAGTCATTCAGGTGGTACAAAAATGTTCCTGGGCACCCACTGCAGTTAACTCTGTATGAAAACACTTTCTTCAGAAAAACATAAAACCTAGATAGATTGAAAAGTGAATGAGAGAATGCATAAGAATGGAGAAGATGGGTAACAAGCACAAGGTACTCCTGGTTTGAT
This sequence comes from Psittacula echo, assembly GCF_963264785.1. Classification (NCBI taxonomy): domain Eukaryota; kingdom Metazoa; phylum Chordata; class Aves; order Psittaciformes; family Psittacidae; genus Psittacula; species Psittacula echo. The sequence continues at coordinate 80,272,184 of NC_137742.1, read as the reverse complement.
TCTGACTGGACACAAGAGGGAAATGTTTCACAGTGAGACCAATCAGCCATTGGAATAATTTCCCCAGGGAAGCAGTGACTCCCCAAAGTCGGGCACTGCAGAGATTCAGATGGGCAGAGCGCTGTGAGATCTAATCTAGGTCATGCTTTGACTAGAAAGATTGGACCAAATGACCCTGAGGTTCTTTCCAGACTGGTATTCTCTGATTTTATGGTTTTATCCTTCCCATTTGTTTCCACAGATTGTAGACATGAGGTGAGGGAAAGGAGTGGTTTGACAGAAGGACAGTTATTGCCTTCAGAAACGCCTGCTTTCTCTTCCCACTCCTGAAGAGGGATTGCACAAAGCCAAGAGAGAGTAAATAAGATCAAAACTACACTGATTTGCAGTAATACCATGCAAACATGCCTCTTCATAGCTACTACTTACAGGTCAAGTGTATACATCGAGAAGAAGCATTTTGCCTCTGTCCACCTATCGACTCTGGCATTCAAGTATAAAAATCCCATTTTAAACTCTGACTGTACCCAATCTCCTTCCTGTCTCTTTGGAATTGGCTGTTTTGCTTTGTGAACTATTATAACACTCAAACTTCCTTAGCAGCATCTGTTATTTTCAGTTAGAACTGAGTGAGAATAAAAAGAATTTTCTATTGTCTTCAGATGAAAGGTTTGTATGTGTGAGTTAGTACTGATGATTGCATGAATGCAGATGCAATGTTACATTTGATTGGTAATTAACGTCAAGTACCCCCAAGTTCAGGCAAAACCCAAACAGCTAATTACAGGTTTTATACTACAAAACAATTGAGGTATCAAAAGACTCCTCAGGGAAAATATAAATCTACAGATATTTTTTTTTTTTCTTCCAAATTCTCTAGTAGATTGTCTGGGTTCTGTGAAAATGTAATTGGAAAGAAGAAAGACAAATACAGCTCTCCTGTTTGACTCTATCTGCTCTTATGCTGTGGCTCCACTTCTCTTCATCTGCCTCTCATGACTGTAGGTTTAAGAAAGTTAAAAGTAGCTATGTTCCCCAATTCTTACCCCTTAGGTCTGCTGTTTGCAGTCACCCCTTCAAGAAATGATAGCAGAAGAGTGATGAAAATTTAGCTGGTTTTCTTTCTCTTCCCCAGAACTTCACAATTTCAACCCAACTTTTGTTAACTGATTGAGTAAATGAGGACAAATCTTCCTACCGTTCTGTCAAACCTAGGTCCTTTCTGGTTCTTTTGACCATTTTACTGACATTATGTGTACAATGAGACAAATGGAAATAAAAATATTAAATAATAGATCTAAGTTGCAAATTGTGATCATGGCCTGGATCACTGACTGAACATAGCAGTAAAATGACAAGACTTAAGTCACCTGTTCCTTGCTTTGAAGCCCATCTTTGACTTTGAAGTCTCTCCTTGGCTTCACTTTTCTTCCCTTGGCTAGTGTTACTGGACTGCCGTGGGTTTTACTGATGCTCCTACTGGCTACCTGATCCTTTCTTTAGTTCCCTAGCATAAACTCCAAGAATATGCAAAGGATGGTTTTGCAATAGTTCAGTTTTAAAATCAGACTTATCACAAGTAAAAAATAAAAAATGAACAGGCTGCCTAATTTTACAATTTCCTTACATGTGCAACAAAAATGAATGATGTATATCAGTAGATGAAAATTCCTTTACTGCTCAGTAATACAGACTTGATTCGATACTCTTATGGAGAGGGCCTTTGAGAAATTGAATCGCAAAATAATATTTTCTAAGGGTCCTAATTCTTCCTGAAAGCTAAAGGACCTTTTTGTTTTTACAATACTCAAAAAAACCTCTGAAACCAAGCATTCATGGCAAGGTTTTATAGATAAGCATACAACATATTTTGTGAATGTAGAAGATAATGATTTTTCTTAAGAACTGGTAAGAAGAAGAAGGTGAATGACTGGGTTTAAATATAAATCACCTTGCTGGCTTGTTTCAGAGTGCTTCGGGTTTTCCTCTGTCATGGTTTAAGATCAGCCAGTAACTCAGAACCACACAGCCACTCACTCACTCCCCCCCTTCTTTCTTCCCCCAGCTCCTGGAGGGATGGGGAGGAGAGTCAAAAGAATGGAAATTTCATGGGTTGAGATAAAAACAGCCCAGTAACTAACGTATAACACAAAACCACTGCTGCTGCCACCAATAATAATAAGGGAAATAACAAGGGAAGAGAATACAACCGCTCACCACCTGCCAACTGATACCCAGCCAGACCCGAGCAGTGGTCTAGCACTTTCCAGGTAACTGCCCCCAGTTTACACCCTGGGCATGACGTGCTGTAGTGTGGAACACCTCTTTGGTTAGTTTGGGTCAGGTGTCCTGTCTCCGCTTCCTCCTGACTTACCCTCCTGCCTGGCAGAGCATGAGACTCAAAACTCCTTGGTCAGAGTAAACATTACTTAGCAACAACTAGAAACATTGGTGTTATCAGTGTTGTTTCCAAGCTGAAAGTCAAAACCACAGCACTGCACCAGCTAGTAAGAACGAGAAAAAGGACTGCTACTGCTGAACCCAGGACAGTATCAGCCCCTTATTCCATACCATTCACGTCATGCTCAGATCCCACATTTTTCAATATACCATCACTCTTTTATATATTTATATATATATATATATATATACACACACATACACACACACACACACAGATATCATTCCTTAGTCCATAGACCAATCCCTACAAAGCTGCTGATTTCAGTCGGTCCATAATGTCGGGCTCCATCTCTAGTAACAGTCTTTCAGAGCAGGAGAGATGGTGTGCAGTGTTGGGTTGTTGCCTGCTGATGACAACGTGGAACTCATCTGGTCACTGCTGAGCTTGTCTGGTTTCATCAAAGTTCATTCTTTGTTGAGATGGTGGTTGGAGAGAAGTGAGGGCCAGTCACTGGTGACCTGAAGACATCTAGTTGGTGGGCTATAAAAGTGCTACATAGCAGTCAGCAGCATACAATTGAGTTCATTGGCTGTTTTCCCCTAAAATCAAATCCCCTTGAGGTACACATCGGACTTCCCCATCTTCCCGCATTACCCACCAAGTATATCCGGATCCTTGAACAAAAGAAATCTCACGAGTGGTTTTCCCTTTACCTGAAGCAGGAATAACCCTGACTGTCTTCCCCAGCAAATTCTTTATGTGCACCACAGGAACTTTATACCCTTCTACAGTACGTAAAAGTTCTGACTGGGCTGGGCCAGCCCTCTGGTGTTGACCAACCAGGTAGCCTTTGGTAAATGTGTATCCCAATGTTTGAAAGTTCCCCCACCCGTTGCTGTCAGTGTAGTTTTTAACAGCCCATTGTACCATTCGATTTTCCCAGAGGCTGGTGCATGGTAGGGGATGTGATATACCCACTCAATGCCATGCTCTTTGGCACAAGTGTCCATAAGGCTGTTCTGGAAATGAGTCCCATTGTCTGATTCAATACTCTCTGGGGTGCCATGTCGCCACAAAATCTGTTTCTCAAGGCCCAGGATAGTGTTCCGGGCAGTGGCATGGGGCACAGCGTTTGTTTCCAGCTATCCGGTGGTTGCTTCCACCATGGTAAGCACATGGCTCTTGCCTTGGCGGGTTGATGGGAGTGTGATATAATCAATCTGCCAGGCTTCCCCATATTTATACTTCAGCCATCGTCCTTCATACCAAGGAGGCTTTAACCATTTGGCTTGTTTAATTGCAGCACATGTTTCACACTCATGAATAACCTGGGCAATAGTGTCCATTGCTAAGTCCACCCCTCGATCACAGGCCAATCTATATGTTGCATCTCTGCCTGATGACCTGAAGTGTCATGGGCCCATCGGGCCAAAAATAATTCACCTTTATATTGCCAATCTAAGTCCATCTGAGCCACTTCAATCTTAGCAGCTTTATCCACTTGTTGGTTGTTCTGGTGCTCCTCGGTGGCCCGACTCTTGGGTACGTGGGCGTCTACATGGCGTACCTTCACCACCAGGTTCTGCACCCAGGCAGTGATATTTTGCCACAGTGCAGCAGCCCAGATGGGTTTACCTCTGCGTTGCCAGTTGCTCTGTTTCCATTGCTGCAACCACCCCCACAGGGCATTTGCCACCATCCATGAATCAGTACAGAGATAAAGTACTGGCCACTTTTCTCGTTCAGCAATGTCCAGGGCCAGCTGGGTGGCTTTCACCTCGGCAAACTGACTCGATTCACCCTCTCCTTCAGCAGTTTCTGCAGCTTGTCATTGAGGACTCCATACGGCTGCCTTCCATCTCCGATGCTTTCCCACAATGTGGCAGGACCCACCAGTAAACAAGGCATACTGCTTTTCACTTTCTGACGGTTTATTTACGGTGGGGCCTCTTCAGCACGCATCACCTCCTCCTCTGGTGACAGTCCAAAATCTTTGCCCTCTGGCCAGTCCATGATGACTTCTAGAATGCCTGGATGACTGGGATTTCCTGTTAGAGCTCATTATGTAATTAGTGCAGCCCACTTACTCCATGTAGCATCAGTTGCATGACATGTAGAGGAGACCCTGTCTTTAAACATCCGGCACAGTATGGGCAATCTGGGTGCGAGGACGAGCTATGCCTCAGTGCCAATCACTTCTGAAGCAGCTCGAACCCCTTCACAGGCTGCCAGTTATCTCTTTCTCAGTTGGGGTATAGCTGGCCTCAGATCCTTTGTATCCCCGACTCCAAAAGCCGAGGGGTCGACCTTGAGTCTCCTCTGGAGCTTTCTGCCAGAGGCTCCAGGTAGGACCATTCTCCCTGGCTGTGGTGTACAGTACATTTTTTACATCTGGACCAGTCCGGACTGGTCCAAGGGCTACTGCATGAACTATCTCACGTTTAATTTGCTCAAAGGCTTGTTGTTGCTCAGGGCCCCATTTAAAATCATTCTTCTTCTGGGTCACATGATAGAGAGGGCTTACATTCAAACTGTAATTTGGGATGTGCATTCTCCAGAACCCCACAGCACCCAAGAAAGCTTGTGTTTCTTTCTTATTAGTTGGTGGATACATTGCTGTTATTTTGTTGACCACATCTGTGGGGATCTGGCGACGTCCATCTTGCCATTTTATTCCCAAAAATTGAATCTCCTGTGCAGGTCCCTTGACCTTACTCTGTTTTATGGCAAAACCAGTTTTCAGCAGGATTTGGATTATTTTCCTCCCTTTCTCAAAGACTTCTTCAGCTGTATCACCCCACACAATAATGTCATCAATGTATTGCAGGTGTTCTGGAGCTTGCCCCTGTTTCAATGCAGTCTGGATCAGTTCATGGCAGATGCTAGAGCTGTGTTTCCATACCTGGGGCAGTCGGTTCCAAGTGTACCGGACGCCTCTCCAAGTAAAAGCGAACTGTGGCCTGCACTCCGCTGCCAAAGGAATTGAGAAAAATGCGTTGGCAACATCAGTTGTGGCATACCCCTTGGCTGCCTTTGACTCCAGTTCATACTGAAGTTCTAGCCTGTCCAGTACGGCAGCACTCAATGGTGGTGTGACTTCATTCAGGCCACGATAGTCTACTGGTAGTCTCCACTCTCTGTTAGACTTTTGCACTGGCCATATGGGGCTATGGCCCCCTAGAGCGGGTCCTGCTGATCACTCCCTGACTCTTCAGTCTATGGATCAGCTTATGGATGGGAATCAGGGAGTCTCGGTTGGTGTTATATTGCCACCACTGCACTGTTGTGGTCGTGATTGGCACCTGTCGTTCTTCGACCTTCAGCAACCCCACAACAGAAGGATCCTCTGAGAGACCAGGCAAGGTGGAGAGCTGCTTAATTTCCTCTGTCACCAAAGCAGCAATATCAAAAGCCCATCGGTACCCTTTTGGGTCTTTGAAACACCCTCTCCTGAGGTAATCTATGCTGAGGATGCATGGAGCCTCTGGACCAGTCACAATGGGGTGCTTTTGCCACTTCCTCCCAGTCAGGCTGATTTCAGCATCCAGTACAGTCAACTCTTGGGATCTTCTTGTCACTCCAGAAATATAAATGGGTTCCACCGTTTGACAGCTTGACGGCGTCAGGGTACACTGTGCACCAGGTATCTGCTAGAGCCTTATACTTCTGTGGGACTGATGTGCCAAGCCATCTGACCCACACAGTCCAGTAAATCCAATTGTCCCCTACCTCCACCTGGCTGGAGGCAGAGCCACTCTAATAGTGATCACAACATTGGTCAGTTACATCTTGTAGACAGGGATTAGTCTTCTTTATCACAGAAGCTGGAGTAATATCAGGTCTTCCACTCCATCTGGGAACCTGCTCACCAGAGACTGAAGCTGCAGCTTTCATGGGATGATCATCCTTGACCTTTGTTCTCCTCTTCAGTTCATCACCCGTTCCTCCAGAGCTGAAGTAGGTTTTCCACCCCACTTCCTCGTGTCTTGTGATCCCGCAGGTAAAACCATAGGGTGGCCTGTGGTATGTACTTTCTATGTCTTCTCTCTCAAGCAGTCGGACGCCTTTTGTTAATAGCTGAGACGTGGGTTGGTACATGTGGGGAGCTGGGTAGATCGGGTAGATCGTCTCTCAATTGTTTGAACTCCTGAGACAGTTTTTCCACAGCTGAAATGAGGGAAGGGGTGAAATTTTCTTCAGACTCTTGGAGCTGATGAATCATTTCATCCACTGTTGGTGGTATTCATAACATTCCAGGTTATTGCTGCCAATGAATGGGCATATGATGATGGTGCATTCCATGCAATTTTCTGCCACATGGGTCATGTACATTTGACTTCATCTGGATCTATGAATGCATTCCCAGCATCTGGCCTATGATAGATCATCTCTACAATGGCTGATTCCCGAAGAGACTGGATACCTTTCTCTATCGTGGTCCAGTTGGCTGAACGACTCATAACATCGTCCTTGTATGGAAACCTTTCACAGCTGCCAAGAGCTGCCTCCAAAGACTGAGGGACCATTTCTGTTTTGCAATTGCTTTGTCAGTTCCCCCTTCACTAGCAAGCGATCTCAGCTGCTTAGCTTCCCTACCTTCTAGTTCCTGACTGTCGGCCCCATTGTCCCTGCATCGGAGCAACCAGGTGATGATGTGCTCCCCTGGATGACGAGTAAAATCTTTTCACATATTCCGTAGCTCGGTTGAGGTCTGGCGTCAAGAAGTCACCTCTTCTTCCTCTTCCTCTGATTCACGTAATAATAACTCCTGATCAGATGCTGTCTCTTGTAGTAAGTGCATTGTTTCTTCACCTTTCTTCACTGTATAGGTTGCTTTTTGTGCCTCTTTTTTGCTTTTCACCTTGCGTACAGGGGCAACCAATATTGGAACAAATTGATCCTCTGTTTTAGCTGCAGTGATTATCACTGCGGTTGGAGTGGCTGCAGTATGTGCTGTTGGGGTTGGTGCAGCTGCTGTGCTTGGGGTAGAGTAGCACCAGCAGCTGAGCTGTCCCTTGCTGTCGGAGTTTGAGTAGCTGCTGTACTTGTCGTTGGGGTTGGTGTAGTTGCTGTAGTTGGAGTTGGAGTAGCTCCGTTGTCTGTTGCTTTACCATCAGATCCATAGACTTTTTTTCCCTTTGAAGGTGCTGGATAGTGTTGAACAGGGCCCGGTAAGCATAGGCCAAGCCCCGGCACGTTGCCATGATTTGTCCCTCTCTGATATGACCAGAATGACAACGCACCCCATTTAAATGTTTTATTATTTTTTCTGGATTTTGCATTTGTTCAGTAGTGAAGTTCCAAAGCACTGGAGGGGCCCACTGGACTAGATACTTGCTCATACTATCCCACACACCCTGCCACTCATGACTGTCCAGCCTCAGGGAAAATCTCTTAGTCTTATATCGTGTCTAACCCTAGATAAGAAACAAACCCGACTCTGTATAACTTTTGAGATCAGACAAAATGGTCATGGGTAAAACACACTCTGTATATGTGCCAACATGGTGATCCCCATCACAATCAGCAGGCAGGTCTCAAGGATATCCAAAGGCCATTCAAAACCTTCAGGACTTTCAAATGATGCTGTAAAGAGTCTGGTGGGAGAGCTTGTAACGTAAGGGAATGTCTCCTTCAGAGGTTGACCACCCGAGGAGGAAACAAAAGATGTGTAACTGCTAAACACTTCCATTATATACCTCCCAAAGTACGGAGGTGATGACCACACTGGAACGCAAGCCAGATCGGTTTCATGATCAATAAGTCTATTGTATTACATGTCATTACCATAAAGTACAGTGAAACAAGAACCTTAGCCTAAGCCCCTTCAGCCAATAAACACTAAAACAACAAACACTAGCTGTAAGTAAGGTACAACATGCTGAAACTCCGAGATCAAGAGCAACAACTTTGAGAGCCAATAAATTAGCATTGACTATTAATGCGAAATAATAAATGCTTATCACAAATATGGTCAGACACACTCTGCTCAGATCTCTTGTTATCTCAAGTCTTCATACCCCATGTTGGGTGCCACAAAGAACTGTCGTGGTTTAAGCTCAGCCAGTAACTCAGAACCACACAGCTGTTTCTCCCACTCCCACCCTCCTTTGTCCCCCCAGCTCCCGGAGGGATGGGGAGGAGAATCGAAAGAATGTAACTCCCATGGGCAGAGATAACAACAGCCCAGTAACTAAGGTATAACACAAACCACTACTGCTACCACCAATAATAATAATGATAAGAGAAATAACAAGGGAAGAGAATGCAACCACTCACCACCCGCTGACCGATACCTAGCCCAACCCGAGCAGTGATCTAGCCCTTCCAGGTAACTGCCCCCAGTTTATATAGTGGGCATGACGTGCTGTGGTATGGAATACCTCTTTGGTTAGTTTGGGTCAGGTGTCCTGTCTCTGCTTTCTCCCAGCTCCCCCTCCTCCCTGGCAGAGTGTGAGACTCAGAAAGTCCTTGGTCAGAGTAAACATTACTTAGCAACAACTGAAAACATTGGTGTTATCAGCATTGTTCCCAGTCTGAAAGTTAAAACCACAGCACTGCACCAGCTACTAAAAAGGAGAAAAATGACTTCTGCTGAACCTAGGACATCCTCTTATCAGGAGCTTCTAAAAGGTATTTTTTGCCAGATGATGAACTTGAAATTAGGATGTTATCACAATTTTCCTTATAATGGTATCATTCTTTATATGTGCTACCACACAGCTCAATTAAAATATTTCCTCCCAATTTTAGTATAAATCTTCCTCTGGGTTTATCTGAACTTTTAAGTGAATTAGCATGTTGAAAAGAAACCTTTCATAAACCAATGTTTTTTTTCCTTACCATTATGAAAGCTTTACCAGAAATTATTGTTCTTAGCCACAAAGGAACTTGTCCAGAGTTCCTGTGATGAGCTTCACTGGAGCTTGCATTGTGGAGCATGGTACTAAAAGGATACAGGTCTTGCTAATACAAAATGGAGAAAAAAATGTGCATTGTCTTTGCAGGTATCATTTTATTCATCATTTTATTCATTATCATTTTTATCTTTTTTTTTTTTTTTTAGCATTTAAAATGCTAAAATATACAGTTCCTAGGTTTATATGGCATATACTAGTCATGATGTGTGCAATGTCACGAAATGACAGATGGCAATTTAGCTTAGTGGGCAGACAAAAAACCCCGAATAATGACTATTGTCAGGATTCGAGGTTTCTACAAGTGATTGCAGCAAAACTACTGTGTTATCACAGGCAAACCACACATTTTTTTTGTTTGTAGGATACTGTTAATAACTACCTGTGTAAAGCACTTAGGATTGTTGGAAGAAGGATGTATTTTCAGTTCCAGGAACACTATTACCACCAAACATTAAGAGTTGTTAAATCTTTATTATGTCTTGGCTGATCATTTTGCATCAACATGATTCAAAATATGGGGGGCAATAGGTGAGTCTTTTTGAGACATCTGATCAATGGTGGATATGTAGCAGGCTTGACTGAATCTGGTGTGAAAGCAATCACTTACAAACACTTGGTGTGGAAATGAATTACTGGATGTCATTCTCTATTAACCTAACAGTTAAATTTGGACAAAAATACACATAAAAATGAAATAAACCAATTAGGTAACACTTTAAGTGGTTCATTATTATTAATTCATTTAGTATTCATTGTAACTGTGCTGGTCATAATGAATTCATTTGATATTAATGTGGATGTTCTGCAGCAATGTCATTGTAATGCAGTTTTAATTCATGTGCCATTAAAATAAAGCATTGTCAAAATTAATATTTATTATCTTAAGGGCATAATTTCTTATTTTCGGGACCAAGGAATTACTGGTTTTATTTCCTCCAAAGTTAACTTAATATTTTCATCAGGAGGTTAATTTCTTTTCCATTGTTAATTGTTTCTATACCTTAAAGCAACACATACAGCTTATGTTTAAAGATTTTAGGTTGTATATGAGTCATAGTCTGCAAAACGCTCAATGATTTTGCAGGAGGAGCTTAAACAAAACTTAGCTATGCATTTCAAGTAACAAACCATGCACCACATGTTTTTTTATATATATATTTATTTTTATTTATTTTTAATTTTCATTTTTATTTACTTTTATTTTTATTTATTTTAACTAGCATTTAGTGGTAACCTCCTACATATAGTTATACTGAACAATAATATTGTAAGCAACACAGAAGATGTATGATGTTCAATGGTTGAAAATGTAATGAAATCAGAATTCCTGTATGTTTTAGTTACCAAGAAAATTAAAGTTTAGTTGTTCTCAGTTGAAACGGAACACATACTAAAGGATGAACAAGTAATTTTTAGATGGACTAGTAATCAGAAATATGTTTTACTTTCCACATAATACCTCCAAAAATGTCAAATATTATTTAATACTTTTAACACAGTGCTCAGATATTTAATGTCACCAGAAAAATATTAATTTTCGAGTAGAAATGTTTCATTTAATATTTAGAATTTAACAGAGATTGTGAATTTCAATAATGGAATTGGGGAGAAAGGGTCTGCAGAACAAGTGCCATACTGCTCCACATATTAATGATCAGGTATTTTTATGGTCATATCCACCCTGTTCTTCCAGGTGGCTATCTCTGATGACAATTCTGCTTGTTTTCTCTCTCCTTTGCTTCCTCTTTCTCAGCCCCAGGAGACTGGATCTTCAGTCAACATCTACCACTTGAGGCCAAATAAGAACTCTTTTTCAAGTTTGTTCCATATCAATCAGCTCTCAGTGTAAGGTGGCCTGTCCCTTGAAACAAATGAATAAAAATCATTCTGAAAACTCACTGGCTTTTTACTCTGATTGTACAGTAAAAATGAACTGTTTTTAAAATTGTAGCGATTTGTGTAATCACTGAAGTGGGAAAATTAAAAAGAAATGCAAAATTCTTACAACTGCAAAAGTGCCGAGACAGACTAAATAGATGTCATCCAGCCTTGGGGGCAATACTTACCCCATAATTCTCTGGATAGCAAAAAGGTTAAAGAAAAAATTAAGCCTACTCGGAGGGGGGGTGGGGAAAGGGAGAAGCAGGGAGGGAGAGAACAAGGTTAGATTGCTTTTAATGCTTTAAAGTGCCATGCTTTTGGTGGGAGCATTTGGTGTTCTCAGACTCTAATATGAAGTCTCTTGACTTCAGATGAAACCCAGAATGAATGCTGGGGTATACTATATCAACAAAATGGAGTGGCTTATGCATTCAACTACATTTTTCACTATTAAAAAATAATTCTGACTTTCTTGTGATAATCATGCAAACAACCACAATAAAAGGATTCCTTTCCTTACATTTTTTTTAAATGTAGCTCTCTACAAAAAGTCTCTTTTTACTATTGATCACAAAAAGAAACATTAAAACTCAAAGAAAGAAAGGTATCATCCAAGGCATAAAGAAAATATTTGTAGTTGATCTGGCCTGTAAGGAACAGTGGGCAAGATCAATAAGGTGAAAACTGAAGATGCAACCTCTCTGGTGTTAAAGCCTGACTGCTCTTTGCTGGCCCAATGAAAGGTATTACTTTAATCTGCTGTACTTTGTCTACCAAAGGAAAATTTAAAGTTCAAGGTTTAAGCTGTTTTTTCAACACTTCATATGCTCTAAGACTATATAAATAACTGGATACATGCATGTTTCTGTCTTTGTGTATCTTTCTCTATGATACGCAATTCTGTAAGACAGTTGAAATTAACAATTTACCATTTTTAGGTTGTTAAATCATACGCACTTGCTGTTTAGTACCTTCCTCCCACTCAGAATTTTGGTGACCTAAAAACCTATACAATGTGGACTGCTATTTCATGGGTGGTAGTTAAATGTGTCTAAAACTTTTGAGAGATTCATTCCCTTGCTATGGTCTCACCTTGGCTGATTAACTGTTCTGTAGTAAACATAACAAAATTTATATATGGAACCCATCTCTGAAAACAGTATTGTATGGGAATGTGACCTTTTATACAATGAATCTGCAGTGATTTAAGTTTTTAAACTAAAAAGAAAGGAAACAGCATTGACTATTGAGTCTCAGGCAAAGCTACGGAATATGCTGCATTTATTACATCTGTGTTAAGCATTTGGAGTCCTAAACAAAATGGCTTGTCAAAGTCAGGCATACTCAACTTACAACAGTGGAAAATTTAGGGAGATTTTTGAGAAGTTCTGTATCATCTGAGATGTTCAGATATGTCTGAGACAAAAGAGATACGGAATTGTCCATTGTATACACCCAGGAAAATTCAGAGGTGGATAAGCACCTGGAAGCCACCTTGTCTTAAGAAGAAATCCAAAACGTTACTCATGACAGCCAGAAGATGTTGAATTTGGTTAATGTGGGGGTTGAAGGGGAAGATAAAGCACTGCTTGAGTGCTTTCGTAATTAAAAGCACCTATTCTGACTAGAGTAACTCTAACTCTATGATTGAGAAAGTGAGTTTCTAGGTGTTCTTGGACTTGAAGGGCAGCATTAGCATGAGAAAAATCACTGTCGTGGTTTAAGCCCAGGCCGTAAATTAGAACCACGCAGATGCATGGAGCCTCTGGACCAGTCACAATGGGGAGCTTTTGCCATTTCCTCCCAGTCAGGCTGATTTCAGCATCCAGTACAGTCAACTCTTGGGATCTTCCTGTCACTCCAGAAATATAGTTGGGATCAGGGTACACTGTGCGCCGGTATCTACTAGAGCCTTATACTTCTGTGGAACTGATGTGCCAAGCCATCTGACCCACACAGTCCAGTAAATCCGATTGTCCCCTACCTCCACCTGGCTGGAGGCAGGGCGACTCTAACAGTCATCACAACATTGGACACCTGAGTCGTGTTGAAAGGGATTATTCTTCGCTATCACAGGAGCTGGAGTAATATCAGGTCTTCCACTCCATCTGGGAACCTGCTCACCAGAGACTGAAGCTGCAGCTCTCATGGGATGATCATCCTTGACCCTTGTTCCTATTTTCAATTCACGCACCCGTTCTTCCAAAGTTGAAGTAGGTTTTCCATCCCACTTCCTCATGTCTTCTCCATGATCCTGCAGGTAAAACCATAGGGTGGCCCGTGGTGTATGCCTTCTATATCTTCTCTCTTGAACAATAGGATGTCTTTTGTTAACAGCTGAGACGTGGGTTGGTACACGTGAGGAGCTGGATAAATCAGATAGATCGTCCCTCAATTGTTTGACATCCTGGGACAGTTTTTCCACGGCTGAGATGATGGAAGGGGTGAGATTGTCTTCGAACTCTCGGAGTTTATGAATCATTTCATCCACCGTCAGTGGTATTACGTCATTCCAGGTTACTGTTGCCAATGAATGGGCATATGATGAGGGTGCATTCCATGTAAGTTTTCGCCACATGGGTCGTGTACATTCGACTTCATCTGGGTCTATGGGTATATCTCCGTTATTCGGTTTGATGTGATAGATCATCTCTACAATGGCTGATTCACGAAGAGACTGGATGCCTTTGTCTAAAGTAGTCCACTTGGCTGAACGACTCATAACATCGTCCTTGTATGGAAACCTTTCTTTCACAGCTGCCAAGAGCCGCCTCCAAAGACTGAGGGACTTTTTCTCTCTTGCAATTGCTTTGTCAATTCCCCCTTCTCTAGCAAGTGATCCCAGCTGTTTGGCTTCCGTACCATCGTGACCATTGGCCCCATTGTCCCTGCATCGGAGCAACCAGGTGATGATGTGCTCCCCTGGTTGACGGGTAAAATCTTTTCACATATTCCATAGCTCAGTTGAGGTCCAAGGTCGAGAAGTCACCTCTTCTTCTTCTTCATCATGTGATGATGACTCCTGATCAGATGGTGGCCCGGGTGGTGAATACATTGTTTCTTCATCTTACTTCACCCTTCTTGCCTCTTTTTTGATTTTTCTCTTGCATACAGGGGCAATCGATATTGGTATGAATTGGTCCTCTGGTTTAGCTGCAGTCATTATCACTGTGGTTTGAGTAGCAACAGTACTTGTTGCTGGAGGTGGTGTAGCTGCTGTTCTTGGAGCTGGGGTAGCTTCACTGTCTGTTGCAGTCGAAGTTTGAGTAGTGGCTGTACTTGTCGCTGGGGGTGGTGTAGCTGCTGTGCTCGGGCTGGAGTAGCTGCACTATCTGTTACTTCACCCTCAGATCCAGTGACATTTTTTTCCTTTTGAGGGTGCTGGATAGTGTTGAACAAGGCCCGGTAAGCATAGGCCAAGCCCCGGCACGTTGACATGATTTGTCCCTCTCTGGTATGACCAGGATGACAACACACCTCATTTAAGTGTTTTACTAATTCTTCTGGATTTTACACTTGTTCGGTGGTGAAATTCCAAAACACTGGAGGGGCCCACTGGACTAGATACTTGCCCATACTATCCCACACACCCTGCCACTCATGGCTGTCCAGCCTCGGGGAAAATCTCTTAGTCCTATATCGTTGTCTAACCCCAGACAAGACCCAAACCTGACTCTGCTTAACTCTTGAGATCAGACGTAACGGTTGTGGACAAAACACACTCCGTATGCGTGTCAATATGGTGATCCCCATCACAATCAGCAAACAGGTCTCAACAATATTAAAAGGCCATTCAAAAACTTCAAAACTTTCAAACGATGCTGTAAATGGTCTGGGAGGGGCACTGGGAGGGTAAAAGAATGTCTCCTTCATAGGTTGACCACCCAGGAAGAAGAAAAAAGATGTATAATTGCTAAGCACTTGTATTATATACTTCCCAAAGTATAAAGGTGGTGGCCACACTGGGAACATAAGCCAGATCAGTTTCATGATCAATTTTTCTATTGTATTACAAGACATTACCATAAAATACAATGAGACAATAACCTTAGCCCAAGCCTCACACTTGAAAAACACTAACACAGCAAATACCGGCTCTAAGTAAGCTACAGCATATTGAAACTGTGAGGTCAAAACCAACAACTTTGAGAGCCAATAAATCAGCATTGTGACCAGTGACTATTAATCCAAAACACTGAATGCTTATCACAAATATGATTAGACACACTCCGGTCAGATCTGTCGTTATCTCAACCCTTTGTGCCCCACGTTGGGCACCAAAAAGAACTGTCGTGGTTTAAGCCCAGGCCGTAAATTAGAACCACGTTGTTTCTACTTCCCCCCGACACCCCCCAGAGGGATGGGGAGGAGAATCAAAAGAATGTAACTCCCACGGGTTGAGATAAAAACAGTCCAGTAACTAAGGTATAACACAAATCACTACTGCTGCTACCAATAATGATAATGATAAGAGAAATAACAAGGGAAGAGGATACGATACTGCCCGCCGGAAAAGAGCCCGACCGAAAAGAGAGGACGTGCCCTTCCGGGTAACTCCCAGTTACGTCCCTGGGCATGACGTGCTGTGGTATGGAATACCTCTTTGGCTAGTTTGGGTCAGGTGTCCTGTCCCTGCTTCCTCCCAGCTTCCCCTCCTCCCTGGCAGAGCATGAGACTCACAAAGTCCTTGGTCAGGGTAAACATTCTGACCAGCAACTGAAAACATCGGCTTTATCAGTATTATTTCCAGGCTGAAAGTCAAAACCACAGCACTGCACCAGCTACTAAGAAGGAGAAAAACCGACTGCTGCTGCTGAACCCAGGACAATCACACACAGCAATGGTACAAGTATTTGGAGGCACTTTTCATCTCTTCTGTGAAGACAGGAAGGATGTTGAAGTGAGATGAAAAATAAAAAGAGAAAACATAACTCTGTCCTAAAAATAAATGGGGCAACTGACATTAAGAGTGTGGAATAAAGAGTCTGGGTCTCTTTCTCCAAGGTACTTCTGCTCTTGTTCAATTAGCATTTACTGTATAAATGGGCTGGTATGCAGCAAACAGAACCACACTTTCTCCTTAAACTTTAAAACATGAAACCAAAGTGCAGTGAACGGTGCATTGATAATGGGCATTGCATGAAGTTATCAGCTGAAATTGCACCTATTCACTTCTTTCCATAAATCATACTAATATTAATACTAATAATAACAATAATATCCACATTTTCATTTGTATTTTGCTCTGTTGCTACCTACCCAAAGATTTGATTCATACATACGCCTACATGTTTATAACTTTGATCAACAGGATAAGTATTCAGGTACCAGAATTCCTGGGCTCCAAAACACTATTATAAGCATAAATTTGGTTTTGTCCATATTTTGTCTAAAAATTTCTTGCTACATGACTAAAAATGATACTTATTTTGGTATTTGAAGGGATACATATCCTTCCAGCAAATACAAACAAAAATAGGTTGAACTTCATCTGTCACAAAGCATAAAGCTTCGTCTCATTATTCATTATGGCAAAAGGTAAAATACAGTATAAACTTCTCATATCATCAGGATCTTGAGGTCAGCCGAGCCCCAGGGTTTAATTTAAGCTGTGAGCCGCAAAATGAGCTGCATAATACATTGAATCACCAATTTAAAGAAATAACCTTTTCCAGAAACAGACCAATTATTATTGCGTGCTGACTAGTCTGTTCTTCGGAAATGCATGTATGCACTTAAAAGTAGAAAAGCAAGGACATCTACTTAAGTTTATACCACTGACTCCTGATGGGTGTTCTATTTCAAATAATATCTGGGGTTTTGGCATAAATGGAAAGTCCAGTCATTAATATAATATTCACCAAACAGAAAAACTACAGTTAATATGTTAGTATGTAACTTCAGACAAGGTAGATTTCATTTCCTTTTATGTCCAAAAGAGATAAGATTAAGGAGCATTTAAACCTTATTTCTGCAAGAATTGATGAAATATTTTGCTAAAATAATTTACATGCAAATTTATCATAAAGCCATTATTACCAATTCCTGTAATTCAATCTTAAGAGCTTGACAAATACAAAGAGAGTTTTACAATCATGCTTGCAAAAATGCATGCACAGTTGAATGCTTAATTTACACATGCAGTTATGGTATTTGTCATACAAATCAGGAAGTTCTACAACAAACAGGAATTCATGAACATGGCTAACTACTTAAACACCCAAACCCATGATTCAGTACGTAAATAATAGTTAACCACATTAAAATAAGCATACAAGCTGCTTGTGCATAAGTGCATCTGAAAATTCAAGACCAGAAGATTCTATTTAAAGAGTTGATACAAGCCAAACTGAAAAAAAAAAAAAAAAAAAAACCCAAACTTTGATAGTTTGATGAAAAATATTAGGCCCTGAATGAAAATTTTCTTTGCAACAAACTTCAATTTAAGATCAAACCTACATTAATGAGAAAGTTCATATCAGCTCACAGAGCAATTGGGTGAAGAAATAGAAGGCTGTGAAGGAAGAGGAATTCCATCAACTGCTGGAAAGATTAAGAGAAGATACTAAGTTGAAAATTAATATGCAACACAAAAATAAAACATCAAAAATACTAAAAGAAGCTGAAGGTACTATACCTGTATGAGGGCAGGAAAAAAAATTGGCCACAATATATATACATGTGGCAAATTCATTCCCAAATGATACTACATTACTTCCAAATCCATATACCATCAAAAAGTCAGCCAATGTACAGATTGCAAGGTGACAGAAACACAAGCTATAAAGTGAGACTTGTTAATAACAATTCTGATGACAATATCCAGACAATGAGCATCTGCTGAAGGTGTAGCCAACTATGTAGCATGCCTGGCACCGAAAGTCTAAAGTGGTTAGTTTTGTGAGTAATGAAGGCATGTAGAAGTGTTAGTCACAGAAGTCTTTAACCTCATGATGTGTTATAAGTGCTGAAATTAATTTTTATGTTTAAATATGAAATTCATCAGATAACTTGCTTTCTATTATAGCTCCTACTTTCTTTTATTTAAGAGGGTGACAGTTTCTGAAACTCAATGGAAAGTTTACTAAGAAGCCAAAAGATGTTTTCTTTTGTTATAATGGAGAGTACTTTCTTTTTATAAAGGAATATTTGTACTCAGATGTTGGCTGTCTTTATTACAGACATAGGGAAAACATCTGGATAAAGCTGCCATAGAATTCACAGGATTGTGCCTGTAACAAAGAAGAAAATGTTGGCAGACGTACATTGGAGCAGATGCCAAGAAGAAATGAAAGAATATTGACTTCATAAGACCCAAGACAGAAGTTTAGACTTCAACTGTTACTGGCTAATAAGGCATTAAGAAATTATGTGCAATAGGTTTCATAACAATTCTAGGGTCTACAGTTTTACTGCAATAAGATCTAGCTTTATTAAAAGTATACAAATTTTGAAAATAAACACAGTATACTAGATGAAAATATTCCAGAAAATATTGGCAAGAAGTCAAAATGTTTTTTTCTTCCATGGACGATTTATTTTCTCTCTACTAAGGAAAGAAAGCTGAAATAGATTAAAGCCATTAGGAACACAACAAAGATATAATTAGAAAACAGAACTAAAGAATCTAGTGTCCATCTCTTTGATGATGGAGCAAAAGACTCCTATGCTATGCCAATTCCTGAAAGCTACTTCTTCGCATAAAAATGCAATGAGAAAGGAAGATAATGGATGATCCGGGGAATTACAGGCCAGTCAGTCTCACCTCTGTGCCTGGCAAGATTTTGGAGCAGATTCTCCTGGAAGGCATGCTAAGGCACATGAAAAAGAACAAGGTGCTTGGTGACAGCCAACATGGCTTCACTAAGGGGAAATCCTGCCTGACCAATTTGGTGGCCTTCTGTGATGGGGCTACAGAACTGATGGACAGGGGCAGAGCAGTTGATGTCATCTACCTGGACTTGTGCACAGCGTTGGACACTGTCCCACATGACATCCTTGTCTCTAAATCGGAGAGACATCAATTTGATGGGTGGACCACTCAGTGGATAAAGAACTGGCTGGATGGCTGCATGCAAAGAGTTGTGGTCAATGGCTCGATGTCCGGCTGGAGACCAGTAACGAGTGGTGTCCCTCAGGGATTGGTGTTGGGACCGGTCTTGTTTATCATCTTTGTCAGTGACATGGACAGTGGGATTGAGTGTGCCCCCAGCAAGTTTGCTGATGACACCAAGCTGTGTGGTTCGGTTGATAGCTGGAGGGAAGGAATGTCATCCAGAGGGACCTCAACACGCTTGTGAGGTGGGCTGATGCCAACCTGATGAAGTTTAACCATGTCAAGTGCAAGGCCCTACACCTGGGTTGGAGCAATCCCAGGCACAGCTATAGGTTGGACAGAGAAGAGATTCAGAGCAGCCCTGCAGAGAAGGACTTGGCCTACGAGAAAATGAACATGAGTCAGCAGTGTGCGCTCACAGCCCAGAAAGCCAACCGTGTCCTGGGCTGCATCAAAAGGAGAGTGACCAGCAGGACAAAGAAGGTGATCGTGCCCCTCTACTCTGCTCTCGTGAGACCTCACTTGGAGTATTGTGTTCAGTTCTCCTGTCCTCAACATAAAAGGACATGGAAGTGTTGGAACAAGTCCAGAGGAGGGCCACGAGGATGATCAGGGGACTGGAGCACCTCCCGTATGAAGATAGGCTGAGAAAGTTGGGGCTGTTCATCCTGGAGAAGAGAAGGCTGCGTGGAGACCTCAGAGCAGCCTTCCAGTATCAGAAAGGGGCTTACAAGGGTGCTGGGGATGGACTATTTATCAGGGACTGTAATGACAGGACAAGGGGTGACAGGTTAAAACTTAAAGAGGGGAAGTTTAGATTGGATATAAGGAAGAAATTCTTTACTGTGAGGGTGGTGAGGCACTGGAATGGGTTGCCCAGGGAGGCTGTGAATGCTCCATCCTTGGCAGTGTTCAAGGCCAGGTTGGATGAGGCCTTGGGTGGCATGGTTTAGTGTGAGGTGTCCCTGCCCATGGCAGGGGGGTTGGAACTAGATGATCTTCAGGTCCTTTCCAACCCTAACTATTCTATGATTCTATGATAATTCCACTAAAAGAATAAACTAGTCTTACAGTCTTACTGCACAACATGTTACTATTACATTTACGTGGGATAGGAATACCTTGGTCCTTATTTTATATTCTACTGTCATTTTATCCAACTCATTATTCTACACATATCAGGGCAATTTTAGGAACATATGGAAACACAAAGATAGCCTTATTTAATGGTAACTGCATAGGAAGATGAAAATGCTGTCTGAAGTTTGCATTGTCACAAAGTGACAATGAATATTGCTAAAACCTAGAAAAAAATCAATTTTACAAATAATTACTATGAGATTCGTGGTTAGAGGACTGCTATTTATCTGAATCTTGGAATGCTATTTATTTGAAGCCACAGATCAAATATGAAATGCAAAATTTAACCATTCATTTCAAGGGCAAATCACCTCCAATATCTTGCACTCAGCTGCATATATGTATTATGATCTCAAATCACAGCAAAAAGTACTGGGATTGTAGACAATGCACACCGGTCAAATGGTGCCAATGTAAACACTATGATGTTATTTATGAACAATTTTAGAGCAGTCTAACTGCAATATTTCTTCATAATCTTTCTACAGAAAAATAAAAAACAAAGTAAAAGCAGTAAGTTCATTATTTGTTTTTGCACAAAATTAAGACCAATGTGGTGATAAAGAAAGTGAAAATGAGAAAAGCTGAACAGAGCAATGAAATACATTTGTCCTTCCATGTGTAAATAAAGGTTGAACAGGAGAGGGAAAAGAAAAAGTACACAAAGTGAACTATGCAGTATATGCAGCGACATTATTTAAACTTAACATGAAGGGTCCAAAGACTTAGTTTTAAATTCAAAGCCCAGACAGTTCTAGCTGTCCAGTACCTAGTCATACTAAATGGAAAAAAATCTCTAGTAGCCAAATTTAAATAAGCTTGTTCAGCCTGGAGAAGGGAAGGCTTTGGGGAAAACTTAGAGCAGCTTCCAGTGCCTAAAGGGACTGACAAGAAATACAGAGAGGGATGTTTTACAGGGTCAGGTAGGGACTGGACAAGGGTTAACAGGTTTAAACTGAAATAAGGTAGATTTAGGTTAGGTATTATGAAGACATTCTTCACTATGACAGTGAGACACTAAGAGGTTGCCCAGAGAAGTTGTAAGATGCCCCATCCCTGGCACTGTTCAAGGCAATGTTGGACAGAACTTTGAGAAACCTGGTCTAGTGGAAGGTGTCCTTGTCCATGACAGGGAGCTTGAAGCTAGATGATCTTTAAGATCCCTTCCAACCCAACACATTCTACGATTCTGTGATGATTCTGTGGTACTCACCAGCAGATAAATCTCATTTTACGATATACTTCTATGATACGTGATAAAACCTGTTTTTCAACATAGATTTTATAGAGAATCTGGCCAACTCCTTTAGTCTAATCACTCTACCATGTCTTACCTAACTTATTATCTAATTTGTAGGTTACTCCAATTTTTATAACTATGAATAGCTAACAATTTTGCAGTTTGTTGCTCTACAGATGCACAAACTAGAAGTTTTCAAAGTTCTATCTTATTTTGTAATTCACTGCTTGTAAATCTTCTTTTAAGACCCCATTTATAGCTTCCATGATCTTAAATATATTCCCACTATTTCCCAAAACACAACGAGTTATCATAAATCACATTGCCTTCTACATAATGGCTTTATGCCAACTAGTAATGCAAGATCTAATGACAATTCTTTCAGATCACAACCAAATTTAGGAGTGATGCATGGGGAGGATCATGCACTCTTCTCTATTAACTATAAATATGTTGCAGTATGATTATATACAAACAGTACAGAATTAATATTTTGAAACTAACAGCTTTATTAAAATGTAAAAAACAATATAGAATTTGGTCTTAAAATAGCTACTTGAAAATAAAGACAGGCATATAGGCATATTCAAGAAGTCTGTGCTTATGTTTTTTAGTAGAGTTCTTGTGTTCTCAGTTTAGCCACCACAGAAGGCATTCACTCTAGGTCCGTTTCCTTTTCCCACTATTATATTAAGTTAAAGTAACTGAATGGAAAGGGAGATAAATTCCTTTTTGGTTTTTTTTTTTTGAAAGCTGACCCTACATCTGAGTTACTCAAGACTTCTAAAATCACCCTTTCCTGTCTCTGAAGAATGATTACTGATGGTAAAGTTAATTCGGTAATTTCTTCAAATCTTTGGGTGTACTTGGATTAACAGATTTGTATATTTTAGAAGTCAGAAATAAAATGGTCAGCTAATTTACCTTGCAACTGAAGTCTTATACAAATAATTTTCTACTTTAAAGAGAGAAGTTTGTTGCATTTCAAAAAAGGAGAAATCTTAGATTAAGTGCTTTCACTATTTTTTACTCTGTTCTATTGATACAAACAATTGAAAAAACCCTGACCTGCAGCTGCATGTGTTTGATAATGCCAAGAATTTGCGAGTTTAACCATGACAGCTGATCACTCTATAGAAAAGTGGAACAAGGTGGAAAATGATCACATTAACTATGCGAATTTGTTCCACATCTGTACTAGATTATTGTTTACAATTAAAAAATGAAAATATCAACTGAGTTATGTCCATTAAAATTAAAGTTTCTATTATTAGTTTTTAATGTTCTGTGGGTGTATGTTTGACGGCAATCCATATCAAAATCTTGATAAATATAAAAGTGAAAGTTTGCTTTTCTATGAAATATTTCTGCATGTTTTTAATTACAAAATGACTGTGCATAAATACTCTAGAATAAGGTTGTACATTTTGGAACAGTATTTTAAGATCACCAGTTCAATCTAAGAAACGCTGATTGCTAAGTGTAAGAGAAGAAAATAAGCTTACTATTTTCTCCAAATGATATCATCTTGGAGAATTCTTCATTTGTCAAGTCCTTCGTGCTAGTTGCACAGAATAAGCCCTATATTTAAAAATACAGTTTATATTTGGTTTTATTTGCTTTATTGCTGTTTTATAATAACCTCAGGAAATCACATCAAATACAAAATTATGCCAATGCTTAAAAAATTGTAACTTCTAAATAACAATATGCTAAAACAGATAAAAGGTTACTTTCTACAACCAACTCCAGGAGTTCAAGTAATCAATAGAAATATCCCATTAACGTTACTCCTGAAGTGTTTGACTGAAGGGGGGGGGGGGGGGGGGGGAGAAAACTGAACATTTCTATGATTTTAATTTCTGTCTAGCATTCAACTAGACATATTCAAAGAATATGCAATCTTTCTTCTCCTTCCCACTGTTTTCCTTTTTATGCCTTGTTTTTCATTACCACCACTAAAATGTGATGGAAATGTTATTTCATTTTTAAAACTCTTCTCTTTTGCCTTCTCATCAATGAACTTATTCTGGTTGAAGTCACTTGTACAGTATATTAGGGTGAGACATTTTACAGAGCTCAGAGCTCTAGAGCTTTATTTTCTTTTTTTTTTTTTTTTAAAGAATCACTCAATAGTGCAACAACTAGATCTAAATGCAGAAATTAACATGTTCTTTCTCCAGTACAGAACCATTATAAAATAAAAGTTTGTGCATATGCTCCCTCAATTATAATGCATCTTGATAGAGTTAATATAACATATATTCTTAGTTCATATCTCCATTTAAAGAAATGGAGTGTTTAGTTTTGGAATTAATTTTGTGAATTCCAAGCTTTACAAAATAAAGGACTAAATGTGTAAGTTACCATCTTTTCCAAATACTGTGCCATGGTATTTGATTTGATGAGAATTTGCTTTTTAATCATACCAGATAAAAATAAGGACTGAGTTCTCCTTCATTCTTATTGAGAATATCTGATAAAAACCCCTGTATTTCAAAGATTACATTAAGAAAATAGGGATACACAAGCCAGTTAAGGTAAAGGAGAAACTGGCAAAGGTTTCATATATTCATAGCTTTCATTTATTTCACTTACAACATTTTGGCTTTCAGACTAGATTTTCATGTTTTAAGGGTACAACTAAGTGAACACCTAGAATATGCAGAGAAATTGGGTGATGGACTGACTAAATAGCTATCGGGTATACCTAACATTTTCAAAAGCTTAGCCTTTTTCTCTCCTTCCCTATGCATCAGTGCTGTTGGAAGATGAAGTCAAAAAAGCCTTTACCTACCTGACAAAGGCTTTGTGAAGTTTAGCTGACAAATGCTTGTAAGGCACAAAAAAAAAAAAAAAAAAAAAAAAAAAAAAAGAAAAAAAAAGTTAGACAAATGAAAAGATTACTAGTATAAAACAGAAGGGGATCTGAACAGCTGCTGAAGTTTGGATATTATTTTACAGCCTTTTAAGGATCAAGAGACTTGTAGCAAAGCGGTTTGCATTTGCTAACCAGTCATCTGATGCTGAATGTAAGAACAAGATAACCATTAGGGAGTGCACACCGGACAGGGGTGGACTGATGTTTACTATTCCACTTGGTATTGATAAGTGCCTCTTTATGCATGCAGACCACTTGATTCTTCTTTTTTCATTAAAGTCTGTCTTCCTTTATTTTTAGCATTCTCTGCTTTCTTCACTTACTAAGAATTTTTAGCTAGTGTTTTTCTTATCAGGTATTCCAGGGTGTATTGCTATCTGGTTTTATCTACTGGAGATATACAATGTGTCATTTTCCTATTTTTGAGCATATTTTCCCTAAGAACAAATGGAAAAAACCCTGCATGTTTCTTTCAGATTACCACCAGCTTTTTATGAGCTGAACCTGAAACCTAGCTTTAGGATAAATTATGTATGCAATTTTGCAGTAAAAATTGTTTAACAGCATGGGAAAAACCAATTTTTCTGGAATTTTATTTATTTCATCAAGACCTTGTAATGTACTGTCACAAAAATACTTTTCACAAAGTAACAATAGTCCCATCAGCTAAGGTCAACAATGTAAGACATGAGAAGGAATGCAGTTTAAACAAACAAAAAAAAAAAAAAAAAGAAAAGAAAGAATTATTCACTTGCATTCTTTGAAGTAATGTATTTTGACTAAGTACTAAGTGAATAATGAAGTCCAGTGGGTACAGTACTTTTTCTTAATACCATCCATAGAACTTTTAAAAATAATTCATAGCACACATTAATACCATGTAAGTAAAACCAACCATATACTACACTTATACACATTGTGTTTGATTACAATATTCCTTTACATTTCTAGGTGATACCTATATTTTAAATTAATAGTAGGTCCATTATTAAATAAAACTTAGATATCCATGTAAATTTTTAGAGCACAGAAAATGGTTGTGATTTGGGTTTGGGTTTTTTGTTTGTTTGTTTATTTTTTCCAATTAAGATATTTGTTTAAAAAATCCTAACACAATAAAGTAATTTTTACACGATAAAGTAATTAGTCTTATCCTTCAACCACGGAAAGCAGATATTCTATCTGTTAACTTTTTAAAGCATCCCTAGTCTGCACTTGCTGCTCCCACTGTGAGTAAACGGTTAGCAAGGAACTCCCTCTTGTGGTCAAACATTCTGAATTGGGAAAAAAGATCTGCACCGAGCTGGTGATGCAGATTATTAGAACATGGGTCACTTGAAACAATTAAGATTAACAATGCTGATATGAGTAGTTCTAGTGAAGCAGTTCATTGCAAATTAGACATGAACATATGCTTTTAATTTTTCCTAAAAAATAAGGATTTGCACCACTGTTCTGGATAAATCAATTCTGAAGCAAACTCTCTACCTTGTCTCCCTTCTCTTTTCTAAATCATGGTTCTATCTATTACAAGATCTTAATTTGCAATCCATATCTCTGATATAAAGCACAAAGTTCAACCTCTCACTGGTTCTGAATTCCCATGCAACATTCACAAAAAAGTAAATCAGATGAGCCTTAAAAAGCGCATGAAGGTTGAATGTTTCTCCAGGGTGCATTAGCATTTCCAGCATGCTGTTAACTAGTGTTTGACCATGGTAGGTGCCAGTGTTGTCGCTTATGCTCTATGGCAATAACTGAATAGCCCCAAGTCAGGAGAGCTTTGCAGTGCTCCAAATGTGATAAAATAAAGTAAAACTCAAGTGTTTGAAAAACTGAAAAATCATGCCGTGCTTAATAGCTTTATTTAAATACTACATCCTAATACTTCAGCAACAACAGCAAAAACCAGCTGCAACTGGACCAACCTTTTGTTGTGATTTTTCTTTTATGCTACCCACTGAATACTTCTGCCTATGAAAGTATACTAATCTGAGGGTCAGGTTCAGTTTCCTCAGAGTAATTCTAAAGATTTTCATGAAACCAGGACTGAGAGCAGGCATAATTTATCCTATTTGATTTCTTACTGTGCTATTCTACATTACAGCTGTAACATGTAGATAGGAACGTGAAATGCTAGGGCATAGCGCACCAAAAATACAGTACTTTTCTTAGACCTACTTTTATTGTGCAATCTGATTTCAATAGGCAAAGTTTTTCTACTCCAGTTCCTTACAAAAGTATGGATTTTATGTTCTAGAAAAACAAGTATGAGCAAAGGAAGACACACAGGTATAGACGAACTGGAAGGAGAGCAACCCATCACGTAATGTGGGACAATGGATTCCAGAATGGGCTGATGGGCCAAAATTTAACTCCTCCCCGCAAATCCATCTTTCTATCTAGGTTCACGAAAAGTACAAAGGGTGGCATGGGAACTGTTTGCACTGTGAACAACACAGCCATTCACTTATAAGCCAGGCAGTCAGCAGAAAGTGGACACTTGCAGGAACAGCAAAATGTAATAATTTCTCTTTATGAGCGCTTTTACTCATGCACATTAAATGTGTGACAATGCATTTTGTCTTCAGGACACCTCACATTTCAGCTAGCAGAAATATGGATGGTGGTATAAAGATTGGTATTACATTCAGCTTTCCTGGTACATGGAAAGAAAGTACAGCATTAATTTTTATCAAAGAAAAGAAAAATCAAGGTTGATGATGTAATGTTACTAAGAGTAGAATACACTGCTGTTTGTTAGTAACCATGTATTTAACTCCTTAATTAAAGAATCAAGGTTCAGAGTCTATGCTTTACCTCTACAACATGGAATCTGAGATCTTTTGGGTAAAGCAGGGCAGAAGATATGGGAAGTGAAAGCCATTGTTTTCAGTCCTGGGGTGACATGACCTACAAAGCTGTAATGTATCTAGAGATATCAAACGCCTTGGTAGACCACTAACAATATCAGCAGTGTCCAGACCATTGCCACATTCATTCTTTGTCCACTCTTTCTGTAGATACCCAAAAAGTTAAATTCAGCGGGAAGTGTCTTAGGGGGTCACCCCCTTGAAGAGGTGTCTCATACAGCGCCTTCTCTGTACAAGTTCAAGGGACTGCACTTACAAAGATTACTGGCATTATCACATTGCAGAAGTATAAGGTTAAACATGAGAATGTATCCCAAAATTTCTGCCAGTACCTTGGATTTTACAATCAAACTAATATATATACATATATATGACAAGCAGCTGACATAGAGGAAAGTGGAGCCATCAATTATACTATTTCTTCTTCTGCTTCCTGGTGATATGGAAATATATAAAGGTCTTTTCATGTAGTTGTTACACTTTTGTCCAAGATAAATCTAAGCTATATCTATTCCCATACACATACACCATAAGACAGGTGGGCTTTGATGAGATGTGGGTGAGCCTGGCCGCTGCTGTCGGCACAGTTGAAACCACAGTGGTTTGGTTTTAGAGATATGGCTGAATTTCACACACTAATTTCACCTGAGTATGTTGTAGACTACAGCTGTAGGACGACTGTGGTATCTGTGCTTCTAATCAATTTTCTAAGCCACAGAGACAAAACTCTTTGAGGCTTCCATTTCAACAAGTTCTCTCCTTCCCCTGGTAGAGAGTATCACAACAGGACTGAACAACTTCAATTTTATTAGTAAGATATGTGGCTTGCCTTTATCTTAAAACAGATAGATGCCATACAATATTTTCTGTGCAAATAAATTTATGAAAGCTTTTGATGGATGGTATATTTAAGCAAAAAAAATAAAACAAAAACTGGCCCATACTGGACTACATAGCTAATATATTCTGATTGCAATCTATATCATGGTGAAGCAACATCTATGATGAAGTCATGTTAAATCTTACTTATTCATGTAAAATGCTTGATCAAAGATATGAAAAATTAATGTTTGGTAGGGTAATGACTACCTCATATTTGTTGTGTGTTTTAAGTGCATGCACAAAAATTGTGGGTTTTGCATGACATAGATTTCACTTTGAAGTAGCAAACTTTGCCCTTGGTTGCAGCATTTCTCTCTTGCTTTGTGTTTAAACCTAAGGCTCCATTCATGTTTCTTCTAAAAATCCATAGGTCTTTTGTGCTTGTTATTCTCATGCTGCACAGTGTAAAGTAACCATACTGCTGCAAAGAATCAGTGTGCTACATGGCCCACATTTACACTGATAATGCTTTATGAATAGAAATATAATTCTTGCTATTTAAGGAATCTAAAATTTTAGCATATGCTATAAGACCTCCCTCAAGTCTCTCCAAGGTTTATGGTTTAAGGACTCCAAAACTTTATTTTTTTCATGGAAAATCGTGTTCTACAACAATGTTAAATTTGAGAAAAAAATTGAATTAACAATTTGAATTAACAATTTGAGAAAAAATTTGAATTAACAACAATGTTAATTTTGAGAAAAAATTTGAATGCATGCATTTTATTGAAACCATTACATTATCAATTCAAGTTTAAAGTAAAAAAAAGCCTGTATCGAAACAATATAATTTTTATTAAAAAAAAAAACCAACAAAACAAAATACATGAGGGACTACTGATATTAGAACACAAATAATATTTTACCAAATAAATTCAAGATTTCCGAGGATTTTTTTTTCTTTTCTCTTCTTCTTCTTTTATTTACTATTAATGCAATACTTCAGTGAACTTAGGACATATTCCTTCTTACCCTATACTATTTTACATCTGTTCTTTCTTTAACAAACACAAAACCTAGAAGATTTCAGTCTGATACTACGTGCTAAGGCACATATATGGAGTCAGCCCAAGCATGACTTTCCGAAATTGTTCCTCCACAAATGAAAGAAGAGGATCATCTGAATCCATTAAAAGCCCATAACAAAAGCTTCAGCAAGGATCTTTGATAATACCAGACCTGCTAGAAATTATATCAGACATAGGATTTTAACTCTGTGGTTGTATTTTTCTATTTAATCCAAGGACAGAGACAAGAAAGCTGTCTTCTCTCTTTCATGATGTCCATTTGTTTTATAGGCCTGGAAAGGTTTTGGGGTGACAAAAAGAAGGAAAAAAGAAAATGCTAAACCAACAGGAAATGTGCTGTACAAATAGGAAAACCAAGAACTGTATCAAAGTAAGTGCTCTACAACAGTTTTAGGGGAAAAAAGTGTGGACCTCTCTTCAGCACAAGAAGGAGGAACCCTGACCAGCCAGGATATGTTTTGTCAGTGTGACAGTGTATGGAAAAAACAAAACTGTCTCTACCATCTTTAGATGTTTCATGCTGACAGAGTAAAAACTGAGAGACCTTCGTACAACCGATGGCCCACTTCTTTCTACTAAAAAGGGATATCAGCAGCAGAATTTTCTGCTCTTGTTAAAAGCCTTACAGCAATATTTTCATCCTGAATATCACATAACCGGTGTTGTGGTTTAAGCCCAGGCCGTAAATCAGAACCACGCAGTCCACTTCCCCCCCCACCTTTCTTCCCTCCGCTTCTGGAGGAACGGGGAGGAGAATCAAAAGAATGCAGCTCCCACGGGTTGAGATAAGAACAGTTTAATAACTAAGGTATAACACAAATCACTACTGCTACCACCAATAGTAATAATGATAAAGGAAATAACAAGGAAGAGAATACAACCGCTCACCAACCGGTACCTCACCCCCACCCCACAGTGATCCAGCCCTTCCGGAAACTCTCAGTTCTACATCCTGGGCATGACGTGCTGTGGTATGGAATACCTCTTTGGCTAGTTTGGGTCAGGTGTCCTGTCCCTGCTTCCTCCCAGCTTCCCCTCCTCCCTGGCAGAGCATGAGACTCACAAAGTCCTTGGTCAGTCTAAACATCACTGTTATCAGCTCTGTTCCCAGGCCGAAAGTCAAAAACACAGTGCTGCAACAGCTACTAAGAAGGAGAAAAAGTGACTGCTACTGCTGAACCCAGGACAGTATCCACCCCTTATTCCATACCATTCACGTCATGCTCAGATCTCACATTTTCCATATACCCTCACTCTCATCTCAGTGCACTGTTATCTTAGTGCATGGACCAATCCCTATAAAGCTGCTGAGTCCATCCGGTCCATGATGTTGGGCTCCATCTCTTGTAACAGTCTTTCAGGGCAGGAGAGGCCCATTGCAAAGTCCACCCCTCAATCATGAGTCCATCTCTATGTTGCATCTCTGCCCTGATGGCCTGAAGTGCCATGGGCCCATCAGGCTCAAAATAATTCACCCTCCCCTCCAGCAGTTTCTGCAACTTGTTGTTGGGGACTCCATACAGCTGCCTTCCATCTCCAACGCTTCCAAAACACTGGAGGGGCCCAGTGAACTAGATACTCGCCCATACTGTCCCACACACCATGACACTCATGGCTGTCCAGCCTTGGGGAAAACCTCTCGGTCCCCCTGTATTGTCTAAACCCAGACAAGACCCAAACCTGACTCTGCTTAACTCTCGGGATCAGACAAAATGGTCGTGGGTAGAACACACTTTGTGTGTGTGCCAACATGGTGATCCCCATCACAATCAGCAGGCAGGTTCCAAGGGTACCCAAAGGCCATTCAAAACCTTCAGAACTCTCAAATGATGCTACTGTACTTGTCACTGGGGCTGGTGTAGCTGTTGTGCTTGAAGGCTCTCTCACCACCAGCTTCTCTTTTTCTGAGTCCAGATCTTCCTCCTCTGCCTTGCTGGAAAGTGCTGCGGGGTCTCCTGCATCCTCCTGCGGCTCAGGCTCACGGGGCTCGGCAGACGGCTGCTGGGGAATGCGCTCGGCCGCCGAGGGGCTGGGCTCGGCCGTGGGGCTTGGCTCATCCGCCGCCTCCTCCCGCTGCTCGGCAGCTGCCTCCTTCCCCTCCTCGGCAGCCGCCTCCTTCCCAGCCTCCGGCCCCGCTCCCACCGCCGCTTGGTCCCCGGGGCCCTTCTCCCGGGCCGCTTCGGCTGCCGCCAGCTCCCGGGGCCGCTCCCCCTCAGCTCCCCGCAGCCTCACAAAGATGGAGGCGAGGACGAGGGCCAGGACGGTGAAGAGCAGTGGGACGGCCAGGTACAAGTCCATGGCCACGTCCATCCCGCCCTGCTGCCGGAGCCTGCCCGCATTACAAGCCATTACCATAAAATACAGTGAAACAAGAACCTTAGCCCAAGGCCCACACTTGATAAACACTAACACAGCAAATACCAGCTCTAAGTAAGCTACAGCATATTGAAACTGAGACATCAAGAGAAACAACTTTGAGAGCCAATAAATCAGCATTATGCCTCAGTCAGATCTGTCGTTATCTCAACCCTTTGTGCCCCACGTTGGGCGCCAAAAAGAACTGTCGTGGTTTAAGCCCAGGCCGTAAATCAGAACCACGCAGTCCACTTCCCCCCCCACCTTTCTTCCCTCCGCTTCTGGAGGGACGGGGAGGAGAATCAAAAGAATGCAACTCCCACGGGTTGAGATAAGAACAGTTTAATAACTAAGGTATAACACAAATCACTACTGCTACCACTAATAGTAATAATGATAAAGGAAATAACAAGGAAGAGAATACAACCGCTCACCAACCGGTACCTCGCCCCCACCCCACAGTGATCCAGCCCTTCCGGGAACTCTCAGTTCTACATCCTGGGCATGACGTGCTGTGGTATGGAATACCTCTTTGGCTAGTTTGGGTCAGGTGTCCTGTCCCTGCTTCCTCCCAGCTTCCCCTCCTCCCTGGCAGAGCATGAGACTCACAAAGTCCTTGATCAGTCTAAACATCGCTGTTATCAGCTCTGTTCCCAGGCCGAAAGTCAAAAACACAGTGCTGCAACAGCTACTAAGAAGGAGAAAAAGTGACTGCTACTGCTGAACCCAGGACAACCGGATAGAAGAATCCATAAGTGCCAAGGGCCAAGAAGAAGCAGGACTGGCTTGTTAAATTTTATGCTCTCCTTGGAAAAAAAATGTATACAGAGAACTCATTCTTAAATTGGGAAATTATTTGAAATGTTCTCAATATGATAACTAAACTCTAGCTATGTTAACACTGGAATTATGGCACAAGTTATATAATGAAATTGCTCAAAGGACTCCTCAGTGATCACCTGGAAGGCTAGGTGTGAGCCATTGCTACAGAGGTCTGTAGATAACTCTTTCATACTAGTACAGTTGCAGTAGGGTTTTTTTTTTGGAGGGGGGGTTGATTACTAAAACATGGGAGACATTATGATTAAACCAAAATCTAGAATGGTACTAAAATTGTGCACTGTAAAAGAGCCTCAACCGCTAGAAATTTGGATTGGTTGCACAAAAGCTGTGGAAGTATGAAGGGAGTCTGTAGACAGTCACAAATGTACATAAAAAAGTGAGTGGTAAAATGAGTGGGTGGCAAGGCTTTTTAATATCTCACTGGGGAGAAAGAATGAGACATCAGTGAGAGTTGCGAAGAATAATACCTGAAGCATTAGAGCAACTGATAAGTGTCTGATGAATGTTATGGCTCCAGATACATGAAACTTTAGAGAAGTACTTTTTATTTATCCTTTTTTTCCCTTTTACATGAAACTTAGAAGCTAGAGGAAATAGATTCTTATTTTTGACACTCTAAGTAATTTTGAGAACAAAAATGACAGGATTACCAATGGAGTATCTGATTCCAGCTTGTGAGGAGTAGTTGTTAAAACAATGCCCTCAAGAAGCAAAAGGAGAAAACTCTATATAAAGGAAAAAAAAAAATAGTAAAGGTATGCCTACAGTAAAGCAAAGTTTATTTGATCACATTAAAGAAATGTTGAAAGGAAAAAAACAGAATAATCAAAAAGGCAGACACTGACCAGGATATATACTGTGAAGCGTGGTAAAAAATAAAAAGTGATACGCCAGACTATATGTTACAAAGGGATAGACTGACTTGGAAGGGAACTCAAGAAGTTGCCTAGTCTAGCAACCCAAGGAAAACAATCCTAATTAGATCAAGTTGATCAAGGCTGTGCCTGGCTTCAACATCTCCAAGAAAGGAGATATCACAACCTCTCTGAGCAACCTGCTTCAGTGTTTGACCACCCTCATGTTACATATAAAACAGAATAAAAACAGATTCTTCTATCTAATCTTTATTTCCCATGTTCAGACTGATCTCACCGTTTTCTACCTTGATTGGACACACCACCTTAATCTGTTGCAAAGTCATTTATCTTCTCATAACTGTATCACTTAGTGGCTGCTGCACACAGAGATCTATTAATATATACAGTGTCCCCTTCTCCACAGGAATTTCTAAGGCCTTTATCTGCAAACATATCTTTTCCTGAGTACATCCATCAAATTTATGTGTAATGGGTGTTAAACCTGTGAATCTTGCCTTGGACCCCCTTCTCCCTGTTTAGGTAGGTTTCTGGCTCTCTTGGTTTGAAGTTTCTCTTATAGATTGGTCCTATCAAAGGTACTACCTGCTAGCTGTAAACTTTCTTCCAAAAATCAGGTTTCTCACTTTTTTTTTTTTTTTTGCCTTTTGGAAGAATAAGTGCTAAAGAAGTTATTTTAGGTGACTACAGTTTCTCAAACAGGTAATGCAATAATGTGGTGCCTTAAGAGATAGACAAAGTCAGCATATGCCCACAGATGGAAAACATATTATTTTAATATAGTCCTTATTGACAGAGAAAGGGAGTATACTTAAGCAGAAAAGCTGGTCTTAAAAGAAGCCTTTGGAATAAACTGTTGCATCAATTCAGGTTTTGCCACAGGGTGAATATTTGGTCTAATCACAAGCTGTTAGCAAACCTCATGTCAATGAGGAGTGCGTCCACGGATCTACAATGAATATTTCTAAAATGCTGAAAGTCTCAATAAAACAGTTGTGAATATCTAATGCATCTCAGGGACAGCAGTTTCTTATGCCAATAAACTTAATTGGATATATATCCTAGTGAGTACCAAAACAAATTTACAAGCATAGTATAGAGTATAAACACATCTCTACATCCTAATGAGTACCAAAACAAATTTACAAGCATAGTATAGAGTACAAACACATCTCTTAATGTTAAGATCCAAAAATATCCATCAAAAACTGTACTAGGAGAAGCTGCATTCATATTCTATTCATACTCCAAGACAAAATGTTCTAATATTTACTAAACATTTGTACAAGGTGAATCTTTATTATGGGAACTGAAAGACAGTCTCAGAATATGTAAAGGGTGATGTTACTACGTACACACACTTTTTCTTCAAAGAATCAGTGAAGTATCTGGAACTTCTGGGTGCAATGCTAGTAATAAGTATACATTGAACGACTGATGTCGGAAAAACAAAAGAAGCCAACACCAGGACAAATTCTGTAATTTCAGGAAATCCCAAATAGTCTAGGAGATTTCAGAATATATCTAGTCACTTTAATGTACAGAAACTGGACAACCCTGTTAAACCATAGCCCAGCTTTGGGACAATCTGAAAATGAAAATGGCTATTAGTAAATTTTTACTTATAAAGTATTTTTTGCAGTACTGTCCACCAGACAGAATAACCATCTATAGATTCTCTAGAGGAACTATGCTTGGCTGTCTTTTGCCAACAAGGAATTAAGGATGAATCTCAACTACCACTTTGAATGACATAACAGAATCAGAACAGGAATACATATGTACTAACAAGAAATGAAAACTAAGAAAATGGAAAGAAAAACTATTGTATATTATTAAGCTTATTATCCAGTAGGCTTAATAATGCAAAAGGTTGACATAAAGACCAGGGCATGTTTAAGTAATCACAACATCATGTTAAAAGAATAAATATTGACCAAATCTAGCTAAAAAATACTGAATGTTTGCCCCAGTAAATATGGCAACAGTCGAACAAAAGCACAACCAAATCTTTCAAGTCATATCAACCAGCACAACATTGGAGAAAAGAATTCAGGAAAGAATAGTTTGGCTCATTCACTTGAACTGTATCCTAAGGTGAACTCCTTGCTACCTTTTCTAGATGCTCTACATTGTCCTTTCATGTTGGACTTGGAGCTCTTAATGCAATTAATTAGCAAACAATCTGAAAAGCAGAATATGAAGCCAGATAATCACCTAGTAAGCTGGTGTAGTTTAGAATAGGTGAGTTGTTTTAGTTTTGTTTTGTTTTTTCTAATTTCAGATTATCCACTTAATCTTATATCTTAATATTAATGCAAATAAATCCCAAATAGCTTCACAAAATTAAACTGATGTATATATTCATCATATAACCACCTCCAATATAAAATATTGCAACTGTTGAATATCATCTACCATACATAATCAATTTAGGGGAGAAGATTTAAAAATGCAGAATTTAATTGCCAGAAGCAGAAGTGCAGTTCCTCTTAGTGAGTTCTGAAAATATATCCTTTAATAGGGCTAAATAGTGTCCATATGAATTTTTCAACTGGAAATTCATGTTCTCCAATAGCTACACTGTTTTACTAAAAAAGCCAGTAAAAAGATCTGTATAAGGAACAAAATACAGTTACTTGATAATAGAGAGCATCATGTTTTTCAACATTGCTCTTGCTTCTGTGCCTTATATGAGCTATTAAAGTATGTTAATACTCTTATTGTTTCAGTAAATTGTTTAAGCTGCTGAATTGTCTTAGCTTTCTGTTTTGAAATTAACTGAGTATATAGTTTGAAGCTATTTAAAAAAAAAAAAAAAAGCTGTCATAACCCTGAAATAAGTGACCCTGTTCTAATGCCTTTCAAGGTTTCACTGTATTTACATTCTTTAAACACTAAAATCCATAAATTCTCTTTCTATTTCACAACTGTTCAGCTTGAAAACATCCTTACTAGAGGAATGGTTTCCCCAGCACAATGGTAAAATTAGAATACTAAAGGAAAAAAAAGTCATTGAGCATAACTGGATTATTGCTCTCAGAACTACGTAATTTAAAATACAATGCTAGCATCCACAAGGGAAAATCCAAATGGTTAACAAATCTCCATACAGTCACAGTCTCCTGAAATTACTTCCTTTAACTCAAAGGCTCCTTTTCCATTTTATTCAAGTTGGTATGTAAATGTGAATTTAAAAGGTATGATAACGTAGCTGAGAGGCAGTGTCACAGGAAGCCGATTCACAGAATGTCTGTAAAATTAGTACCTGAACTATACTACAATTAAAGTCTGCGAGAAATTCAGAAGTTTTGTGAACCACTGTGTTAGTTTCATTAGAGTCAAATGACAAATCCTTTACAACTTCATATGTTAGCCAGTTAGTGCTTTGCTAACTATTCTAGCAGTTCCTGATAAGTAGTTCTCTGTAACTCATACACAGATAAAAATGCCATAGAACATCACTCTGCAGTGTACATCTGCAGGAGGGAATAAAAAGGATGTATTAAACTCAGGAATTCATTGCTGCAGAGTATCTTCTCCCTTGGAGAGCAATTGTAGGACAGGAAGAAACAAACAGAAACAGCTGGATCCTTGCAGAAAGCAAGTTTTAGGCTGTGGGAAATGTTCCCCACTGCATAGCAGTTTGCAGTGTCTCCGTACTCTCACCTGAAACTCATGGCCAAATGCTACCAAGAGTAGTAAAGGACTACTGCTGCTTTTGAGACATTGAAAGGTATAACCTTACTACCTTTATCGTGCAAATACTTCACACTGGGCAGTAAGAATCTCTGAGTATTGATCACTACATAGTTTTTTAACACTTTCTTTGGTACATTAAATGTCCTTTGCACCAACAGCTGGGATTTTGCATGGTCCCCCCAGCAGACACGATGGCTCAGATCCATTAATTTCCAGTGTTGTCACTCACTGCCTGTGGATGAAAGGGTTCTATGAAGTGTGGATGTGGCTCGGATACTCGTGTCTGGGCATGGCTGAGGGGGATTATGCTGCACAACAATGTCATGCACAGATTATGCCCCACCATGCAATGTAGGTGCTTGCCAGCCTGCTCTGCCTCTTTCAGAGGTCACAAGGCCTTAAGTCTGTTGTTGGTATGCAGACAAAATCTAAGTCTCAGTGTTGCATTCACACTCCCACTGTAATTAATTGGCTTGCCAATTCATCAATAGAAGAGACTTTGACTCCTTTAATTAAGCCTGTTCTGGATATGTCATATTATATTTCTGACATTTCAAGATATTAAAAATGCAAATTCTTTTATTCATCTGGCCATGTCTGTACTGCTGTTATTTGTTTATTTTTAAGTTTCAAATCAGTGCAGAGTTTGGTGCATCAATGAACTACTGCCCTGATTTTGTTCTCTACAGTCATGTACTCAGATTTTCCTCAGAGTTAAGTCTGGTTGTTTCTTGTGTGCCTTTTTTTTTTTTTTTTTTAATGGAAGTACAAGTCTCAACAGAACTGGCATTTATTCTTTTTATTTTTGTGCTTTCAATTCAGGATGTTTTCTACATGCTTTTAAATGGATGTTGTGGGGTGGGTTTTAATCACTCATTTTATGCTCTCTTGTGTAATACTTCTCTATAGCTTAAATTTAATTTCCCCCTATGGTTTTAGTCGTCTTTCATTTAGCAAACCATTTCTTTCACTCTTTATCCTGTGCTCTAAAGGATGTTGAAATTACCATAGCTGTTACTGTTTTACACATTTCTATCTATACAGTGTAAAATGTTTTTATCATTAAATAGTACATCTAAATTATTGTAAACTAATACTTTTATATATTACTGAATGTTTTATTTCCTGGAGCAGATTTAGGACACAGCACTAAAATGATCTGATTTGGCGGGATATTTTTCAGGTGAGTTTGCATTCTGAAAAAGATGCAAATTTTGAGAGCACTCACAAAACAATTTACTTGAATGGCAGCCCTTTGTATATGGCGGCATTGTAAAATGACTCATGTAAAGTCTGCCCTTATTTGTTTGTAATAGTAAGCGCCTGGAGAGCTCACTGGTTTAATTGGGAGTTTGAAGGCATTCTGTATGGAGCAGGATGAGGTCTTTTGACATGTTTCAGCCCAGATTGAATCTTTACAGCTGAGCTACAACCCATGAAAAACAAGGCTTTATAATGGAAATGCTGACACAACCTTTCAATTAGAGTAGTGTTAACTGCATCATTATAATTAGGGACGCGCTGACCCTCTGAAAACTGGTTTTCAGATCAGGAGAAGGTATTCTCATTTAACTAGTCACTAGCTGATTTTTTATAAATCCAGAAAAAAATATACTTGTTTTCTTGACAGAATAAAAAAATGAATATAGAAAACTTTACCAGTCCCTGTGGTCAGTTTAAGTTGTGAAAATACCTTCTTAAATACATTCTGTGACCCTACAGATCTGTTATTAAAAAAAAAAAAAAAAAGTGATTTTGACTTAATGTCTCATAACTTACACTAGACCATCACTCTAATATATCAAACTGACAACATAAATCTGTGTGTTTTCAAGTACTCATTTCATAGACTATAATGTAAAATATTTGGTTTCCCAACCATTCTTAGAAGGCTGCAACTAAAATACTGATGGGCTTAAACCTGCAAAATTAGCAAAATTGAATAGAACTGTGAAAATTTTAGTGCAATAAATGCCATAAGTAATAGAAAAGTTGTTTGCAACAAAGTCAGCACAGTCCACTAAAGGATGTTGTGGTCCATGAACTATTTCTGGAAAATGCATCCCAGTGCTTCGCCAGTTATTATTGTGTTCCAAATCTGCTGTCTTAAAGTGAGCTGTGAGGCACAGAGCTGCAAGAAAATGTTCTTGTGCCTATATTTGTCTATGGACTTATTGAAGAAAACAAAATAATGAACCAGTAAGAAGCTATTTTCTCTAGATTAGAGGTACCACATTTAGCTGTCAGCATAAAAAAATTACAGTTTATTCTAAGGTATTAATGAAAGCACAGGATAACTTTTTAATAATATTAATTTTGCAAGTTTTGCTGCTTTGTAAGTGTATTTCCTGTCTCTTTTAACTTGTATTCTTTTTAATCACAAGAAACTCTTAATACTTCAAGGATACAAACCCAAATACTCTGGCACTAAGAAAGACAAAATCTGATCACATGTTTTTTGTTCAGCTCCTTGTGTGTGTAATATGACAATTTTTCTTAATTACATAATCACATACTACTTTTTTTCCCTGCCTTTTTAGGTCTAGGATGAGCAGCACTCACTAAATAAGCACCAGTTTGTTATTAATTTGACGTGTTTACTACACTAAATCCAAACTGCACTCTGTTAACTGAAAGATTATTTACTTCCTGCTGTAGCTAAGATTTTAATGAACAACTGCTACTATATTTTCTGCAGCAGTCAAGAGAAGTTTGGTGGTATGATCATCACAGCATTTATCAGGTTTTGTTCTACCTACTTCAAAATGTGAATCATCAGTATGCTTTGCATTAGATGAGACTGGACAGATTCAAATTCCAGCATTTGCTAACACAAAGTTTCAGTGTTTCTCTAATCATTAAGCTTCAAAATTATTCAGTCAGAAAATAAGAGACATGAAATTACTAATAACCCATCAAAAGTTTGCCTAAATATTTTGGCTTTAGTTTACCTCATGCAAAATAAAGTTATATAGTGACATCTAAAGTGGCACTGAGTGAACTAAGTTCAGGTATAGTCAGCAGAGCTTGCCGTTTCAACTAATTGGTTTTGGTTTTACTGCTACTTAGCAAACCTAATTAGCCCAAGCATAGGCCCACAATACTGTTGAGACCCAAGCTAGTATCTCTGTAGTCTGCATGTCAATATACCAGTTTCAATAAAACTTAACTTAGATATCTTCATGTACTGCTACCTGGTGTGGTAGATGTACTCTACAATTAGATACAAACCCTGTTGTAGATGCAATGTTGTTTTCCACGTTTCCTTTGATCAGTAGTCACAATCCTTTCAATCTGTATTCTGTAGCTTCAGTAAAAAAATAATTCAGAGTATTATGATCCACATTTTCCTCAAGAAGAAAAGCAGCAGTTTAGCCTTAAGCAATGACCATCCTGTACACTGAATGAGACAGAGGGGAGAAAAAAGTGCATGATGAAGTAATTAAAGGCTATAATGCATTCACACTGAGTTGAATTAAGGTTTCAATTACAATCTTAATTATTTCTAACATCTGAACAGAATGTCACTATATATAGCTACTTTGTTCAAGGTAGACACAAGCCAAATTTCTTAGAAAGATTGTGAGAGATGAGTGTTTGGTTTTAGTAAGTTTTAAAGTCACTTTGCAAAAGGAAAGGTGGGTTTTTTCATTGTTCATTTTATTTGTCTGTTTTCTGATTTTCTTTTTTGAAGAACTCGGCTGAGATATTTCCATGTGGAATTATATCTGAAGTTTTTCAGATCATTGTAAACTTTAGCTACACATTTGTTTGACCATTTGAGTCAATCTTTTAATTGGGCAAAGTTGTCTTCTGAGATCTGTCGGAGAATAAAGTCTCAAAAAGGGACAAGGGACACTCCTTTCTATGTTGATTTGTGAATGTTTGCTGATAGCCCAGGTTAAGGACTGTTGTGAGTCCTTTAGCTAATTACTACAGGCTTAAAATAACCAAGCACTTTGCTGGACAATGCTGTTCTGTAAGCTTTTATATCTCAATTCCATGTCTTTTCTCCAGGCTTGAGATATTAGTCCTGGTTGTCTCCAGCCTTGGCTTTAAGTCCACCCTGCTGTCTCTAGCTTTAATCTCAACTATGCTCTTATTCTCTTCGTAAGGCTCAGTTGTCAACATCTAAACACCCATTCCACTTTGCTTTGTCTAGCAGCCTTGTTCTGCTCTCACTCCTAATTTTCCTTTCCAGTTCTGAATTCTCTTTTATCTGTATCTGATCCATTTAGTCACTTTTCCATCCAGATTTTCTGCATCAAAACCTAGCTGCTCTTTCCGTGACCTTTAGTTTACAGGTCTATGCTATGTTTCATATATAGTTATGAATTTTGTTCTTCCTACTCCCTGCTAGTTTTCTAGATCACATCATCTACATTAATTGTTCTCTCTTTGGGAATCTTTTTCTGTTTCCCTTGTATTCAAAATACATATTTTTTATTCTTCTCACTTCCTGGAGTGTGTTTCTGAGACAGAAATACCTTTCACCTGGGTTAGGAGGCCAGCAATCATAGTGACCTAAAATAACCAATGCAGTTTTATAGGAAGGTACTGCTTAGTCCCCAGAGATCAGAACGGAGTGTGTGTAATGCATAAACATAAGTTTTACAAATTTATTTGCCAATCGTGACTTTTCTGAATGTAATCCAGAAACTGTTTCTAAAAGATGTGCAACTTAAACATCAATTTGGTTTTATTCTGGGAAGAGCACAAGGCACATCCCTAACACAAATGGAATTCCCTAATTTGTCAGACTCTATGAATTTTTATGGATATTTAGTTTTACTTTACTACAGATAGACCTATGTATTTTATCTAAGCTTCCTCCTTGAAAAAAAAAGTGAATTACCCTGAGGCAAACCCCTTGTAGAGAAAATCATCAATCTGGGAAATTTACAGACAGAAGAAAACAAAGGAAAAGGTAGCAAGTACTATCAAACCTGCCTGCAACATGTACTTCACAGTTTACACACATTGCTCAGTGGCAGATATTTTTCTGGGCTGTGCTTTATGTTTTTATGTTTCTCAACAACATAAATCCTAGTCTCTCACAAAAGTCTTGCTGTGGAAAATACTGTATGTCAAGTCTGTGACAGGTGAACACACTAGACTTACAGCTCAGAGCCTTTTACTGGCATCAATGAAGACCAAAGCACTAAAAAAAACCTTATAAAAACAAAGTACCTGGGATTCAGCTGAGGTCTACCAGAATTTGCTGTGCTAGAGCTATAACAGGGCACCCATGAGAAGTCTGCTCAGCTGAGAGACTGAGCTATGAGGTCTGGGACACTTTCTGTTACAGAGCTGCATTTCTGTTTTTTTTCATGTTATCAAAAAACTTATTCATAGATTCCTTATTTGCTACTTTGGTCATAGAATACTCACCTTTTTTTTTTTTTCCGCAAAGTACCTTGAGATCTGTGCTTGGCTACTACGTTTAACTGAGGTTATATAGGGGTTTGCTTCTCCTTTTTGTAGAGAAACAAAACTTTTATCCTTGGTCTCGGACTCAATCTTCATTAAAGGGAAGGTATTTAAGATGGATAGCATAAACTGTGATATTTTGAGCCATTTTTCTTTTCCCATGGAAAAAACCCTAAACAATCCAGGTGTTCAAAAAAACCTTCTGTTTATATTTTTGACTTTAAGATGGTACTATTTTTTTTTTTCCAATGGTATATTTACAAAAATAAAAATATTTCTGAAAATGAACTGTGGTGTTGTTAGATTACTCACAATATGCATCTCAATAATCAAGTTCTCACTGGCTGCTTAACTGTCCATCATTTCTAGAACAGACTCACAGATGAACTCGAACTCAGTCACATTCTACTCAATAAAGAAGTTTCCCACTTCAATCCAGTGAACAGTTTATGGAAAACATACTTATTCAAATGTAGTAGATTTGATTGTATTCTTACACTTGAAACTTTCTTTTCTACTACAAGACAAAAGTTCTCCAGTAGTTGAATATTAAGATTCAAGAATACTAAACTTTTGAGATTATTCTGGAAGAATTACCAGAAGATTCCAGTACAAAGTAGAAAGACAGAGGATTTATTTGAAAGGAATAAGTCTTGTGCAAAATACAGAACAGATGCAATAGTACCTGCATTAGGTAATACTGATTCTATAATGAGACATAATTTGTGGCCCTGGCACCAGCATGGTCCTCCCACGGTGAATGTTGGTTGAGATATTTCTCAACAAGTATGAAACAAGAGGTTACCACTGAATAAGAATAATAAAAAATTCTCTCTCAGATGCCTGGACAAATAAAAGTTAGTTGTTGGATATTTCAGTGAGCAAAAAACCTGAAATACTTGAATTGGATGAAAAATTCAAACTGTCATTTGTGAGAAGCTGCCTTTAGTAAAAGCAGCTCTTGGTCCTCTCTTAGTCCTATATTTTCTCTTTTTATTTCTCTTTCTCTGGTTCATCTTTTTTAGCACAGTTATTATCTTCATAAATTTTAAGAAAAAAACAAATTTTGAAAGAAAAAGGGAGAAAATTTTCAAACATATTTTAACATTAATAATACAAATTGATATCACCAGTCTAAAGTAATTACTTTACAGTCTAAAATAATCTTCTCTGGTCTTTAACAACTTATGATAGTCGGTACTGTCCTTTTATCT
Source organism: Psittacula echo (assembly GCF_963264785.1). NCBI lineage: Eukaryota > Metazoa > Chordata > Aves > Psittaciformes > Psittacidae > Psittacula > Psittacula echo. The sequence goes on along the minus strand of NC_137742.1, from coordinate 80,228,460 downwards.
TTCTGAATCAGTTATATATGTTATGTCAATAACAGGAAGTTTGATGAAAGAAGGCACTTTTTTATTTTTTACCCTAGTAAACCTCTAAGAGGAAAGTTCTCTTAAATTATGATTTACCTGGAAAGTAGAAATTAAAAAAAATGTGACCAGGTATAAACTAACTCTAATAACTAATTTCCGATTTGCTATTCTGGTAACTTCTAAAATGTTTTGTGCTTGTTTCAAAGAATTGATATCAAGTGCTCATTGACTAATACAAATAAGAACCTTCTGGTTCCCAAACAACTAAATAACATAAAGGATTTATTTATAACACACACTGAATTGTTTATCCTCTCAAATCAGGTTCTTTTTCAGTCAGGCAGTCATTTAATTACTTATTTTCTGTATATCTCAAAAGAGTGATCAAAAAAGACTGATAACATTCAATAACTGGCATTTTATAACATTCAGTGATTGGTACCTACTGACTGGCTAATATAATTTAAATATTTGACACAGAAACAAAGGCAACTAGTGTTTAGAAGAAAACAGTTGTCTTCATCAAGCAGAATCTATGCAATCTTTTGAATCATGACAAGAGTCTACGGGTGTCTGCCATATGTCTAGTGCCAACCAGTATAGACTCATACACAAACTGACAAGATAAGGGTTCATTCTCTGTAGTGAATTAGCTTTTTGTTAGTTTAAGAATAATTACTATGACTGAAGAGTTAATAGTATGATAAATAATTCCTTTAAACCCTCTTTTATATTCATTGTATGTTAGGATAGTATATCCAGGTCTTCTGAAAACCATATATGTAATACCAGATATCTAATTATATACTATATTTTTAATTTGAGCATCAGCTGTTTAATGTATTCTCTATGCTTCCTTGTGCAGCTCAAATAAACCTTCCTTATGTTACACATACAAGCTATTTCCAAACAAGTCATCATATTTAAAGTGCTGTCTATTGAAACCTTATTTTAAGAATATTTTTGTTTGCCAAATGAAATGTTCCAATGAAAGTTCTGGGCTGTATTGCTATGTTAATGATACTGGTAGATTCTAATATGTAATTATTTGAATCAAACTTTTGAGACAAGCAGCTTTTAACAATTTTGTAATATTTCTATTTCATCTTAAGTACCAGATGTCAGGGACTCGAAAATGTGTTTATTTTGGTCTTTTGGTCCTTCAGGGATTTTTCTGACTCAATATCACTCATCTCTTGTAGATATGTATTTAGCCCCATTGAGTGAACACACTTTAAGGAGTGGCAATTTGTGTTCTTCTAAAATGAATGGTTAGGCCACCTGCACTTTCGGAAAAATCTCGAAGAACTAGTGAAAGAAAGGAATGTTACATAAACCTAGGCATTGCCCTAGATCAATCAGAACATCTATCGCAGTTTTCTAGCGCTTGTAGTGGGGAGAGCATCTTCCGACAAGAAAGCTCATAGTGGGTAACCAGAGTAATCTGTCACAGAGGAACTTTCTTCCCAACCCTCCCAATACACCCTACAGCATATGTTGTATCTACTTCAAATTTTATAGCTATGGCTGTCCTCATTTACTGTGTAAACATCTAATTGGTGTGATTCTTAGACATGCTCTTAGAGTGCTCAACATTTAGTGAACGCAAGTGTATAATAAAAGGATGTCACTGTTATTTTAAAGTAACTTTTTCCCCATTGTTACTAGAAGAGCAGCCTATAAGGACACTGCCAGTAGATTTCATTTAGCAACTGGAGGAACAAAGTAGCCTTAAAAGAGTGCTAATTTTTCCTGGTTTTGTACAGTGTTGACATTTATTCCCATGAAATCCAACAACAACACGTTAAGACTTTGGGGAGCATTGGGAGGTTTCTTTTTCTAACCTTAGCATACTAGGTAGTCAGCTGAGATTGAGGAAAGGCTGATTGTGCATAATAATGGCATATATGCATTCTGCTGATATTTCCTTATTGGTGTCATCTTAAAGAAACAACACAATTCAGCCAGTCAAGTACTGAGAAATCTGAATATCTAGTAACAGGGCAGGTAATTAAAAGAATACATACCAGCACCCATAGAATTTGTCAAGTAAAAATAAATTTAATGAATTCTTTTCCCAAGATGCAACAAGAAACAATGTGGTTAACTAAGTTTAGAAGCCGTGGGTGTTTCCATCAAAACAATGTTGAGAATTCAGTTGTGTTATTTTAAAACAAAATAAATTGCCATGTAAATGTACGATAATATTGCCACTGAAAAAAAAGGTACTATCTTTACTGATAGTGTTTGTAGAGCTATGATAAGTTTTGGTAAAATGGAGAGAAAAGTGGCCAAGAAGAAATAAAGTTGAAAACAGACTTGGGGAGATGCCACAGAACTTACTCAAACCTTATTAACAAAAGCAAATTGCTAGAATACAGTGCTGCAGAAACAAGTAGTGAGCAAAAATACTATACAGTAAGGAGAATGAATATTGGTAAAATTTGCTTTGATTGTTTCAGTGCAGCTTCATATTCATCTTTTAGTTGTCATTCAGTATGATTTGAAAGCACCATTGGGCAAAAGACCCTCTGAACCTGAATCTGACTTTTCCTATAAAATTCCTGTCCCAAAATAAGTCAAATTTCAGAATTTTATAGACAGGTCTCAAAGCACTATTTCACACTTGGAAACTTAGAATTTAATTTTGAAGTTGCAAGCAGCAACTTGTATATTACTGCCTAATATTTTTTATTCTTTTTCTGTGTTACTAAATAATACTCATTTTGCTATATTACTATTAGTAACTTTGTATATCATAAAAGTCAAAATTAGAAATACAGAGCTAATTTTTATTTTTTTTAATTTTTTTTTCCAGAATCTCTAAAAGTAACTTAGGGTGTTGTAAGGTAAAGTTTTTCTGAACAAGGGCTTAAATGTATATTAAAGTTCAGATAAAATTTAGACATCAGTGAAATTGCTGACGGTAACTTTTACCTCCAGGGGAATTAATTGTCATAATTTGAACAGTATATTAAGATCATAAATACAGAACATGATTTTTTACAGAAAACTCAATAACAGGAAGGAGGAAACATGTAGGTTTGATTGGCAGTATTTGCCTGTCAAAAGGGTTCAAAAACCCATTTCATAAGTCTGACCACAACCACCACAGAATGAGCCTTATGAGAAATGAATCTGTGATTTGTTTTAAATGATTCTAGGCATTTTGAATAACAGCAATATTATTTAAAAAATACTTCCTTCTGGTTTATAAAGAACATAGCATAGAAACAGTCTTTGACAAATATTTAAAAATGTAAACTTGAGTTTATGCCACTTGAAACAGTGCTCTGGGTTGGAGATTGATCATTAACAGTATTATTCTCTAGAGAGAGCAAAGGTATTCTGTTTATAAATATTTATATTCTCAGCAAGACCCTTTATCATTTCATTGAGAAAAAGTTAAGTCTCATGTTATGGAAAGAAGTTTATAACTAGAAAAATTACCCTGATGAGTTCTAATGTTGAAGATTACTTTGTCTATAAGTCAACTACTTATTTGAGAATGAAGTGTTTTGAATAAAAGATCATGGGATCTGTTCTGAAACCCAAGCTGGAAAACCAGTGGTAAAAAACTGGGTGTTTATAGGAGTAAAATTTAGTTCCAAAAGTTATATTTAAATTTCTTCCTTTTTAGAAAGGATGGACTCAAACCACTAAAAAAACATATTCATGATATAAATCAGGTCCAATCTATATGTAAAATTTCAGCAAAATTATCGCTTTTTTAAAAGAGCATTTTTATATGTTTTCACAATTTATGAATTTCCACTTCATACAATGGACCAAAGCTTTAACCCCCAAAGCTAAAATGTATACCAGAGTTTTAACCTTCCATTCAACAGTTTAGTAACACAAAAGCTGACATGAGGTTTGCTTTAAAAGTCATAATTACTGTGATCCCACTTAAAATGTTTTTAAAAAGTTTGTAGATATCAGCGTGCATAAATACGTATAAACTTTTTAAAAAACATTTCAATATCACTATCTATATTTTTATAACCAGGATAGTTCAGTCTCATAATTCAAGTTTCTCATCTAAAAATCATGTGAAGAGTTTTGTACTTGATTGCAATTGAAGGGCTTTTAGAAGAATAGCGTAGCAGAAAAATGCAGCAATGTGAAACTTCCTCCCATGTCACATCAATGCACTTTGGGCACAATGTAATCCAAAATTATTCATAATACACAAATAGCTAAATGTATTAGTCAGGCTACATTAAATAGAGTTTCAAGTGGTGCTTCTATATTTTAAAAGTCTTAAAACAGATCTTGTTCCAAGAATAATCAATACTTTTTAGTCTTAGTATCACAATTTTGTTGTCTGTTAGTACAAAACTCGATTGTTTTCTATTTAGTACTTTTTAAACAGTGGGATTGGACTTTATGTTGCTAGTCCTCTTTTAACACTTCACTACTTCTCTACAGCTTCAAGCCTTTAGATGTACTCTTCCTTTGGGATATGCATTTCTCAGCAGCTGACTTCTCCCTGCTTTGATGACTCAATGATCAGGTGACCCAGGGCCTTTTTCTATCAAGGATTTTATTTCAATAACTTCACAGGTCTCCTGACAATATATCTACTTTGCAGATATGAGGTGAGAAAGTTAGCTTTAAATGAATTAGCTTGGGTCAGTAGTTCGGTTGTAGCAGCCCAGTATGAACTTATTTATTCTGTTTTTCAGCAAGTGAGATAAATGTTATTCTTTGAAACTCCTGAAGAAGAAAATAATTACTTTGTTTTTTTAAAGTTAGAGACTTTTCAAGCAAACAACGTAATAAGTAAAGGGTCTTTTAGAACAGTCTGTGTTAGTGCACATAGTACAGATAAACTGGTCCATCTTAGAACTATTGATGTATTAGCATGACACCATTCTCTCCACTTTATCTGAATACAATGCCATATGTCATACACTACTCCAAAGACACAATTTTCCTCTGCCCTAAATTGTGCCACATAGAAAACTAAGCTTGTTGGTGAAACCTCAGTATTGAGCATCAAACTTGATACAGCATCAAGCTACTCTGTGCAGACAAACACTTAGGAATTCAGATCCGCAAACTGTACTGTCAGTCGTCCAGGAATTCTAGAAGTCATCATGGACTGACCAGAGGGCAAAGATTTTGGAACATCACCAGAGGAGGAGGTGATGCGTGCTGAAAAGGCCCCACCGTATAATAAACCGTCAGAAAGTGAAAAGCAGTATGCCTTGTTTACTGGTGGGTCCTGCTACATTGTGGGAAAGCACTGAGGATGGAAGGCAGCCGTATGGAGTCCTCGATGACCAGTTGCAGAAACTGCTGAAGAGAAGGTGGATCGAGTTGGTTTGCAGAGGTTAAAGCCACCCAGCTGGCCCTGGACATTGCTGAATGAGAAAAGTGGCCAGTACTTTATACTGACTTATGGATGGTGGCAAATGCCCTGTGAGGGTGACTGCAGCAATGGAAGCAGAGCAACTGGCAACGCAGAGGTAAACCCATCTGGGCTGCTGCACTGTGGCAAGATATTGTTGCCAGCAGGCAGAACGTGGTGGTGAAAGTACGCCATGCAGATGCTCATGTACCCAAGAGCCAGGCCACTGAGGAACACCAGAACAACCAACAAGTGGATAAAGCTGCTAAGATTGAAGTGGCTCAGATGGACTTAGATTGGCAATATAAAGGTGAATTATTTTTGTCCCACTGAGCCCATGACACTTCAGGCCAGAGATGCAACATATAGATGGGCTCGTGATCGAGGGGTGGACTTAACAATGGACACTATTGCCCAGGTTATTCATGAGTGCGAAACATGTGCTGCAATTAAACAATCCAAATGGTTAAAGCCTCTTTGGTATGGAGGACAATGGCTGAAGTATAAATATGGTGAAGCCTGGCAGATTGATTATATCACACTCCCACTGACTTGCCAACGCAAGACATTTGGGCCAAAGAGCATGGCATTGAGTGGGTATATCACATCCCCTACCATGCACCAGCCTCTGGGAAAATCGAATGGTACAATGGGCTGTTAAAAACTACACTGAGAGCAATGAGTGGTGGGACTTTCAAACATCGGGATGCACATTTATGAAAAGCTACATGGTTGGTCAACACGAGGGAATCTGACAACAGGGCTGGCCCAGCCCAGTCAGAACTTTTATGTACTGTAGAAGGGGATAAAGTTCCTGTGGTGCACATAAAGAATTTGCTGGGGAAGACAGTCAGGGTTATTCCTGCTTCAGGTAAAGGGAAAACCACTCGTGAGATTTCTTTTGTTCAAGGATCCGGATATACTTGGTGGGTAATGCGGGAAGATGGGGAAGTCCGATGTGTACCTCAAGGGGATTTGATTTTAGGGGAAAACAGCCAATGAACTCAATTGTATGCTGCTGACTGCTATGTAGCACTTTTATAGCCCACCAACTAGATGTCTTCAGGTCACCAGCAACTGGCCCTGACTTCCCTCCGACCATCATCCCAGCAGAGAATGAACTTTGATGAAACCAGGTGAGTTCTGCAGTAAAGGAACGATCAGCAAAAACAGGCAACGATCGAACACTGCACACAGCTTCTCCTGCTCTGAAAGACTGTTACAAGAGATGAAGCCCAACATCATGGACCGAATGGACTCAGCAGCTTTATAGGGATTGGTCCATGTACTAAGCAATGATATCTCTCTCTCTGTGGATGCATATATATGTATATATATGAGAAAAGAGTGATGGTATATTGAAAATATGGGATCTGAGCATGACGTGAATGGTATGGAATAAGGAGTGGATACTGTCCTGGGTTCAGCAGTAGCAGTCATTTTTCTCATTAGTATCTGGTGCAGTGCTGTGTTTTTGACTTTCAGCCTGGGAATAGCGCTGATAAAACCAATGTTTTTAGTTGTTGCTAAGTAATGTTTACTCTGACCAAGGACTTTCTGAGTCTCATGCTCTGCCAGGGAGGAGGGGAAGTTGGGAGGAAGCAGAGACAGAACACCTGACCCAAACTTGCCAAAGAGGTATTCCACACTACAGCACGTCATGCCCAGGATGTACACTGGGGGCAGTTACCTGGAAAGGCTAGATCACTGCTCGGGTTGGGCTGGGTATCAGTCAGCAGGTGGTGAGCGGTTGTATTCTCTTTCCTTGTTATTTCCCTTATCATTATTATTGGTGGTAGCAGTAGTGGTTTTGTGTTATACCTTAGCTACTGGACTGTTCTTATCTCAACCCGTAGGAGTTCCATTCTTTTGATTCTCCTCCCCATCCCGCCGGGAGCGGGGGAGATGAAGGGGGAGGAATGAGAGAGCTACTGCGTGGCTGACTGAGTTTAAACCACGACATGCAGTAAGGGAAATGTTCCCAAGGCAGGTGAGTTTTGAAAATTATTTTTATTGGTTAGCATTTTACTGACTTTCTTTCTCTCTTCTTCACATGTTTCAGTGCAAAGAGGTATTAAACAACCAGCCATTCACAGTAAGTACATTAGAAACCTGGCAAACTTAGAGAAAATAATGCATGAATTATCTAAATTCAGAAGTGCTTAGTCCTAGTAAATGTTTACAAAATTATATTATTAGGCACAGAAAGTGGTGAAAAAGCTGTGTTGGTAGTGAAAATGTCTGAAAACTTGTCTTTTACCTTATACTATATTGCAATAAATGTAGAAGAGGATAAATACATAAGTAGCACATACAAATGCACAAAATCAACCTCTTAAATACATGTATTGATCATGTGTTGGACAGTTAATCTAAAAATGTCTGAATAAGTCTGTACGTTGTTAAGTCTCAGGGTTTTTCACTCAAATTCATTCAAGAGCAGTTAGGCATCCATAATTAAGACAGGACACAGGGTGAAGACAGAATCAATGACACTGATGGGCAGTCACTTGTTGTTGATGGATAGAGAGCAGACATCCATTCTCATGTTTCCAGACCTCTCTGTAACACTTGACATTTTCAACAGTAGAATATTGCCTGCCTCATAGAGATGACAGTGGTTCAGATATGCATACCAGAATGGTGCAAATTCCTGTTCAACTGGTCACCCTGAGGGTAACAATGGCAATTTGCATCGCTGCCACTATATTTCCTCTCATTCTGCCTCCATAATATGTGCCATTATGAAATGGTATTTATTTTGGAAAACCAAGAATTCAACAGCAGAGGTTCCATGAGCAAAGAAAACCTGCCTTGTGGCAGATGCTCTCCTTCAAAGTGTTTAGTGTTTTGGGACCAGGTTCGGTAAAGTTTCAGATCAAGGGCTGTTTTTTTCTGACAAAATGTGGATATTTACCACCAGAGAGAACCAGGAGAAAATGCACCCCTTGCACTCAATTCAGACTGTGAAATGTGCACGATCACAGAAAACAAAAACCTCAACATCTTCCCCTTGAAGATATATAACACATACATTTTTTATCGTTATTCTCATAAATATAAAGTGAGCAGAAAGTGTCTATGTTATTAAAGAAGAAAATCCTATGTAAATAAAATTATATATGATACTATATAATTTGATACAATATACTGTAGTTAATACATAATACTATGATTAACATAACACAATATAATTAATGCAATATACAAACAACCTTCTTTTGTGAAGAAAGGGGCAAATAAAGTAGTTGAAGACATATGACCCAGTGAATGGCTGCACGGTTCAAATACTGTAGGTATGTGGTCAATAAAGAGACTGATTGGTTTAATGAGAATATACATATTTTAATCTTCTGTGATAGAATTAGCACAGCTTTTCTTGATGTTGAATATGTCGTTGACATTTGACAGTTTCTGTATAAGAATATATCAAACTCAAACCATAAAACCACTGATAGATAGTCTAGAGAAGAGAGAAGCAAAAAAATTTTCCAAGATTTCCAAAATTTCCAGATTGTGCAACATAACAATTAGTTTTGCTTTAATAATGCCATAGGACAACTTCTTTGTTATTTGTATTAAAAAACAGTTTTGAGACACTGAGTTATGTATGAAACAAAGGGAGAAAATTAAATTTGGAGTTGAATTCAGGTTCTGCATTCAATCTTAACGTTATCTTCCAAACAGGTAGTTTAGGTAGCAGTTAGGTAAAAGTGTGGTTCTTCCCAAACTTGCAGAGTATCAGGCTTGTAGAAGTGAAAGTGGATAATAATAGCATTCACAAAAGAGCTAAAAAGTAGGAAAAGACTAATAGTATTTTTTTTTTAAAACAGACAAATCTTCATTTTACTTAAGTAAAGAATGTTCACTGAATATAGAACAACTTCAGTAAAAAGTATGAATAGTGAGACATGAGAAAATGGAGATATTTGACCCAGAGATGTTCATAATGAAAAGAACAAAGAAGCAGGACCTTGCTAGCAGGAATTTTTTGGGGTCTAGTAGCTTAAAATAAAAATTCAAAGGACTTCACAAATAAACACTTGAATAATAGCTTACCTGAAATCTCTGCTGTAAAAAAAAAAAGAAAAATAATCACAAGTAAAAAAACCCTCAAAATTTAGAATAAACAAAACAAAGCAGAACATACCAAAGTTAATTGACATCTGTCAAAATTTCTAATTTAGATATGTATAATGACATATCAAAAAAAAATTCTACATGCAGCTAAGAATTCGGAATTTGATGGGAAATATGTAAGATGTTTAAATAATCTTCACTGAATTTGTGAGAAAACCACAATTATTTCTTTGACTCTAAGACCTTGAAATGTATTTTAATTCATGAAAAATTCTGATTTTTATCAGTCAGCAAAAATATCTAGCATCAAGTTTACTAAAAGTCAAATTCATATATTTATATTCCTCAACATCTATTATCAAAATTAATAAACAGTGTAAAAGGATGCATTAAAAAGTCTTCCTATATTTAGGAATATACATGGGAAACAAAAAAGAGAATGCAAAACTACAAAGAATAAAAACTGCAGAGAGAGATATCTATAGTCCAAAATAAGATGAAAGGCATAATGCATAGAGATTCTTCAAAAACCCTTTTAGAATCTCCAGCATTTTTGCACCACTGTGCTAACAGTACTTTCAACAAGTAGAAAACACAAAAAAAGTAATAAAATAAGGCAAATGTGGACAAACTTGATCAGAACACCCAAATTGCTTCAGCTGCGATCCCAAAGATGACAAACATCAATGTATTTACATTGTCTGTATCCAATCCATAGCACTACAGAGTCAGTTTAGCATCTCTTAGATACTGATATTTATCCTTGATAAGTTCACTCACATAGGCACAAGAACTGCTGACCAACAATATTTTAGAAACAATTCCAACTCAGTTAAGACAAAGCTCAGCACAAGCAGCTTTGTGCAGCTCCTCCATGTCGCCACCCATAACCCTTCCCACCTCCCTAGCATTTTTGATCTTTGAACAATAATGGATACGAAGATCAGCTGAAGTTTATTTTTTTTTTTTTTTAGTCTTGTCTTTTAACATTAATTTTTTTCCTTTCCCTAATGAAAATCCGATTAGAAATTCCCTTCTGTGTTCAGCTTGGTTTTAATCTGCACGAGTATTAATTATTTTCTATGAAGCCGAGATTAGTGCAATATACTTGTAGGAGGAGAAACAGTAGATACTACTTCAATTTTTTTTTCAGCTATACATATAAAAAGGGTGCATGTTCCATTAAAAAAGAAGTTAACTTTCTATTGTCTCTTGAAAAAGCATACCAAGAACTCTAAATAACTTTTTCTGGGCACTGAATTTTGAATGAGGAGTGGTTCAGATTGCTAAGGAGCTTAAACATCACCTCCTAGAACACACAGATCTTTTAGGTAATAGAGGTAAATCTTGTTGAAAGGGTTAAGCTTCAGGTGGAAGTGTAAAGGCAACCCGCATTCTGCATTACTCTATGCACAACCACACCAAGAAAAGCAACACAAGTTGAATCTTAGACCAATATTCTTTTCATAAGCTGCAATATGTTCTTTGTATCTGTTTGTATATTTTCCTTAAAATTTTCTCAGTTGTTGATTAATATTCAGGTTTCAAAATATTTTTAGAAATAGACAAATAAAAATACATACAAAAGGCAATGTTTTAAAGGTACCTAACATGACTAAATATTTCCGTAAATCATATGCAACTTGGTGATACATCCATAACTGTTTAGTTAACATGACAACAAAGGATACTTATTTCATGATTTATAATGACTGGAAGAGAAGAATCCCTGAAGGGGAATAGTTATTGAGAATGGAAAATCTGAGCATGAGAACAAAAATGTTTGAAATTCTCTTAGACAGATATTTCTTGGTGCTATAACATGTAACTGAGTATTTTTGGGGTTCTTTGCAGGGCAGACACCTGAAAAATATGGAGAAAGACTATGAAAGGGTCCATGGATATTTTCTACAGGCATATACATACAACAAAAGAGACACAAGAGGCAGGAGAAACTTTCTTAAGAAGCTGCTTAAGTAGATTAAACATTTAAAAGGACTATGCAAATCTAGGACTTGAAAAAAGGAGCCAGACTGAAACAACGAAATGCTGAAATGGTGCCACTGACAAAACTGTACTATAGAGACAGATGGAAGCATACCGCTTCTGCAAATTCCCTCAGTAGGATGTGTCTGGTTTTACTCTAAAAGACCATCCCGTTTTTGTCACAAAGATTTAATCTTTTTCTTCCAATTAAAGAAAGCAACAATTAACAAAATTTTGCACATTTATAATATTTAAGAAATACCGGTTTAAAGTCACATCAAAAGGCTGGTTAAGCAAGAAATGCGTTTGAAAAAGGAAAATTAATTTATTTGCATGAACATGGATTGTAAAGACTCATCCTTCATCATCTTCCTAAGGCCGGAGGAGGGGCTAATCACCTAGAAATCCTCAGGTGATAATCATCATCGAATGGTTTATGTTGGACAGGATCTCAAAGGTCATCCAGTTAAAACCCCTGCCACAGGCAGGGGCACCTTCCACTACACCAAGTTGCTCCAAGCTCCATCCAACCTGGCCTTGAACACTGCCAGGGATGGGGCAGCCATAGCTTCTCGGGGCAACCTGTGCCAGGGCCTCACCACCCTCACAGGGAAGAACTTCTGCCCAAGAGCTCATCTCAGTCTCTCCTCTGTCAGGTTAAAGCCATTCCCCCTTGTCCTGTCCCTACAGGCCCTTGTCCAAATCCCCTCTCCAGTTTTCTTGTAGCCCGTTTGGCAGCTGCTCTAACATGTCCCCTTAAGGAGCCTTCTCTTTTGAAGACTAAACAAGCCCAGCTTTCTCAGCCTGTCTCCAGAGCAGAGCTGCTCCAGCCCTCACAGCATCTCCATGGCCTCCTCTGGACTTGCTCCAGCAGGTCCACAACCTCTTGTGTTGCTGCCTCGGCGCTGGACACAGGACTGCAGGGAGAGTCTTAATCTTAAAAGGTCAACCTTTAGCTTTCTTGAGCTGTGTCTTCAGTTGTTGTTATGAAACAGTATATAAAACTCCCAAATAAATAAAAGACATGGTATTGATCATCATTCTAGGGAGAGAACAGAAATATGAAATTAAGAAGCAGTAATTTTATTTCCCCAAATTGAACACCGAACAGTTGTATCAATTTCTGCCTCTTAAAACACTGGGGGAAAAATCACAAATTTTACTCTGATGTCTTTGTATTTCCCACTGGTGTTTTTTCTCTTAGAAGTTAGCATACCTTACATACCAGGACATCCTATGTTTTACAGTTGCTATGGCAATTGCTAATTGGATATTGATTAGTAAGTGTTAAGTAGTTTTCTAAGAAAGCTATGCTATTATAGCTACACAACCCTAAGGATATCTAGAATGATATGAATGTATGCACTCTCACTTTGAAAAAATTCTGTATCATCATTGCTTTCAGGTTATCAAATACTTGCTGACTGAATCTAACCCACTTGCAAAGCTTTGCACCTCTGAGCAGTCTCATCCTAGTTTTCTCCTGCAGACCTGACACAAGCTGAATTACAGCAGCATGGAGATCAGTATTAATAAACAGATTGGTCTTTCTGTGAAGATGAGAAGAAATGTCACTGTGAGATGGTCAAACATATTTTGCTCAGGACCACGCTAAGCTCTAAATGAGAAAATTTTCAGAGTCAAAAAATCTCAGTCTTTCCTTGAAATCAAGCGACTGGTGATTTGTGATTAGTAATGCCTGCATCACAGCCTTCCTGAAGTCAACTAGGATATCCCAGTTTTTACCTGGCTGATCTAGATTTGACCAGGAGTGGGGGAACATGGAAGAAGAGAGATCAAACTGCATTCAAGCCTATGCAAATTTTCATTATCTACTGAGAGAGAGGACATTTCACCCAAGTTCAATCTTAAGGTGCAAAAAGGACTTAGATCTACAAAAGGCCTTTTGAGTATTTAGAATAAAATTCTAAATGACAAACCTTGCTAACTCCGGTTTGCTAAGACACGATGCACCAACATTGGCAATTCACCGAAAGCACATTCTAACATAATTAAATAGTATTTTTCATTCCCAAAAAGTCTGGTTTTTACAAGGACAAAAATATTTATGTACACAGTCACAGTACATTACCTGAGAAATTACTCTTATAAATGCATATGTTAGGAGGTATCTGGCATAATTATGATTATGGTGTTAGATATTGGCTAGATCTGAGTGTTTTCACAGTTTGAAAGACTTCATTCAACATGGCTTGGTTTATTGATTTGTGATAGTGTCACGGCTTAAGCCCAGCTGGAAACCCAGAACCACACAGCTGCTCGCTCACTCACTCCCCCCCTGGCGTTCTTCCCCCCACTCCCAGAGGGATGGGGAGGAGAATCAAAGAGTGTAACTCGCATGGGTTTAAATAAGAACAGTTGAGTAACTAAGGTATAGCACAAAACCATTGCTGCTGCCACCAATAATAATAATGTTAAAGGAAATAACAAGGAAAGAGAATACAACCACTCACCACCTGCTGACCAATACCCAGCCTGACCCAAGCAGTGGTCTAGCCCTTCCTGGTTACTCCCCCCAGTTTATATACTGGGCATGACATGCTGTGGTATGGAATACTCCTTTGGCAAGTTTGGGTCAGGTGTCCTGTCTCCGCTTCCTCCCAGCTTCCCCTCCTCCCTGGCAGAGCATGAGACTCAGAAAGTCCTTGGTCAGAGTAAGCATTACTTAGCAACAACTAAAAACATTGGTGTTATCAGCGTTCTTCCCAGGCTGAAAGTCAAAACCACAGCACTGCACCAGATACTAAGAAGGAGAAAAATGACTGCTACTGCTGAACCCAGGACCGATAGTTAAATTTGCATAACATTTTGAACTGCTTAGTAAACCAGTTTCCGGCTTTATCTGTTGCATTTTTTTTTTTTTTGTACTTTGCATAGAGAGGGACATCCAAGTTCTTACGGCATTTTTAAGCACTCAGCAGTACAAACTGCAAAATCACCTATGTGGAATACATCATGGTCACTTGAAAATGCCCATATATGTTTTAAATTAATATTTATTCAGACTTTCATAAAAACCCTTTACAGCATTACTTATCTAGATCTTTGCTAGCAGAAAACTAGTGATCAGCAATGAAATCACAACAGATGTGGGAAGCTCAGAATGACTTAATTTCTTTTGTACTGTTTTATATATAAGGATAAGTATTTGGGTATTTCATAAAGTATAGCATATGCTATACTTTCTAATTTTATTTTTAATTTCTAATTTTTTTTTAAAGCAAAGTTGCTATGTACAGAGAAACATATGTCGTTTATCACCTTTTAAATTTCACAAGAAATCTAAGTTGTTATTAAACCCAGTGTAATTTGCATTATGGTTCCCACACAAAAAAACAGAAAAGAATTTTAGTAAATTTCCTGTAATTTATAAGGCAGGCAAATTTTTCTTAAAAAAGAAACCAAACCAACTAAACAAACAAAAAAACCCAAACCCAAACTAATAGAACAAATCCAAAATAAAAATGTAACTCACAAAAACACCAATCAAAACTTTTTCTATCATGGTAGCATGACAACATTAGCCTTTTAATTTTCTGAAAGTTACTGGCTTCTGGGTGAAGAAAATAAAGTGCTATTCTTTCTAGAATTTTAAGTGAGTAATTCTTTAAAGAAGGATCCTCAAAATACATTGCTCAAAATTGTCAATGTCTTTTGCTGAAAGAGAAAATAATTGTAATCTTTTCTTATTTGATCAGTATTTCTTCTGCTGTTAGCAGATGAAATATTATTATTTATTTCCATTGTTAAAAAATAGGCATTAAATTGATGTCATCTAACTTCATGGAGATGTTGGAGATATCTTCAACAAGATTGCCCAGAATGAGCAGGAAATAAAAATCCTCTACATATAAAAAAAATAGTAAAAAGTAAAAATGTATAAAAAAAAGTATAAAAACTAAGTTTTATTTTAGCCCATATTAATCACTGATCTAATAAAGATGATCTGCAACTTCCTTGTCTGTACAATTAAATCAAAATTTTTTTTAAACCTACTGTATTTTTATGATTTACAGATGATATATGACATTTAGAAAAAAAATCTTTATTAGCAAAATCTAACTCTAATGTGAAAAAACATTATCATTTCTGCTCTTCCAGAGTAAAAAGAAAAAAAAAAATGCAAAGACATTTTTAAAGTTACTTTCAAGCTACTTTCCTTGCTCCATAAAATGCCACTGGCAAAAATAATGCTGCTTTTTTAATCTAACTGTGGTGACATATTTGTAAAGCAGCATGTAAGCACTCATAAAAGGGTAATGACTTCCTTAAGTGATAATAAAATAAGCTTTCATGTAGATACATTGAGGTGCTACTGCTCCTGTGCAGCAGTAGTAGCAGGGTAGGAATGGTTAGTATCTGTTTGGTGCAAGCCAGTTTGGGACATTATGGGTAGACATTGTCTACACTACCAGTTCTAAAATACAATTTGGAAGAAAATCTCAGCATCAGTTTATCTAGCCCTAGCAAACCAGCCCCAAGTTATTGTTGGTGATCTTACATGTTTTGTGCCACATTTCATTTGTATTAAATTAATGTGGAAGATGTAGTCTTGGAGAACATCTGAAGCGCCGTAATCACATGGAATCATACTATCAACTTGCTAGTAAACCTTCTAAATTATATACAATTTGAAGGAAGGCAACACAAAAAGATGAAAAATTTAATTGGTTTTTAGTACTCTCAGTTTCTGTATTATTCAGCCTGGATAATATCATTAATTCAGTCTAGTTGACGATGAGAATGCTTTGGGAAAGACATGGCACCTGAGTTCCTGCACAAACCACTGCTGGACTTTCACCCCTCCAGTCAGAACTCTCTACTTTCTCATTGATTTCTGATGGAATTGTCACTTCTCTATTCATGCAAGTATTGAGGGTGAGTAACATGAATCAACTGAAGGAAATGTCTAGACCACACCTCATCTCAATAAGAATCCAGCTACATTCTTCCTTTGTAGACAGTCAACCCTTTTTAAAGACAGTTTGTAATCACCAAAAGCAAGATACTCATGGCCAGAAGTGGAAGATTTGGCATAGATACACTGGGTCAGTACTTGTGGTCCTTCAGAGTAGACTTAAAGCACGTACATATATGGTTACACACAAAGGTAGTGTAAAATTAGTAAAATTAAATGAAATAGACTAGATCTGTGTAAAGATTAAATAATAACAAGGGAACCAAAGCCTTTATCTTCATTACCCTCTTTTGGAACAATGAAAATCACAGTGCTCAGAGTGAAGACCCCATTTGAGTGGATCTTATTGTGGAATGACCTTTCTAGAGGAAATGAGTATATGAGGAAATTAACTTATTGATAAAGGTTTCCTACTTTTAGCTGATAACTTTTTCAAAACTATTAGTTTGATTTAAAGATCTTAACAAAATATTTAATTTCAAGGAGATATTTAATGAACGAAAACTTCAAAAGAAACATTTCATTTCCAGTGTCATTACACTGGGGAGCTTCCTATATCCCACACAGAATTTGTGGGTCATCTGGCTGGGAAGAATCAATCATTTAATCACTTCAGAAACTATTTTCCCATCCTTTTTGTACATATATGGGCATGCACTTCTGTTTATGTGTTTATGTGCAAGAGAAAGATTGAAAGAGCAAAAAAATGACATATCAGTTCTTCTGGATCACACATCAAAACAAACCCAACACCTTTTGAAAGATGAACATGCTTATCCTCTCCCTCTACTTTCTTACTTGCTCCACACATCATTAAGTCAATTAACATCCCTGAAGACTCAAAAATGACTCCCTGCTCAGCCCAGTTAAGAAGAGGTCTTAAACCACACAAGTGTATGCTAAATGCTGGATGCTAAAGTCCATCCCTCTTCCTTTCTGAGTCAATAAATAACCAACAACTGACACAAAATGCAATGTCAAACAAAAAGAGAGAGAAAGAGCACCATGTCAGGATAGTCAACAACTTGGCAGATGCAACATGTTTACATAAACTGGAGGTTCAAAAGCTGCGTACCAATTACATTGGAAAAAGCCCTATAAAATGTGTTGTTCATGTTCTACAGAATAGTCATCTAACCCCCATGCTGATGTCCATGAGTTCATTTAAAATTTTCAAGTCTTAGTTTCCCTGTTCTGATAATAAGACTAGCCACTGCCTAAACACTTTATTCAGCATCCTTTCTGGCCCAGCTATCCAAACACAAGGTAGAAATAAGAAAATCCATCCATTTAAGAAATCATTTGTAAAGAGGGCACAGGGGAGTGACTAAATGAGTAAATGAGTTAGCCACACAGGAAAGACATGTAGACCCACTACAGTTTAACTCACCTGTTTGAGAAGGAAACAAACCACCACAGTTAAGGACAGAAATCAAAATGGGCAAAGGTAAGGAGATGATGACTGTGCTAAACAAAATGGTAAAACACTCACGAAGCTGAAAACTTACAACTCAAATAATTGGACATGCCTGCATGCTGGCATTCCTCAGAGAAGGCAGACAATGGATTTTGCTATTAATTTTAATATTTCACTTACTCCTTAAATGTGAAATGCAGAGTGAAATAAAAAGTGCAGACTTAGCTCAGAGAATGAACATAAACTGACAGATAAATCGCCAGATATGTCAAGCTAACAATATAAAAAAATAACTATCAGGTTTAAAGATCCCTTTGTGACCTTCCAATTCTAAAGGTTTCTAGTGTAAATTCAAGACTTCAGACTTCAAACTTTGTGGTAGGAAATAATTTTGGACATGATGGAAGAAGAACTAATTGGCTGCTCTTCCAACCTAGCTCTAGTTTGTAATGATAACATACTTCAAAGGAATCTTTAAAGTTGTGTTGTGCAACATGTGCCTGATTAATGCAGTGGTGTATGTTCGTTTTTTTCCCCTAAAAGTAACCCTCCTGATCATAGACAGAATAGGGCAGAACACAAGTAAAAATCTTCTCTCAAAGTAGGTGATTCTGTAGCATGCATATCATAAATTTTATACTCATTTGAGAACAAACACTGGGATAGCAATTCTTACTACCCCATTGGCTACTGAGTAACGCTTGTGCCACAAAGCAGTAGCTACAGCACTGGTTTAACCAGACAGTGCAATATTTCTCCCACTGAGAGAAGATTTAATTAGTGCTGTAATCTAACTAAAGGGTTTAAACTACAGCAAATAGATTAAGAGTACAACATTCCTTGGCATTTCTTCATAGGAAGACACAGAGGAAGAGTCAGATAAGTTAAAAAAAAAAAAAAAGAAAAAGCACAAACACAACAAATAAAATGGACGAAGAAAAGGCCTTCAAAAGCATTTTAAATGGCTAAAGTTTCTGGGTTTATCAGGTTTTAACTACATAAAGCTAACTGGAAGAAAAAATACCCCAAATTAAAGCTTTTGTCATACTAGAATTATTTATTTTTCTGTTGACCATCTGCAACTCATTACGGTCTGTCCATGTGGTCCATACTGACATACACCCACTAATGAAATAAAAGAGTAACCTTGCTCTACATTTTCCAGGACATGTGCACGCTCCTCTCTCGGTGTAGAAAAGCCACTGTGCAAATTCAATGCCTTTCTGCAAGGATTATAACTTCAATCTGCTCCTAAACCAGACGGCTTTATCACAAAATGGTCTGCAAGTTGGCTAGTGGAGGGACAACCTCCAAAGATCAGAAGGTCAGTTTTGTTTTCATCTTCACTGCTTAAAATCCACGAACAGATCCTGCAGTGGAGACAGAGGCTGAGCTCTGTAGTAATGAAGCAGACACAAATAGCTCTCCTAGTAACAGGCCAGTTTCCAGAAAGCTTAAATTGCTGTACAAGGGAAAGTAAAAGATGTCTAACAATGATAAGTTATTTTGACAATGGACAAGTTTTGAAAATCCTCAGTCCTTATAAATGAATGTATGGCATATTTTTCATGACAAAATTAATTTTACAGTTTGGTTTTGGGTTTAGTATCATGAAGAATAGGTTGTTTCAGAGTACAAGAGTTGCAACTGAAATTAAAAATTTGCAGAAAGAGCTGCTATTAGTGCTTCAGTTACTGAACACAGATATTGACACTTGAACATATTTGCACTTTGTCTTTCAAACATCCCTTATTTTGTTGCAAAGCTGTAAAGGTCAGATTTGGATACAGAGTTTCTCAGTAATAAAGGTTTGGTTTCACTATTTAAAATTATTTCATAGCTCTTTTTTGCTTCTGTCCATGATTCCCAAAGTTGCAAGTGGATGAAAGGGGATGCACTACCACTGAGCCTGCTCCCACTGAAAGGAGATAGCTGCGGTAAAGTCCCTTTGCCAACTGAGAGCTTCATCCCAGCCACAGCCCTCAGGTGCTATCCAGACAATGCATGATGTTTGCAGTTATGGAAAAGAAGCCTGAAAAGGCTGTTCAACTTACCAATTTTAGCCACTGAAGTATCATCTTACTGTAGTTTTTTAATAGCTAATTAAGCGCTCCACTAGATACTAGTGCAATAAACTGAAGGTATAGACTTACAGCGAAGTCTCTGAAAGTATATTAGCTTTTAAATTAAAGGTACGCACTTTTAAACATGTGTTATGTGAAAAATACTTTTTGAAAAGTCTACTTAATTATGAATTACGGAAACTTCCTTTTTTTTTTTTTTTAAAAAAAAAGGCAGTCATCACACCTCACGAGAATAGGTGAAATTCCCAGAGAAGAGACACAGAAACAAGAAAACAGCTACAGAGAGCAGTTGGTATTTACCTATTGAAAACAAAACCTAGAGTTCTAGTCTTGGACTTCCTGTTTTATTAGCATGCAGTACAGATCAGGGAAACTGCTGCTGCAGAAAACACATATTAACTTTGGAACCATTTTTGTTTAGGACAACTTACTGTGCTTGTAGGATGTCCTGACACCTGGAGACACACAGAGGGCAGAATCTCGAATGTTCTAATCAATCTTTCTTAAGAAACATTTTGCCTGAAGAATATTTCAAAAGTGCCACAAAAGAATCTGCCCTGCAGTAAGATAAACACGAATGCACTTTACTAGTATTTGCATATCTGATATACAGACACCTTAATTCAACAAACCAAATAAAATACTATCCTAGTAACTGACTTGAAGCTAGATGTGGCCTGACTTTAATGATGTGGAAGGAGACATTTTACTGCACAAGATGAAAGAAAAAAAAGTCAACTACGTAATCCACTTTAATTCTTGTCTTAAATCTCTCTGATATTTCTGAATAAATTGTAAAAAAGAAAACACTTTTTATTAGAATTAAAATTTTAAGAAATGAGAAGTGATTGCACAACGGTCTTAGAAGACTCAGAGAATAGATCAATAGATTAGAATAATTTCTGAATGTGTCAGATTTCAGTAAAAAAGTACCCAAGGATGTTCATGCTCTTTCTGTGTAAAATTCATAAATATATTTGTTAAAAATACATTACTTAATGAAAAGCAAGCAAACATATATGACTCTACTAAACACTAAACAAGGTGGCTTAGAAGGTGTTTCACTCTATTACAGTAAACCCATCTGGGTTGCAGAAATGAAGTTTCTAGAACTTTCATTTATGTCCAAAAACTTTAAAGTGAGCATGTAAGGAGGGAGAAGGTAATCAGTAACATCCAAACCAGGAGACTCACAAGGTCTTTAATTTAAATATTAATTTATTAAAAAAAAAAATCTATAGTGGTTTTAAATCTCTTAAAATATCACCACATTGAATTGCTTCACGCAAAAACGTTTGTGGTAATGTAACATAACAATGACAAAATATTCTTTCAAAGGTAAGAACATGTGGCTGAATGGCAATAATTGAGCTCAGAGACCTGGTCTTCCGGATATCAAGGCTATGTGCCTTTACAAGGCCTCTCCTATTCACAATCAAAGAAATGTCAGGCAGCACATCAAATAACCATGAAAGAAGCTGAAGCCAAAAGACAGAAACTGTAACAGGAACACAGCTTTAGCCTAAGAATAAAACATGCACTTTTAAGACTCTGGGAAAAAAAAAAAAAAAAAAAAAAGCACAATGTATCCATTTTCCTTTTTTTTTATTTCTTTCTCTAAAGTCAAGCTATATTTTATCCACACACCATACCTTGCATTAATTTTGCTAATCCCTAATCCTAGGAGAGAAACTGTTATAGCCTGTAACATTGAAATTGTATGCCAGTTGTTAGATTTTTGTTCATTCAGATATGTTACATCTACATATATAAAACATAAACCACAGTTATTGATAATGAACCTAATATACACTTTACCACTAGATAATAATAATAATGACACACTTTTGTATTATCAAGTAAGAAATATCTATTGTGTAGCTGCCTTTTATTTTAAAGTAAAATTAAAGTAAACCAGAAATTTAGTGGATTTAGGAAAAGCTTTATTCCAGAGTGCAAACTGCTGTTTTGTAAATTAAACATCTACATATGTTATTCTGCTGAACAGACTTTACTAAACTCTTTAAAATTATATTGAATTCCTATTTTGAAGTTTATCTAATCTTTTATAGTACCTAAAAGAAGCATGCAATATAAAATGTATGCCTGGGATTTACTTCACAAACCCACTTATGTTAAACATATATTTTCTCATCAAATCCTATATGTTTTACATGCATCAAAAAATAATTACAGCAACATATTAATATTGCTAAGGAACCTGATACAGGCACTCTGAGGAATAGCATTACAGCCATAACTCAGGTCTTGTTATCTTTGGGAAAAAAATAGATATTGTTACAGTAATAAAAAGTATACAGTATGTGTCTAATGAAGAGATGAATTTTAAATAAATCCCTTCAGAGGTCTCAAACATAATGAACTTAATGAAAATTAACACGGTGTGAAACCAAGCAGAAATGGAATCATAGACAGCATAAATCAGTACTCAGACTGGAAGTTCTTAAAAGCTCATATTATAATTTTGAAGACAATTGTCTTAAGAGGTCTTAATAACAAAAAAGCAATAAAAATATTATAGCCATCCTCTGGAGTGCTCCACTTCACTTTGTTATTAAACTGCTAAAACATAAATAATGTGCTTTGGGCTGGATGACCTCCATGTTTGTTAACATGAACTCTCTCTGTTTTAAAGTAAGGTCACCAAACAAGACTCAGTCTAGGAGCAAAAAGGTTAAGCAAATTAAATAATGTGTTCCAATTTAAATTCACAAAGATAAGGTTCAAAATCAATTATGAGAGATAAGAGAAAATAGCTTTTTTACTCCTTTCATCATAATTCTGATTACTATTAAAAAAAGACTGCACACTATTTTACTTACCTGCCTGGGAATTTTTACTCCTACTAAACAAGTGTGAGCAGAATTTATCACCCATCAAAAACTATTCTGAAAGCAGTTTCACTCTGAATTTGTTTTAAAGAGTAATAAAGATGGAACAATTTCCACTTATAAAATTTTTTTTCTTTCGTGTCAAAATTGTCCTTGTAAAAGACGGCACCAGTGTCTGGATCAACAAGTAATTAAAGTGGAGTGGGGTATGAAACTTGCATTTCTGAAGCAAGACTTGCTTTTGACATGTACTGATATCATGTTGTAATACTAAAATCATAGCAGAATCACCTGCTAATTATATTTATTAGCAATATGAATATAATTGTATGACAAACCACCTTATAAAGGTACTAGTGTGCTGATTTCATCCCAAGAAGCCGCAGTATTATTGATTTGCAGGGAGCAAATCTAGAATGAAGTACTAACTCTATCTTCACATGCTTGATACTTTCACCTGAACAAAGAAACTACCTGTGAGAGGGTGTTAAGTCTCAGTTATGCCCGCTAGAATTTGTGGTTATGGAATACATTTCATTTCACCTCACTATAGAAACTTCAGAGAATAGTTTGTTCACTTTTACTCTTAATCTTAAAAAAACCCTTATATTCCTGCTGGGATCCACTGAAGCCAGGTGTTTGCATGATCAAATTCTTTACTTCAATTCTACTAAACATCACAAACAAACTGTTCCCTGGAGTATTTATCTGAACGAAACAAAAAGTTTTGAGGCTTCCTGATCAGAAATAAGCATACCTACAATCTAAGAAAAAAAAAAACCCTC